>NC_139032.1:52094224-52819888 GCF_964662115.1 Mustela nivalis
GCTGAGTTTTGAAGGCAAGTAAGAGAACTAGTCTAGTAGGATGAGAAAAGGACTCCAAATAGGGTATTGGTTTGAAATGGGAATGTGGGTAGAGGGAGAAATATTGAACAAAGTCCCTACAGATCTAAACTTAATACAGCAGGGACTGCAGCGTGTGTCTTGGTGGCAGGTATGTATACAGCAGGAGTTCCAGAAAGAGGTTTGTTTTCGTCTGACATAATTTATAAAATCATCAAGAAACCCAGTACTACTCAATAGTCACCGATATGAAAAGCATTTATTTAGACACCTGTGGTTAGTCTGCCTTTGTTATGCAAGAAGAAGAAATTTCCATCCTGTACATAAACTGGCAGTGTTTTCTGAAAGTGGCAGGTTACCGTGGTTCCCTAATCTGGAAAAAGGAAAACTTTAACTGCTTTTTTCCAATAGCACGCGACTCTCAACTGGATTTTTAATTTAGAAATGGTAATGATTAGCTGAAGGGAGGATCGGCTGAGATCATACCAGTTCAGTAGTCCTCCATCAGTCATGTCAGACCTTGTCCACTCTTCTGGAATGTTCTGCCCCACCGGGGATATTTAGAACATGTGCAGCAATTTTAATCTGAGGTGACTTGGTTACCACGCTTCTTACCCTGCTCTGGTATGGGGTTCATTGTATCTGTGCTTCGCAACCCCTTCGAGAGAACGGGAGAACAAATGAGATTGCGTTCCAACATTTTTCTCAGGTCTCCTTTTCCCCTCCTTCTTCTTCCTCCCTTTTTCTTGCCAATTCAGTTTCCCTCCTCCCTTCTTCACCATAGTTTTGAACTCCACATACCCTAGGACATTTGGCGTTAATGTCCCAAACTGGTACAGATACTTTCTCCATAGAAAGTTCAAGGTTTCCTTTTTCCCCCCAAGTTTTATTCCAAGAATGTGGCTGCTCCCAAGTGTCCTGTTGGGCTCTAGGCCTATTTATTTTGAATGTATTATGTTTGGGTGATTTCTAAGATTCCCTTTTCAGCTGCTGAGGAAAGTAAAAATGGCAGGGAGTTTGGATTTCTTTTTTCATATGTAATCTTTTATTTTGATTGTAGCGTTGACAGGAATGCATTTTGCAAATCCTCACCTCTCCGGGGCAGCCAATTCAGAGCAGAAGAAAAAAAAAAGCTTCATGAGCAAGCATCCAGAAGTGCATAGATGGTCTGATCATTTTGAGATAGTCAACCTGGCCCAGTATCCCTTCTTTGTCTGGTTTCTATTAAAGCTATTAAGAATGGATTCAGCGGACTGTACTTCCTGTCTATCTTCCTGGAGATGTAAACCCCCATGGCATCAGAGTCATATGAATAGGCCTGTATGTACTGATAAGCAATTATCACTGGAGTAGAAGAAGAATGATAAGGTCTAGGCCTATCACAGGGCAAAGACATTAAGATTTATTTCCAGTGTTATCAGGAGAGCTTTGCTACCCATGCAAAGCTCCTTCTGGGAGAAAAAAAGGAAGAGAAAAGCATAAGAGGAGATTATATTTCTTGCAAACATTTATCAATCAAAACAAGAAGCTCTGAATGCAAACCTGAAACACAATCACAAAGTCAATTTTAAATGGGGGGGAAAGCCACAGAAAACATGGGCCCTCTAAGGATTAAAAGGAAGAAATCCTTACCTAAGTTTGGGGGGAAAAAAACAAAAACAAAAACAACAACAAAAAAACCCAAACCAACCATAGGGGAGATGAAAATAGAGAAGGGCTGGGAGAGGGAGGAATCGTGAAGAGATTGCTTTTACAAATGATTTGGGATTGAAATAATTTATACAGCTCATATTCTGCCATTGAGAGCAAGATGAAAAATTTATGGAACTGTATAAAATGGCTTGCATTAGATCAGAACTATAAAAAATAGAACACAAGCTCCACTCCAGGGACTCAGCAAGATTTTTTTTTTTTATTAGGAAATCCAAGTTGTCCATGGAATGCAATTTTAATCATGAACTTGATGATGATGCATATTAATTCCAACAAACCCTTTTAACCACAGCATCATTTGCCCCAGTAGGCCAACGATGAATTCTCAAGGAAAGCTGAAAACTCTATTAGGGAACACTTCCCACTGTGTGTTCTTTCTTAAGGGCATCCTGTCTGAAATGAAAATTTCAAGGCATCAGCTTGTTTGGGAGCTAACTAGTAGATCAAGGAATACTAAAATGATTTATCACAATCAACTTGCGTGGTTCCATGTAGAAATGCCTTCCACTAACACCGAACAGCAATACCTAATGAATATTTATGACTGAACAAATTGAGGGAGCAGCTAATCCACATATAATGAGCTAGTCTCACTCATTTCATTCACTTGTTCATTCACGCGATTTTTTATTGAACATCTAGTATGCGTTAGGCACTGGGCTAAGTGCTAAAGATGATGAAGCAAACAGGCAAGATACTGGTCCTTTTGTGACTCACACGAACTTGTATTTCACTTGTCTGTTAGTTTGTATTTAAATTTTTTTAAAGCCAAGAACTCCTTTAACAAGCAAAATCACTTGGAAAGCACAGAGTAACACACTCTTAGACAAAAAAAAAAAGGGTTTTAGGTAGGAACAAAACTCAAAGGCAGGTAATCTAAACCAAATCCTTAATTTAAGAAATGTAAAATCTAGGATAATTTGTCCAGTGCCTTACAGCTAGCATCACAAGAAAGTCTAAAACCCAGGAAATGGTGATATGCACAATAATAACTGAAACCTTGGAAGGCTTTTTACGAGAACTGAAAACAACTGCATGGGTAGAAGAGGTAGGCAAGAAAGGCAAAAAGAGCCATGCATGTCAAAAGCAAAGAAATTGTCCAGTACCCAATAAAGCCTTCAGATCACTACGCTAAAAATGAGCAGGAAACCTGTCTATGAAAATATCCCTTTAATTCTTTTTTTTTTCCAAAAGGATAACCCCATTTCTCTCTATTTCTGGAGTATAGACATTAGTCTGTTGAGAGTTAAAATGAAATGCTGTTAGTGGAACCTCTCTCAGTCACTGGATGCCCTTATGAATAGGACAAAATGTTGGAAAAAAATAGGAAATGATATTTTTTTTTAATTGCGGTGATAGCTAACTTCCAACAAATTAACTCAGAGCTATTAAGAGGGTGTATGACTGAGACAGCCATTCCTGAGAGTTGCAAGGGGAGGTATGGCTTCCTAAGTACTATCATGTCATATGTGTGCAGCAACCCTTTGATGGCTAGATGGACAACTGCACTGAAATCTAGTCTACTGATGAGAACACTTAAGTGACTTGGTCAGAGTCTAAAGAAATCAGGATTGTAGGTCATGTTTTCTGCTTCCTTGTTTGGTCTTCTTTCTACTGTATGGTGGAGCTACTCCATGATAGGATAGCCTAATGTCGGAAAGCCTCCACAGGTGAGTTCTTTCTCTGCTTCTGATAACATTCATAGCCTGTTCCACAGAGCTTAGGCAGTGTAGATGTTCCAGGCATGTTTACTGAAGGACTACTTCTGTTGAAGTCAGGGGCTTTTATTTTATGTTCTAACACTGCTCCCAGCTTATAACATCTCTCATAAGAATCACTCCATCCTGCTCTCAGGAGAGACCTGCAAAGGTGGGCTGGCTTTCTGTGACAGGTGACAAAGCAGGGAGAGATTCAAAGATTCTTTGGCTGATGTGCAAACTGATGGAAAATAATGAAGTTTAACTTAATTCCCTTATGATATTTCCCAGTATTCTAGTATTTATCCACCCACTAGCCCAAACTTGTCTGCTCTTGTAGAATATACATTTATCTATCAATCTTATATGACAAATACTATATATAGTATATAATGTAAGTGATGCAAATCACATCAGGAAGGGAAAGCTATATTCCTCCCAAATCACAATGTACCCTTCAAAATTAAATATAATTCTACTCTCACTAATTCTATGCTACATTGTACTAAAGTCTTCACTTAAGCAAGAAGAAACAAAAGACATCCATATTGTAAAGTAATAAGAAAGCTACCTTTTTTGGGGGTTTGTGTATGTGTGTGTGTGTGTGTGTTATGATCTTGCATATAGAGAATTCAAAGGAATTCACTCACAAACAATTAGAATAAACGAGTCCATTAGTGGCTCATGATATACCATCAATATAAATATATAAATATCAGTTGAATTTATATACATTAGCAATGAACAATCTGGAAATGAAATTTTGAAAATGACTCCATTTATAATAGCATCACGAATAAAATAGGGCTATATTCAACAAAACAAATGCAAAACTATGAAACATGGCTAAAAGAAATCTTAAAAGACCTAAATATGTGGAAATAGACCCTATTTTCTTTGATTGGAAGGTTTAATATTGTTAGGATGGCAATACTCTCCAAAGTAATTTACAGGGTCAGTGCAATCCCTGTCAAAATCCCAATTACCTGCTTTGGAGAAATGGAAAAATTGATCTTAAAATTCAAATGGAATAATAAGGGTTATAAGTAGTCAAAACAATATTGAAAAAGAAAAATAAAGTCAAAAGACTTCTACCTCCTCATTTCAAATCTTACTACTGAGAGTGTAGCGGCTACATTTATCACAATGAGCACTGCATAAAGGATTGGCAATTTGCTATGTTGTAAACCGGAAACTAATGGAACATTGTATGTCAGCTATACTTCAATAAAAAGTTTTTAAAAAATGTAACAGTAGTTGGGTTATGGACATTGGGGAAGGTATGTGCTATAGTGAGTATTGTGAAGTGTGTAAACCTGGAGAGTCACAGACCTGTACCCTTGGGGCTAATAATACATGTTACATGTTAATTAAAAATAAATAAATAAATAAATAATTAACAGTGGGGCACCTGGGTGACTCAGTCAGCTAAGTACCTGCTTTCAGCTCAGGTCATGATCCCAGAGTTCTGGAATTGAGACCCACAGAGGTCTTCCTGCTTAGTGGGGAGTTGGCTTCTCCCTCTCCTTCTGCCTCTCTCTTTTCTCAGGTGCACTCTCTCTGTGCATGTCTCTCAAATAAATAAATAAACAACAACTAACTAAACTAAAAAAAAAAAAAGTAACAGCAGTCAAAACACTGTGGCAATAACATTGGGACAGACATATAGACCAAAAGCAATGTAATTGACAATCTAAAAACAAATCCTTAAGTTGATAGTTATCAATTTTTGATAATGTGCCATCAAAACTGAAAGGAGAAACAGCCAATTTTTTCAATAAATAATCCTGGGATAACCGGATGTCTGTATGCAAAAGAATGTGGTTGGATTCCTGCTTCCCAGCATACTCAGAATGAATCATAAGCCCAAGTGTAAGTGTGAAAACTAAAACTCAGAATAAAAACATGAGTAAACCTTCATGATCAGGCTTAGGTAAAGTTTTCTTAGATACAACACCAAAGGCACAAGTGGAAAAAAAAAGAAAAGATAAATAGGACTTCGTCAAAATTAAACACTTTTGGGCTAAAAGTAATACCATAAAGAAAGTGAATGGGCAACACTGTTCAGGGGAGAAAACATTCGTAAATCATGCGTATCGAATACAGGAGCTTTAATCTAAACTATATAAAGAATGCTGATAACTCAGTAATAAAAAGATAAATAACTCAATTAAAAATGGGCAAAGGATTTGAATTGGTACTTTTCAAAAGATAGAAAAATGACCACTAAGTGTATGAAAAGATGCTCAACATCATCAGCCCTCCAGAAGGGCAAATCAAAATCACAATGAAATGCCACTTCATACCCACTAGGATAGTAAAAAAAAAAAAAAAAAAAAAAAAGACAAACAATAAGCTTGTTGGCAATCCTGTGTAAACATGGGAACTCTCATATTTTCGTTGTTAGTGGGAATAAAAAGCAGTGCAGCCTCTATGGGAAACAGTTTGGCAGTTCCTCAGAAAGTTGCTATAGTAACACTGATTTATAGTATGACCCAGAAATTCCATTCCTAGGAATATACCCAAGAGAAATAACAATATATATTCACAAAAAAAGAGAAAAAACTTGTATGTGAATATTCATAGTACCATTATTCACAATAGTAAAAAAAGTGGAAACTATCCCAAATCCATCAACTGATGAATGACTAAATAACAATGTGATATATCTATACAAAGAATTACTTTGGGGGCAATAAAAAGAGAGGAAATAATGATATGTGTTAAAATATGGATAGACTTTGTAAACCTTATGCCAATTGAACAAAAATCAGTCACCAAAGACCACATATGGCCTATTTCCATTTATATAAATTGTCCACAGCAGCGCAAAGTAATGTATGCTTTCCAGGTGCTGAGGCGTGGTGGTGAAGGGTTGGATAGAGAGGTTAGTGCCAAAGGGTACAGGGATTTTTTGGAGGAGTGGAGGGGGGGAATGATAGAAATGTTTTAAAATCGATTGTAAAGGTTGCACATCTCTCTGAATATTCTAAAAATCGTTGAATTGTACGCTGAAAAATATGTATAGTCAACACATTTGGGCCATAAAACAATTCTAATTGAGGAAATCATTAAGTGTAACTGATTTATAGGGACGTAGTTTGTCTGACTTGCGAGCATGTCCAATCAGCAAGACCCTCCTGCCCTACAGTTTGCAATCTGGACACTGAATCTCAGTTTCCTCACCAACATTATCATTCCAGATGATTGCTTTTCAACCGTTATTAAGATTTTTTTTTTTTTCCTTCAAATAAACTCTTATATGGAAGCTCAATGTATAAAGCAGAGAAGAGCCCAGTGTCCCTGGTTCAAATGGGAGTAGAGATCCTACTCATGCAGATTTATTTCTCAATTGGCTCCCAGAGCATCCTCAGGCAGTCAGAAACACTGTGGGCGCTGTGCTGTTCCACAGAACACCCAGAAACACTGGGCGCCGTGCTGTTCCACAGAACACCATTTCAGAAGCTGTCTAAATGGGCTCAAGGATGCCTTCCAACCTCAACATTACAGTGTTCACTGCCTACCACTATGGGATTGTAAGGGCTCAAGCAGGCGTGACCCAGGCTTCCAGGAAGAACGGGGTAAAGACAGAAGGCATTAAATTAGCTGGTCTCGGGAGTTGGCGTGTGAATAGGGAAGGATGCCAGAGAATAAGGAGTAAAGTCAAAAGTATGGGACCAGGTCAAGTTGATTTTCAGATTAGCACTGAGAAACAAAGGCTGGAATTTTGTGACACTAAACAAAAATTAACTACTGGCACCAGAAGTTTTCTGATAGAAAGAAATTCCTATATAGGTTCTTTGGGAGTTGCAGATAAGGTCCCAAAGGCCTGAATCTTTGAGGAAAGGAAATGAATACTATGTAAATTGTTCCATATTGGGTACAGGAGTGTGGGGAAAATAAGCAGACTCTCTGACTTGGGAACATGGATGGATGTGGTGAAGAGCTTGGAAGAGCAAGAAGTAGTAAGCATTCCTGCTACCCTCTCTACTTCCCCACATCTTGACTTGGCTGCACACGTAAGTGCCTGGTGATTCCACAGTAGAAGGTGAGGCAGATGGGCAAGAGTATAGAGGTCATTTTTTTCATTCTTTGGCATTAGAAGTGATGGGATTTGATTTTGTATATAGGTGGGTTAGAAGCTTGTTCAGCTCTGTGCATTGTCGTCTTGAAGGAGAGATTACACAGTCTGCCTGTAGTCACCAACGATGACAAAGCCTTAGACTAACAATTTCTGATGGTATTTCCAATAAGACAAGTGGCCCGCTGAAGATGCCTCCCATGATGGACGGCCAAAAAGACAGGACTTGAAGTTGGATCCAAGGCAGAATTCATGTGAACCAACACTCACCCTGCATGTCTAGGGAAATGTGGGTCTCGCCTGGCAACCCCGTGTTTATTTGTTTCTTATTTATTTCCCCATGTTTCTTTAGGATGGGCACACTGCTGCTTTTAGGATGAGATGTAATTCTTATGTAAAGTAATTCTTCTAGGGGCCTATGGAACTACATTATTTTCTTTTATACAGACTCAGTGTCAGTATAACCCCCCCCTCTGCTTTTTTTCCTACATGAATTTAGTGAGAAGGAATTGGATTCCTCTTATCATGGTGAAATAAAGCACAGTTCCTTCTCTGTGTTTGGGTACTGTGGGGGTGGGAGTGGAGGGGAGTGCAATTTTGAGACACACGTGTGAGTTTACATATATGTGAGTTCATTCATGGGGAGGGTGTGAAGGTGGCTAAGAGTCTCATGTTGACTTTTGCCATTCCTACTTCTGAGAGGATGGAGAGTTTGTAAAATGTTGGCTTACCTTGCTTTCTGGGTGTGACAAAAGGAGTTACAGGTTTCTCATAATTTACCCTTCAAGGGTAAAAAAAAAAAAAAAAAAGGGGGATTTTTTTAAGTCAAAGCCAGAGTCTTCTCGATTTTAGCCTTCTCTACTGTCTTTACCAAGGTCCATTTAAGGGCAGTGAATGGAAAGTGATGCTGCTCACCTAATCTCACATGTTTACCCAACCAAACCTTATGCTCAGAAGAACCCCACCAGGGCAATAGTCCCTCCTTTTCCCCCAACTTAACTCTTGCTCAGCCCTCCAGATGGCCTATTTGAGCCACTTAACTCCACAGCACATATATAATGGAGACCATAGAGACAAGGAAACTGAAGGACTCCACAAAAATCTGCCTTTTACTCCTGCTTCTATTCTCGCTAGGACGTGCACCCTCACCTTACACACGCCTCAGAATGCAAACAGTGTATTTCCTCCTTGTAAGGGGCAAGGAATTGATGATGTCTTTAGAATAGAGAACATCTAAAGAAAGCTAGGTGAGAATGACCCGGCGAAGCTATCCTATGCGTATTCTAGACCACCAGCCCTAGGAATCTCCACGCCAAGATCCCTGCCTCAAAGGAGTAACACCTAGACCCTCATCTTTGCTCTAACCAGTTCCTGGATGCGTAAGTTCCTGGACACGTATACCATGCCATAATCCTCAAGACAGACCCCGGGATCCCAGGCAAGGATAAGACTCCTCCTTTTCTTTGAGACTCCCAGACACTCGGTCCGTACTGGCACTTTCTCTGTACCTTCAGTAATCTCTGCTTTCACCTTTCTTTAGAAAGGTACTTTAGAAAATTTAAAACTATAAAATGTTTCAATTCTGTTTTAGCATTGGGTACCTTGGTGTCCTTTCTGGTCTATGGGTTGCTGTCATCATAGTTCTTAGGGTGGTGACAGATAGGACTTTAGATATGTATTAGATATATTGCTGCTTTAAATTTCTGATCTTCTTTCTCCTTTTTTTTTGTTTTTGTTTTTGTTTTTGTTTTTTTGTTTTTTGTTTTCATTTTAGTCTTTAGTGTTATTCTCTTTTCTCCTGTCCTAAGCCTGAGTCTGGAGAAGGGCTCCCACATTCGTGATGACTGGAATTTATAAAACAAATAGTGCAAGAAAGAAGCCCCAAGGTAAAGCTAATCTACTCATCTGCTACACTTAGGAAAAGCTCTGTGGTTAAACTGGTGTGGTCTGTTCTTCTGCCTGATAATTCGCAAATAAATCCATCAACCAGTCAATCAAATCAATCAAGGAATCATCATCCAAACATCCTGCAAACATTTGATTTGACTCTTTGTCAGTATTTATAACTATTAAATAAACCTGTCCAGAGGAATGTGGAAAAGGTGGGTAGAAGTTCAGCAGAGGCTGACATAATTAACTTTGTTACTAGTTTCTTAATGTCTACATTGGCTTTCTATTTTGAAGGCTTTCCTTTTCTTTGTGGAAGCTTTCTAGCTTTCTAACTGGAAATAAAGGGTTCCCATAGAGAATAAATAAACTTATGATTCTTCTTTTCTGTACCCAGATTTTTTTACCTGGAGCTAGAAATCAATTTCAAGGTCATTTATTACCGTAATTCTCTTAGCAATGCAAACTGGTTAATGACAGAGTTTTAACTAATCTTCTGATTGTTAGATATAAGCATATTTTTAGCTAAAGAATGAGGCATTCATTGTCCTTTTTTTCTTTTCAGTAATTTCTTCAATTCTTAGGAAGCACTGAAACTAGCCACATTGCTAAGGTGAAGAGGTACACACTCTGATTTTTCTGCAGTGTTCTTCACGCCTTAGTACCTTACAAGCCCACATGTCAATGATCATTTCTAGCACATACAGCCTTCTTACCACCCCTGTGAAGGATGTGATTACCACCCAGACATTAAAGCAGGTTAATTTAAAGATTTTCTTAAATCATTCTTAAAAACACGTGGACACAGTTGGTGTTCTTGAGCATTTGGAAAATTAAATTATTCTTAAGAATTAGCCAACTGAGCTAGGAGAAAATAAAGAACACCCACCAAAGGGGAAAAAGTGAGAAAAATTCCAATGACTAATGGTTTTTAATTATAATTGTGTAATAGTCTCTTGGTACAAGTGCTACTTAGGGTTTTGATAATTCCTGCCACTGATCCATTAGGCCACTGCATACGTGCGCAGGCACCGAGACTAGAGCACAGAAGACTATCAGAATATTATCTAACTGCACTGAAGTGCCTTGAATTAGATCAATTTAATGGCACTCTCAACCATCCTATTAGCAAATGCTGGGAGTATGAAAAATGATAAGTAGCCTCCAACTGATATAGCAGCTCATGGTTTTATGCTGGGGTAGAACAAATAGAATGTAACAAAGGTGATATTTCACTTATGGTAACATTTTAAGTTCCTGACAATTATGAATGCTGTTATAAACATTTATGTACTAGTTTTTCATGACACCATAGTTTTTGTTTCTCTAGAACAAATTCCCAGAAATTGATTGTTGTGTCCCATGGTAACTGTATGTGCTGAGAAGGTCTGACTACAAAGGGTCATGGGAAATCATTCTGTCTGTGATGCTGGTTACAAGTCTAGGTATTTGTTACACGTGTTCATATAATGAGAACTACATGCAGAATTGGAATCCACAATTTTTAATGGAGATTTCAAAAATTATAAAAATGCATAGACAAACACATGGGACAATCACGGGTTGACAATTGTACACTCAGAATTGTATAGCTGAGTCCCTAAAGAGTAAATCACTAAGGAAAGAATTTTGAAGTTTGATTTTTTTTTTTAAAGAAGAGCCGACCACTAGTCATTCTTCTATCTCTAAAACACTAAGTGTTTAGAGATTGCCTGGCAAATTTCTAACAATAAATATTGCTTTTGAGGTCGGTAGTTTCAAAGCCCTCGCTGTATTAGCAAGATGGGTCTTAGAAAGAATCGGAGACCACTTTCATGAAGGAGCAGAGATGCCCAGAGTAATCCTGCTTTGAGGAATATAGTAAGTCTGCATATGCATTTGGGAGAGAGCCGTAATCACAGAGCTGGCGCTGTTCCTGTCCCTCTTCTACTCTCAAGAGGAACATGACTCACATGACTGCTCGGACGAGAGATGGGATGTGACGAAACCCTGAGCTCTGTTCCTTGTTTGTTGGTGTGTTTGCCTAACTAGTCTGTTCTGGATACAATCACACACCATGCCCCGCGCTAAATGTTTAGGATTCAGTGGTGAGATAATTGGACTCTGACTTTACAAAAGAAGCCAGATAATGGCACAAATATTTAATTAGAAACTGTGCTAACCGTTTTTGAAGGACAGTTACAACTGACCCCTCAGAAAGAGACATCAGGGATATTTCAGGGAAATGTATCATTTCTGAAATTCAAAGAAGGCTTCCTTGGGGAAGTGGCATTTGATTTTCATTTTGTGACCAAGGACCTGCATTTCAGGATTCTATTTCCTTTTTCCTCTGTGTTCTGGCTGCTATCTGCAAATGATAGTCTAGGTTGTTTGCTTTAGGTCCAAATGGGACCTACGATTACATTAACTGCGCTAGTAGGTAACAATGGCAGGAGCTTAGGTGGTACTCTGCACAGAGACCTGGCATTATCCTTAAGGTTTCTGATGAAATTTCCACTGCCTGAAACATTCATACCAGTTCATGTGAGGTAAAGTCTAAGTTGCAAGCCCTCTCATTCCCTAGATTACTTTGATGCTCTGGAAGAAGGGTTTAATTCTTAGATGTGGTATCTGGAAATAGAAAGGAAAACATGATCTGTATCTGACAAACAGGACATTTCCAATCTGAGGCAAAAGCCATTATATTGAGAAATACCAGTTTTCCACTTATGGGAACTAAAGGAATTCTTTTTTCCATTATTTATCAATGGAATAGCAAACATATACTAAAAATTGACTATGCCTGGGGAGCACTGGATAAAGTACTTTGAGAGGAAACACAAGAAAAACAAAACCTTGATCTGGTCTTTCAGATTACTCTGTTTGGAGAAATACAAAATGTACCAGGTTTATTGTTTGTTTTGTTTTGTTTTTTTAAAGATGAACTATTTGACACAGAGAGAATGTACAAGCAGGAAGAGTAGGAGAGGGAGAAGAAGACACACCCCCCCACCCTGCTGAGCAGGGAGCCTGATGTGGGGCTCAATCCCAGGACCCTGGAATCATGACCTGAGCCAAGGCAGACACTTAATCTACTGATCCACCCAGGTGCCCCCAAAACGTACCAATTAAATAAACTAAAGGCAATGGCAAGGAACACTAGAAGTGAGAAATAGTCAGACCTATTTAATCTATGGATACAAAAGAAATGCCAGATGAAAACATAAAAATTTAACAGGGTTTATCTTCAAGTGATGGACTTAAAGTAGATTTCTTACTCTTTTTGTTTGTCAACACTTTCTAAATTTCCTCCCATAAACTTTTTTTCCTCTAAGGCTACAAAAACAATAAAAGTTGTATTAAAAAAATTATATTTCTACGGACTTCATGTCTTCAAGTTCATTATTCTTTCTTTGGCTGTGCCTACTCTAATAGTGAGCCCAGTCAAATGATTTTTTGTTTTTTTTTTTTGTTTAATTTATTTATAGCATTTCCTTTAGATTTTCCCCCTTGGTTTCTACTTTTCTGAATATACTACCTATTTTTGTAGGCTGTCTATATTTTCTACTAAAGCTTTTAACATTTATTTTAAATTTCTATAATTCTAAAAGCTGTATGTCTGAATTTTATTCTGATACTTATGCTGTTTCTTCAGATTGTTCTTCCGTTGTTTTTGTTTTGTTTTTTAAGTATTAACATGCGTTGTAGTTTTTGTTGAGAGATGGACATGATTTATCATGTAGTAAGAACTGAGGTAAATAAACCTGAGTTTGACTTTTCTCTGGTAGAAGTTGTATTATTTTTAATGTTTACTGGATATGCAGGTACCAGAAGCTTTAAATTCCTCATGTATCCTTGCTTTTGCCTCTCCTTAAATAGACTCTGCCTTGTAGGTCTTCTAACTGTAATCCACTATAATTGTACTAGAATACTGGGGAGGAGAAATGTTCTATAACCAACCTTATGAGCAAATCTTAATCTTTTCGTGGGCCTATGCTTCTTGGCTTTGACCTTCACATGTTTTCTTAGCTTCCCTAACCCTCAGGTCAACTAGAAAGCTAGAAGGTGCCAGAGCCAGAGATATATCCTTTTCCCTGGAGGGATAAAGCTCTGGTAGTCTTTTTTTTTTTTTTTTTTCCCCTGGAGAGTTGACATTTGCTATGGAAAGTGCTCTGGGCACAGCTGACAATAGTTACCCTTTCTCTTCACTGTGAGGACCTGGTAAGGTTTCTGGAAGTAAAATCCGCAAAATATGGAGCTCCTCCTAAGATTGTGGCTCCCAAGAATTTCCCACTCTTCTGCCAGCTCACAGTCTGCTTCCAGCAATTACCACAATTACCATGGAAGTTTTCTTCGCTTATGGCTCCAGAAGCTTCCATCCAGGGAAGCCAATCTTACCTGCGACCCCTCAGAGTCAGTCATGGACTGAATGGTTGTATCCTTATAGAAAGGACTTGATGGAAAGAGGGAGGCATCAAAGCGTGCTCTCTCCACCACATGAGGATAAACAAAGAAGGTCCCTGTCTGCCTGCCAGGAAGAGGGTCCTCACAGACACCAGATCAGCATCACCTTCATCTTGGACGTGCCGGGCTCCAGAATCATGAGCAACAAGTGTTTGCTTTGTAAGCCGGTCAGCCTGTGGAATTTTGTTATAGCAGTCTGAACTAAAACATCCCACCTCTTGAGATTTCAGGGGGCAGTTTTCCCTGCCTCCTCAATTCTTTGATGGGTCCAAGAAAAGTCACGGATTTTAATTTTGTTGAGCTTTTTCTAGTTGTAAGAACAGGAGAGACTGCTTCTTAGTTCTCTCAATGTTGGAACTGGAGCCACAAGTGGCCTCTTCCTTTTTATAATTAGGTATATCTGGTGATACCTTTGAACAAAATGATATGGTTTTAAACATTTAAAGTGTTTCAGGGTCTGTTGTTTAAGTTGTGAAGGTTGTGCTCTACTCAAGGGTGCCCAGCCAAGGAGGCAAGAAGAGATGGAATCTAACTTGTACAAAGGTACAAGTGGGCTGACTATGACCCTCCTTTGCAGGCTGGGGCAAGGGAGATCCAAGCCTGAACTCATGCACTGCAGCCTCCTGGGAAGCTCTTAGTGGCCCTTCCCAGCTCAGAGTGTAGAGTACATTCAACCCACCCTAAGAATTTCTCTGCCCTGCTGAGGACTTGATAGAACAGGACCACCAGCAGAAAGTCCTTTCAGATGCCTCGTTCATGCCCAGCCTTACTCTCTGGAAAGATCAGAGCTTGCCTTGGCCATTCTTCCAGCTCTGTGTGTCTCCTGCTCTGTCTTGCCTGCCTAGAGCCTGGTTGACATCTAACATTTGAAAGCGTCCAGTGTGTCCCCAGGTTCCACAACCATTACCCCTTCATGGAGACCCTCATTGTTCTGGGGAGCCAAGTGATGAATGTGAACTTGAGTTCAGGAGAGAGGGCTTAGGCAAGGCAGCCTTCCCCAGGGTAGAGCCAGTGGTTGCCTGGAAGGGGGGGCATGTGAGAAGCATCTTCCCAGTCCTGACAATGAAATCAGGCCCTTACTAGACAGGAGGGGCTGGTGGCTACAGAGTCTGGTAATGACTTTGGCACCAACATCAGCAGCGGACAGCCCTCATTTGTTTTGCTGCCTAGCACTGGGGCAAGATCATTGTTTATTATGGCTCCAAGGCAGTAATCATTTCACATAATGTGAAGATTTTTTTCACTCAATTTACTTTCATGCTTTGGGCTGATGAGAATAATAATCACATGTTGATTACTGGTACCTTGACAGATGATGCTCAGAAAAAATGCAGGTCACTGATCATTCTAACCCTGTTTTCCCTTCAAACATTGAAGGTTGTGATTTGGAATCTCATTCAGCTGCTACTTTCACATCCCCAAGTTTCTGATGCCAAGAAGACCAAGACAAAATATTTCTTTCAGGGGCCCCCAATTCCTGCTGTCTGTGCTTTGGGATAATTTATGCCGATTTGTTTTAAAGAGACAGGCATACATAATTCATGTCCTGTGCATTGCGGCTTTTGGCCATTGAAAATACTATCTCTCTTTTGGCAGCGCTTGCAGGAACTAGCTACAATAAACATTTCATACCTCAGTGGACACTCTTTTTTCAGCTAATAGGAGCCTGACTTAAATGTAGAGACTCCATCATGAGTTTATTTAACGGTGAATTCAGCGGAGTATTTTTTTTTTCCTCCAAAGCATAAAATGAGCTTATTATCAGTATCAATAGTGGGTTTTTTTCTCAAAAGGAGTCAAGGTGTGAATGGGCATGAAAGGGAAATTAAACTGAAACTCTTGGTGGTTTCATGGTTGGAGGCCAGTTTAAAACTCAAACTTCACTGCTTTTGAACTAGCCAGCAGAACTGCAGGTCAGAAAGCACGCAGATGTGAACAGAGACATCAGGGCTGGGCTTTCCACCTAGAAGGCAGGGAGCCACACGGGACCCTTCCGTGGTTACGGGGTTGGGAGCCCTGCTAAGGATGGCTGAATTTACACCCATGTGGCTTACAGTGGTATTAATTGTAATCTACACGAACAGAAGCCAGAGTGATCTTTAAAAATGCAAATCTCATCAAGCTGTTCCTCTCCTGAAACCACTTCAGTGGCTATTCCAAAGTCTCACAGGGGATGAAGCCAGGAGCACGCATGATCAGGGCTGTTTACACCCATCCTCGCTGTGCCTGAGGCCGCCCTTCCTCACTGCACTGCAGCAAAGAGGGGCATCTCCCACTGGTCCACAGCGGCATGCTTTCACTCGACAAACTCTTGGCTCTTCCCACCAAATGTATCCTAAATGACACTTCTTCAGGGAATTTCCTTATGTATTCTGGCAAGTTTAAGTTTTTTTTTGGCATCTGTAATTTTTTGGTTATTGTAATTTTTTTTTTAGATTTAATTTGCTTATTTGACAGACAGAGATTACTAGTAGGCAGAGAGGCAGGCGGTAGGGGGGTGGGGAGGGAAGCAGACTCCCAGCTGAGCAGAGAGCCGGATGTGGGGCTCGATCCCAGGACCCTGGGATCATGACCTGAGCTAAGGCAGAGACTTTAACCCACTAAGCCACCCAGGCGCCCCGATGGTTATTGTAATTTTTTAATATTTCTGTCCTTGCACTAAACAGTAAGCTCCTTCGTGGAAGCTAGACTCGGATTCACAGAATCATCCTATTAGGCACGATAAGCCCTCTAGGCGTAGTTGCTATCTGAGTGAATCAATTTGAGTGGTGGTTCTCAAACATTCCAGGCAGTTGGTCAAGGCACCGATTTCACAAAGTTTCTGCCAGGATTACATGTGAAGGGCATATGTGAAGCACTTAGCACCTTAGCCAACACACAATGCCTCCTCGGTAGTTGGGAGGTATCATCTTATCCCTGCTCTTCTTGAGCAGTTTGAGCAGTTTTCTTTTCTTTCCTTTTTTTTTCTTTCTTTTTTAAAGATTTTACTTATTGGGGCGCCTGGGTGGCTCAGTGGGTTAAGCCGCTGCCTTCGGCTCGGGTCATGATCTCAGGGTCCTGGGATCGAGTCCCATATTGGGCTCTCTGCTCGGCGGGGAGCCTGCTTCCTCCTCTCTCTCTCTGCCTGCCTCTCTGCCTACTTGTGATCTCTCTCTATCAAATAAATAAATAAAGTCTTTAAAAAAAAAAAGATTTTACTTATTTATTTGACAGAGAGATCACAAGTAGGCAGAGAGGCAAGCGGTGGTGGGGGGCAGGCTCCCTGCTGAGCAGAGAGCCTGATGTGGGGCTTGATCCCAGGACCCTGAGATCATGACCTGAGTCGAAGGCAGAGGCTCAACCCACTGAGCCACCCAGGCATCCCTTGAGCAATTTTCCATATACTTAAGAGTCAGGGCTTGGTAGTGATCCTCTTGAATTATAAATTAAGCTAAATCAATAGCAGCCTCAACATATCCAAGATAAAACACCATTTGGGCCCAGAGTAACCCCCAAAAGCTGTATAGAAAAGGTGGGTAACATCAAAGTAAAGAGGGAATCAACCTTATGAGTCATAAAACTACACCCAAGGAAGTTTTTTTTGTTGTTGTTGTTTTAGCCATTCACTTATTTACAGGTTATTTACTGAGTACCTAGGCATTAGAAACTGTGGTAAGCACAAAGAATACAATGAAAAAAAAAAAAAAGGTTTATTTTTTTCTCTCCAAACTGTTTTCATCCCCCATGCTATATTTGATCTTCCGTTACTGATCTCTTTGACCACTGCGTTAGGAAGGATTCTGAGATTGAGTTTAGGCTTACATGGAAAACGTACCAAAGAACTTACATTTGAATAAAACTGGAAGGCTTGGGTGGGTTGGTTCTTACCACAGCTGTTCGATAACTAGGCAGGCATGAAGCAACCCTATAAAATCTATACCTCCTCCATTCTCATCTTCTACTTTCTCAGCCATGGCAACCTTTGTATCATGAGTTGAGAAGGTATCATGGACATTTAAAGTACAAATGGCGGAAGTAGGATTTGGAATTCTATATATACTATATATACATGACACTTACAGAAGACTCCATCAGTACACATATGATCATTGAAAGTAACATCTGTGCATTTACACATACATGTCAACTGTGTGTGTACAGATGCACATTCTCAACACGTATCTGTAATACTCCGAAATTCACCTCTCTTGGGCCTGTGGTACTGGTTTAATCCTGGTGCAGCAGGCCCCAAGGCAGTCATCAAACAGTGCACAGACAAGTACTGATTAGATGCGTACTTGGAAGGCTCATAGAAGCTTTCAGAAATAGGACTGGCAGGCCTATATAAAAAGCCTTCTGGGGAGAGAAACTCCTGCATCGTGCCTTTCTCCCTAGGAAGAAATCTGTTTAATTCTTACTTTGATGATGTTCAAATGTCCCAAAAAAGACCCTTTTGAAAGTAAAATGGTGATTTTTCATCTCAAACAGTGATTTTCAAATTTTATTGCATATTATCATCACTAGACACTATCAGAAAAAATGCAAGGTCAGACCCACCAAATCATCATTTCTTGAGGGTGGGATCTGGGAATCGGAATTTTAATAAGCATCCCAACTGTTCTGCTGTCTTTCATCTGTGGCCAACACATTGAAAATCACTAAGGTGTAAATTAAAACCAGGCAGGCTACTACACCTCACGGCTACTCAGAAGACAGAAAGAAATGCAAAGCTTGATGATCTATTTGGCAGGAGAAATGGCTAAGCCACTTGGAGATTGAGAGGCAGGTGGGGAAAATTAGAACCCCCAAGTCCCAGTAGCTGGAGCAGGTATGACAGGAACCATACTCGTAATACAAAGAACAGTCAAAAATGAGATAAAGGAGAGATTGTTAGGAGATACACAAAGTGTCCTGAGACAGGCAGTAATAAAAGATAAATTTAAAAAGCATATATTGAAATATTAACAGTTTATAATAATTAGTACGTAGGTATTAGGTTGCTTTCAAATTCGTATTTCTTTTAAAACTTCTCTGAATGATTATTTTCCTACTTAAAAATAGAAACACTGTTTCTCTGTCATCTAAATAAGCCTTTTCTTTTCACACATGTACATACATTTGCACACTGACATAGGTTTCCCATCAGTTTCATCACTGGCTAATGGGAATTGTTAGTTATATAAGAGATTAAGGATACATTTCATGAATTGCTGCAAAGGCTGAGCACAACAGTGTGTGGGAAGCTCTTAGAATAGTTCCTGGCAACTAGACAGTGTCCGACAAACTGTATTTATTATTATTAATTATTAATGTGCAATTACATGCCTTCAAAAGCATTTCCTGTCGGCTCGATCAAGGCTGTCGATCCAAGAGCAAAACTTTAAAGGTACAATTGTTCCATGTCCCTCAGTAAGTAGCAAGTTTCCTGCTGAAGGAGGGCATAAATCCCAAATGATGAGCATGAGAAAATATATCTGGAATCCCAGAAATCAGAGAGGAGGAGTGCAAGCAAGGCACCCGAAATTAGAAGATAGGAGTAAACTGATCTCTGAGGAGAAGCTATTCTGACCTGTAAAAAAACTCCTTATGCTTTAGGTGACACGTGGCTGTCACTGAAGTTGCAGACAAAGCCAAAGTTTGGGCCACGAATAACTCATGTTCTGTACACACTGGGACTTGAGAAAACACCCTCTTTGAGTGCGGCCATTTCTGAGATTCTGAGACAGTAACATATAAAACCAAGTACATAGTTACTTTTTACTTTTTCTCTTGATTTCCTTTGATCAGAAGTTGAATTTTATTTAATCGATACATTGGATATTTACATTTCGACTAAGAAGTACGGGACCCTAAATGAATACACTCACTGGTATTCGAGGAATTTAGAAAAAAGAAAATCTAATGAAAGTCCTGAGCAATATAAAAAGTTGACTATTGTACCTGAGAGGGAACACAAAGGCCCAGAGATAGCTCATTTATGAGCTAAATACCGGGCAATCACAGATACCTCAGATGGTCTGGAAATGGCAAACAGAGGGAGCACTGAGTAGCCAGCATGCTTTAAAAACCTAACAGGAGATGTTAAGCGGCTATGTGGGGTCCTCATATGACAGTGACCTTTGTAAGGTGCCATCACCCCAGTCTGTGGGAGCGAGCCACTCACACATTTTTCTCTAAGGCTAATATTATTAGAAGCAAAACTCTACTATGTTGGGACCCTACTGTATAAACAACAGACCAGAATGTAGCTTGAGAAGGTGGTACAGGTGAGAGCAGAAAGTGATATGGACTTGTCCATGTATGATGGAGGAAACGGAAAATCTGTTCAAGGCAGACAGACATGGATTCAAAATAATACTGTGAGGTCATTCGGTTACTATTTCTGAAATGTTGTAAACTCACCTCATGTTGTCTTTAAAAAATGGAAACAAATCAGGAGCACCTGGGTGGCTCAGTGGGTTAAAGCCTCTGCCTTCGGCTCGGGTCATGATCTCAGGGTCCTGGGATCGAGCCCCACATTGGGCTCTCTGCTGTGCAGGGAGCCTGCTTCCCCCTCTCTCTCTGCCTGCCTCTCTGCCTACTTGTGATCTCTCTCTGTCAAGTAAATTAAAAAAAAAAGAATAAAAAATAGAAACAAATCAAAACAACGGGACATAGATTTGTTTGCAAACTACATATGCTTCCTTCACAACTTCAAAGACTCTGAGGTGGACATCTTGGGGTGTAGGTAAGGCCTTAGTAAGGGTTAACAAAGATCGCCCTTAATCCACAGGCTAATTACACAGGCTTTTAGGAAGTGCCTATGTGCTAGTCCCTCCTCTAGGGGCTGAGACAATAGCAGTGAACAAGAGAGACAAAAATCCCTGGCCTCAGTTTGTTTACATTCTGGCGTGTGCGAAAAATCCAGAGAATGAGGACACACCTATTGTCTGTCAGCAGTAAGTGCCATGGAAAGACGGCAGGGACAGTACTGAGAGTGCCAGGTAGAGAGGCAACAATGTGAAACAGGAGGCCAAGGAGGGCCTCGCTGCAAAATGACATTTGAGTGAGGACTTGAAGGAGTAAGGCAGCTGCTGTCAGGGTATCTGGAGGAAGAACATTCCTGACACGCGGGAGAGCAGACGCCAAGGCCTCAAGACGGACACAGTCACGGCGAGTTTGAGAAACAGCGAAGAGGCAGCGAGAGCAAGAGGGAGAGGAGGGGGAGACAGGTCGGTAAGACGAGCAGCATCGTGGGGGTCATCGGACTTGGCGGTAGATGCAAAACCACTGCAGGGTTCCACGGGTCTTATAATTTCAGAGAGTAACGCAAGATTCTAAGGAGGCAACAGCAGAAACGCAAGAGCGTTAGCAAACCAGGGATGCAAGATGATGTGGCTGGCACCAGTGGGTGAGGGGGAAGGTAAGAAGGGGTCGGATTCTGGCCGCATACTGAGGGAGATCAGATACACAGCCTGAGAGGGAATGACTCGGATCGATGCCTGGGCTTTTGGGCAGAGCAACGCAAGGACAGAGAAGTCAGCGCGGGCAAATGGACTCCACCCGCGGAGAAAGATCTGGATTCAGAACGGCTGGTCTCAAAGCTGCGTTTGGTGCTTGAAAGGCTACGGAAGCAGATAGCTGGACCTGAATGACCTTGTTGGTCCCCAGAGAGGCTGACCTGAAGACATATCGCTGCCCTTTAAAAATCAGGCTCTTTTTTTCCCTTTAAAATGTACCAGGTCTTTCTACTTTGCACCGAATTGCAGTAATCAATCGTGGGTCCTAAGATTCAATTTCTTAATCGGTAATAATACTAACATTTATATGGCAGCTTACAAACCCCTTTGGTCTACACAGTACAGATTAATCTGGAGTCGTGTTATTAGGGGGCATGAGATATCACTGGTGATTCTTTAATTCTTTCTACCCCAGGGCAGCCCATGTGGTCGTAAACATCTACCAATGGAAAACTTAGGACCTCCTGAGAATAAAGATGAGAGTTAAACTTCTGTGGGCCTTTTTCTTTCTTTTCTTTCTTTCTTTTTTTTTTTTTTAAGATTTTTATTTATTTATTTGACAGACAAAAATCACAAGGAGGCAGAGAGGCAGGCAGAGAGAGGGAGAAGCAGGCTCCCTGCTGAGCAGAGAGCCTGATGTGGGGCTCGATCCCAGGACTCTGAGATCATGACCCGAGCCCAAGGCAGACACTTTATCCCACGGAGCCACCCAGGCACCCCCATGGGCCTTTTCTAAACAGGAATCCTATCGCACCTGCCAGGGCCAAACACACTACCTACCGTGGATGATACGTTCAATATGTTTTTTTAATTTCAGTGTGGGGGTAGGAAGGCCAGATGCCTGTCTGACCAGTGAAAAAGCAGCATGAAAACAGTTTGTTTTCCTAAGACAGAGGTACTGTTCTATACAGTCAGGAATGGTGACTTCAAGTTGTACCTAATAAAGGTCCTCAGGGAGCAGGCTTTAATGAAGAGATAAGAATGACTTATAATTAGTGTATCAGTCATTTGCATGTGAATGGATGCTTGAAAGCAATTTATTCTCTTAAGTAGCTTAAATATTCCATTGTAAGAATGTTTACCCTATTAATTTGCTTAGCAAACATTATCTTCTGAGTCGGAACAAAGCTCAACTTCAGCCCACCCTCCTGTCCTGATCAGCAGAAATTCTGGCTGGATCCTGTATTTACTTGTTCATCTTTGACAAGCTGCTGGACCTCCCAGGGCCAAACTGCACTGGGGTGGGGGTGGGGGGGTAAGAGGGAGCAGGAGGGTAGGTAGGGAGTGGGAGAGAACTTTCCTGAGAACAAGGATTTAAACCATACAATCACTTCGATACTTTTCTAATTCTTTGAAGTTTGATTCTATAATAGAGTCTGGTTTACTAAGGCTTTATAAGGTTAGGTCAAGTTCTCCCCATATCCGGGCTTCCTTTTGGCTACAAATGAGTCTTTACAATTCAAGAAGCACCAATTCTTCCTGGAGACAGACCATACAGAAGTTGTGATTTCTCTGTTACATTCAAAATATCAGTGGTGGGTTTTGTTAGATTTTGGAGACACTTGTTAAATAAAGTGGGGCCATCCCACCATGTTTTGTTTTGCATAAGTTGGACAGTCTGTGTTTCCATTTCAACAGCAGTGGGTGGGTGTTGGCAGATTGTGTTCATTGGAACTTGAGGTCGGCCACAGTCTTGCTTTAAGACCTTCCTTAACCTCTCAAAACCTCAATTTCCTCATCTATAAAATGGGAGCTTGAGCTAGCTGTTACACAGTGTTGTTGTTGGAGTGGGATTCGCTGAGAGGATTGCGACCCGCTCTGTAAGTTAACTGTGATGACTGTTTGTCCCGGGCTGACGGATGCGGGCACCTCTGGGAGAAGGCGGCCAGCTCCTTTTCAGCACTGTCCCGGACTGCAGCAAGCCGTCCCTATCAAAGGGAAACACACATCATTGCAGGGAGATATTAGTAATTCTATTCTTAAACTGTCAGGCAAAATGACACTTCATCATAATCCTCAGAATCGTCCTTAAAATACCTGCAATCTGGTGTGTTGCTTCGGGGGCCAACCATGGTGAAGGCAGGCAATCCCTATTAAAAGTTGTTTGGATTTTAGAACTCAGAGAACAGCTGGGTACCTTTGTTACCGGCAGGCTGCTGACTCAAAATGGGAAAGGAAAAAAAAAAAATCCTCACTGGGATGAAGAGAAGAGAGAAAAACCGCAGAGCTGGAGGGGTGGGGTGGGGAACAGCTTTGGCCTTTGAAAACAGATTGCTCTGCTGTCCTGTTATGAAGGAGGTATGTGGGTATTCACAATTCCACACAGGGCCTAATCTAATTCTTTGGGAAAACACACACACACAACAAAAAAACCCGACATGATAAAAACCCAGGGCCAGGTGCAGGCTGTTTCCTCTCGGTACTCCGGTACTCCGTCTGAGGAGGCGTTTGTTGCTCTATTTATCTGATGAAAGTGCACACACTGGCCTCTCTCTCACTGACCGAGCCCCGTTCAGCCCCCAGGACCGCAGGAATGCTGAGCACAGAAAGGATCCCGCTGAGGAAACAGAGGGAGATGCTGCCCTTGTCAACAATTTAATATGATTCACAGAACTAACTGCTCGTGCCTCATGATTCCAGGCATGCCACTCTTTGTGGCTTTCCTTACAAGCACTCAGGGCAGAGAAACACCTTCCATTTCTCAGTCTCCTTCAGGCACTGTCATTTAGGCCTTCACGTGGCTTGCTGAGGTGGGCAGAATGGATTTTCCTAGCCCCCTTTACAGATGAAAACACTGAGACCCGGAGCGGTCAAGCGACCCGCCCCAGGTCACTAGAACGACATGACAGACCTGGAATCCTGGAATGAGAACTCATAAGCCACTACTGAACACGGGTGGCCACAGGCAGATCCTCGGGCATTTGAAAAGAACTTTGGTTTAGCTGAGGCGTAATAGATCCAGGCGGTGGTGTCAGGGACACGGAGGGAACAGAGTACAGCCAAACGGATACAATTTCAACATGAGGGCTCTTCTCCAAGCTTTGCCTTCTCTGGTCTGAGAAAGAGATTTGAACTTGAACATTTTAGGAGCATAGCCTGACTAGCTTCATCTTTTCTCTGATGATGTAACCAAATGGGATTCCTGCAGCTCTGAGTCGAGCTGAGCAGTGTGCTAGGGACGAGAATACACTGCACAAACAGGAGCCAGGACGGTGGCAACTAGTACTTCAAAGCCTGTGCCATTCTCAATTTGCTTCCACAATCTCATGAGTTACTTACGTTGTGTCAGTTGTGCATGCGAGGGCGGGGATGACTACTGTTCTCTTCGCCCATGTGCGCTCGACCTAGCACACTGAGTTACGTTCCATAGGTACTCATGAATTCGTTTACCAAATGCTCACTGAATAAGGAGCCTGTCCTCAGAACCATGTTCACTAAATTAAGAAATAATAACACAACAGCGATGATGTGGGGCTGGAGATGGGGAAAGATTCAGTGCTGTCTGGAACGGGAGAGTGCTGGAGACATTGAAGCAATTCTAGGGGTGGAGATGGAGAGCGCCCCTAGTAGCGGTGGGAAGGGTTTCTGCCCATCCTACAGGCTCACTGCTCCACCAGACTGAAAGCCAGGGGGCAGCTTTAGCAGGCGGTAGGCAAAGGCCTAGCGTAGGGGTGTAAGTTGTCACTGTTAACAGTTTTAAAAGCCTCCTGGTGGATGCCTGGGTGACTGAGTCCTTAAGTGTCTGACTTCAGACCCAGGGTCCTGGATCAAGCTCCACCTGCATCAGGTCCCTGTTCAGTGGGGAGCCTGCCTCTGCTACTCCCACAGCTTGTGCACGCACTCTCTCTGACAAATAAATTATAATTATAATCATATATATATATATATATATATATATATATATACCTTCTGGGAAGTAAATACATCAAAAATTTCGATTGGAAATTTCATCATGGACTGATTTTTTTTTTTTAACTGTTTCCCTTCTGCCTAGGATTAATACTGTTCTTAATGAGCTCCTGTCATCTATGAAATATTAACAAGCATCAAGAAATAACCGGGATCATCTAGTAAACTTATCAGGAAGAGAGCAGAAAACTGGGCTGAGCTGAGTGACTCGGAGCTTAGCATGTGTTTCCGCCCAGGTCACGGGTGGAGTCTTCTTGAAGGGCATTTCTTTGGCAGATAATGACTTCAGCCCACCCCCCACCCCCTATTCCCCACCCCTCATCCCCCCGCCCCCCCCCCCCGGCCCCCACAGTCCATTGCTTTCCTCTGGGCCCCTGTGAGTTCTATTCTTGGAAACAGGACTGCAAGTATCCTTTTCTCTGTGAAGGGGCAGTTTAATTTCATGAACTTCCGTAGGTCTGCCTTCTCTGAGATGCCTTCGCAAAGCTTCATTTGCTCTGGAGGTCTTTGGCCCTCCCTGAAGTCTAGGAGGCCCCTCCTCAGCAAACAGCTTCCCTTCCCCTTTTGCTCTACCTTGAACCTGGGAGTGTTTGTTTCCCGGAGCCACGCTTGCTAGAGCGTTCAGCCGCCTGCACACCAGCTGCTACTCCACTCCCCAGTGCACCTTCTGTAACAACACAGCTTCCCTGTCTGTTGTTGAATACGAGAGGGGCAGCTGTGAAGGGCAGAAGAAAGCTGATTATTCATTTTCTTTCCTTTGGAAATTCTGCTTTGGGATCCTGTTTCTACTTAGACAGTTTCCCCAGAAGCCCATTCCATTTAGCACTTTTGCTAGGGAGCATTTTCTGTTCATTTTCCAAAATGTGTCTATTCCAAGCAGTTGGTTAGTTGGAAGTTTTGTGTGTATCCCAGTTAGGAAAGCTCAGCCTGGCTTTTCTTTGAATCCCAGAAGCCTAGAATTTTCGCAACTCACAAAGAACTCAAGTGTCCTTATGTGTGATCCTTGATTGATAGGGATTTGCAAGGCAGTCTATGAAGCAGTCATAGTATCTCTAGGCTGCAAACTAAAAATTCATCCCATTCTGGCTTGGAGAACAGGGATTGTATTCCCAGAACAAGTTCTCAGGGATGGTAGCCAGTGACTTGTCATTCTTCTCTTACATGTTCAAAAACACTATGTAAGCTAATAATTGCTGTCTTTTCTTCAGAGACCCTTTGTTTCCTCCTTCTTGTTTGGCTCCAGTCTTTAGAAGCTGAATCAAACTACTGCTTCCGGTGAATCAGTTAGGAGTTGCTAGTAAGTAGCAGTTGTAATTTTGAATGTAGGGGAGTCTATAGTGACCTATGAGCACTGGACAGATTGTATGGATCACTGGAGTTCCTTTCCATTTCACAGTTATTGCAAACCACAGAACTAACGCCGTGGCTACAACTCATTAACAAAAGTGCCTGTTTGGATATTCAAATACTTCCTAAAGAAGCAAAAAATTTTTATTAGCTTGCGGCACCTGCACTGTAGAAAATTCTACCCTCAGGGTCTTTTGGTACAATGGTCTGAAGCTGCTTTTATTTTCCTAGTTCTTGTCAGCATAGAGCTGCTCAGTTGATACGTGTTTTCTCTATTTTATGATTTATGCTTTAGCGGGATTTGTATAGGCAAAACAGATAGAGCCATAAATTTCCTTATAGGACATATTTTAAATGACATTACTTTGAATTCAGAACCTGTGTTCTCACTGTGGATATCAATGTCTTTCTCAAAACAATTCAATAAATAATTTCAAGGGCAACATCTCATTTGTAAAGGCCCTTCACAGTTAATAGGACTAACCTCAGACAATTTTAACAGTGTTTCTGTTCAATGCAAAATAGAATCCAATGTTAGTAATGAGAAACTAGAAGGGTAGAATTTCTGTTAAATCCAACGTACTTTGATAATTAGCCCCATATGCTATTATCCATTACACAGTCTCTTAATAAATGTTATACAGGTCTGTCTTCAAGTTGAGGCATTTAAGTATCTTGTTGACTTTCCCCTTAATAATTACATGCATCTGAGGAGGGACATTATTATTAAAATTCTAAAATTGAAATCAATCTTCCAAACACACGGGATTGACATACAGTATGGGTATGTATATTGAACATGTATTGTTACTTATTAGTGAGAAAGGTCTACATGAATGTAAGCTTATCAGCTTTCATAGATGCTCTGGCTTTTAATCTTTTATTATCTATACAAGGAAGAAATGGAAAGAGCAGAATAACATACGCATATATAATACTGATTTATAATAGTAATACTCATCAGTTGTTGATCTGATGTGGTCATTCAATTCCTATCCTTCAGTTTTGAAAATTGATTCTGGTTGGAACAGTGCCAAAGAGGACCACAGTTCATTTATTTAGTAAAGTGTTTTGAGACTTAGGAAGTCTCCCTGCAGAATGTCAGGAAAGGGTTAAAGAATTTAAATGAGCCCCCAAGGGGGTATTCTATTGATGAGGCAGCAATTACAGTAGAAGCCAGAGCATTACATATTCTACAGGACTATTTTGTTTTGTAGGTGAAAAGGGAAGTTTTTATTTAAAAAAAATTTTTTTTTTAATTTATTTGACAGACAGAGATCAAAAGTAGGCAGAGAGGCAGGCAGAGAGAGAGGAAGGAAAGCAGGCTCCCTGCTGAGCAGAGAGCCCTATGCAGCTAGATCTCAGGACCCTGGGATCATGACCTGAGCCAAAAGCAGAGGCTTTAACCCACTGAGCCACCCAGATGCACCAAAAAGGGAAGTTTTTAAAAGGGAAAACAAAGACCGTATGGAAGTCATGTGTTCTTCGGAGGCAATCTTCTCACCAGCAATTACTGAATTGGTGATTTCTTTGTACCCAAAGCAAAAAAAGGACACATAGGTGCTCCACATGATGGGAAAAGATAAGATATTGCTCCACAATAGAGGGAAGCTCGTGGCAGCCAGGGTGGGAATGGCTTTCACTAGAAAGCCAGCTGCCCTACAGGGACTCCTGGACAGCCAAACTATGGCTGTTGGGGAAACCAGGAAGATTGAAGTGAGCAATCTTGTTCTAGTAGACCTATGGCTGAGGGTATCGCTCTGACTAGAGGGCAGAGTTTGTAATCGATGAAGGCAATAATCTTTTGGCAAAAATATAGCTTTCATTAGAAAAGTGTCTCAAGAAAAAGTGCTGCTTTGGGAAAATTGCAAAGAATGACAATCAAAGGGAAAATACAGTAGCCCAAAGACTGGTCCAACCTAAACTAAAAATGCCTCCTGAGTACTTATTTAGATGGAGGAAAGAGGTTTCCTCTCGGCAGTGTACCGGAATACCTTGAACGAGTTGAATGGGTTGGGGGAAGAGGCCCCTTAGCAACTTAGTGAAAAAAAAAAAAAAAATTTTTTTTTTTTTTCAGAAGAGGGGTGAGAAGCCAGAGTATTTAAAGAAACAGGAAACAATGAGTAATTTAGTCTAGACAAGAGGTTCTAAAAAAAACTTGGACCTGAAAAAAGGGAAAACTATCCATATCTGCAAATGAGGAGTTGGTGTTGAAATGAGAAAGGGGTAATTAATGTTCACTGCAGTTCATTCTGTCAGGGTCTCTGCACACATCTTGATGTATACTTGATGTACACTTCATCTGTAGGGCTGCTCGGCTTCTCTGGATGAGTTCTCGTTTCTAAAGTTCCAAACTCAAGCATGCCATTCAAGTTGCGCGAATGCAGGAAAACATGAATACGAGGGGACCCAAGTAACGGCTGGGGCGTGAGCCATGACTGTTCAGGGTATGGAGAACCCTGAGTCGGACCCCTGGTCTGACAAACGCTAGTTACGCAACCAACAGCAGCCATCCTGGCTTCTGTCTACCTTCTTAGCAGAGCCCACGGGTCTTCGTGTCTCCTGGCCACTGCCCCAGCTCCATCTACTGCCATTCCTTGAGTCACACGTTATCCTCCCATAAGACTAAATTGCTTGCTTTTTCATAAATGTGAACACTATTTACTTTGCCCGGAATTCATTTCTTCTGCTTGTTTGCCTGGTAGGTGCTTATTCACCCTTCAACAACTCAGATTATCTTTTATCTCATTCAGGAAATCTTCCCAAGCCCTCACAGTTTTACTCGCTCCTTTCTTTGCACTGGTTTTGTACCTTATGGGCTTACTCTTTGCACTTTCCTAATGCATTTTACTTTGTTTATTACATGCGTATTCCCTCTGTCGTCTATGAACACTTTTGGGGGCAGCAACTGTGTCTTACTAATTTGGGGGCCATGATTGCTGGCCTCAGGCCAGAACTGCCACGGTAGGGGTTCAGTGAATGGCCACTGAATGAATGAGTGGATAAAATCAGAACTCAGGAACTCCAGTCTGGAGCACTAAATACAGTCGCCTTCCGTTTTACCACCTTTGCATGCAGTATCCGCGGGCTGCCTTCTTAAACTAACCTCCTCTTGAAGGATAGTCATCATGTCAGGGGCCAGCTACTCTGAGTCCTTTTCATGAAATAATTCACGTTTAATGTCGCCTCAACCCTGCGAGGTGAGCCTTAGTCCTAGTCTTCTTCTCATTGAGGAAATGGAGGCACAGCAAGGTCAAGTAACTTTTCCAAGATGACACAGAAACAGTAGCAGAAGGAGCACTGCCACAGGGGAGTGAGCTGTTCAGAGCACAGGTCTTAACCACCAGGCTACAGGGCCTGAATGATGAGTGGATTTCTGAGTGCAGGCTCTTCTTAGCTACTTCTGAAGGAGCCTGCCATTTCATTTTCTGGGAGGATAAAAAGCGTTTTAGCCTAAGCAACCCAACATTTATAATCAATTTAATTGGAGACCATACCAGGACAGACATTTATCATGGTTCATTTAAGTAACTCTCCATTAAGTGGCTGGGGAAAAGGAAACCACGGTGAGACCAGAAGAAGCCTCCAAAGAGAAAAAGAAAAGGATGTGGGAAACCAAGAATCTGAGGTATCGGGGATATGTATTATAGAAATTTATGCAGATGCGCCCATGCTCATCTTCATAAATTCTTAGAAGCATTGTTTGTGAGATTATTACCCATGTATTTGTCCATCGCCATGTGGAGATCACAGAAAAACACTCCAACAAGATATTTTCAAAAAACACACGTTTCTTTTCTTGTAGTTTTCAAACATTCATGAAAGATATTCATAAACCACAGCAACATATTAGAATTTCTCTTTGTTTTCTGTATTCACTTCTCTAGGACACCATGCTTGCTTGCTTCCCAACGTATTTCTCTAAAGCTCTTCTGAATGAACTGTCTGAATTTCCTCCTCCTGGGCCACTCCACTTTTTGATTCTCTATCACAGAATACCAAGGGAGGAGCTTGTCATGGGAAGATCATCCTCAGAGAATGAGGCAGAGAAAGGAGCAAGGGACAAAAATGGAAACTTTATTAAAATCGGTGCCAAGCCTCAGCCCATATGTTAATCAGCAGGAGATGAGGTGAGCTATTTTATTTTGGTCCTGGGAAAATTTTCAAAACCATTATGCTACATTTGCTCCGTCTAGAGGATAAATCAAATGTTGAATGATTATTACTGCCTTCCTTACACACTGCACTTTGCCTTCTTATTTTTCTGTCCATGTTAGCAAGACAGATGGAGTCATTAAAAGTTGGTTGTGGTCTCTTCAAATTCTCACCCCCTCCCAAGACTTTATGCAATTTAAGTAAAGGGAAGGGCAAGAGACATCTACCTATTCAGAGCTGTTCATCGAAATCCCAGAATTGAAAACCAAACACAAGCTGCCTGCGGGGCGCCATTAACTGGACATTCAGGAAGTATAATTTTCTGTATGTGTTTCTCAAAGAAATAAGGCTGTGCTCCTAAGTTCAAGAAATCGGGCTAACAAAGTTAAATATCAATAGATTTTTGACTATGTGATTTTAAAAAGTTTTTCAAGTTTCATATAAGGAACTTAACTGCAAAGAGAATGAGATTTTCATTTAGGCAAAATGCAAGAAAACACGTAACCGTCTCTACGTTCAAACTTAGAAAAGGAAGAACAATGCAAGGTTGAGAAGGGGAGAAAAAATTTGAGGAAGCGCATCAGAGGAAATGCCAGCAAGGCCATCTTGAAGCATTGGAGGTATCCATGTATGCCTGAGTGTGTGTGTGTGTGTGTGTGTGTGTACATATACATATAATACAAGTGGGATCTCTTATGATTTCACTGAATACATATAAGCCTTTAGAACCTGTGTGTAAACAGCCTCATATCTGGACAGACCAGCAACTCCTCCTGGAAGGGAATGGGATGAGAGAATACTTGTGACTTTATGACATGTGCCCTGAGTGAGGGTTAATTCAGTCATGACAAGTCTCAAATTCCTGATGTCATTTGACCAGACACAGCTATTTAATCTCTTAATAGTCTCCAGATTAAAACTTTGTTCCTTACTAGGCACAAATAGCAGTGCCACACTTAACCTGGTGTTGGGGTGTATGAGAAAATCAGTTTCTGCTGTATTTCCTCTCAGAAAGTGCTCCTCTCTGAGCACGGCCTTGTATGTTCTGCTAGGACATTGGCTCCATGGGGGTCACACAGGGGCTGAATTTGCTCCTCCTCATACGCTTGTCATACTCCCCGAAAATGGAAACTTTATTAAAATCGGTGCCAAGCCTCAGCCCATATGTTAATCAGCAGGAGATGAGGTGAGCTATTTTATTTTGGTCCTGGGAAAATTTTCAAAACCATTATGCTACATTTGCTCCGTCTAGAGGATAAATCAAATGTTGAATGATTATTACTGCCTTCCTTACACACTGCACTTTGCCTTCTTATTTTTCTGTCCATGTTAGCAAGACAGATGGAGTCATTAAAAGTTGGTTGTGGTCTCTTCAAATTCTCACCCCCTCCCAAGACTTTATGCAATTTAAGCAAAGGCAGATTACTAATAATCCATCTTGAACAATATGGCTTGGTGTTTGGGAAGCCTTTGCTACCAAAAATGAACCCAGATTTTAAAACTTGCTGAATTGGGAATTTCCTAGCAATGGTCCTGTGTGACTTTCTTCTCATCTTTGAGTGGTTATTCCATGAGGTTTCACGTCAGGTTGCCTGGGTGGTGCTGTCTACTGAGACTCTGACTCTTAGTTTTGGTTTAGGTCATGATCTCAGAGTCATGAGATCAAGCCCCATGTCTGACCGTGTGCTCAGGGCAGAGTTTGCTTAAGAATCTCTCTCCTTCTGTCCCTCCCCCCTCACAGGTCTCTTTCTCTAAATTAAATAAATCTTAAAAACAAACAAACAAACAAAAAAAAAACCCTCACAAAAAAAAAACCACAAACAAAAAACAGGCTTGACTTTTTTTTTTCTTTTTTAAGCATAAGACAGATCACTCTTAATCGTTAAAATGCATTTCTCTGCATTTTAAATGAGAAAATTCATGATAGGCTCATGAAAGTTTCTTTATTATGACATGTTGCTTTCTAATCCAGATCTTTCCAGGATCCTGTTGTTGTAACATTTTGGTGCCTCCGGCCGCAAACACTGCAGGTGTTGGCTGTCACCCACTGAGTGTCTACTATTCCAAAGCTACTAGGCCCACACAGTCTCTGAACCTTAAACAACATTCCAAGGAAGTTGTATGAATCCTGTTGTTCTGATAAAGCAATGGAGGCTCAAGAAATTTAACCAGCGTCTCCCAAAACCACCGACTAATTAGCAGAACCAGAACTCTGAACTCAGGGATGCCTGGCTCCAAAATTAATGTGCTTTTTTTTTTTTCTTTTCTACTACAAAATACACACTACTTTCTTGATGTATTGTCTACTGTATGCCAGGCACTGAGCTGGCTCCCGTAGCAATAAAGGGATGTCTACATACTACGTTCTGCTCTTGAGAAGTGATCAGTTTGGAAGGAAAGACAGTCACTTGCTGATGGTGTTGATGGCAGGAAGACTTCATCGAGCTCAGAGTCTTATTCTCCCACTAGGCGCCATCATGCTAGAGCATGATTTATATTCATATTCCTCCATCATAGGAATACAGGGTCTAAATACAGTGAGAGCCCAGGAAGTTACCCCTGTGGAAAGCTGAAAAATGTCCTCTGAAAAGATATTCCAGACCTGCTCTGCCTAAATTGAACACCTGTCTCTTTAGATAGCTGTTTGTTAGCTGTTTTCCCAGAATTTCGAGGAATAAGAGGCTCATACCATAGACACCAGAACTCTAGACTTGAGTTCAGATCAACAACCCTCCATGAGTTCACAAAGGACAGTGGAGGATAGCGAGATGAACACTTGGGCTGTGTCTTCATGTTCAAACTATGCTGAATAACTGAACTGCCTGAAACTATTCTTTATGTGTGTGCTTTGCTAATGAAACCCACTCTGAATGGCTCTTTCTTGAGTAAAAATAAGCATGCTAATGGCCTAGGGTAGAAGGTGTGCTGGGTGTCTGTGTACACCAGAGGGACTATGGAAGAGAGCAGGATAAATCCTGGCTAAAATAGAAGGTCAATTTAGGAAGAGGATTTTTTTTAAGCCAGTCCAACTGGGCATTCAGATTTTTAAAAATCTCAGTTCTAATTTACGAAGGCTTACAGTCCAGCAACCAAAATAAGAGAATCACAGAAGAAAAGGATAATGTAGACTTGCTTTAATCAAATTACTTCTTATTTGACAGAGATAATTTGGGCCCAGAGAATTTAGATATTTTCCCAGGGCTGCATAAATAGTTAGTGACAGATTATAATTTATGTATTTTCTAACTCTTTGTGGCACTTTAACTTACAGCATACAAGTCTGTAGTTGTGATTAACTGAAATTTAGAGATGTTTACAACTCCTTAATGCCGGAGTAAGTGGTGTAGATGTAGGCATTGACTGCAAATAAAAAGATACCTTCTTTCAAAGCCCATTAGCTTCTCTAGTGGCATATGGGTGGCTCTGTTGGTGCCTGACTTTTGATTTTGTCTCAGGTCATGATCTCAGGGTCATGATATGGGGTTCCACAATCAGCATGGAGTCTGCTTCAGATTCTCTCTCTCCCGCTGCCTCTGCCCCTCCCCCTGCTTGAAAGTGTTCTCTCTCAAAATAAATCTTTAAAAACAAACAAACAAACCCACTAACTGCTCTAGCACCATCCCCTTTGCAGCAACAGAGCCAGTGAGGTGTAGGAGAAAGAAAACAGATGTTGGATTCAGACAGGACTGGTCTAAAAGTTTAACCCTGTCACTTCAACTTCCTAGCTGCATGATTCTAAGTTATACAACTTCTCTAAAGTTTCAGTTTCCACATCTCTGACGTGGGGAGAATAAAATTTACTGCTCTTATGCTTCTAGGATTTAATAAAGTATAGGAAACACCCAGCTTAGTACTGGTACAAACGTTGAGTTCCTGTCCAAGGCTGGTAAAAGTGGTGGAAACAAGTGAGTCAGGCATTGCACATTTCATACTTCCTTTTCTTCCCTTTGCTTTTGATTTAAAACTCTAAAGGCCTGACTTTGAAAACCCACTTATAGGACTACATCCTGAAGTTTGACAAGTGATCTAATTTACTTAATTATGAACTGACCTGGTTGACTTCATTAGGATATGTGGAATAAGATGATAAGAGTATACACAGTTCCAGAAGAATGGCTCTATGAGGCATGGTGGCTCCACTTAGTACTAGGAAGTACCTACAATTGGATACAAGGCAGTTTCATTCCTTAAATCCTGATCTATGGTCCATTCAAGCAGGGTGTTGCTAGAGTGGTCATTGCCTCATCCCTCAAGAATGAGGAATGGCAGAAGCCAGGGTAGCATTGGCTCACGAGAACCCAATAGCTACCATGTTATTGTTAAATAAATATTTGCTGCATTTCCTGCCTGTAAAACATTGGTCTTATCACCCTTGCCTTGCATTGCTGATGTTCCATCCTACTACATCAGGAAACATCTTCCTGTCATAGGAATAGCTGTTCCTCAAAGAATTAGAATAGAAAATTCACCCCATTAATACCTATTAATCTCCACTATAATCACCGCCTACAGCTTGCCCCGTTTTGCTCTACTTTGCAGAAATCAGTGTGTTCCAAGCTGAATTGTCAACTTATATAAAACTGTTCAGGCCAACAAGGTTCTGGGAGAAAAAGATAGGAAGAAGTCACTGGTATACACTAGGAGGTTGATGATGACTATCTTTGACTGTCATGTGAATATTTTTAATGACGTGACCCTGGTTTCTTTGAATTTTGTAGAGACACTATGGCAAAGAAGGTAACCTAACCAAAGGCCACCATTTTTCATTCTGAATCCTGGCATCAGCTTGTACAGGGTATGAAAGGAAACTATAAACTTTAAGGGAATTTTTTTCCCCTACACATTAAATTTCATTGTGTGCCTTATGAAAAAATTCACATCTTTAATCTATTTTTCAGTGTTTTGTATCCATTTCAGAATCCCACTAGAATATCAAGATGATAATATACTTGCTCCATTCCTATTCTACAATGAACAATACCGTATAATCTTTACACTCCTTCCTCTTCTCTCCCATGTTTGTTATGTTTGACCTTTTCTTTAATAAATATGAAGAGTTATATATAGATGAAAATTCCTAATAATATTGAGGAGAAGTAATTAATATTGCTTTTCTCTTATGGATCTAGAATTGCCAGATGCCAGGTTCAGTAGCATGGGGGAGGGAAAAGGAGCAGAAATAGTGTAAGCATTTCCATGGAAAGTAAATACACTTTGGTCTTATGTTATGTAACTTCAGTACATTTCATGGCTCAAATAAAAACTGTCCAGCTAGCATGCATGCTCAATAGGGGCACCCTGCCTGCTCAAGCCCTTGGTGTTAATGAGACACTCTGTGGGACAGCCTGGCTTTACCAACCAGACAAGTAGAGGATGTCAGCGTGTGCTTCCTGGGCATTTGAAGGTGGCACCTTTCAAATTTCCTTGCTGCCTGGCAGTAGAAACACTTCCTCAGACCCGTGGTAAAACTACAGTAATACTGAGATAACAAGGCTCCGGCAAGTCCCGTTTCAGAGAAGCACTGGCTCACCAACTGCATTGATCATGTATCTTCAACACACACACACACACACACACACACACACACACACATCACTTAAAAACATTGACTACTATTTTTTACTCCATATGGAGGAGGAATTTACGTTTGAGAAAGCTCACCCAAAAGGAATATGTCAACTAATACATGGTATATAAAAGAAATGTGGTTGAGGGTGAGGAGTCAGAGAATTGGAGATGAGTATTTGCTTAGTAATATTAGACAAAGAACGCTTCCTTGTTCAAAACTCGTGAAGCATAGGGAATGCTATTTTAGTTGTTGCTCCATTAAAAAAAAAAAACATTTCTTTATGAAGTTTCAAATATATACAAAAGAATGAGATAATGAATTCCCATGTATCCATTGCCCAACTTGAACAATAATTAAATTATGTTTAAATTTTGTTTCATCTACCCTCTCCACCTCCAACCAATTCTCCACCCTTGTGTTAGAATGAAACAATTATGACCTGATATAATTGAATATATATCTCTAAGAACTCTTTAAAAGTCAATGAAAGCTACAAACTACAAAATGATTCCTCATTTTCATCAAATATCCATTTAGTCAACGTTCAGATTTCCCCAATTGATTCTATTTCTTTTAACTTCTATTTTTTACATTGTGTTTGGATCAAGACTCAGCTAAAGTCATTGCAATGCCATTGATAGGTGATGTATCTTTTACTTTTCTTTCAATCTGTAAGTTTTTCATCATTGGGTTTCAAGTAACCTTTGAATTCTAAACTCAAGTTTCTTGTACTAAAAATTGTAAATCTGCCTTTAAAACAACCTGAACCAACTTAAATGTCCAAATATGCAGAAACAGTTAAATAAAGAGAGCTGTGTGCATATGGTTAAATATCGTGCAGACGATAGTTGAAAGAAAGCCCTCGCTGGGGAACCTAGTGAAAGTTGAGCCTCACTATATCATTTGTAAAATAAGAATAGAGGGATAAATTGAGCCCAAAGATTAAATAAGTTGAAATACATACATCTCCCATCACAATGATCAGTGTGTAACATCACAACATGCTGGGGTGTTTTTTAAATATAATTTTAACATGTTTAATACTCAGACATTTTAAATGGGCATATTGAATTTCCCTCTCAAATAATAATGCCACGTTGGAGCAGATCAATGAGGTTACTGCCCCAATTTGTCTCCAAGGAAAAAGAGAATGGGCACTGTCTCAGACACCATGGATCAGCTTAATTCTCAAAACAGACTCTCCTAACTGAAAGTCACATTTGTGAAGGGACAGCAGGAGTTTCTAATTTCAAAGTTCCCTTTCTTTCTTTCATGTCAAGAGTTTGGCCTTAAAAAGTCTAAACAAAGGCATATAGTCATTAAAATGGCAAAAATCAGTTATAAATAGAGTTTTAAAAGCAACAAGAGAAAAGCAGACACTTACATACAAAGGAAACCCCACAAGGCTATCAGTGGATTTTACAACAGGAAGTTTGCAGGCCAGAAGGGAATGGTATGATGTGCTACAAGGAAAAAAAAAAAAAAAATCTGCAGCCAAGGACACTCTATCCAGCAAGGCAATCATTCAGAATAGGAGAGTTAAACAGTTTCCCCATACAAACCCAAGTTGAAGAAATTGATGGCTGTTAAACCAGCCCTACAAAACGTTCAAAGAGAATCTCTGGAAAGGAAAGACCATAGTTAAGAGTAAGAAAAGTAGGAAGCACAAAAGCAGTAAAAAGTTTATCTGTAAAAATTAGTAAAGGGACATCTCCTGCCCCTCCCCAAAGATGTGAAGTCTGACACTATATGCCTAAAACATGGGGAGAAGAGTAAAGAACGGGTTCAACCTTAAACAACCATCAACTACGGGGCACCTGGGTGGCTCAGAGAGTTAAAGCCTTTGCCTTCAGCTGAGGTCATGATCCCAGGGTCTTGGGATCCTGCCCTGCATCAGGCACTCTGCTCAGCGGGGGGCCTGCTTCCTTTTCTCTCTGCCTACTTGTGATCTCTGTCAAATAAATAAATGAAATCTTAAAAAAAAAAAAAAGAAACAAAAAACCAACCATCAACTTAATACAGACTGTTGTATGCAGTAGACATTATATAAAAACTCAAATGGTAATCACAAGTTAACCAGCAGTAGATATGCAAAAAATAATGAGAAAGGAAATCAAGTATACCACTAAAGAAAGCCAGCTTATTGTGAGAAAAAGAGAGCAAGAAAAGAAAAGAAGGGAGAAGAACTACAAAAATGATAGAATAAATAATGCAATAGTAATAAATACTTATTTACCAATATTTAGTTGACTGTAAATGTACTAAACATTCCAATTGAAAGACAAGGTAACTGATAAAGTTAAAAAAATAACAAGACCCATCTGTATGCTGCCTGCAAGAGACTCATTTCAGACCTCAAGACACATGTAAATTGAAAGTGAAGGAATAGAAAAACATTCATCACGCAAATGGCCATGAAAGGAAAGCTGGGGTAGTAATATCTACAACGGACGTAAGACTATAAAACAAAGACTGTAACAAGAAATAAAGAAGGACACTACATAATCATTAAGGGAACAAACCAACAAGATGATATAACAACTGTAAATATTTATGCATCCAAATATGTAAGGCAGTAAGTAACAAATATAAAAGAAGTAATCAATAGTTATATGATAATAGTAGGGTACTTTAACATCCCACTTACATTAATGGACAGATTATTCAAACAGGAAATCAACAAGGAAGTGACTGTGAATGACATCTCAGAATACTCCATCTTACTGATCTACTTGTTATATTCAGATATATTCAGAATACTCCATCCTAAAACAGAATACACATTATTTTCAAGTTCACACGGAATATTTTCTAGCATGGGTCACTAATTAGGCTACAAAACAAGTTTCAACAAATTAAAAAAGACTGAAGTCATACTATGCATCCTTTCTGACCATAGTGCTGTGAAACTAGAAGTTGACTGCAAGAAAAAATCTGGAAAGACCACAAAAAAAATGAAGTTTAAATAATATGCTACTAACAATGAATGGGTCAACTAAGAAATCAAAGAGGAAATTAAAAAATGCATGGAAACAAATGTAAATGAAAACACAATGGTATGAAACCTTTGGGCTGCAGGAAAAGTGGTTCTAAGAGTAAAGTTTACAGCAATGCAGACCTACCTCAAGGAGCAAGAAGAATCTCAAATAAACAACACAACCTTATACCTAAAAGAGCTAGAAACATAAGAACAAAACCTAAAGTCAGCAAAAGGAAGAAAATAATGAAGAGCAGAAATAAATGATATAGAAGCTTTAAAAAAAAAAAAACAATAAAACCAGCAACTAGTTCCTTGGGGAAAAAAAAAAAAAAAGTTGACAAACCTTTAGCCAGGCTCATTAACAAAAGACAGGAGAGTCAAAAAACTAAGTGAGAAATAAAAGCAGAAATAGCAACTGACATCACAGAAATACTAAGGATTGTAAGAGACTATTATGAAAGATTATATGCCAACCCACTGAACAATCTAGAAGAAATGGATAAATTCCTGAAAATATGTAACTTCTCAATACCAAGTTTGGGAGAAATAGAAAAGTTTAGCAGACTAATTACTGGCAATAGAATTGAATCAAGAATCCAAAACCAAGTTCAGGACCAGAAGCCTTCACAAGTGAATTCTACCAAACATTTAAAGAAGAGTTAATATCTATTCTTCTCAAACTATTTCAAAAAATAGAAGATGAAGGAAAACTTCCAAATTCATTTTATGAGGCCAGCATTACCCTGATACCAAAACCAGATAAAGATACTACTAAATAGGGGCACTTGGGTGGCTCAGTGGATTGGGCCTCTGCTTTTGGCTCAGGTCATAATCCCGAGTCCTGGGATTGAGTCCTGCATTGGGCTCTCTGCTCAGCAAGGAGCCTGCTTCCCCTTCTCTCTCTGCCTGCCTCTCTGCCTACTTGTGATCTCTCTCTGTCAAATAAATAAATAAAACCTTAAAACAAAACAAAAGGATACCACTAAATAAGAGAACTACAGACCAACACATCTGATGAACATTGATGTGTAAGTCCTCAATAAAATACTCACAAACCAAATCCAACCTTACATTAAAAAAAATCATTTATCACGATCAAGTGGGGTTTATTCCAGTGATGCAAGTTTCGTTTAATATTTGCAAATCAATCAATGTGATATATCACATCAATAAAAGAAAGGATAAAAAGCTATATGATCATTTCAATAGATGCAGAAAAAACATTTGTCAAAGTACAACATCCATTCATGATAAAAACCCTCAAGAGGGGCGCCTGGGTGGCTCAGTGGGTTAAGCCGCTGCCTTCGGCTCAGGTCATGATCTCAGGGTCCTGGGATTGAGTCCCGCATCGGGCTCTCTGCTCAGCAGGGAGCCTGCTTCCCTCTCTCTCTCTCTCTGCCTGCCTCTCTGCCTACTTGTGATTTCTCTCTGTCAAATAAATAAATAAAATCTTAAAAAAAAAAAAAACCCTCAAGAAAGTAGGTTTTGAGGGAACATACATCAACATTATAAAGATCATGTGTGAAAAATCCCAGCTAACATATACTGAATGGTGAAAAACCGAGGTCTTCTCTTAAGGTCTGGAACAAGACAATGATGTCCATGGTCACCACTTTCATGCAACACAATACTGGAAGTCCTAGCTACAGCAATCAGACAAGAAATAAAAATCATCCTATTTGGTAAGGAAGAGGTAAAACTTTCACTATTTGCAGATGCCCTGATACTATGTTTGGAAAACCTGAAAGACTCTACCAAAACCTACTAGACCGAAAAATGAATTCAGTAAAGTTACAGGATACAAAATCAATATCCAGAAATATGTTGCATTTCTGTATGCTAATAATGAAGCAGCAGAAAGAGAAATTAAGAAAACAATCCCATTTATAATTGTACCAAAAATAATAAAACCCTGGAAATAAACTTAATCAAGAAGGTAAAAGACCTGTACTCTGAACACTGTATAGCATTCCAAAAAGAAATTGAAGAGGACACAAACAATTGGAAAGATACTCCATGCTCATGAATTTGAAGAACAGATATTGTTAAAATATCTACACTACCCAAAGCAATGTATAGATTTAATGTAATCCCTATCAAAATATCAACAGCATTTTCCATAAACCTAGAAAAGACAATTCTCAAATTTGTATGGAACCAGAAAAGAATCTGAAGAGCAGAAGCAATCTTGAAAAAGAAAATTAAAGTTGGAGGCATCACAATTCCATATTTCAAGTTATGCTACAAAGCTATAATGATAAAAACAATATGGTATTAGAACAAATAGAAAGCCTACAAACAAATCGACAATGATGCAGTCAATTAATATTCAACAAAAGAGGCAATATGCAATGGGAAAAAGCCTCTTGAAAAAATGGTGCTGCAAAAACTGGATGGTTGCCATGCAAAATAATGAACTGGACCACTTTCTTAACCATACACAAAAATAAACTCAAAAAGGATTAATTAAGGACCTGAATGTAAAACCTGAAACCATAATCCAAGAAGAGAGCACAGGCAGTAATTTCTCTGACATCAGCCATAGCAACATTTTTTTTTCTAGCTATGTCTCCTGGGACAAGGGAAACAAAAGCAAAAATGAGCTATTGGGACTACATCAAAGTAAAAAGCTTCTGCACAACAAAGGAAATAAACAACAAAATTAAAAGACAACCTACTGAATGGGAGAAGATATTTGCTAATGATAGATCTCATAAAGAGTTAGTATCCAAAATAAACTTATATAACTGAATACCAATAGAAGAAATAATCCAATTAAAAAAATAGTCGGGGCGCCTGGGTGGCTCAGTGGGTTAAAGCCTCTGCCTTCGGCTCAGGTCATGATCCCAGAGTCCTGGGATCGAGCCCCACGTTGGGCTCTCTGCTCAGGAGGGAGCCTGCTTTTCTCTCTCTCTCTCTGCCTGCCTCTCTGCCTACTTGTGATCTCTGTCTGTCAAATAAATAAAATTAAAAAAAAAATAGTCAGAAGACATGAACAGAAATTTCTCTAAAGATGACACAGATGGCCAAGAGTCACATGAAAAGATGCTCAAATTCCCTCAACACTGAAATGCAAATCAAACCACAGATAACACCTCACCCCTGTCAGAATGGCTAAAATCAAACTCAAGAAACAGCAAGTGTGGGGCACCTGGGTGGCTCAGTGGGTTAAGCCGCTGCCTTCGGCTCGGGTCATGGTCTCAGAGTCCTGGGATCAAGTCCCGCATCGGGCTCTCTGCTCAGCGGAGAGCCTGCTTCCTCCTCCTGTCTCTCTCTGCCTGCCTCTCTGCCTACTTGTGATCTGTCTGTCAAATAAATAAATAAAATCTTAAAAAAAAAAAAAAAGAAACAGCAAGTGTTGACAAGGATGTGGACAAATAGGAACCCTCTTGTACTATTAGTGGGAATGCAACTTGGTGCAGCCACTCCGTAAAACAGTACGTAGCTTCCTCAAAAAAGTAAAAATAGAACTACTCTACAATCCAGTCATCTCATTCACTAGTGGGTATTTACTCAAAGAATACGAAAACACTAATCCAAAAGGATATGCGCACTTTTACATTTATGCAGCATGATTTACAATAACCAATTTATGGAAGCAGCTCAAGCCGTCCATTGGCAGATTAATGGATTAAGAAGATGAGATATGTATATATATATGCAATGGAATGTAATTCAATCATAAAAAAGAATAACAAACCCAAAACCAGAATTTTACCTCTCGAAAAACAGAGAGCTAACGGAGATGTGATGGGTGGGGAGATGGATAAGACAGATGACTGGGATTAAAGTACACTTATCTTGATGAGCACTGGAAAAAAAGTTCCACCTTATAGAAGTGTTTTCAATTTTGTTTGGTTTCATTTTGTTGTTGTTGTTGTTTGGTTTCATTTTTTTTTGAGGAGAACACACAGAATCTTAAATATAGTAGTTCCAAACAGAGAACAAGAGTAGAGAACTATTTTATCCATTCTTACACAGCAGAGTCCAAAAAGAAAAGAGAAGAATTAGGGAGGGTAGGTGAGAAGCCCACATGTCTTGACTTCCCCTATGAAGGAGATATTTTAAGGGGTAGGGAGACTTCCAAGGGTTGAAGAGAAAGCTGAAAACACAGGGTTATTTCCTTTACATTTGGAAGAATCTCACCTTCAACTCAGGATGATCTCCAAAGTAATGCAGGAGAGATGGTATAAAACTGGCTTATAAAGATGGCTCCATGGATGAGCTCACTGCCTCCCACTCCCTCCAAATCCTGCATGTGCATTTCCTTCTGGGGCCCCAGGGTCTCAGTGAGCTCAGGAGAGTGGGTGTGGTGGCTCTGAGAAAGCCAGTGAGCTCATAGAAGCCAGACACTGGAATAAAAGAAAAACCCAAGGCCTCTTTCCCCAACATGTGATCTCACATAAGCCATTTATCTGTCCACTGCCACCTCATCTCCTGCCTCCCCACAAATAACCACCCCCCCCATGCCATCTTGTAAAAAAGCAGAGGGAAGGAAATCTGAAATATGGAGCACTTCTCTGAAATACATTCAGTCATCTAGGAGTTTATTTAACCCAAACCTGAAGAAGAAGGTTGAACTTTACGGACTCTTTTACAGACATAGGTGGTTTAGCTGGAAAAGACTAAGGCATCAATGTCAAGTTGAGGGTTCCAAATACCTACCGGTAGACGAGAAGGATTAAGTCAGCTCTAGCAATTAAAAAAGCTGTATTCTCTTGGAATATGTAGCTGTATTATGTAATTTGATTCCCTGATACATAATAAGGGGAAAAATAAAAAATTTTATGCCAAGTTAGATTATAGCTAGTAAAACAAAGCTTTAGAAAATGGGAAAAAACATCAGGAATCATTACCCTAAAATGTAAATAGTGGCTGTGGTTTGTTTGGGGATCGAAGGGTTCTATTCTTCTGTTTTACTTAGTCCTAATACTTACATTTCATATGAAAAACATATTTTTAATCCTGGAGAGTTTACCAAGTTGAATACATTACATTTAATAAGCAATGATTGAGCACTGATGTTTCACAAGAACTGCACTGCACTGAGCACCATGGTAGGCGCAAAGATGGATGAGACATGGTCCCAATGCCAAAGGAACTCACAGCATGGTGGGAGAAACAGATGGGGATATGGCAAGGGAAATTCAACATGTGCTGTGACCTAGCTATAAGAAATTAAATTTGAAGTTCTTACCATCTTCTCCAACCCACACCCAGAGGACCTCAATTCAGCATGATGATGAAAAATAGTAAAACTAGGATGATTGCTGAATTTTGTCATTTACACATCTGTGCTTTGAAAAAAAAAAAAAGCATACAAAAAGGGTTCTCCATGCCTTCACTAATGGACACAGCTTGGTGGAAACAGAAGGCAGACCTCTGGATACTTGAAGTTCAATTGAAACACTTTCTTAGGGATGACATCATGAAGCCATCCATTGGATAAAACCACTTTATAATGAGGTAGCTTTGGTATTTTAAAATGTAACTTTCCTTAGATGCAGCACACAATTAATATCATATTGAAAAATATAGAAGTTTACCCTTGCATAACAAATAATTAGAAGAGGCGAACTTTAGAGTTGTAAGGGAGATTAGAATTCATTAAGTTAGTTCTCAAACTTGAGCATGCATCAGGATCACCTTGAGAGGGGTTTGTTAAAAGACAGACTGCTGCCCCATCTCAATTCCTGATTCAGTAGTCTGGGGTAGGGTCCACCGACTTGCATCTTTAGTTACTGTGGTTACTTGTCCTGGACTTGCATGTTAGGAATCACTAATCTAGATCAACTTCCTTTGAAATTTAGGAATCCACTTCGTGTAACTTTTGGTCTTTGATCAATTGCCTTAAAGGATGAGACACTAAATTACAAGGAAGGCAGTGTCTCTGTTGGGCAGGCTAATCTGTCAAAAATTTACTGGAGCCAAAATCTGTCTCCCTGGAACTTCTGTTTACTACATGCCTATTCCCCCTTGCTCACAACAGCTCTTCACAGATCTTCTTTCAACCAAGCTGAAAGTTCCTAACCTTCCACCATTTATTGTGCAAAATTAGAATGATTTTTTTATATCACGTTATCATCCCCTAATGATACTCCCAACTGTAAAGGCCACTCTTAAAACACAGGGCTGAGAACACAGCATTCTAGATGTTGATCCGCTGGTATTAGTCCTTCCATAAATGGGTATCTCATAACTATTAATTCAGAACTGATTTCATTACTTTAATGAAACACTTCATTAGCTCATACTGTACAGAAGATCTAAAATCCTTTTTATATTCACAATAGATAATGACTTTCTCTTCTTATCCATTTGAAATACTGACCTTAGCACAAAACTTTGCTTTTATGCTGGCGAAATTTCATTGTCTTAACAGATGGGAATTGTGAGTTTCTAAGTATAGGATGGTGGTTAAGAGCATAGCCTTTGAAGTGGGACAGTCCTGGATGTCAAAAGTGCTACTTTTTAACAGCCACATGGTCCTGGACCAAGTATGTGATCAACATAAACCTCAGTTTCTTCATAGGCATTATAGTGATAATAGCAGTTCCCCTACAGAAGTCTTTCATGAATTAATATATATGAAACACTTAGCGTAATGTCTGGTGCATATTATATGCTTAGTAAATGTTAGCTATTGTTTTATTTAAAGCAATCTAAAACACTAAGGTATGAGATAGGAGCAAAAACTTTTTACAGAAACCTACAAATACTTTTCAGTTTTTTTAAAGAATTAAAATAGTATAATTTTTGCTTCAGTGAGGCAAATTATAAAGCTGTTCACCTCAAAGAAATTTATAGATTTAGTATAATTTCAATCAAAATGGCAATATGACTTAAGATTTCCACAAAACTTTCCTAATAAGAGAAAAGATAAAACTGTAATAGACAATCTGAAAAGAAGAAAAGAAAGGAAATCAGCCGTATCAGACATTAAACTTATAAAAAAAAAAAAAAGTATTAGCATTTGAAATAGTGTAGTATGGGCACAACCAGAAAAACAGGCCAATAGGCAAGAGTAGAACAATCAGAAATAAACCCCAAACATACATGAAATAGTTATGTCCATTTTCCAAAATAAAGGGGGTAGAGATGGTTTATTTAATAGAATATATTAAGATAAACTGTGATAACTTAGAAAACCACAGTAGCCTTATCCATGAACCCATAGAAGAAGCTCAAAGGTAGATTTTACCACAACTGAATATACAGAAACTGGAAGATTTTTTAAGTGAAAAATGATGTAAATTGATTTTTTTATATAATTAAGAAAAATATTTGTACTGGGGCACCTAGGTGGCACAGTTAGTAAAGCGTCCTACTCTTGGTTTCAGCTCAGGTGATGAACTCAGGTTGTGAGATCAAGCCCCCTGAGTGGGCTCTGCACTCAGCATGGCGATTGCTTGAGCTTTCTCTCCCTCTCCCTCCTCTCTTCCTCCCCATCACAACCTCCTTCTCTCTCTCTCTCAAATAAATAAATCTTAAAGAAAAATATTCGTACTGAAAATGTCAGAAAAACTAACATTTATAATGAATGAAGAGTTCATTCAAATTTAGAAGGAGAACTACAAGGACCTACAAACCAAATAAGCCATGATACGAACACAAAAACACAAAGCACAACATCAATCATAAAGAAACAGAGGGGACAAGACCTTACCTGAAAGAAGCAGGAGGTCATCAAATTTACTTTTAACCACCTATTAAAGTAGCTAATGAATTAAAAAAAAATTGTTTACATTGCTGGTCAAAGTTTAAGATATCTGTTTATTTGTTATTTATTTGTCATCATTTAATTTGATATAGTACTTTTAGAAAGCAATATATAAGAACAATAAAGATGTATATACTCTCATCCAGTAATTCCAGTCTCTAGAATTTTTAAAAGATTTATTTATTTATTTATTTGACACACAGAGAGAGACATCGCAAGTAGGCAGAGAGGCAGGCAAAGAGAGAGGGGGAAGCAGGCTCCCTGCTGAGCAGAGAGCCTGATGCAGGCCTTGACTCCAGGGCCCTGAGATCATGACCTGAGCTGAAGGTAGAGGTTTTAACCTACTAAGCTACCCAAGCGCCCTAGTCTCTAGAATTTCTAATGATATAATTTAACAGAACAGCTATCTGTGATTCCAAAAGACTGAAAAAAGTATAAATGTCCAAGATGAGAGGAACAGATTCAATGAAATCAAGTCAGTGAAATATGAGTAATATGAGTATATGATATAGTAATCAAAGTAATTATATGAATATATAATATAGTAGTCAAAATAATTATGAATATATACACTGTTTAAAACACTATAACCAATGAAGAGAGCAACATTTATGTGCTTTTCTTTTTGTATTTTATTTCCTTATAGATTATATGTTACCATGAGTACAAAAGGCAAATATGTGTTTAAATATAAAGCAAAATGTGGAAGTATTAACAGAGGATTATGTTAAGTTTCAAAATCATTAATTGAACATTATTTAAAAATTTCATACTCTGTTACCATTATAAATTAAAAGGAATTTTGCATTTTAGTTCTGTCACACAACTTAGTTATCTCAACTGAAAATTTTTGTCTGAAAATTTGGTAAGTGAACACAACATTTTTATCCACATTAGCAATGTGCAACATGGCAGTCTGAAGAGCTCTGTGGGCTTCTCCCCATCCATGCACTCCTCCACCAAACGTTTATTGAGTTGTTTCTCTGACTCTACTCTGGGTATGTAAGAAGAACAAAATATAGCCTCAGCCCTAGTGGGTTAGTGGGAAAGAGACGTATAGATGTTTTATGCGATTGTTACATTATGTACATCAAATTATATATGCATTAGATTATGTAAATACAGCATGAGAATGTCATAGGGATATTTTAAATGTATTAATTCAACATAAGAGGTAATATAAGACACAGATCTGAGTTCCACAGAATTAGCAGAGTTAGCCAGTCAATGAGGATGAGTGGGTGGAGGAAAGGCGTGACATGCAGAGAGTAGGCAGGAAGGTGACCAATAGTCTGGGGAGTAGAGACAACCTTGAGAGGGTGGAAAGTCATGGGCTGCATGTTTATGTTTTACTCCTGGTTCTATCACTTATTGGTTGGGTGATGCAAATGATCTACAAAATGCAAATAATTCTATGTACACCTCATAAACTAATGGAAGGATGAAATGAGAATATATATGTAAAGGAAACACTGTAACACCTGACATGTGACCAGTCCTCAAGAAATGAAGGTTACTAAAGCTGTATCAATGGTTTCAGTGTCATTGGAATGAAAAGTACAAGGCAGGATAAGACCGGACATAGCAGACAGTCAGAGGATGGAGGGGTACTTCATCAGGCTAAAGAGCCTGGGTCCCATCCCATAAACCACTGAGGCTTTTGAAGGTTTTTCCTCAGGAAAGCAACACAGGTCTGCTTTTTAAACGTGTTCTTCTGAAAATGGGCTTGAAGTTAGATTTGGTACGGCCAACACTAGCAGTAGGAAGATCAGTTAGCACCCTGCTCTAATAGTTCTGGAGAGGATGATGAAGGTCTCAGAGAGCAATGGAAATGATGGAATGGTTGGAGAAATATTCAGCAGGCTTAATGGGTAGGGCTTTGTGATGACTTCGAGGTTGGGGGAGAAGAGAGGAGGTGTCAAGGATAACCTGCTTCCCGGTCTGGGTGGTTGAGTGGATAGTAGTACAGCAACTGAAATGACAAAAAGAAAGAATGGACTGAAGGAAGATGATGAGTTAGGGGGTCCCCACAGGTTCCAGGCACCATGCTGAGTTCTGAGGTGACAAAGATGAGGAAAATGTGGCCCCTCTCTGTGAGGAGAATCACATGCTCGGGGGAAAGACATAGAAGTACATAAGCAAGTCCAACACAGTTAGGTCACACGAGGTTACCTGCCAGGATTCATAAAAACCACTTAATATCTAATCATGAGGAAATAATCAGACAAATCCCAATTAAGGGACATCTGCAAGACAATCTGACTCCTCAAAAATATTAATACCATGAAAGATTTTTTTAAAAATGGGACAGGGTATCTGGGTGGCACTGCAGGTTAGGTGACCAACTCTTGTTTTCGGCTCAGGTTGTGATCTCTGGGATGTGAGACCAAGCCCTGTGTCAGGCTCTGCACTCAGCGCAGTGTCTGCTTGGGACTCTTTCTGTCTCTCCTTCTACCCCTCTCCTCTGCACACTCTCTTCTGTAAAATAAATAAATTTTTTAAAAAAAGGGGGAGAGACAGTTCAGAGCTAAAGGAAAATGAAGAGTCATGACAACTAAATGTCACGTGTGATCACTATGAACACTTTCCCCTCTGAGAGAACAGTTAAAAGGACATCGCTATGATAACTGATACAATCTGCACATGGACCATAAACCAAATAATGGATATTATCATTGTCATATGTGTTCTGTGTACTAGCGCTGGGATCGAGAGAGAGATACAGAGAAGAGAGCTGTAGACACTCACACTTAGATGTTGAAATAGTTAATCAGTTGGAGCAACATGCTAAAATGTTTGTAACATATTTACAAATATTTATGCTATTTAAAATATTTACGTACTTCATAGATAGATGTGTGAATATATATGGAGGTAACACTTGTGCATGTGGCAAAATATTCAAATTCAGTCATTTCAGATGAAGCACATTGTATGTGCACTGTGTTACTTTCTTCCTTCATGTAAAATCACCCAATTTGAACATTTGTAGGCTATCCTAACAGTACAGAAGAAATAGAAGAAAGGACGAAACAGAATTCTGTTTTCAGCCAAGCCCTTTCTCCAAGATTTTTCTCCATGCTTTCATTTTTCTACATATTATGCTGTGTGACAGCCATCATTTCGGAAGACTTCTGGCTGTGACAGCTAGGTGAGCCACATTTCATGGTATCAGAAAAACAGACATCATCATAACTCCAGCATCATCACCCAGTAGAGACTTTGGTTTTCTCCAAAGGGAAGATGGAGCCCATATGAAGGGATATACTCAGACATATTACTGGAACAAGTTCAGAACACATATGACAAATCCTCTGTCTCCTGCAGATGAGTTAAGACATTTTCAAAGGGTCTCTCAACAGCATTCCACTTCCTTACATCTGGTCTACTGAGCAGATTTTTTTTCCTGTCTCTCATTATCTAGAAACAATCCTGGCAACTTCCATTTATTAAATTTGCATATGCAGCAAACACTTTGGTTAATATTTTGCATCTATGATATTCACTTATCCAAAATGTATTTATTAAGTGGATATGATGTATCAGGCACTATTCTAGTCACTGGAGCAAAAGATATGAATTTCTGCCTCTTCGATCTGATTACATCCCAATGGTCTCACTCAAACCTCATTTATTCTCTCATCTAATCTTCACAATAAACCTAAAAGGGAGTCTTGAAAAGATTTTAAACCTTGCCTGGTTATAGCAGTTGCACTCCAATCATACTCTTTCAAATTCCAAGGTATTGTTTTTTCTTCTGTGTCATTCTCCTTCTTTGCAAGAAAACAGGGTCACTGGAATTTTAAGAATTTGCAAGGTCGTGTGGTATACCTGTCCTACAAGCTCTGTACCTCCCATCCCCCCTAAAAAGGATAAACGCTAAGAATACACAAGTGTCTGGGATACTGAGTTTGAGTTTGCACAGCGAAGTGTTGAAATTTTTCTGTTGAACAATAAAACTAAGTATAGAATATTCAAAGTCACAATTGCCCTGGGCACTGTAGGCATTGCCTCAAATTCCATGTGTCCTGTCTCTCATTATACAGTTTGGGTTGTCTCTTGCACTGTGCTCTCATCACTTTGATATGCTAAGGAGCTTTGAATCAGCAGTGGGTGAATTGGGCCCAGCCAGTGTTCCAAATTTAAATTTTAATTCATTAAAGAAGCACGCAGTTCTCTGCGGTGAACTGAACAACAAAATTATGAATTCTGAAAAAGACAGCCCAACTATATTCCTATGGCAACTTGATCTTTGACAAAGTAGGAAAGTGCTGCAAGTTTGAGAGCTGCTTAATAACGAAGAGAACAATAATCCTCGAGAATAGAAATTTAAAGGACTAATACCAGCAATTAGAAGTAATGACTAGTTTATTAGGCTATCATTTGAACAACATTATTTCTGCTTCAACACAAAGCTCACTGCTCACACCTCAGGCACAGGAGGCAGTATCCACTGTGGGGAATTTGGGGGGCTTTCAGGAAGCCAAAGAACATAGTTCTGGGACTTCTGGTGCCTACTACTGAACACATCATTTCACACAGACAGGCCAGAGAGGACGCGACGCAGCCAGGGAGTCCTTCTCCACTAGCACTAGACACCTAATTTTAGAGAATGTTATAGCATCAATCTTTTATGTGAACTTGTGACACAGGTCCTCAAGGATGGGATTGAGAAATCCTAGTTTTCACAGCAAGAAAAAAAAACTTCTGCTATTCACTCCTAAGTTTTCTGATTCAGAAAGAATCTCATAATGACAGATGATAAATTAAAGCCCCAAGGAGGTCAAAGGTAAGTGGGAGAGTAGGGACATCCTTTAGTCCTCAGATGCAATGAATTTGGCATTAAAGGGTTTCCTCACAGAAAAATACCAAGTCCTTGGAAATGTTATGTGGAAGTTATCTCGGCTTGCAGGAACTAGATATTGATATTGTAATTCAATTATCATATACATGCCTAAGTAAATATCTGCATTCACATAAATGTAACTCAACAGGTGTTTATCAAGCATATACTACATGCTTGGCACTCTGTAGAAAACGGGGACAAAGATGGTGTCAAAATCAGGTAGGTTTCCTGTGCTCAGGAAACTTCTAGTCCAGAGAGGAATGTAGGGCAATAAATAGGCAAGATCATGTGATAAGCCCTAAAGAAGGAAATCGTAAGGTATCATGGGAGTCACATGATACCTCTCTTTCCTCTTCATGGGATCGAGATTTAGCAGAGCAAATGTTACCTAGATTGGGTCTTGAAGAATGGAGAAGAATAAGATGTCAGAGAGGGGGACAGTGTGGTGCGGGCAGCAGCAAAGGATAGGAAAGGGCTAGAGAGAAAATGTGGCCAACTCTGGGGAGCTGTGTGTGTTGGGTCCGTGTGGCTGGGTCTCAAGGGAGAGGAGCGAGTCAAAAGGGACACAACAATGTTAAGGAGAAACGAGATGGTAAGTGACTATAGAGCAAAAACTTCACAAGCATGTATGTTCTAAAGAACTTTTAATTAAGCACAATTTAATGAACAGAACCTGCTACAACTTTTAAATAAGTATTAATCCCAACTTTAAAGGGTCTAAAGCCTTATCAGGTGAAGTGGAGTTCTGAGCTCTTTTCTGGGTTATCCAAGTTTGCTTTAGGTTCAAAGTGTTTGCAGTCAAGGCATCATGGCCAGCATCAGGGGGTTGGAAACTGTTAGTCTAGTGGTTCTCAACCCTGGCGTGAACTCGGATCACCTGGAGAATTTTAAAATAAAGCCATGTCCAGACATTACCTCAAGATTCTGATTTAATACCCCTATATTGGATACCGGCATTTTTAAAAAGCAAGGATGTAAATGCTGAAGGTTGGTAAGGATCCAAGCTACTTTCTATTCTCAGCTGATTAGGTCTTCTCAGCTAGACCATAAATTACTTGCAAATGGGACTCCAGATCCTGCTCTATTATTATTATCAGTAGTAATAGTAGCAGTAGAAATTTCACCAGCTAGCCACAGGAAAGCTTTTCAGTAAAATATAAACAACTATTAATGATAGCCATGTGGAAGAAAGAGAGGCTAAGTGCTATACAGTCTGTGCTTAGTATCATTTACTAGCTGTTGGGGGGTCCACGATACGCACTCGGAATTTCTAGTTCTTAGTACCGTATATGTCACAGTGAAGGTGTTTAATAAATCTATGCTGAGTGGTTGAGTTAATCTACTACAGAGAAGAAAATGAAGCTCCAAGTTTCTTATCTGCGGTTACATAATTATGTGATGCAAGATAAAACTCATCACACTAAAAAAAGCAAACTCTTCCAATATACCATGTTCATGAGGTTGGTTCCAAGGCACTCTACAGATACCCTTTTACACAGGGCAACCTTAGCTCATCTTTTCCCACTGACTTTCTGCAGAGCAGAAACAAGTTGTAGACGGGCTGGGAGATACAAAATCCTGGGAGTGGATTTGACGACGTAATAGAGGGGTGCAGACATGGGATGTAGGGATGGGGCTCTGATGGGAGGAGCCTAGAATAGCACGCAAGGTATTCATGCATAGAGGGTCACTGGGGACCTTGGCCTTTCACGTGCTCATCAAGGTGGTGAGGGACATGTTCATCACAAGAAAGAATGACAGATGAATTCATGGAGGAGCTGTGATCCTCTCCTATCTTCTTTTCCTTTCTCTCAGTTGAATTAGAGGAGCCGTGGTTTCATCTTAGTCTTTCCTTGTGACTTTGCATTTTCATTGGCTTGGCTGGCTATTTTCAGCAGTTTTACTTAGAGGCTACAGAGGGTATCAAAAGGTCATTAGGAGTTGAACAATGAGAGGGACATTTGACAAGACCTGCTTTGGTCTTGTGTGTTACTGCCACACTTACATGCATACACACAACCTTCTTCCGGTCTGTATACCTCAACTGTCTAGTATATACTATTGATTTTAGAGAATGTATGTTCTAATTATTGGATGAAGTATGAAGTTCTACAAAACAACAATTATCAACGTTTTAGAAACAGGAAACTTAAAACTTAATATCACGGCCTTTTTTAAAAATTCCTACCTCTAAAGTAAACAGGGAATAGCACTGACTCAAGTTTGTCTTTCTTTTGGTGAAGTGACTCTCCTAATTCTTAGAAAACTGTAGTAAATAGGTTTATAAGTAAAACTAAAGCATCATATTGATATTATCCATGGGTATCTAATCATAAGTAGAGAGGATGATATTATCAATTATAATTTCCAAGGATTTTTAAGAGTTTTAAGTTTTTAAACTAAATCTCAGCCTTCGTTTTTATACGAAGGGTTACTTTAGAAATATAGCCGCCTCTCAACTATCTGAGCACTACTTTCACACATTCCTCAGTCTCTTCCATGTGCCTAATGTGACAATGTTCCTCTCCTTTTTTCTAAAATGTCAACGTCCTTCACACAAGTTTTACCAAAACTTAATTTGCTTTCTGATTAAAACAGCCCCTCCCTGCTGCTCCCCCTGCAATAAACCTACACTAAAATTCGTAGCCTCTCAGAGGGAAGCTAGATATTAATCAACAATTTCCAGAAACCACAGTATGCTTTACTTACAAAACGCATTTCGAAGCAAAATGCTGAAAACTCTTCTTTTTCTTGTGATTTATCCTCATGTATGAATTGGTTTAATTTCTTACATTCTTGCACACTTAATTCCATATGAATGAGAAGAAGCTCTCAAATCCTTTTCCTCTTCCCTTTAGTCATATATGGTCTTCTCTGTTTTTAAGTGGCTTATTGGTATCCTGATAGAGAAGGCATAAGTGGTAGGGAAGATCTGCTCAGAGGAACAAATTGCAGACGTGGACTTTGAATGGACAAGCCATTGTAGGCATTTCCCATTTCTTTCATACTCAATACTGCATCTCTGTTGAGTTTCACAGCATTTACAGCACGTCTATTTGCATGAAGAACTTATAAAAGACAGGGAATAAGGCCCAACTTTAGTAAAGTGTGAAGTACTTTTGTGGCTTCCACATTGAATCGGACTCTTCATTGGAACAGTAAGCACTCCAACACATTTTCTCCTAACTTTTCATTACTATCATGGATGTGCATAAAAAAAGTAGGCTTGCTTTTGAGTTTAAGTTAGGTTTTCATGAATTCTTCTTTGTTAACCATCTGCTATGTTACTTTAAAAATTTATCTTTTTTTAAAGAGATATAGTCTCAAAATTCTGTATATTTTAAAACTTTAAATAGCTTTCTTTAGTCCTATTTGAAGCCTTTGGTCAGAATTTGATTTACAACAAGAGTAAGTCTTGCTTACTCCATATGGTTAAAACCTGTATTACTTTGAGAGTATGATAAGGCAAGTGTGAAGAATATGTGTATTCACCCTGTCTAAGCCCTCTTCCCATGGGAAAATTAGCCTTCCCATACTCTTTAATAAATACACAGGGTTCATGTGGTTCATCTGATCCCCTTCTCCATCCTCCCTTTCCATCCAGTGTTGCCCTAGTGATATAACCCAGACCTGAGTGGACAACTCTGTTCCTGGCAAAATGATGGACTCAAATCAATCAGCCAATGGCAGGATCTGTCAAGGAAAATGTACTTTAGATCTGCTGCTGTAAGAATGATCTTGAAGTTGCCACCCACCACTATGTTGGTGAATGGAGAACTACAACGGTCCATGGCTAAAGTTTATTTGAGCTGTACTTTTGTCACTTGCAACACCAAAGATCTATACAGAGAGAAAATGATATGCTGGCATTTCTTTTACAATGAAGTGTCATAGTGCATTTGACATGTTCAAACTCAGTCCATTTTTTTTTAATAGAATGACAGAAATGGATAGGACCTTAGATTAAAATGCTACCTCATTTTTACAAAAATACTTGGATTTTAAGAGACCATCTTAATGTAGGTTAATCTCAGAAGCACTTTATAGAGAACCCTATAAAAAATGACTGCAGAGCACCATGAAATACAATAAAATCCACATGATCATAAAATGTTCTATTTTTGAGGTTACAGCCATAACACTTAAAAAGGGGATAACTGATAATCCATTACCAAAAAAGTCTAACTTAAACCAACTTGTCCTTGTCTGTCCAGATAAGGCATTGACTACACTAATTTTTTCCAATGTATTTATGCCAAAGGATATACATTGCGAAGAAAATCTATTCCATGCCTAACTCATTTCAGGATCACCAAGCTAAGCAAGGTTAAAGTTTTCCTTACTGTTTCATTGCAGGCCTTCTCAGAACACTATTTACGTTAATGTGTACTGTCCATCTTCAAGAAGGACACAATACTCAATCTTTCTTAAGATTATTTAGCCATTGAGTCATTTGCTGCTAAGCAATGTCAGGGACTAGTGTTCTAGAAGATACACTTTGGAAAATACCAATCCATGTTGTTAAAATGAGCCTTGTACACAGTGCTCGCCAGTCACTAATGCATATTAAAAGAACTGTCTAGGTAAAAAAAAAGAGATTTCTCTTCTTCATGTATTTTATAAGGCAGCAGAGTAGAGGATCAAGAAAGCCTGGATATGAATACATCCAGATCTTCCACTTAGCACTATGCTAGTTAAGACTATTGCCAACAGATTTTTTTGTGAAGATCAAATAGGATCTCTCTGCCTAGACTAGTCTTCTCCTGCTTCTACCTGAAGTTAATTCCTTATTCTTCAAAAGAAACTCAATCATTACCACCTTCCTTAATGCCCTCTCTGTTCCTGTGTATTGTTACATCCTAGCACATACCACACTCCACCATGACTTTTTTTTTTTTTTTTTTTTTACAGAGAGAGATCACAGGTAGGTAGAGAGGCTGGCAGAGAGAGAGAGAGGGAAGCAGGCTCCCCGCCGAGCAGAGAGCCCGATGAGGGACTCGATCCCAGGTCCCTGAGATCATGACCTGAGCCGAAGGCAGCAGCTTAACCCATTGAGCCACCCAGGCGCCCCCCACCATGACTTTTTATTGATTGATCCACAGTAAGCTTTGAGCTACCTTAAAGCCAAACACATGATTTGATCATTTTCCCATCTCTGGAGACAAGCATTAAGTCTGACATTTACTAAGTTCTCAATAAATGGTTGTGCCAATTCGAAAGCCATCCCTCTTAGCTGGTCATGTTTGCTAATGAACAACTCCAGCTGCTATTTGATAGTAAAAGGCTTAATGGGTCAAACTATTTGATGCTATCATTGCTGAAGTTTATCGCAGTGGACCCCAATGTCGATTCTTGTACTAGCGAAGTGGGTGAAGGTGTGCAATGTGATCACTGCCATGCCAAAAAAAAAAATTGAACTTATATTTATATATATTTTTTCTAACAAAGAAATTAATGGCTATATAAAATACTCATTGCCACCCACACATGGTCAATATTCCAAGAGGTATCCAACGTAGTTTGAAGCAAATGAGGACATGCTACCACACATAGGTATAAAAGTGCTGACCTAATTCAATCCTTGCTTTTCCCAACCTACTGCAATTGCTTAAGTAAATTGATAGTTTCTATTACTGGACTTAAGCTAAATGTCACAGAAGAGATAAATGGCTTTTAAAAATACTCTGCAAGCAAACCACAGTTTGAAGATACAGCCAAAATGCAAATTCTACAAGCACAAATGAACTACAAGAAAATTGCAGAACAGACTTGCCTCTAATTCCTAATATAAAGTTTCAGTGAATTTACAAGGTAAACAGTAACAGTCTAACTCGGGGGAAAAATATTCTCAATTCTTCAAGGAGTTTTAAATTATGGATTTAAATCTGCTTCTTGAAATATAATAGATTAGCTGAAATTAGCTGATGAGATAAACACATTGCAATTCCTAAGACATTAAAAAATTTAGCTTATTTCAACTTAATGCAATATACTACTAAACATTTATATTTTCCTTACGTACATAACTTGCATACCCATATACAATAATTATATACATATACTATATGTTATATACATATACTATGTATTAATATATATCATTAATTATATATTTCTTAAGCACTGGGAATAAATGGGATGGCTGTGGGGCATGAAAGGGATTCTGTCTCACTGGCAGAAAGTCTTAAGGCCAATGCTTTGTTTGAACTTCCCAGAGAGATAGGCTTGACAGAGTTCAGGTATTTAAACATTACAAATGCGGATGGACCCAAGACTGGAAAAAAGAAGTGAGATATCAGATTTAGGTCTGAAGCTGATATACCTCGCCAGATTTCCATAGAATGCAATCCTCGCTAGCATTACTCTGTATTGCCTCAGGATTGATAACTATCTTCTGTTCTCTTCCTCTTCTCCTATTCAACAATTTCACTAAGGAATCAGTATATTCCATCTCAGAGCCATATATATTCATCAATATCCAGTTCTAGCACCATATGTCCTAATATATATCATGTGTATGTATGTACACACACATATATTATGTAATTTCTAAATGTACTTTTTTGAATAAAAGCTTTATTGACATAATTTGCACATAATACAATGCACCTATTTAAAATGTACAATTCAACAGTTTTTAGTATGTTCATAGAATTGTGCAATCATCACCATACTTTCATCAATTCCCCCTAAAGTCCTGTACTTATTAGCAGTCATTCCATTCCCACCTCCGCACCACCCACAGCCCTGGCAACCCCTGATCTACTTTCTGTCCCTTCGGATTTGTCTACCCTAGACATGCCACATACCTAACAGATTTCTGGTACTACCTTTACTCCTAAATGCTACACTGCAAATTCTACCCACTTCAGAAGGATAGAACTTTGCTCTGACATTTTTCTTGCTCTGACAAAATGCTATCATAAAACCAAGGCAAAAGACCTCAGTATTAGGTTCATTTCTGGAATGATATAGAAGTTGCAGAGGAGCTAGAAACAATTCATACTTTTTTAATTCTAAGTATAGAAATGGTGCAATGTAATAAAATATCCTCCATCGCTACAGATTCTTTTGTCTTTAAGCCTTATGCATTATGCATGATTGTTAATGCTTAATACATCTGGAAGATTTTTCTGAAATATATATATATTTTTCAATCCAATAAGTCTTTCATTTACATGTATTAATTGAGGCATGTGAGATGTGGCAGTTGCTCTGCTTGGTTTTTACTATAACCCTATGGCAGAAAGTAGGTCAGTATAAATATCCCCATTTTAAAGATAAGGAAATTGAGACTCAAAAGTAAAGTGAGTGGCTCCAGTCACGCAACTAATACACAGAAGAAATAAAAACTGAATTTACGTCTTCACAGTCCAGCATGTGTACTTCCCATCATATTATATTTTCTGCCAGCGAAGAACCATAGTCCTTTTGATATCAAGACCCTATGCGAGAACTAACTCCATAAAAGACTTTAAGAAAAAACCATTTTCCTAAGTTACCTATGATTGTAGTTAAGGCATTTCTACATGCAATAGAAAGGCTTCATTATAATTGCTATTGTGGGTCTTAATATAAAGCCTGGTGTAGAAGAAAAAAAAAAAATCCTTTTCTGGGTTGCTGCTTTCTCCAATGGTCCCAAGTGCAGATGGGCATAGATATTTGAGCTCTAGAATCTACTGTTTCCTCATTCACGCCTCAATACACAATACTCTCTCCTGGTTATTAAATCCCAGTGGGCATGTTGCAAAATAATAAAAAAAAAATAACACGAGACAAAAAATAATGTGCGATCACTTTACACAAAGAGTCTTGAGCTAGAAATTCAATAAGGGGGAATAAAACATGAAGGGAAGAGAACTGGCAGATTACAAGGTCAGCCCCCATTGGCCACAGCAGTGGCATAACAACATCAGAGCAATGCCTAATCACCTTACCAAACATTGTGGTCTCTTGCTGTGTCTAGTATAGTGTCTTGGGGTTGATTGCCGCTCTTCTAGCTTTTAAGTGCCTTCAGCTTGAAGACGCTCACATTTCCGTGAGGTATACAAATTTAACCTGGCGCAGGAATCATCTTCTGTAGTCAACACGGCTGGCTGTATGCAGGTTGGGTTTCCAGAATCTACTGGCACCACAAGTCCTCTGCACCCAAACAGGACCAAGGCAGGCAGGCCTGTAGTGTTGGATCAGCTGGGCTTGTCTTGGTACAGTAACCTAATAAACTCCAGCTGTGAAAGGCACCACTGATGCTGGGGAACCCGACTGCTCATAGTAACAGGACTTTCTCCACTGCGGCTGGTGAGAAATTCAAGTGGTCCTGTCTGCTAGCAATATCCGGGGCACTACCTCATCCATTTAATTAACCCCCAGAGAGCTAGCTAAGGAACTGCTCTGATTACAAAATAATGGGTCCATCAGGCACAATTAGTACCCAAGTGAAACATGGCAGTTTGCATGAAAACGATTGATGTAAACAATTCTGGGCCCTGAAAGGGGCTGTCTTCCTAATTAACCCTTAGAGGGCTAATCTGTTTGCCTGAACAAAACCTAACCTCATGCCTTTGCCAGCTGACCTGCTAGGGAGATGCTTTTTGCATCAGATCTTGCTAAGCATGGCACTGACAAGTGGAAATGACTAATCCCTGAAGACTTACACCATGGAACACGGTTACATGAATATAGCAAACAGTGATTTGCTAAGGTATTAATGATGATATAGAATGAATCCTAGAAAGAGGATAAACCTAATTTGGAAAAAGCCTAATCCTTGGAAGCACAGCATTCACACCTCTGCTACTTCAGAGCAAGACTGGTTTTCTTCTGGAGAGCTCCATAGAACCCAGGAGAATGCCTGCTTGCTGAATATGCACCACCCCACCCGTGGTGTGGTTTGCTCCCGCAAGGTGGGGAGAGAGGAAGTTGTTGGTTTTTTGGATTCAAAATAAACCAATCATCATGGTCTCAAGATCAATTTGTTGGTCTTTTTCGGGACTTGAAATAAACCAATCATTGTCTCAAGATCAACTTGCTGGTCTTTTTCTGGACTTGAATAAGCCAATCATTGTCTCAAGATCAATTTTATTTTATTTTTTTCAAGATTAATTTTAATCATCACATTTTTCTTCTGTATTCTGATACGACTTTGCATTTGTTTTTTCCCTGCCATTCCTTTAGCTCCTAGAGCAGGGCCTAATACAAATCAAGTGCTTCCCAAGATATTTATTGAATGAGGGTGTGAATGGCCTAAAAAGAGGTTATGATGAATGAGAGTGATAGGGGGGTTGGGCAGCAATCACCTAAAATCTCCTATTTAATTGCTGGGTGATAGAAAGGACCATGACTTACATTTGATGCCCTAGAGTCCTTACCACCTTTAAAAATATTGTTTTTATGATGTAAAGCATCTATTTTTTATCTTCAAATTACATGGCTTCTGAAAGTCCAAGATGGTCAGATTAAAGACCCTGGAGGTTACTAAGTAAAGCAAAACTCCACCATTAATTCTTAAGATTTCAAGTCTTCCAGGGGCAGGCATGCATTGGAAATCAAGAGTGATGGTAAACTGTGGCACCTGTGGATCCATAGACCCCGATTTTGAACATGGTCTATGCCAAAATTTTCTATGTCACCTTTAAACCTCCTTACCCTCCCTAAACCACAGTTACCTCACCTGTACCACTACTTTGCTTCATCTTCATGGGAAGGGCTCACTTTGTTAGTGATGATGATGATGATGATGATAAGGTTTTGAAAATGATGAATAAGAAAATTATCACAGCAGCTCAAAAATTAAACAGAGCCGTCCTCAATAGTTCACAAGTGCAGGAAAGAACTTTGATTCCATTATGCACAAACGCACACGTGTCCACTAAAGTGCTGTCATATTCTGGATACAGATCTTGACAACCTGTCAAAAGTAAAATCCAGCCAAAGGGGTTCTTTTGTGGCTCCTACTATGCCCCGAATAGCACATCTGAATGTGTGTCCTGTACCAGGAGGCAGCAGTGGGGCTTGTTCAAAGCCCCCGTTGGCATTCACTGTGGCAGAACCAGCACCCTGTTACCTTACTTTACACTTCAAGCAAATCAAACTTGCTGACTCGGTATGACAGGGAGAGCCTTAATTTTCTCCATAATTTTGATGATCAGATCAGCTAAGCACATATCATATTCTCACTATATTAGGGATCCAGGGGAGAACAACGCCTAAGAAATATAAATGGCTGGCTTGTATTTCATTTGGGCAAAGGAATACCGAGGATCCTGGCTTTTATAATCTCATTAATCAGAATTATTTCAGTCTGTGCTCTGGGGTGGCACCAAGGCAATGTTAGTAAGAGGCCATGATCTCATGCTTAGAGGAAAAGCTTCTCAGTTGGGCTCCTTGCTCCTTGTGATCCTGAAATTGGATCATGACCTCAGTCAGCCCCTTTGGGGCTTCCTGGGTGGAAACCTTAGCTAGAAGAACAGGAATGCTCCTGAGGACTGAGCCAGGTCCCTTTCCACACTATGCTCGAAGTCCTGCGCTTCGTCTCCAGTGATTGAACTGCCATCGAATGGCAAGATTATAGGAGGAAAATTTACTTCATTCCAGGAAGAAGTATCTTCTGTTCTTCCTCCAAGGTTGACTTAACAAGATCTTCAAAAAAAAAAAAAAAAAAAATAGAAGGGGTCTTTAAAAAAAACCCATCTGGCTTCTGAATACCAAATTTGCTCTCAATTCCCGGGAGTTGGGCTGGGCTGTCAATACAATCTGAGCCAATATGAGTTATTCATGCTTCTCTGAGGTCATCAGCATCTTTGCTTGCTGTTGTTACTCTTCTGCAGAAGAATGGTGTTTAGGGAAGTAATTTCTTAACGTCTACGATGTGCCTTCTACAAACTATGTTCAAAAGCCAGTAGCTGATTTTCAACTTCTGCATCTTATCACCATCCTTCCTCTAGAGATGCAAAGAGATTTAAACCTAGACGTCCCTACTTATACTGTGATCTACTTAATAACTAATATAGACAGATAAGGAATATGAACCTCAGGCCTCTTCTTTTATGCCAGCACTCAGAGTTTCAAAAGATGCAGGATCACATCCCCCCCCCCTTTTTTTTTGGAGGTCAACTAGCATGAATTATTTTTGAAGTAACTGGCCATGTAAAAATCTTTGTGAAAAATTAACTATCAGCCAATCCGATCTCCAGGGACCCATTGTCAAATTGCGCCTGGAAAATAAGTTGCCACTAAGGATATTGCACATTTACCAAAATTACACTGAAAGGGAAGAGAAGATTTCACAAAATCTCAGATGTTACCATTACTGGATTGAATATGATAAGAGAAACTAGGTCTCACTGACAATAAAGCCTATTGTGTTGGATGACAAGAGAGCTCAGATCTTTATGCTTTCATGGAAAGAGCTCCCCATCTGCAGTTATTAAATGTGTACTGGAAACCTAGCTGTGCCATCAGCAAGCTGTGTGACCCTGGACAATTTGCTTTGCCTCTGTGGAACAGTTTCTTCCCTGCCAAACAGGGCTTACTGGATTGTTGTGTCGACTGAAAAATTAATGCACTCATTAAATTCCAGGATGCTAGGAATTTCTAGATCGCACGTACATCTTGGACAAGAAAGTTAATTTTGAGAAGCAAAGGATGTGGCACAAAACCTGAGTCTTTAAGGGCCTGGCCTGCTATTACTAATAAGATCTCACAGTTTATTGGCAATTAATAATTTACAAGTCATTTATAAACTTCTTTGATCATCACAACAAGGCCAGGAGGTGGATGTGCTGGGCATTATAATCTTCATTTCATAGATAAGACAAGAGAAGATCATCGAGTGAAAGTGCCTTGCCCAGAGACACCTGCTGAGACCGTCAATCTCTTAATACACAGTTTAATTCTTTCTATTATGCTCTGAATTTAGGAGAAGGTGGATCTCAGGAAATGCACTCAGTAAAGTCACAACACAGCACTTTTAAGCATCAATTAATTCTCTGAAATGACTGAAGTCTCTGTCACCTTCAGAGTGCAGAATCCCTAAATTGCTCAGCCTTGGAGAAATCTCCTTTCCCTTCTTAGGCCTTTAGGCACTGTTGCTTTAGCTCAGGCTGCCATAACAGAATACTATAGACCCAGTGGCTTAAACAACAGAGATCTATCACACATCTGGGGGCCTGGTAAACCCAAGATCAAGGTGCTGGCAAGGTAGATTTTATCCTGAACTCTTTTCTCTTGGCTTGCTGGTGACCACTGTCTCCCTGTGTGCTCCTTTGACTTGTTTGTGACCCCTGTGAGGTGAGGTAGGTCAAGGGGAGACAAGTTATCTCTCATGACTCTTTCTTAAGGGCCTAATCCCATCAGGAAGGCTCCACCCTCATAACCTCATTTAGCAATTACAAAGTACCTTCCAAAGGCCCCATCTCTAAATCCCATCACACTGCGAATTACTTTAACATAGGAATTTTGGGGGGATAGGGCGGGAGGCACAAACCTTCAGCCTGTAATGTATTCATTTATTCAGCAGTCATCATTATGGGCTTACTTCTAATACCTTTTACTCATTTAGCAGTGTATAAACAAGTTCTTTTTTTTTTTTAAAGAAGGATTTTATTTAAAAATTTTAATAAGCTGACAGGTGTTAAATAGCATTAACTATCTGAAACAGAAATTATAAAATAAAACAATTTTTTTCCCCATGCAGCATGGTCCAAAAGAAAAGAAGTGTGGGGGAAAATGTGCTTTTGGATTTTGTGTTTTCTCTCTTAATTTTCTCAGAAATAAAATATTGGAATTTGAGGTTGAAATTTGGCATTTAGATTTAATATTTGGATTGGTATTTACTTAATTTTTTTATTGTGTTAGTCACATAGTACATCATTAGTTTTTGATGTAGTGTTCCATGATTCATTCTACAAGTAAGTTCTTTTCTATATATATCACATTTATTTGATCTTCAAAAGCAATTCTGTAATGTAAGTAAAACAGTAATCTTATTTCCATCTTCTATAGGAAGCTGAGTATCAGAGAAGCAAAATCAGCTTTGAGCTTAGTTTTAAATCCAGGACTCTCTCTAACACAGCAAGATAACGTGAGAGGTACAAAAGCTTTCATTCGTGCAAAATAGTTATAGAGAACCTACTACCTGTCCACTACAGTCATTGGGAACGGGTGGTGAACAGAACATACTGAATCACGCTACCTTTTTGAAGCTGATATTCTAGACCTTTTCCTGTCCACCAACAGGCAGTTGGTGGCAAGCAGGAAGAATCCAGGCAAAAAAAACCCTACAGTACAGGACAATAAACAAAAAAGTCCTCTGAACAGCAAAGGCAGGAAAACGGTACAGAATTTCAGAGGACACACGATGTTTTTGGTAAATGAAATGCAGAAAAATATTCATATAAGGGGAAGTTCTTGAGGTGACGTTTGGAGGACGGATGGAATGAAGATGAAAGCAAGAAAGAAAAGGAGAGACTAGAAGGTCCACCAGACTATCAGTTCCCTGAGGAAAGGGATTTTTGTTCCTTTTTATCATGTGCCTAGAACAGTTAGGGCTGAGTTGGCAAAGGATAATCCTAAGCATAGAAATATGACAGATGGCATCGTGAAGGAGGGGAGATAGAGCTCAAGGTGTATCCATGGGAGCTATCATGGGAAGAACAGATTGGCTAATGCCTGTAACCTAACAGCCAAACAGATAGACGCTGGATCTGTATCATACATCCAGGTCCAACTATTTTCAAAGCTTAAGCTCTTTCTGCACCATATACTCCTTACTGAGAATAAAGAGAAATACAGATATGAATATAGTTATAGATACAAAAAACACATTTGGGAATTCTATTTGTTACCCCAGAGTGAAGACAAAAAGAGTCAAAGACAGATCACTGATGAAATGACTATAGGAGTTTGAGCCACTCAGTGGCCAATGTATTTGTATCCCATTCTATGCTGTGTTAAGTCCTCAGAAAATGGACATGCAATTGTCTAGGTGAAGTACAGGTTTTGCTGGAATGAGAAAGGCCAACCCTATCTCCATCTTTCCACACCTAAGAGCTAGTCTACAAATAAACTCTCTTCCATTACCTAGTTTGAAGTAGGATTTACTTAAAAGAGTAATGAAGAATGCTAAATCCTTTTATTTTTTCCCCCTTCATTAGTGATTTCTGGGAGGGGGACCATTGTAACATTTTTATTTACTGACATTTGCTGTTGCTGTCTTGCATGCACTATAGATGGAGTATGGAAGCTTCATTTCTGCATTTTGAGAGCCACCTTCCCGAAGAAAACACAGCTGTAGCCACACCTCCCTGCCTTCCTCTTCAGGGATGTTCCCAAGATGAGGCCATCAGGAGAATATTTTTGTACCTGTGTTTCTCTGAACATTCCCCATCTCTGAGCTTCAGCAGGAGGAAAAGCCTTCAAAAATCCCAACTACGGAGCTTACTTTGTGAAGTGACTGCTCAGCCAAGAAATGAATCTTGACAACACAAAGTAATACTTCACCCAGACTACACCTATCAGGCCAAAAGGCCTCCAATTTCTTTGGAGTGAAGAATCATTTATGCCTTCCCAGTAGGCCTTCAAAATATCCCATTTCCTGACTTGAGTTTTAGACTATAACTACTCAGTAAATGAAGGAGAAATCCTCCCTCTGATTTTCTTTTTTTCTTTGTTTTGTTTTGTTTTAATTGCTAAGAAGGGAGGTAGAAACACTGCCAATATCTTTAGTTCATTTCACTTATATCTTCACCAGTACCCAATACCCTGGAGTCAGCCTCAGATATTGCCTAGGGGCCAGGAGCTTTTCTGTTTTTCAATATATTTGAGGCTAAGCCTTGTAAAGACCAGAGAGGGCAGGGGACTGAGACACTCCCTGTACTTATGGGGCTTTTAAGCCACTCCTAGCACAACATGCCCTCCGGGGGTTCCTCATGGGCCCAAATTGAATTCAGTTCAGACTTGTCTCCTGCTCGCTTAGTGATCACGGATTAGCTTGGTGTTTACTTAAGTTCCCTCCATCTTCAGTTTGATTGCTTAGATCACATCTTCATCCTGATTCATGACATCTTTACCACACATCCTGCTCAGGAGCTTATCGGATTGGGATCTCAACAGAGCCCATCTCTAATTCACCTCCTGACCACCCGCCAGACTTCTCAAAGGTTTTGCCATAATTTGAAGGAGAGGAATGCATGTAAGTCCAACTCTCCTTCTTAGATGAAGGGAAAGACCATCCCTTAGCGGGACTTCCTCCATCTCCTCACTTCCTTACCCCAAGTCTGTTTCCTTGTCCACTGAATGAGGCTAGAAATAACTGGCCTGCCCCAGTTTTGTTGTGGGGCTGCCTTAAGGGCATATACGTGAACTGTTCACAAAGGTGAAGTGCCCTTTATGGAGGCAAAACAAAACTCTTTAGGTTAGTTCTCTGCTGCCCTCTCCTGGCTCCCAGTGTCTGTAATTGATTTAATGGTGGGTGGGAATTAACCCTTTCAGTCTTAATAACATCAATAACTAGAACACAGTTTTAAAAAATTATCCTCTGGTTTCTACATAAAAAGTATAAGCCACATACATTGGTTAAGGTTTTCCACAAGTCTATGTTCATTAGCATCCAACTTTGCTGACTTATTTTTCAATTCAAATTTTTTTTATCTCTGTTGTTTCCAGTCAGTCTTCATCTCTATGCCATCAGGAATACACACACACACACACACACACACACACACGTATATATATATACATGTATACATATATGAATGATGGAGATCTTCTTTCTTTTTTTTTTCAGATTTTATTTTTAAGTAATCTCTACATCCAACATGGGGCTCAAACTTAGAAACCTGACCTCAAGAGTCATATACTCTACTGACTAAGCCAGCCAGGCCATTATGGAGATTTTTTTTTTTAAAGATTTTATTTATTTATTTGACAGAGAGAGATCACAAGTAGGCAGAGAGGCAAGCAGAGAGAGAGAGGAGGAAGCAGGCTCCCCGCCAAGCAGAGAGCCCGATGTGGGACTCGATCCCAGGACCCTGAGATCATGACCTGAGCCGAAGGCAGCGGCTTAACCCACTGAGCCACCCAGGCGCCCGGAAATTTTCTTAAAAGAGTTATTTGCAGAGATGCCTGGGTGGCTCAGTTAGATAAGCATCTGCCTTTGTCTCAGGTCATGATTCTGGGGTCCTGGGATTCAGTCTCACATCAGGCTCCCTGTTCAGCAGGAAGACTGCTTCTTTTCCCTCTGCCATTCCCTCACCTTGTGCTCTCTTGGGTCTGTCAAATAAATCAAATCTTAAAAAAGAAAAAAGAAAAAAAGAAAAAAGAGTGGTCTACAATGTATGTCTCCAAGATCTTCTTCTAAAATACCACGAAATCTATCTTACCATTTTTGAAGCTGGATTTTCTTGATTGTATCAGAATATGTCAAAGAATACTTTTCAGAGGACACAGGAGACTCACTCTTTCCTTAAATAATTTCTTGACTGAAGCATCAAGGGAATTCTGTTGTTTATCATGCCACTCAGGATAATTACTTAGGTGGTTTAAAATCAGGCTATGTAAACTGCATCCCAACTTCTGCCTACCTGGCAACAGTTGGAAGGGTCTACCTTGATTTCAGAGAAGACATAGTGTGAAAAATGTGCACCATGAAATTGATGAATGTTTCCTCTTTTTGATACTTTGTTACCCATGATGCCTGCAATGGTGGTATAACACCATCCAATTTCTTTAACAGTGACTTCCTGATATGGTGGGATTTTAGCATGCCCAACATGCACAAGCATAGAATGCCAGAATCCTTTGTCGCACTGACTTTTATTTTGACCATCTTCCATAAACCAGGTATTTCACCCAGGCACTGCAGGTATAGTGATGAAAGACAGAATTGCCTTGGAGAACACTACATTTTGTAATGTGTGCTCCTGCCTGGTGAAGAGGGCATTCAAGCTATGTACCAAACGGGTACAAGAGAAATTTACTACAGGAAGAACTGGTTCTAGTTGATCCAAGTGCCTTGACTGACAGATGGAGAAACTAAGGACTGGAGGGCAGATATGTACTAATTAATGACCGTTGTATGTACTGTGTCTTGATTTTTTTTTTTCTGGAATCTATCTAGTGAAAAAGATTAACACTGTTGATTTTAATAAATTTCACAAGACGCTTTAGAATGTATTCACTCTACTTTGATGGTTTTGTTTTATGGGAGGATAAATGAGAAAGGTGGGGAATAAGCAATTTAACTTTTTATTCTTCTAAATTATAGAAAACTTGTATGCTTATGAAATCATATTTAATGTAGTATATAGAAGATACATGGAAAGTGTTAACAGAAGACCTACATTAAGAAATAGGGGAATTCATGTATCCCTGCAGCCTCTCATGAAGCCATTCCCTCTCCCCTGATAGGTCATCAGCATTCAGAACTTATTCCCTGGCAGTCTTTCATAGTTATAATACATATGTATGGAGCCTGAAATATTGTTTAGTTTTGCATATCTCTGAATTTTATATAAGGAGAATCTAAGCAAATATATTATTCTCATGACTTTTTCCTGTTCAACATTATGTTTATGAAATTCATGTTGATGTAAGTAGCTGTTTCATTCATTTCACTGCTGTTTAGTTAACACTGAACCCAAATTTATCTATTCATTCTCCTGTTGGACATTTGTGTTATTTCCAGTTTTTATTATTATAATCAATGCTGTATATTTATTCTGTTGTAGACATATAAGACTCTTTCTAGCTTATACATGTAGGAAAAGAATTGCTGGTTCATTAAATGTGCACATTAATAATTCTACTAGATAATTTATACACATACCAGAAATGTATGAAAGTTCTTTCTCCACAACCTCACCAAGACTGCTTGTTCTACTTAAAAAATTTTCCAACTTGATGAGTATAACAGTAGCTCGTTGTGGCATTAGTTTGCATTTCCTTGATTAAAAATGAGACTAATTATCTTTCCATGCACTTATTGCTGTGTTGAGTTTTCTCTTCTGTGAAATGCTTCTTTATTCTTTTGCTTTTATGTTTTTGAAGTAGCTTGTTTTTTTTCTTACTGAAGAAGTTCTTTATATATAAGGGATACAAATTCCTTTTTGCTTTTTTTTTTTTTTAAGATTTTATTTGTTTATTTGACAGAGACAGAGCACAAGTAAGCAGAGCAGCAGGCAGAGGGAGAGAGAGAAGCAGGCTCTCTGCTGAGTTGGGAGCCCAGTGTGGGGCTTAATCCCAGGACCCTAGAATCATGACCTGAGCCAAAGGCAGCTGCTTAACCAACTGAGCCACCCAGGTGCCCCTCCTTTTTGCTTTTATATGGTTTAAGTATCTTCAACCTTTGGCTACTCTTTTTTTTTTCTTTTTTTTTTTTTTTTTTTAGTTTCTTATGATGAATCGTTTACAATTTTAAGTAGTCCAATTTGTTAAGTTTTCCTTTATGATTTTGGCTTTTTATTCCATGTGTTGCTTTGAGGGAAATACTCAGTTATTTTTTTTCCCTTATGGATTAACAATTGTCCAGTAATAACCCCTAAATGGCTCATCGTGCCTTCAGTGATTTGTAGTCTTTCGTATCTCATATCATTCTCTGGTCTACTTGTTTATTCCTTCACCAACGTGTCATGTCTTAGCCACAACAGTTTTTTAATCGACTTGATATGTGGTATCAGAACTATCCCCACATGCTCTTCTTCATGAACTGACTTTCCCTGGTCCTTTGCTTTCCTGTATGTATCTTACAATTACGTTAGAATTTTAATTGGAAATCCATTTGATTGATCAATGGTTTTCTCAGCTTTCCCCCCTACTGGTTTGATGTGTATGTAAAATAATTTCATTCTGTTAGTTGATACCATTAAACTGTAAACATGCAAACTTAATAAAGTCAAGTTAATCAGTGTCTTTAACCACCTCTCAAACAGTAAAAGCATCTTTAAATATTTTAATACTGACCACCTCCTGAAAGATGAGCCTTTCAGGAGGTATTACTGGGACAACTGTTAATCCATATGGGGGGGGGAGACATAACTGGGCATTTCAAAGTAATATATGACATTAAAAGCAGAAATCATAAAGGAAAAGTAACAATTCTGACTACTTAAAATTATAAACAATTCATAAAAAGATACTTAAATTGCTTTTAAATAGCTTATTTCAAGCTTTGATTTTTTCTTCTCATTTGTACTTCTACAAATTAGCCATTAATATGTTTGTTTTCAAAGGCTATTGGCTTAAATATATCAATGTTATCTTCTTTGCTCACTTTCCTTCTTTCATTTCCAATTTTTCTCTAGTATCAATTATTTCTCTCAAATAATTCTTTAGAAGTGATGGTCTTCTGTTAACAAATTTCAGTTTTTAAAATTTTTTATGATTGGATTTATTTCACCCTGGGTGTTGAAAACATAGTTCCATCAGGTTTAAAATTTTAGACCGACAGCTATTTTTGGTAGCATATTTCAGATCAATTCCACCATTGTCTTCTGGATTCCACAATTGCTTTTGAAAAGTTACTTGTAAAAACTCATTGCTAATTCTTTGTAGGTGAGCCATCTTTTTCTTCTGGCTGCTTTTAAGAGCCAAACCAAGGAGTTCATCCTCAAAATTCTAAAGCTTTCTTTTCATTCTTTGTTTTGGTCTTCAGCAAAAGACACTAAAGTGTGCAGTGATAGGAGTAAGAAAGTTCACTAACATTTTTTACATGTCTGACTCATGTCATGATTTTATACCTCAAGAGGTTTCTATCTCATATAGAACCATAGTAAGTGACACGAAGGGAAAAACACTTTGACAATGTAGAAAAATGGCCTGAAAAAAGTCTGAAACCAGATAAGCACACAATGGGACACCAGCATGTACTCCCACTAAATGTTATACACTTATCCCTTGTTTGTAGAATAAATCAGTGAGTATTCAGCGCACCACTTAATAAATCAAAATGCTTGACAGGGAGTAAGTGTTGAGTAAGACAAAATAAAAGGATGGAGTGCATGGAGTATGATTAATTCATTTCCAAAAGTCACATTGGAAACTATTTTGGGGACACCTGGGGGGCTCAGTTGGTGAAGCAACTGACTCTTGGTTTTGGCATGGGTCATGATCTCAGGGATCCACGACTGAGCCAGGTGATGAGCTCTGTGCTCAGTGCAGAGTCTGCTGGACATTCTCTCCCGTTCCTCTCCCTCTCTTCTACCCCTCTTTCCCACTGGTTCTCTCTCTCACATAAAGTCTTTAAAAAATACATATATATATATATATACAGATTAAAATATATATATATTAAAATATATATATATATTCATAAGTTGTCAAATTTCTATCCCTTTCTATAGGAACATATACAAAATATGACCACATTTTAGTAAGGCTCACTTGAGTACATTAATATATATATATATATATATATATATATATGTTCCTATAGAAAGGGATAGAAAGGGGCGCCTGGGTGGCTCAGTGGGTTAAGCCGCTGCCTTCAGCTCGGGTCATGATCTCGGGGTCCTGGGATCGAGTCCCACATCGGGCTCTCTGCTCAGCGGGGTGCCTGCTTCCCTTCCTCTCTCTGTGATCTCTCTCCTACTGTGATCTCTCTCTGTCAAATAAATAAAAAAAAAAAAAGAAAGGGATAGAAATTTGACAACTTATGAATTTATTCATAAGCATGATATACATTTGTCCTATTTTATTAGCTATATTTGCTCACTCATGGATACATTCTTCACTCAAAAATGCTGTATAAGTTCTTCTATACTGTGGGAAACTATGCTTTTATCTAATTAAATGAATCAAAACTGATGCCTTCTTTTTTCACAGAGAAAAAAAGCAAAAACAGGCTATGAAGGAATCAGAACACAAGGTATTATTTCATCACCACTGGGGAAGAACATTTTCATTGAAATGCCAGCTAAATTGAATCAAACAGTTGCAAAAACTAATAACCAAAGTTCATTCCAACGTTACCCAGAGATTTTTTAAAAGGCTCCACTTTTTCCTTGATATAGTTGCCAAAGACAAAGAAGAAAGCAATGAAAAAGGCAGAAAAAAATTTAAAGGGGAAGAAAGCAAGCATTCTCAGTCATGTTCAACTTGCAGCTACCTCCCTTTGTCTAAAGGGATCTATCTTGCTGCTTCCTCTGAAGGAAAAGGGCAGGTCTGACGTGATGACAAGGCTTCAACCCTACAGAATGATGATTTTATAGTTTATCTGCTATGTATGTTATAGTTAAGCAATGGTTAAGGGGTGCCTGGGTGGCTCAGTGGGTTAAGCCTCTGCCTTTGGCTCAGGTCATGATCCTGGGGTCCTGGGATCGAGCCCCGTATCGGGCTCTCTGCTCAGCAGGGAGCCTGCTTCCCTTCCTCTCTCTCTGCCTGCCTCTCTGCCTACTTGTGATCTCTCTCTGTCAAATAAAAAATAAAAATCTTAAAAAAAAAAAGAATATCTTTTTTATTTAAAACTTAGAGCACAACAAATAAAATACAGCTCTTGCCTTAAAAAATGCTGGTGAAGAACTGACAGAGAAAAAACATAACTCCTTTACTCCTAGTCCATTATCTCTGCCAGTGAGAAGGATGCTCAGACTAGTCACACACACTAGTGAGAGGATCCTGAAGCCCAACCAGGTGACCTAACTCTCAGGAAGTGGGTGTCTCCTTGCCAGATGGAACTGACGTTTAGATTGCAACCTTGCTGTCAGGGGTATCTGAGGAATATCCAGAGAAGGAGAGGCACAAAAGGACTGCTTAGTACAGTTTCTTTTCAAAACACCTTAGTGAAGCTAAAGACATTTCTAAATATGATTTTAAAATAGACTATATTAAAAAGAGATTTGTGAGCAATTAAAAAAGACATGGCAATCCTGGGAGCTCCCATATGTACTCTAGCAACAACTTTTAACATACGGACATTACTTTATCTCTAAACTTTTCTGCTAGTCACTTCTTATACATAGAGTGGGAATATATTTCAGCTAGTTTGTATTTTAAAAATGGAGACAAAGATGAAAATAAGGGTTTAACTCTTACACAGTTTGGTGGATGCCTAATTGATGGTACCCAAAGTAAACTGGGACATCTAACAAGATGGAGCATCTGGTGAAATGGGGAAACCCTTCGTGTCCTTGATCTTCATCTGGCCAAAAGTTTCATTAAGACTTGGGTTAAGATATATTGGTTAAATTTGGAGGTGATGAAGAAACTGGAAAGAAAACTATTACATTTTATAACAGATTCAGTTTTCAAAAGAGTGTCAAATGCCTAGAAAGATGAAATTTAATATAGGTACTTGGAGAGTCCCACGTTTGAATACAAATGACTAAACAAAATGTAACAACTTAGCAGGTAAAAACATAAGGGTTTTAGGAGAGTGCATTCAGTGTATGAAGGTGATGATAAAAAGCAAGGATTCTACTGCCTACACCAAAAAGACCCAGGAAGGACTTGATCAGCACAAGTTAACCTCTCCAGAAGCATTTTGGGATATTTCTTTTTATTTCAGTGTAGTGTAGATTATAATATATGTTTCTCATACTCTTCTTGTCAGTTACTTTAAAAGAATTAATAATACTACTTTACGTTTATTACACCACCTCATGATTTTTATTTTTTAAGTAGGCTCCACACCCAGCATGGAACCCAACATAGGGCTAGAACTTACAACCCTGAGACTGAGACCTGAGCTGAGATCAAGAGTTCAATCCTTAACCAACTGGGCCACCCAGGTGCCCCAACTACTTCATGATTTCAAAACTTGTTCTCTCCTTTCTCCCCCACCCTCTTCCTTTTCTCCATACACACATACATGGTTCAGTTCCGAGCACACTAAAGGAGCATGTTTCAGATGGCCTCTGCTCCACGTGGTACCTCTAGTCTACTACGGATACTTAAAATTCTTTTCATGGAGAACAGAAGCCAGCTCCTGGAAGTTGGACTGCCCCCAGTTTCTTCAGGTGCCTTTCTTTTCTCTACAAAATATATACACTCCTCAGGCCACCTCCCTCAGGTTAAGGTTGAAAATGCAATTTGCATGATGACAACACCCACATTTTTTATCTCCATCTCTCCATCTCTGATCTCCGTGCTGATCTCAAGATTCATCTCTCCTGAATCCTTGACAGCTTTACAAACACAGTAGCTCCAAACAGGCTGCGTGACATTTCCTTCTCCTCTGTTCACTTGTTAGTGTGCTACATTGCAGTGAATAGCATCATTCTCCAGCCAGTTGCCAAAGTAAAAAATTTAGGTATCACATTTGATCTATCTTTCCCTTATGCCCTGTTCATCATTAAGTCTATCAGCTCTATCTCCTAACTAACTCCTGATAACAACCAGTTCTTCCCATCTCCATTGCTCTACCATAGTCTAAGCCCACAACATCTCCCATCATTTCCAAAACCACCTTCATGACTCTGATTCTACTTGTGCCTCCCCAGAGGACATTCTTCAACTAGTGGCCAAAGTTATCTTTCACAGCACACACAGATCTTCTCATAACCTGCCTAAAACCCTCTAATGGCATTTTATTCCAATAAGAAGAGTTATCCGAATTTCTACTATGGCATATAAGCCCTACCTGATCGGGCCTGGTGTAATTTTTCTCTACCTTTCTCTTACTCTCACTTATTCACTGGAGTCAAACAATCCTGGCTTTCTTTCTATTCTTTTGAACATCTGACTGGTGGATTTTTCCAGTGCCCTTGTCTGAAATTCTTTGCGCCCAGATTTTTAAGTGAGTTTCTTCTTGTCATTTGCATCTTAGTTTAAATGTTACCTCCACAATGACAATTCCTCTTTCTCCTCCAGTTATTATCAGAACAACCTATTTGTTTGTCTTCAAAGAGATCATCTCTCTGTGATAATTACCTTGTTTATTTCTCTGTTCCCTATTTCCCCTTCACAAGAAATGTGTACTAATGGGATCCTACCTGTAATTGCTACCACTGTATCCCTGAACAGAGAGCATGGTACGTGGTAGACAATAAATATTTGTTGAATACATGGATTCTGGAATTCGGGAACAAAGGTTTAAAGTATGGGTACTTCAGTGTCAACACAAGTGTAGCATTAATCAAGAAAAATGACTGAGAGCTGATACTGTCAGTTTGAATGGGAGGAGGTCATGAGGAGAACATCTCTGAATCTCTGAAAAGGAAAAGCCATCACTGGTTGGACCACAGCAAGTGGGATATGTTATTTGTGAGGACAGAGGGCCACCTCAAAACAGGATAAAATGCATTTCCATTAATTTGAGTCCAAAGCTTCCTTTCTGGAGGATTCACTAATTGAGAATAGGAGTATAAATCAGGGTTTTCCAGCTCAATGCTACTGACACCTTGGGGGCAGGTGATGCTTTGCTGTAGGGGTGGTTCTGGGCATTGGAGGGTATTAGCTGCATTCCTGACCTTTGCCCAATGGAGACAATCACATTTTTCCAGTTGTGATAAGCAAAAATATTTCCAGATAATGCCAAATATCCCCAGAAAGGAGAGGCATATCATCTCCGGTTGAGATTAACTACTATAAAAAAATTTTTTTTTGACTTTGGCTTTTTCATCTAGCTTATACACAAAATTGTTTGGAAGAAGTCACCTCTTAGGCTGAACCATTGCAAAATCTTCAAAAAGGAAATAAAAGAGGGAAAAAAGCCTTAATTTTAGAGTTGGCTATGGCTTTTATGATGATGTATGATGGGAATGTTTATTTGAGCTGAATTGTAATATTCAGAATTTTAAAAGAAAGGTGTATTTTTCCATTACAATTCATGATAAGTTCAAATACAAAACTTGGAGGTTTTATGGCATTCTGATTAGAGAATGAGCTATGCATACACAGAGAGCAGTCTGGAATCTCAGCTCTGCTACTGTGTGTTACCTTGGGTGACTTTCTCAATGAGGCTTAGTATCAGTTTCCTCCTCTGAACAATGGGAAATGCAAGCCTTATTTTTTCTAGAGGCATTATAAAGATAAAATGAAGGAATACATGAAAGTGGCCTGGCTGAGTGTGTAGTACACAATCAATTCTCTTTGAATGGTGGCCTTTTTTTTTTTTTTTAATCAAAATGCACTTTTTCTTTTCATGTCACAGCAGAGTAGCTAATGCAAATGTATACAGTGATACAGAATCAATATACAGTGAGAACACTGAGGGACTGTCTATTATTTCCATGCAAATAGAATTTGACAGGAGTCAAGTATCAATTAAGGTACTGCTTTCTGATTACACTGGATTTCTTGATCACAGAAACCTTCTTAATTAGATCTGATCTTTATGCTTGACACGTGCTGTCACACTCTCCACTTCTGATTCAATAATTTCATTTCGTGGAGATATACCCTCCTGCCAGAAGTAGGGAAGGATGTTCCCATGTCACCTTGGTTTTTGAAGCACATCAAAGGTGAATGAAACAGAAAATCATCCTTTGAAACCTTATTAAAAGAGATGAAGCTTTAGAGCCGTGACCTTTAATTGCTGATTTCGAAAACCCCATCACAAATTGGTAATGGAAAGTTACATCATCTCAGCACCAGCACAAAAATCAGTCTGCACCCAAACTCAACAGAAAGCCTTCAATTCGATTATGAAATTTCAGATTTTGGAAAAAAAAAAAAAAAAGTCTTGCTGCTGATTGATTTAGGGCCAAACTTCTCAGTCTGTCTTCATTCTATCTTAGGCTGCAAATCAGTCCCATTTTAATAAAGCCTTAAAAAAAATTATTTATTTATTTGACACAGACAGAGAGCATGAGAGAGCACAAGCAGGGGGAGCAGCAGGCAGAGGGAGAAGGAGAACCAGGCTCCCTACTGAGCGAGAAGCCCAATGCAGGGCTCCATCCTAGGACCCTGGGATCATGACTTGAGCCAAAGGCAGATGCTTAACCAACTGAGGCACCCAGGCGCCCCAAGCCTTTTCATTCTTACAAAGCTGTGAGTGTAGCTCTAGCTACATTCGGTAGGGCTTTGCAAAGATATATTTTGAAAATGGTGGTAGATAAATGGGCAAGTAATGGAAGCTTTGAAAACATTAAGCTGGGCTTTTGAAGCATGCATTTTCATTTTCTCTGAGTTTTATTAATTTCTTTACACTCAGTCCTGTTCTCCCCTTCACAATGGGGAATACCCCACTTTCTCTTTCTGGACCCCTTTCCCTTACTCTGGATTCTTCTGATTTGAAATATCTTCTTTATCTGCGTAGTCCTGCTATCTCACCATCCTTCAGTCAGGAAAATCAGAACCAGATTTTAGATGTCCATTCAGTAACCGTGCAGCCTTCTAAGGCTTGAGTTAGTGGGTTCCAAGGTTCCAATTTTCACAGTGGCCTCATTTCAATGACTTATTTTGATCATTGACTGTCCTCACCTTCAGGTATACTCCCATAGCACCAGCTGCTTAACCTCTTAGTACTGATTTGTGACATTATAATTCTTTCGTTCCTGTCTGTTTCCCCACTAAACTGAAAGTATCTTCCAGCTTTTAATACCTTCCTTCCAGAGTAGGATTACACTCTGAAACTCACTTTTTTTTTTTTAAAGATTTTATTTATTTATTTTTCAGAGACAGAGAGATCACAAGTAGGCAGAGAAGCAGGCAGACAGAGAGGGGGAAGCAGGCTCCTTGCTGAGAAGAGAGCCCGATGCGGGGCTCGATCCCAGGACACTTGGGATCATGACCTGAACTGAAGGCAGAGGCTTTAACCCACCGAGCCACCCAGGTACCCCAGTAAGTCACATGCTTTGCTAAACATCTTATTCATGAACAAGATTCCCAAACAAGTCATGCATTTGACAAACAGAGATGTCCCTGTAGGCAGGACGTCTGAGCACTTGCCCCCTGGATTGTTGTATGGAAAGTCTGAAATCCTTAGCCTTGGCCCCTTTAGATTCCGTAGAACAAGTCTGGTTCTCCAAGGAGTGATCCATCTTCCCATTATGGCTGAGCCACTGGATGTTATTTAGAACCTACCTAAATAAGATGCTTTTGTTCTGAGGGTGAGGTTACAAGAAAAGAGGTTACTTCCTTTTCCCAATGGATTGACTATCACTGACTGTTACTGAATTGGCATAAATGCCACCCCATTCTAAAATTTCCTTTGCAGGGTGCTTGGGTGGCTCAGGTGGATAAGCCTCTATCTTTGGCGCAGGTCATGAGCTCAGGGTCCTGGGATCGATCCCCGCATCAGGCTCCCTGCTCAGTGGGGTGTCAGCTTCTTCCCTTCCTCTGCCCCTCACCCCCACTCAGGCACACATGCATTCTCTCTCTCTCTCCAATAAATAAAATCTTTAAAATAAATAAATAAATAAATAAAATTTTCTTTGCATTACAAAGTGAAAACCAGGAATTTTATTTCCTGGAGTCCCCTTCTCTTTTTAGTTTCAGGATAGAGTTGGCCACTATCAAATGCCAGGCACAATGCCTGGCACAGAATAAGTATGTCCTCAGTTTGAGGTATATTCTCATTCTTTCTCAGCTTTGGGTACTGATGTCACGTTAGGAACATGCACACCAAATCTAATGAACGTCTAACCTTGAGAAGGCCATCAGATATATTCATTAATCAATAGTGATCACTTTTTCTTGAGAAGTGTTAATTAACTATAAGAGCAAAACCTAGAATTGATCTAGAAGTCAAAGGGAAGGAATAAAGAATAGTTAAGATGACACGTGTGTTGGGAAATTCATATTCAAGTAATTGTACATTATGTGTCACTTCAAGATTGGGATCCATTCTTTTAATTAACTAATAATGATTATGCTGTCATTTTACTGTGTTATGCATATCATCCTAGACCTTCTTGGACCTTAGAGTACAATCTGATGAAATATTAATTAAAAGGGAACTGGTGCAATCTGAAAAGCAAAGGCAGAAAATAAAGTGCTAGACACACAGTCCTCACAGCACAGAGTCTTAAAGAATCTGTTCTAGTCTGGTTTGGAGTATTATATTTTTCTAACAGGGACACGTATTGTTGGCATCAGAATCATTTTAAGTAAATGCTTTTTATTCTTTTACTTTCAAAAAGAATCTAAAAATCCCATTTACTCAATCTATTACACACTTTCAGGTGCTTGGCCATCACAGAACCACTCAAGATGGAAGGACAGAAGTAAAATATTTGTAATAAAACAGAATCTATCTCTATTCCAAGAAAATAACTAAATAGATATCAAGCACATGTACTCAATGAAGGAAAGAAATGATGAGTTTACAGGCTTACGCTATGAGTCAGGTTCTTATCAGTATTATATCTAATTCCTCAAGTTTATCAAGATACTCTGTTAAAACTTATAAAGGTGTTCCTATTTTCATGTAATACATGAGGGAATTGAGAGTTATTTTGCCCAATGTTACAGTGTAGATGAAAGAACTAGAAACCAAACCCTCTGATGCCTCCTCTTCATTTATTTAAAGGTATTTTACGTCAAAAAAAAAAAAAAAGAAAGAAAGAAAAGAAAAAGAAAAAGAAAGAAAGAAAAAAGAAAAAAACTGAAACACTTTTGATTAGTTGTGGAATACCAAAGACATTGACTTGCACATGATAGGTACTTTGTCCAGCACTACCGGGCATTGGAGAGGTCCATGGGCTAGAGAGGCTACATAAATAATTCCCCTGGGATTAGAGAAAGCCAGGGGTTGGGATAGACTGTTACAGCTGAGGGCCCCGGAAGGGTGAAGGTATGGGAAAATCTTCTGGGGGAGCTGGCAAACGGGGCTTCTGTTTAACATTATAGCTACCACTGACTACTTTATCAGACACTTTGTGGGAATTTTATTGTTATTATTTTTAAAAGATTTTATTTATTTGAGAGAGAGAGAGTGAGAGAGAACATGAGAGGAGAAGGTCAGAGGGAGCAGCAGACTCCCCATGGAGCTGGGAGCCCAATGCGGGACTCGATCCTGAGACTTTGGGATCATGACCTAAACCAGAGGCTCAACCGACTGAGCCACCCAGGTGCCCCACTTTGTGGGAATTTTATATACAATATTTACATTAAACTTCAAAATACAACTTGAGCTATAAAGTATTATTAATCCCATTTTATAGATGAAGATTCAGAGACTTGGGTCAAATAACTTCCTCAAGGTCACAGAGTCTGGCTGACCCTGAAGCTTACGCTCAGAAACATTATACCATAATTTGCAATTAAATGTTACAGTATATTCTACAATATAAAAATGCTTATTAGACATAAATGATTTCACAGAGATATAAAAGTCACACTCTGGAAAGTCTTATCTGCAACTCCATGACCATAGAAACAACAGGGAAAACAGGTATTCTCCAACTGACCCATACCAAGCACCTTCAAAACCTTCAGAGTATAAGAATGGACAGGCAAGACTTTGACATATTCCACCTTTAATGATTCTTAGAACTTAGTGTCTTTCTGAGGGCCTTGGAGGCACCAGAGCTGTCCTTATTTATTTTTTAACCGAACATGCCAGCAGGGTATGATTGTTTAGCATTGATGAGATCTATTTCTGATGCATCAAAAAACAAAAACAAAAAAATCCTACTGAGTCAGAAAATGAGAAATGAGATTGTCCAAGGTGATTAATCTGTGATTATTAGAGCTAGTGATGGTCCGTCAGTCTTAGACCTCGTTGGTAAAGCTGAGGAGAGGACCCTGTGTCATGGAAAACATTCTAATTATCCCAGAAAGTGGGACATAGAATAAGGATGGATGCCTTGTTAGCTCATGAGAGGGATCAAGACAGCAGGACTGATCTGGGACACAAAGTCCTCAGTGTAGAAAAGGAAGTCCCCCCAAAACAGCATGTGGCCAACAGGCAAAGAGAAACAATGTAAGGGTCACTTGGGACGTATTTCACCAAAATGTTAAATGTTTGCAAGTAAAATGAGGCAGCTCTTCATGGATAGAGATTAGGAAACCTCTAAAGGTAAATTATTAAGTAAACCAAATGTTAAAAAGAAAACCACAGGCTCAAAATGGCGTCACTTAGGTTGAGGCAGTAAACCAAGACCTAAAACCTCAGCTAACTGCAGTTACTACCTCATAGGAGCTTTGTTTAACCAATTGACATGGAATTTCCTGGTCAATAATGGGAAAAATTACTGATAGACCCCCTTTTAGTCACCTAAGGAGGGCAACCTTGCCTCAACAATTCATTCCCTGCTAATACATTTCTTCTTTCTCTACTGCCTTCCATATCTTTAAAAACCCGTCTTTTATGGGGCACGGCAGAGCTCCCCTCTGCTTGCTAGGTGGGATGCTGCCCGATTCATGAATCATTTAATAAAGCCAATTAGATCTTCAAATACACTTGGTTGAGTTTTGTTTTTTTAACACAAATAAAAAACAATGCATGTGTGAGGTATGTTCATATTTATATTAAGAGAAGTAAACAGCTGTATAAACATATTTGCTTCTGCTTATGTTTATACAGGAGAACTCTGGAGGGATATATCCTCCTTATAAGGAGCTGGAGGACAGCAGTGTGAGGGAAACCAACTTTCCACTGAAAACCTTTTATGTCACACGATAACCATATATCTGGAAAATAAGTATTTTAGATAATAAAATATCCATGTGTGCACAGAGGTTTCTGAGCTGGGAAAAACAAACAAACAAACAAAAAAGAAGAAACACCCCTACCAACAAAAAGCCCCCCCCCAAAAAAAAAACAAAACCCCAAAAGAAAAAGCCACAAACAACTTGTGAAGAAATGCTACACTATTTCCAGAATGAAAAGATGATGCTGGTTCAGACTAAAGAATGGTTAAGACTGGACTAGGAAGAACAGAAACCACCTGCCTTACGTTGCTCTCCTCTCAAAGTTTGGAGTCCCCAGTTGCAGTTTTTATAAGATAGGCAGTCAGTGTGACTAACTTTAAAATGGCAGTTTTCCTTGCCAAACACCTCCATCATTTTCCCTCCCCGGAAGCAAAGAATACATGTATGGACATTCCAGTACGTGCACATTGAGCTCCACAAGGTCTCAGTTTCATTTCTTCTGCCTCAGAAAAGGTAAAGAGACCTTAAAGCTAGCTCAGGCGTACTTTATCTCAAAACTATAAACCGGGAATTTATATATGTCAAAAGTAAGCTTCTTGGTCATTTTTGAAAGGTGAAAACACATCCAAATGGTATCGTGCACAATACAGCAAACCCGGGCTGACTGGGAGAGTGGAACCCGGAGTTCTAACATGGTCACATTCTTGAGAGACTTCAGCGCCATCACTGTTGGTAGTTTTCTAACATTCACCTCAGATCTATAATCTTACCAAAATTTCCTTCCGCACAGGGAAAATTTAAATAGCAAATGTACTAGATTGACGGCAAAAACAGTTCCAATTCTTTCTCTCCCTGTATCCACAACACTTGCGATGGGAAACTGAAGTGCCTTCCATTAAAAGACTCTTTTCCCAACCTGTGGATTGGGCCTGGCCCATGACCTGTTTTTGTAAGTGAAATGTAGTCAACGTGCCAGTTTCAAGCCCAGGGCTTGCATGACCTTGCCCGCTTCAGTTCACTCTCTTGTACTTCTGTCGTAAGAACAAGTCCAGGCTAGCTTTCTGGAGAACACAAGAACAGGAGAACCAAGTCATTCCAGCTGAGGCCAATCCTAAACCAGGAAGCTCCTTACCTATCTGCCAAATGACTACAGACCCAGGCTGGACCCCACCTTAAGTTAACTGAAATGAACTGAAATTAACAGCCCAGGTTGGATCAGGAGAACTACCCCACTGACCCACTGACTTACGAACAATAGCTAGAGGTTGTTTTAAACCACTTAGTTGGGAGGTTGCTACCTGTGCCTTCTTGCATCAAGAAAAAACAGCACATGTAAAGTGTGTAAACCTGGTGATTCACAGACCTGTACCCCTGGGGATAAAAATATATGTTTATAAAAAAATAAAAAATTTAAAAAAAAAATAAATAAATAAAAATTGAATTCCAAATTGGAGGAGGTTTAAAAAAAAAAAAAAAAAGAAAAAAGAAAAAAGAAAAAACAGCACAATAGGAACATTGTGTCTTACCAGCATTTGTTCTCATCATTTCTTTTTTAGGTTTTAAAACTTTCTTTCTTTCTTTCTTTCTTTCTTTCTTTCTTTCTTTCTTTCTTTCTTTCTTTCTTTCTTTCTTTTGTTTTGCTTTGTTTTAGTTGGGGGGAGGCACAGAGGGAGAGGTTGAGAGAGAAACCTAGGCTCCATGCCCAGCATGGAGCCGGAGGCAGAGCTTGATCTCACAACTCTGAGGATCATGACCTGAGCTGAACTCAAGTCAGACACTTCATCAACTGAGCCACCCAGGCACCACTCTAATGGTCATTTTAAAGAACATTTCAAAGAGCACTTCTAAGTAGAAATGTAAGTAGATTACATTCATGAGAAAATTATTTTTTGTGGGGGTTCCCTATGTTTGAAAGGGTATCTGTCAATTACAGTAAGGTTCTTTCCTACATGCAATCTCGGTCCTATCTGGGTGATTTTTGTTCTTGAATTAACCACAGAATAGATCCTTCTGTGAACTCTTCAGCACTCAGACATAGGCATATGCCAAGAGTATCCAAAAGGCATCTCTTTCTCATCCCCTCATCCATTCCCATGCCTTTGCCAGCAGCCTTGAGCTCAGTACACAGAGGACCCTTCCTAGTTCCCCAAACAATGACATCTTTAATAACAGCTCACTCTTTCATGCTTCCAGACCTGTGACATGAGTGACCAGCCATAGCTGCAAACCTTCAACAGGCCCTACTGTCCAACATTGCAAGCAAGCGCAAGACTTCAATACTAGCAGGAGGAACACTTTGGTTACAGCATTCCCAACCATATGTATTTACATAGATATAGATATGTTAATACATAGATATATTCATTATGGATATATAATATTGTCAGCAAATCAGAACTTAGCTAAATGTCTATGTTGGTTTTCCCAGAGGAGAAAGGTCTATGCTCACAAATCAGCACATGTCTGTTTAGCACTTAACCTGGCTCTTGGACCTTCCTTTGCACAATATAAAAAAAAAAAAGAGGTCCTGCTTTGATCCATCAGCAGGCGCCTCCTATGACTTTCTTCCTTCTTGCTTTGGTCTATAAAAAATTTCTCACCTTGTATGGTTTGTCTCACTCCTTTCTGTCACCTGGACTGGATGCTGCCCAATTTATGAATTGCTGAACAAAAAACAACCACATCAATTAATTGCCTACGAAAAATGTTCTTGAAAAAAAATATATATATATGAGTATATCTATCTATCTACTTATCTACAAATCTATACATGTTTCAAATGTCTTGGCACAATTAAGGGTTAAATAAATAGCTATAGTTCCGATATAGTCTAGACAACACCCAAGACCTGCTTCTAGGATGCATGTTAGGATCCTGGTTGGGACTGATTTGCCCCTTCGATTCTGTTCTTTATCATCAAGCTCCCTTGATAAAAGCCAAATTTTAAAATCAAATTCTGTCTTTACAAACACCACAGTAGTCCTGACTCGGTCCAGTTCGGGCTTTCTCCCTACCCTACACTCCCCCTTGGAGTGCACAGATAAAGTGCTGGCACAGCTCAAGTCCAAGTCCTCTGAGTGTTGAAAAACACAGAGCGTGCCACACAGTGAGAACCACAGAAACAGAGCCGCCGGGTGAGATTCAGGTCCAACCTGAAAAAACTCAAAGGCAGTTTTCACTATTCAAGACCAAGCAGCTTCTTTCCTTATTTGTGTGCACAATAACAAGAATGTCATCTCTTTAATGATAATGAACATTTTATAATATAAAGCCATCAGAACAGTTAGTTTATTGAGCCCGTATCATGCACCAGGCACTGGGCTAAGTGCTTTATATGCTTTACATGCTTTTAATTCTTATCACAACCTCACAAGTTAAGTGCTACCACCATTTCTGTTTTATGGCAGGGATAAGTAATGCCAAGAAAGGCTAAGTAACTTGCCCAAGGTCATGGAGCGAGCAAGTGGTAGAGGTAAGATTTAAACCAGGTAGTCGGACCTCCAAATCCAGGCTCTTCATCTTTCTCCTAGTTCCCCAAGCTGCAGTGCTCCATGGAGCTGGGGCTCTGCCTTCGCATGAATTCTGAGACTAGTTCTAAGACTCTGCTGCCTAAGAGATAGGAATGTAAGAGGCAATTTATACAGCACATTTTCTTCCAGAATGAAAGGAGTCATTTCCTTGACACACTGCTGCAGACACCTCTGTGGAAAAGATCCCTGGTCATTACCGGGAGCATTAGTGGCAATCTCTGACAGGAAGCAAAGGTTTCTTTCTTCTGATAATGACAAAAATGGGCATTGGGGTGAATCAGGCTATGGTATTACAGTGGAACTTGCTTTCAGCACACCAACATCTTAGGGTCACAGCAGTCTTAAAGGGAGTCATTCACAGACTATATTTATTGTGGCAATTAGTACATAGTAAGTACTCATTAAACATGTTTCCTTCAACTGTCACCTGTGCCAAAATTTTTAATATTTTCCCGTTTAAATGTTTAACATCAGCTACATTAGGACACTTCTCAACACCCGAAAAACCTTTTTGTTCCTGGAAAAATGGCATTTTAAAAGCACCAGCTTCTAGTCTGAAAATGCGGCATGCTACTAGCCTCAAAAATCCCTTGCTGTTAGAGGGTCATTTTTCGACTCTCGAGTAGGAGTATCAGTGTTGGCGGACTGAGGCATGAGAAAGCAAAGGCCCGCTCACCATGTCCTGGGAAAATCTTGAAATCTGAATGCCTCTCCCAGAAGCTAAGCATTTTTTATTCAACCTTCTGTGATCACGCACAACTCTGGAGATGGGGCCAGAGCCATTTTTTAGGAGGTGGTAATGAAAGTACCTGCTTGAAGAAGAGAACTGTCACGCCACTTGCCACATTCCTTGTAAACTGTGATTCCTCTAAATACATGTTGGGTTTGCTACCTGGCAGAGGGCCTGGCACACAGTAGGCACACAGTAAGTATGGTTTGAACAAGGAGCTCTTTGAAAAGGCCCAATGGCCAATGCTATTTATAATTAGTGGGAAATATCTCCTGAGTAGTAGAACTGTTTTCACAAAATTTGATATAATGGATGTGGCCTAAGCAGGGGAAGAGAATGGCTGTGAGATATCTAAGTGGACCACCACTGCAGGGAGAGTAACTTAATTAAAAAGGCTACTTCAGTTAAGAGGCTGGGAAGAAAGGTAGCTATTGTCAAATGCCTACATCCCTTCTATAGCTCATATTTTAGCAAGCTATAGGGAAGAACAGGAAGTCGTTTGTCTATAGCCCTTTAAGATCACTTGCTCACCTCCACAACCCAGAATCTTCCAGAGAATTCAGAGTAATGCCATGGTTTATCTTGTAAGAAAGACCATCTTGAACATATCTTCTAAATTTGGTTAAAAAAAAAATCTAGCTAGCTGTATTTTGCAAGAGGAAGCAATGGAGAGGGAGGGAAAAAAAAGAGGATAAACATTTCATTTTATGTGTATGTTTACACTAGAAAAATCTGTTCTTCTAACAGTATAATAATTCCATGCACTGGGTAACCCATGGGAAGAGTCCTATGTATGCTGCAGGTGGATATTGAGAATTTTTTCTTTGAGCATCTAATACATTTAATAAGCTACCCATGAGACTCGCACTCGATTTTCAGGTCTTTCATTAACAACATTTGAAGTGAAACTCTAGGAGCCAAGCAAGGGCAGTCTGCTTTGGCGTGAAGATTTTCTGGAGTTGGAAAGCAATAAAAACCCAGCAGATTCAGGAAGGGCCCTTTAACTCTCCCTCTCCAGCCTAAATAGAATTTAGATAGAGGACCTGCTCCAGGAGGATAACTATCCCCGTAGATAACTACACTACACTATGAACCAGGCATGGTCAAGAGAGGAACCTTGCCAGGCCTGTTAGATCTGAGTCCTCTCTGTCCCGATGTTTGAGAGGCCGGGCAAACATTTGTTCACTGAACATTTACTCTTGTTTCATCTTCCTGTAAATTGCATCCCTTCCCTTTCAAGTCCCAGAATCCTACTCCCTTCTCCTTAGTTCAGGATGATGTCAGGGCATTATTTTGCCTGTCTTTGTAATTTCCCTATCTGTATCTATTCCCTGTGTGTACAAAATTCAATTTGGTTTTCTCCTGTCATCCGTCTCCTGTCAATTTGATTCTTAGTCCAGCTAAAAGGACCTGGGGGAGGAGAGGAGATACTCGCTCCCAGACAAAACCAGAAAGTAAGACTGCTCTGCACCATCCTGTGTCTCCCGCACTGTAAGGCCCTCAAAGTTAGCTGCAAAGTTCCTCTGGTGGGACAAGAGCAGACGTTCTCTCACTTCAGGTGGCTTGGAAGCATACAGCACCCCGGGCGGTTCCTTAGTGGGAAGAGGAGGTAGGCCTTACGTGGACACTAATGGCACAAAATCCATTTCAGAAGTAATTAGGAGATAATCATACCTATCTAAACCAGAAGTATGATATTTTCAAAATTAAATAGCTATCTAATTAAAATTCCACCATTAAAAGTTTAACATTTGCACTGTGTCTGAACTCGGGTAATTTTCCATTCAGAATTTTGAAAGAAATTAAATACCTTTCTCCTAAAAGGCAAATGAACACCTTCAGTATGACCAGCAAAAGCCTTTTAAGAAAAATATACACTTTAGCCCAAGAAGAATACCACCTCTAGCAGGGCCCACCACCACAGACATGTTCTGCTGGCTTTGTAACTCAATTAGTGTTTGGTACAAAGACAATCCCCCCACTCCCTACAACTCCTCAATGATCAACCTCGACACCAAGGTGTCCTGGCCTCCCTTCCATTAGCAAGCAGGTGGTAAGTGACCTAAAAATATTTTGGGGATATTGACTCATATTGACAAGGTGGCTTTGGAGAAGGCCAGAAGAGTCTGGTCTTGGCAAACTCTCTTCAAATTCATTTTCCACCACTCCTCCCCAAAGTCAACATGGGCTCTTTCAGTAGTCTTAGGTCCTAAGTTGTTAGCATGACCACATTATATTCTGATTTCTCTTGTTACTGTTCCTCCTATGTGCACCTTAAGCCTTTCCATCACACTATTCCCTCTGTCTGGAATGTTCTTTCACATTTTCTTACCTTGGCCAAGAGCTGCACATTTTTTAAGTGTGAACCTACTATCAATTCTGCAACATGTTCTTGCCCCCAGAATCTATTTTACTCTGCTCTCACAGCTCCATCTACTTTTCCTTTTAGCATTTAATATAATTTTTCTTCTTAGCATGTAATACAATTAAATTCACAATGCTATCTGTGAAATAATTTGTTTCCCTTGTTTTTCCGTTAGATTGTAAGCTGCAGGACGGGAAAGACTGCGTTACTTGCTATGTCATGTTTCATACCAGGCACTGTACCAAAAACAGAATAGGAATTTAAAAAGTATTTGATAAATGAGGAAATGAATTAAATCAAGAAAGAATACCATACGATAGCTCTTCGCACTATAATACTAGCGGGACCATCCACTCTAGAGCAACAAGAGACTCTTACTACAGGCTCTCAGTGTTTGCTAGACACTAGATATACAAAGATAATGCAATGCTCCTTGCTTTCAAACAGCTAACTCCTAGTCTGGCGGGGTGCAGGCAGAAGGAACAGTAAAGAGATAAATCAGAATATAATGTGGTGATGCTAACAAAAATTTGAACAATGTCATATGGATTGCAGAGAAATGAACACATGCTAAATGAGGAATTAAAAGCCTACTCTTTTGTAAGGATGAAATGTAGTCACGTTTGAGCCTCAAAAAGAAAACCAATAGAAATTCATTGTTCAGATGATGTTGTCAGCTAACACAACTGTTAGCCTTGTTTGTGGCCATTAATGGCTCCTTACCAGCTGAGAATTGAAGCCAAAGGACCCCTGTGACAGTCAAAGCTGAAGTTACCTTCTTCATCTCAGAGAGGATCACCTCTCATCATCCAGTTTCATCTGTTCTGTCGTCATTGAATTCATTCAACTTCTAGCCCATACTCTTATTATTTCTAGCTTTTAAGATTGAGGGCTCTATTGGGATTGAGTTTTTTTTTTAGGATTTTGTTCACTTTAAGTTCTAAGTTTGCTATCTCTTCCCACACCCTAAAATTATATGTATATGTGTTTATATGTGTATATGTGTGTGTATATAGCACACACACACACATATATATATATATATATATATATATATTATTTTTTATTAACATATAATGTATTATTAGCCCCAGGGGTACAGGTCTGTGAATTGCCAGGTTTACACACTTCACAGCACTCACCATAGCACATACCCTCCCCAATGTCCATAACCCAAACACCCTCTTCCTACCCCCCCCCACTCCCAGCAACCCTCAGTTTGTTTTGTGAGATTAAAAGTCTCTTACGGTTCATCTCCCTCCCGATCCCATCTTGTTTCATAAAATTATATTTTGACAGGGTCTTTTAGAGTAATGACATCATTCAGTATGAATGAGTAAAGACATGCAATTGGGGGTGGAGGTGAGAAGAAGCTGAGGGAGAGCTTGTCCCCCTTGAATACCTTCTGATGTCATACAATTTTTTAAAGTTGGGGGGGCAGGTAGAGGTAATATGTTCCCACGTTTTTTTAACGAAATGACAGAAGTTACTTGGAGAGATTTTGAAATAAAGTCCATGCAGCAAGGACAGAAAGTCAGAGAATGATGAGAAAGTCAGAGAATGATGCTGGACTTTTATATCCATAGTGGCTCCCTCTCCACTCTAACACCAGTACTGCCTCCCCCCCGCCCACCGCCAGACCCATTCTCTCTATGGTCAATTTGACCTGTACTTGAGTATGCCATTGATGAGGTGCCCCTCCCAGATGCAAATTTTCAGTTTTTGATTAGTAAGTCTTGAATTTGTCAAAGGCTATGTATTTCTACTAACAGAGAAATAAAATGTTAGTCTACAAAATTAAAGTAAGACAGCACTTCAAAAAGAAAAAAACACAACAAACTATAAACGTGATTTTAACTAGGTCACTTCAAGGCTATTGCTAAGGGGAAGAAAAAAGGCTTCTAATTGCTTGGTATTGTAAATGCTGCACAGCCTAATACCTCACAGTGTGAAGAGTAAATTAGAACAACTTTTCATTGATGAAGATTAAACTTTTTCATCATTTACACATTCCTGGGAATTTCCCCTACTGCTTCTATGTGTTTTAAGCTTTTCAATTAAATCTCCTGGGTAGTAGTTGCAAAAATGCCCACTGACAAGGGATTATTTGTCTCTGGGAGAGTTTAAACTATTTCAGTAGCCGTTTGTCTAGGTTGTTCCTGTGTATGCTGTACCTCTCAGCGATGGGACCTCATCAGCACGCACAGCAAAAGCCAAGTAAGGTTATATTATCCTGCCATCAGAACTGAACTAATGATAAATTTAGTTTTGGAAGAGAAGGAGTTTGTGAAAAGTCAGGAAGTCAAGAACAGTCAACCTTGATAACTCACTTGTTTTCTATGGGATAATTTATTTTGACATTTAGGAGTATGCACCAGGAATAAAAACCTTGGTGAATGGGCCACTGTAGACTGGTGTGACAAATAGAAGCCTATGCCTTCCAATTTTCCATCAGCTTTGCCTCCAACTCACCTTGATCCCTCCCACTGAGTGTTTTGAATGCTTTAGTGGGCTGCCACAGAGACTGTGCTGGAATCACAACTGTTCTGGTCTGTCCCTGGGCTGGAGCAGTCAATTAAAATCAGCTTAGAAAAAGCCCTGGGAAACGTTGTATTTTTTTCTATAAAGTATTTCTGGTGGGACTGAGGGAAAAGGCAGCTTTCAATTTTAAACAGTATATATGCTTGAATGATAGATCAAAACAGTCATGTGGGAAACTGGCAGCGTGGAAGGCTATGGTGGAAATAAAAATATTATTTTAAATTCAAGTATTAATTCTGATTGAAAAGCACAAACTAGAGAAGGGGATCCCCAGCTGCCAGGATTGAGGTAAAGGATGAATTTGTTTAAGAGATCTTTATTTCCTAAAACACAAACTTGCCTTAAGCAAAAGAACATTGGCAAGGTATTATAGATGCGAGAAGAGGGCAAACAGATCACCAATTTTATTTTAAATATGCTGTATGTGTTTAATCAGTTTCAAAACAATGATTAGTGAGACTGCAGCTGGGAAGGAGAAGGGTGTTTTTTGTTTTGTTTTGTTTTGTTTTGTTTTTTTCCAAATTGAGGAGCTTAAAAATAAGCTCAATTCAAATTTGACAGAGCCACCGTATCAGTGATGTATTGGGCATCTCAAACCATCAAGAGGCATAGGACTTAGATCCCTCCTTACCACTCATATGCATGAAAAAAATAATTCACCAGCTTTTGTTCCAAGATTTTATTCACAGTAGCTTATAGCTACCATGACTACTTTAAAAATGGGACACAGGTAAAAATTCGATGACATCCTCCCATAGAAGCCGTGTAGTCCAGTATTTACTGAAGAACTAGAATTTGGATACTGGAGAGCTGTAGAAGCAGCATGTTCCATAGTAATTATTCTTGGGATCTCTGCTTGAAAAGCCAAGCTGGAATGTTGACTCCGAAGGATTCACAGTGAATCCAAGATACTCCTTGGCTTGACTTGCTACATTTTCTACTGGATTCTATCTAAAAGATGCTTGTATCTAGGACATTAGCACTTCTCCCAATATATATTCTTCTTAAGTTCAAGAAGAATTCTTAGTATAGATTTCTTTTAACTTAAGTTTCTTGAAAGTGAAGGTATGTGACCTATAAAGATATAATCTAAAATTCCTTGAACTTTGATGGACAGTTAAAAGGTAAAGAAAAATGCATCTGCATATTTACTTATATGCACAGTGGAAGATTACACAAGTGATCGTGATTCTTCTCAGCTCCTCTCATCAAAAGGTAGAATTTATTTTCTACATCTCTTGAGTTAAGAGTTGAGCTGACCTGCGGCTTGCTTTGGCCAATGGAATGTGGTAGAAGTGAGGCTAGGCAGGTTGACCTCAGTCCCAAGATACTTTGCATCTATTTAATTTCTTAAAACGCTGAGCCACCATGTAAACAATCCAAATTAGCTTGCTGGGTGATCGGAGATACATGGTCTTATTTACCTCATGCCTCCAAAGCCAACTGACTGCAAGGAACAGAGAGATGACAAACTTGACCAGCAGCTGCATCTGCATTTCTCAGAGCCACCCTCTAGCACAAAGATTCTGAGTAACTCTGTTTTAAACTCGGTTTTAAAACTCAGTTTTAAAACTCGGTTTTAGGGGCGCCTGTGTGGCTCAGTGCTCTCTGCTCAGCAGAGAACCTGCTTCCTCCTCTCTCTCTCTCTCTCTCTCTCTCTCTCTGCCTACCTGTGATCTCTATCTGTCAAACAAATAAATTAATAAAAAAAATCTTTAAAACACAGTTTTAAAACTGGTTTTTTAACTCTGTTTTTAACTCTGCTTTAAACCATTCAAATTCTCCCTCTTACAACCATGTTTCTTTCTTTCTTTTTTTTTTTTTTTAAAGATTTAATTTATTTACTTGACAGACAGAGATCACAAGTAGGCAGAGAGGCAGGCAGAGAGAGAGGAAGGGAAACAGCAGAGAGCCCGATGTGGGGCTCGATCCCAGAACCCGGGATCATGACCTGAGCCGAAGGCAGAGGCTTAACCCACTGAGCCACCCAGGCGCCCCTACAACCATGTTTCTGATTAGAAGCACAAACCTCATCCTCATTCCTCCTCCAGACCTTCTCCCAATGTAAAGCCCAGTAAAGGGGCACTTTCTCCAACAAACATTTCATTTTTTTTTTTTCAATTATAGTTCCACTATCATTAAGATAGAACACTCTAGCTCTCCATTCTGGTGGTAACATTAATCCCAATCATTCTATAGTTCTATTTTGTTACAATTTCTTTCCACAAAAATATCTACAACTTCTTCCTGAATTTACCATAATTTAGCTCAGATTCACTTTTGCTAAGCTTCAAGTTCTTCCTTTGTCGATAATGTCAGTTAGATAAATACTTTCCACTCAAAAGGAATGAGAGAAATATTATTTAATTTTCATTTGATAAATAATGTTCTTTCTAATCAAAAGAAAAGTAATACAGTATGGTAAAAATAAAGGTAGAAGTCTCCCCCTTCCCCAACAAAAAAGAATGTGTTAAAATCTCCTATTAACTGCTGGGCTCACTGGATAACTGAAAACACACCCCCCCCACCCCCACATTTTAGGCATAGATCTGCCTGACATATGCACATCCTCTGAAGCAGGGGGACCCAGACTCACTCATCATTTCAACCTGATTGCAATTAGAGTTCGGAAGTCAGACTGGCACACTTTATTCTCTGGGTATGCAGTAATGGATATCTAGAGAGAAGGTAAGAATATGCATGAACAGCTGAAGACAAAAATACTCCACTTCTGTTTTCCCTCTGAAGAACTATTCTGAAACATCAGGGGGTATTTTTTCTTGTACTAATGAGAAGTCACATTATTAGGAAGTGCTCAAAGAATGTGCTCTCTAGTGAAGTTCTCATAGAATAAGCTCTTTTCTTCATTCAGCCAATATTCTCTGGAGTCCTTTTTGTGTTAGGCACTATTCTAGGCTCTGAGAGTATCATGATGAACAAGGCAAAAATAGTGTTCCCATGAAGCTTTAATTTAGTCTGGGGGAATAAATAATAATAATGTAAATCGAAGAGATACATAAATGAACAAGAACTATACGCAGTAGTGATAACTGCCACTCTGAATTCAATAGAGTGATTAAATAAAAGAAAAATGGAGAAGGATGGGTCCTTATCTGATAAGATTGGTGGTCTTATATGAAGAGAAAGAAAGAGGGCGCCTGGGTGGCTCAGTTGGTTGGACGACTGCCTTCGGCTCAAGTCATGATCCTGGAGTCCCGGGATCGAGTCCCACATCAGGCTCCCAGCTCCATGGGGAGTCTGCTTCTCCCTCTGACCTTCTCCTCGTTCATGCTCTCTCTCACTGTCTCTCTCTCTCAAGTAAATAAATAAAATCTTAAAAAAAAAAAAGAGAGAGAAAGAATGGTCTCTGTGTCTTCATTATCTATCTCCCATATCCACAAACTGAGGAAAAGCTCTATGAAGCCATGAGCTTGATCTTGGACTTCTAGCTTCCAGAGCAGAAAAAATATATTTCTAATATTTAAGCCTCCTAAACTATGTTTTTTTTTCCTAGTTTTATCAAAATATAATTGACATAGAATACTGTGTAAGTTTCAGGTGCAGAATGTGTTGATTTGCTACACTTAGACATTGGGAAATGATGACCACCACAGTGTTAGCAAACAACTTCATCAAGTCCTATAATTACCATTTCTTTTTTGTGGGGAAAATATCAAAGATCTCTTCTTTAACAACTTTCAAGTGTTTAAATACAGTATTATTAGTTATAATCACTAAGCTGTACATGATATCCCCAGAACTTCTATATCTTTGTTACTTTTAAGTTTTTACCCTTTGACAAATATTCCCCATTTCTGACCTCCACCCCTGTGTCTGACCTCCAACATTCTACACTATTCTGTTTTTGCTTTTGTTTTTTCAGTTCAGCTTTATATGATGCAGCCTGTATTATTTTATCACAGCACCTCAAGAAGACTGAGGCAGGAGAAAAGCTCACACAATTTTAAGAATCTTTAGAAAATGTATTTTACATTTCCCCCTAACTTGGATAAAAAGATAGTAACTATTGAGGCTTGACAATTATTTTTACCATGAATTTCCAATTTTTAAATTGCTTTTTCTCCTGGCCCAGTGCATGCCCTCCCTCACATGGGCACCAGGAAAGAATGAAATTTTGAATTCCTTATTTCTTCTCACTCCTGACCTAGAAATTTAATGTGGAAGCTACATGTCTGTACAGTGATGTACATATTCCCTGTTCATGTACACATTCCCAGTTCATGGTTCTGGTCTTTTCTGCTTCTTCTTACAGCATCTCTTCCCAACTCCCTTTGTCTCTCCCCCTGCCCACCATCTCCAGGAAACCCCACAATGGATTCTGAAAAATCAACCACCCAGTATTTCTGTTCACTAGCTAGGAAGTTATTTAAACTGTACAAACCTTGGTTCCCTTATCTGTAAATTGGGGGAAGAACGGCTATATCACAGAGCTGTTGGGAAGACTAAATACAAAATAATACAAATGTAAGTGTCTTGTCCATGAAAAAAATGAGTGCTATTTACTTATATTTTCCTTTCCTTCTCTTAGTGGGATCCTTCTTGGAACTACTCACAACACAAGCAAAAAAAAAATTCTAAGCTATTTCATGATGTTTTGGTGGTGTTTCTTTCCCTGGAATGTTCCATGATCTTCTCCTCCATTCCTTAATTCCTCTTCCTGGTTAATTTTTCTTCTTCTTTGTGGTTTTTCAAATCTCACTTGACTCCTGGTTTTATGTTTTCTTTGTTTCTTTCTTTCTTTTTTAAAGATTTTATTTATTTATTTGACAGTCAAAGATCACAAGTAGGCAGAGAGGCAGGCAGAGAGAGAGGAGGAAGCAGGCTCCCTGCTGAGCAGAGATCCTGATGGGGCACGATCCCAGGACCCTGAGATCATGACCTGAGCCCAAGGCAGAGGCTTAACCCACTGAGCCACCCAGGCGCTCCCTGGTTTTATGTTTTCATAGCATCATGCATCCCTCACGTTTAAAACATTTCACAATTGTGTCTTTACACCCATTTGTATGATTGTTTGGTATCTTCCATACAATAGACCTCTAGAAGAGCAGGAATTGTATTTGTTTTGTTCTGCATTTTATCCCTACCAGCTGTCATAGTTCTTAGTGTAGAAAAGTTATGCAAATAATCTTAATAATTTTTCAACTTTCATTTTTAATCACTTCATTTGTTAGCAATTCCACTTAAAACATCCACGGCCTTCTCTACTTTACAATTTTCTGAGTCACCCCATCTATTTGTTTCAATAATTCCTACTGCTTTACCTCTAATAGTTGTCCACTTGTCCCCAATAGTTAAAGAACAGTGTGTTTCTTAATATTAGTTTGAGAGGCTAAACCTCTTCCTAACCACAGAGAGAACAAAGCAAGGAGGATCAATGCTAATTCTCCTGTACAATTTCAGATGTAAACTTCTCCCAGTTGGTGTGCTTGACCTCATTCAGGCTTCATTTCTAGGGATACAGTGTCCTCCCCCCACCCCAGATAAAACATCGTATACGCTTGACCACTTTTAAAAATAGGTCAGTCATCAAAGCCTAAAATTCAGATCTACTAAAACCGCCCCTATACTTATCTAAGTAAAAGAAAGTCATTTTAGAGGCCCACTTCATGTTCGGGACAGAATTGAAGAGCCTGAAGTAGAGTCTGTAAGAGCTGTTCTAAAAGAAATACAGATAGGAGAACAGCAGTGCAAATTCACTGATGCTCACACAAAAATGCAAGCAAAAAGTTAGGAGCACTGCCAGAACCCTGTTCAAATGGGTGTAGTTATAGGCTTTAGTGCTTTCCCTGAATGAGTCTTCCCTTTGCACTCGATTCTGAAAGCTCTCTCACAGCTACAATACCCAGTGACTCAATGCTGAATGCCATCTTTGAAAGGGAACAGACGCTGAGGTCCCTTCAAAGTTGTAATTAGGTTGTTTCCCTTATGAAATGACTGGAGGAAAGGCTTGTAAGCCAACTCTCTCTTCTTAGATAAAAATTACCTTTGAAGAGTCTTCAGGCAGCCAAGTGTGCTAGAACTATTAAACAGCATGTCACACCCAATGCCATGATTTAATGCTCTGGGACACCTCCATGTAACCTGGTTGCAATAGAAAATTCCTTTCTCCTTACAATGGCCACTGATTTTGATACACACTCCATGGCACCTTTATCTCACTTAGAAAGGTCTAAGAGTTACATCGAATACAGTAAGAGGAGAGGGAAGAGAAGGAAGCATTAGACTTTCACTTAGGAGTGTAACTTTTTGAGCTAGAGACCTCTTAGTGATCGCCAGGTTATTTTTCCTGTTAGGTTCATTGGGAATAAGAAGGGTAGTGGGGTGCCTGGGTGGCTTGGTGGGTTAAGACTCTACCTTTGGCTCAAGTCGTGGTCTCAGGGTCCTGGGATGGAGCCCCGCATTGGGCTTTCTGCTCGGCGGGGAGCCTGCTTTCCTCTCTCTCTCTGCCTGCCTCTCTGCCTACTTGTGATTTCTCTGTCAAATAAATAAATAAAATCTTAAAAAAAAAAAAAGGAATAAGAAGGGTAGTGAGTAGTACAGAATGCAACATGGGCCTATTCGTTTCTGGCAATAAGTCTCAAAGGATGAAAATTGGTTAAGTGTTAAGCATCATTCTGAACTCTTTGTTGGATTTTCCCATTTAATAGATCAACCCTTTGAAGTAAATATTTTACCCATATTTTGGAGATGAGGACGCTAAGTCACAGCAAAGTATAAAATGTGTGGAGGTTCACACTTGAAGATGAGCCTCAAAGCCATCCAGATCCATCTGAGATTTAAGTCTGTGCTCTGTCCTCTACTACAGGCTATTTTAAAATGGGGGACAAAAGAGGTTTAAGAGTATGAATTTCTCTTTATGAGATCTTACTGGAAGTACAAAAATGGCTCTAGGGAACTTTTAACTGACCAGCTCTGTTTAATCCTGTTTGAGGAAGGGAATCATCAGAGTGAATGTTACTAGTTCACAGTAATTGTTCTTCTAATTACTCACTTATTCATATAGTATCTGCTATCCCTTTCCTCAAGAAGTTATAATCTACTAGGATGGGGGAGATTGGAAAAAATAATTGTAGCACAATGGACGTAATTTAAAAAGGTAATATGTAAAAGGCTGCCATGTTAGTTGCTTAATGCAGTATACTCACACTTCATTTGTAGACTAGGAAAGAAAGCTGCAATGGAGACAAACAGAAATTTTTAGGAGCACATAAGGAGAGGGGTAAATAATTTCTAGAGAAGTCATCCTACGTGAAGAGGATATTTAAGCCACATCTTACAGGCTAAGTGTTAGTAAGATCAGGCTGATGATTAGAACAGTAACAAGAAATGGGAATGCCAAGAATAAGAATTGAACCTACTTGGGTGTCATGTAGTACATATAACACAAAACCTTAGTGGGTTTTTTTTTCATCAGAATTGAATTATAAGCATAAATGTTGGTATAAGGAACAGAAAGCAGAGCTTCTAACAGTATAATAGCTCTCCAGTTTTGGGGGTGGCAAGTAGAAGGAATGTGCATATAAGGAATCAGAGAGCTTGACAGTGGGCATGATGATGTGATTTTTGAAAGGCTTAGCAACTGATATGTAATCTTCAAAGAACAATAGGGGGTAAATTCTAATTGCAGTACACCTACACAAGTGTATATACAATTGGTATTACTATAAAAGTTAACTATGTTTAATAAGGACCAATTATTTTGTGCTCATTTTTCTGAAGGGAGCCTTTTGAGCGCCAATTCTGACCAAGGTGGTAGGCTAATTCAAATATCTACTAGGGTAAATTATAATTCAATTGGTCACTTATGTATGACCTAACATGACTGTGCAGCTTTCTCTGTGTGTCACAATTTCATTGGGCACCTGTGCAAGGCCAGGCTCAACCGCATGGCCTTTGCCCTTAAAAGCTAGCCTGTGAAACAGAGAGAGGTCGTCCTCTCTGTAAGAGGTGCGGCCCTGAACATTCAGTTTGATTCTTGATGCTTGGCATGAAATAAACCTTTGCTTGAGCTTCACTTTGCATCAGTTTTGCTCCTTTAATCACAAACCCATTATTGGGGGACCCTAACAATTCCCACTGTGGTTCCTTTCCCCTAATATTATTCTATGTCACTCAGTGCTCTAAGTCAACACTTTGAATGACAGAATCATATGTAGGCCACCTTGGTATACCCATAAGTCTCACACTTTGTACACATTAAGGTCTTATAAATCATTTATTGACTGAACAAATTTGAATTCCTAGGAATTCCTAGGAATGAGTCGAATTCTTATGGGATAAAAAGGATTAATTAAAAATCCTACTGGATAGTCTCAGTTCCCAGTTTACTATCAGTTAGTCCACGTGGACCTATCTTGGAATTCCATTGTGCAGATATTAGCAAATGTCTGTATAAAATGTAGTCTTGTGTTGGCTCGGGTAATTAGAGAATCATGTTGAAAGTGGTTTAGAGGTTCAAGCTATACTCAAGTTGGTTCACATTAAAGATTCTTTTCATCTATGATCTACCATCACTAGTTGGTTTCATTCTCAAGAAAGAAAACTAGAAGGAATTTGACAGTTTCAGTGAAAAATATATCACTTCTTTACTAAAACACACACACACACACACACACACACACACACACACTAAATTGTGGTATTTAGTCATAATTAGTTAAAGACATAGGTTCTGGAACTAGACGGCTTGCAACTGAATCATATGTAACCTTGTGTGGGTTCATATAATCTAAGTCTCTATTTCTTCATTTTAAAAATAATCATTATAATACATATACAATTCATATATTTATTTATATATAATTCATAATACATATATAATATCATCATCATAACACATATATAATTCAGGGATGCTTTAGGTGGCTCAGTTGGTTAAGCATCTACTTTCAGCTTAAGTCATGATCCCAGTTCCTGGGATAGAGTCCTGCATCAGGGTTCTTTCTCAGCTGGGAGCCTGCTTCTCCCTCTGCCTGCCACTGTCCCTGCTTGTGCTCGCCCTCTCTCTCTCTGACAAATAAATAAAATCTTGGAAAAATACAGGAACAGTTCACAGAAATGGGCTAACTTAATAAAGTGATGATTAAATAAGGTATCTAAATAGAGTAGCATTGTGGCTACTCAATGAATTGTAACTTATTAATTACATCATATCTTGTGTTTGGTATCTAATTCTTCCTTTTGGGAAGATTTGTTATTTCCCCTGTGGATTTATTAATTTAAAGGACTGTTGATGTGTAGTCTCTTTTTGGCAAACATTATGGGGAACTTGATTAATTAAAAGTCTAAAATATATTTATCAATAGGTCTTTAGTAAAATTCAGAACCAATCGGCTCTATTATTTTTAGCTTTAGAAATATGGGTAAATGCACTGTTGGGAAAAAAAGAAAAATCCCTCAGGATCTCTAGTCAACTCTGCAACAATCGAACCTCAATTCACTAATTTCATGGGTCAGACCACAGGATAAAATGCTGTATTTTCTTTCTTCCCATGTACATATTGTGGGGAAGGTGGGGAAAAAAAAATTGCATCTTCATTTTGAAAGCTCTGAGCTATACTTAACTTGCAGTTGGGAGTGGCTTCTTAAAAGGTAATGTGGCAACTTAGCAAGTAAATTTTCCCTAAAACAAACTGGAAAGAAATAGGATTGATGCAAATGGAAGTAAGGAGGGAACTGAATAGACTATAAAAGCCTAGGCTGCTATCCCCAACACAAAAAGATGTGGAAAACCAATCTAAGGTAATTTAGTTCATCACAAAAACACATTGTCCAATTGGAGGTACTGTGAATAATACCTTAGCGCCTGTCACAATAGATGGGGACAGTCTTTTTTTTATTCTTTTATTCTGAGGCAATCTCTTTGTGGAACTTTATTTGTATAGCTAACAATCTGAATGAGGGAGCTCTTGTGAAGACTTGTGCACTGCTATTGTTGCCAGGGAAACTGGGTCTTAATTTCTAGTGGCTGAATGCCAAAGAAAACAAGCCATGGTAGGGAAGTGGTGAGGGGGGGCGGATACTTGGTAGCACAGAATTTGTTGGAGATTTTCAATGTTAAAGGGTCTTCTTCTGGGGCCCACAATTTAAAGTTGAACTAGGAGTCTCCCTCCTGCTCTTCACTCTACTGGATGCAAGTGCTCTACCAAACAGCAGTTTGATTTTCAGTTAATGCAGCAATATAAGGATGATCATTTATAGCAATCCAAGATTCAAAATTTAAAAAATAATAGTGAGTATAGATCCTTGTTCAATTCCAATGAAAACAACACATAATAATCCTTCTGACTGCTCACACTAGCTTATGGGGAAAAGCCCACTGTTTCCATTTACAAGGTTCTTCTTGCCCAGACCAGACAGCTTTACGTATGTGCTTCTGTGATGTACTGTTTAATGGCTCACAATAGTTAGTATTTCACATGAAATATAAGATAATGTAAGAAACAAACCTGCCTGGATTTAAAAAAAAGAAGAAGAAGGAAGAAAGGAAGGAAAGAAAGAAGAAAAGAAAGAAAGACCCTGATATTATCCTACTCAAAAAGATCTGTTCTACATTGATTTACTTAGAATCTCTCTCACTTGGACATTTTATTTCTCTCAAAATTATATTTTAGATACATTGAGGATTTTTGGGCTTCCTGGCCAAAATAAAACCTGGACTAAATTCCTGAGGGGAAAAAAAATCCTGTAAAACCAGAAAGAACAAAGAATGAAAGGAAAGGAAAAATGGAAAAGAATGATCAGAAGAAAGGGTGTATACACTACCTTTCAGTACAGAGGTACCAGCGTTTCTTTTTTGGCAGCATACAGAATCTTTGATAAATTTACTTACCTGTAATAAAAGTCAAAGTAGCTTTTAAATACTGGGAAATGTTTCGGGTTTTATCTCACTTAGATAATGGGGCATAACCCAGACATGCTCTTTTAAGACTTTTTTCCCCCCTGCTCTGAAAAAGGAATTTAGCCTCCTCAAATTTTCTATCCTTTGTCTTTCATTATCCTTATTTCCTTTTGCGTTCTTTTTTTTCTTTTTTTGGTTGTACTTGGTAGTACTCCCATGAAACCTCCAGGAAAACAAAAGGACCTCTTCCTTTTTGTGCTTGGAGCTACTGCAGCCTGTAGATAGGCAATCTAAATGAAATCAGCTGGGTCTCTTGGCAGAAAGCCACAAAAGACAATAGGACAATAGAATCTAAAATGTGTCCCTTACAAGAATGTTCCTCAGAGAAATACTCAAAGACTTATAAAATCTATCTTTGAGAAGATTGTTTTATTTAAGGAGGGGAGGGAAGCTCTTCTAAAGACTAGTGAATAAAGAAAAACTGGGCACTTAAGAAATCCAATTTCTTATCATTACTCCACTAGAATATGAATCAGTGAAAATAAGCACAAAAACCCCAGAACTAAACTCTGTCTCTCTCTCTCTCTCACTCTCTCTCTCCCTTTCTTTCTCTCTCTCTCTATATATACAGCAATTGTGCTACTAAAACTAAGTATCTTGTAAAAATATAATTTTAATGCTCTTTTAAATTCCTAAAAATTGAAAAAGTCCCAACACTGCCAAAAATAAATGCCATCATCTTCATTTTTATATGCAAAAGGATCCGCTAACAAATGAATTGGCTTATCTGAAAAAAATCAGAGCCAAGAGAAAACCTAATTCCTGCCCTGTGTGAAACTAGCAAATAACAATTCTCTTGACTTTATTTCCTAACCCCAAGATCTTCAAGTATTTGGAGATAGTATGTAAGGAAGTTGAAGACAAAACACACAGCAGCGTATGTTTTTGCAGTGTCTAGCTTTTGGAATAAATAGCTTGAAAAGCCAATGAAAGTAGCTTTTGGAAATACAGACACAATCTATATGATATTAAAATGTGTTAGGAATTTGTAATGTAACAGAACTATATGTTCAAACACAGGAATTAGGAGAAGGAAAATAACTAGTGTTTGGTGTCCACTCTGTGCTTGACAAATACAAAATTTCACCGAAGCCCACATATTGTGGTATTGATTTTAGATTATTTTATATATGAGAATGGAGAATTGGCAAGTTTTTCTAACCTGTCCAGAGTGACACAGGCCCAGATCCATTTAGAAAAGATATGTTTGGTTCCTGAAGGAGCAGGAGGCTGGCTGAGGACAAAGCAAAAGCTGGTGCCTTGCACCCCCCCTTCACCCGCTCCCCTCCATATGTGTAGCATTCCTCAGGCACCCCTGACTGCCATAAAATGATAAATGGTTAACTTGCTGAGATCACAATCCTGCAAGACAGGAGTCTCCCTTGGTTTGCAAATGTCCTTGAGATTTACAAACAAAGAAGTTACCTTATCAATAGCCCAATTTCCAGGGACACAAAACTCAGTTCCTCAAGCCCTAATGTCACCCTCCCCTCCATAAAACACCGCAGGAGGCGGAGGTAGAAGGAAAAGTAAATAAACCTAAATCTCATTAACAAGGATGCTTGATAGCAGGAATGTAACATTCCACCAGGAGACTCCCAATTGTCTTTACTTGATAAGTAACCAGGCCTTCATTTTCCCATGATACTACAGAAGGTAGCTCTCTGGGTTTCAGTGTGGACACTGTGCAAATATTTCTCCTTCTGCACTTCTCCCTGGGACTCAAAAGCAAGCCATCCCCAAATTATGCTGACTTAGCCTTTTCCATTCCAAACATCATGGCATTAGCAAAACCACACTGTTTTGTAATTTATGTATCTTGTTTCATGTACTTTTCAGAGTTCTAGTATACTTCTAGCTATTGTAATTCTTCTATGAAATTTGTTTGGAAGCAAGCATATAGAATGTATGCTCACCGGTACCTCTTTTCTGATGCTAGGATTAGAAATAATCAATTTGTCAGAATGTATGTATGGCATGTAAAGAATTTCTCTTATGTTCATTTTTTTAAATCTTTGGGCCAACTCCCCCCCCCCCCACTTCTTTCATGAGGATACAAACGTTTTCCTGTTTTTCCCTTCTTTTCTTTTAAATTTAAATTCAGGTTAGTTAACATATAATGCTATTAGTTTCAGGGTAGAGTTTAGTGATTCATTTGGTCAAATTCTTAACATTTGAAAAATACTTTGTTACTTGTCGCTTTTTCTCTTTATGCTCTTTTACTTTTTGTTGGAACCCAAGTTGAGCTAACTCATTGAAGAGGCTTTAATAATGTCAAATAGAGCAAAAGGACCACTTCACAATTCTTGTTTTTTCTTTTTTCTTTTTTTTAAAGCTGAAACTAAGAATAGTAATGAATAGTAATGGTAATAGTAAGAGTAATAGTAATGGTTCTCCAAGTTTCAAGGAGGAAATCTCCAAGAATCACATTCAGGTTTCCACAAGGAAATCAATCTATACAGCAAAGTATGGAGAAGAAAACACCTTAGGGAAAAAAATAAGGACCATAAACTTGGATTGGTTGATTGATGAGGGAGAGTGAGGAAGAAAGAGAGCACAAGCAGGGGGAAGAGAAGAAGGAGAGGGACAAGCCAATTCCAAGCTGAGCATGAAGTCTGATGAGGGGCTTGATCTTATAGTGACCTGAGTCGAAATGAAGAATTGGGCACTCAATGCAACGAGCCACCGAGGTATCCTATCATCTTAAATGTATATTGAAGCATTATTCACAGTAGCTGAGATATAGAAATAACCTAAGTGTCTATCAGTGGGTGAATGGATAAAGAAAATGTGGAACAGAATGGAATATTCTTTATAATGGAATATTATTCAGCCACTTAAAGAAGGAAATCCTGCCCTTATATGTATAATTGAAAAAAAAAAAAGTAAAAATCAGAGAAACAATAGACAAGTGATTGCCAGGGGTTGGGGGTGGACGAAATAAGGAAATGTTGGCAAAAGGGTAGAGATGTTCACGTGTAAGATGAGTAAGGCCAGAGGCCTGAATGTAAAATATCATGATTATAGTTGACAGCATTGTTAAACAATACAGGGCTAAATGGTCTTACCAAGAAAAAATAAAGATAAATATGTGAGGTGATGGTTGTGTTAACTAGACAGGGAGATCCTTTCATGATGTTTAAGTATGCCAAATCACCATGATATATACTTTAAACATCCTACAACTTTATTTTTTAATTGATCTCAAGGAAGCTGAAAACAAAACCAAAAATAAACCACCTTGATTTACTTGACTATGTGAATGCACAGACAATCTGGATTTTAATGCCAGCACTGGTTCTGCTAATCTACCTGATCCTCAATGTCTACTTCCTCCTCTCTCTTTTCTCAGCTGTAGGTAGGTCCTTCCCAAAGCTGCATTCTCAGGAATTAAGGAGGCTTTTCCAAACAGAAGGAACGTAACTTCATTTGAGACTACATTTCCCTAATGTAGTCCTCATGACAGAGTATGGTGTCTAGCACATACCTGGCACTCAAGTCACTTCTTGAATTGACCTTCTGGCAAATGAAACCAAAGCCCTTTTATAAAAGAGGGACAATTAACCAATGTTTCTCCAAAATTGACATTAGAATAAATCTAGTTGTTGGCATAGAGAAAGCACAATAATCTTTTGGGTTATCTTATGGGATAGACCTTGTCTTGGTCTATTTTAGATTAGAAATACAATTCCCACTATGATGGAGATGTTGTTTCTAGTGTGGAGTCTTTCAAGGTATGACTTTAAGGACAAGTGGCTTATTCATTAAAGCATTTTTTGTTAATCATCTTGATGATCCCATATGGCTTAGCAGCCATTAATCTCGGTCACAATTGACAGTTCTAACCCCAACTGGATTCCAGAAATCTCATTCCATCCTTTTACTTTAAAAATTATGTTTGAATTAAACTGTTAACGTTATACACTAGGTATAACACCCAGTGCTCCTCACAGCACATACCCTTCTCAATACCCATCACCCCTATACTTAACTCATGAATTATTGAACACTACATCAAAAGCTAATTAGGTACGATACAGTGGCTAACAGAACATAATAAAAAAATAAAATTATACACTAAAGTGTTTTTTTTTTAAAGATTTTATTTATTTATTTGTCAGAGAGAGGGAGAGCGAGAAAACGAGCACAGGCAGGCAGAGGCAGAGGAAGAAGCAGGCTCCCTGCTGAGCAAGGAGCCCGATGTGGGACTCAATCCCAGGACAATGGGATCATGACCTGAGCCGAAGGCAGCTGCTTAACCAACTGAGCCACCCAGGCGTCCCTACACTAAAGTTTAAGAACAAGATCTGGGTAGTACTTTGGGAGAACTAGTTTACTTCTTTTTATAAGCATAGAAGATTACACTTCAATTGTTTATCATCACTGGTAATCTCAAAAATCAAACTGTTGCAAAGAGAGGAAGATTTTCTTGAGCACAGACATATTACATTTATAATGCTGCTTATCATACCATCTGCACACTCCTTTTAAGAGACAACAAGAAAGGACCTGAGGGAAAACCTGTATTTATCTTTTTCTTTCCTTCCTTTTTGAATAGTTTTCCACATATGGTCTAGATATGATTTTTTATTTACTTCTGGGTAAAGCAAAATCAAACTTCTTTCCCTGAGTGAGTGAAAATACCAGCCTCATTGGTAATGCCCCCTGGGCTATCTGAGAAATGGGAGAACTAGTGAGGGAGCTGCTAATTCTCACTAACAATGTGCTGGAACAGCGAGCAGCTATTAGAAGGAGGCCCAGCAAATGCAGGGTAAGAAACAGGTATCTTTCTTCTATGGTACTCACCTGAGCTTTTCATTCAAGTCAAGCAGTTTATAGTGAATTAATATAAGTAATACCAGAAATACTATGAGGGATGACTGCTCAAAAGATGAGGGTGTCTTGTATCCTAAGACAGAGGACTTGTGTATCATTCACACTAAATATATAGGAAGAGCTAGATAAATAAAATGAAAGTTGGCAGCTGGCAGTCTCCTGAATGCCATTTCAAATCTTTAAGTGTTAGAAAGAGTTGTGCTTCTAGTAGAACATGAGAACTTTGGACTCCGAAAATACAGTTACGTACATATATATTTTAAGCAAAAACCATTGGAGGAAGGATAAAGAGGGAGAAAAACGTGTGTGTGCATGGGCTATTCGGCTATTCGAGCTTGTCAATACTAGAGAGAAGGTGAGGTAATACATTTCTTAGATCTTTCAAAAGCTTGGGAAACATGACAATCCATTGGTTTAAAGGGAAATAAGGGGCATGCAGTTTATTAGAAAACCAAAAATAACTCTTGATTTGAGACATTCCTTCGTTTCAGCATTTCCTATTTACAAATGTGTTTCAGAGGGTACCATAGACAGAAAAGCTTAAATGCTAACATATACAAGAGCTTCTGGGATGACTGGGTAGCTCAGTTTGGGTCATGATGCCAGGGCCTTGGAACCAAGTCCTACATCAGGCTTGCTGTTCAGAGGGAAGTCAGTTTCTCCCTCTGCCTGCTCTGCCTACTGCTCCCCTGCCTGTGCTCTCTCTCTCTGACAAATAAATAAAATCTTAAATAAATAATAAATAAATAAAGTAAATACATAAATAAATAAGTAAATAAAATAAGTAAGTAAATAAGTAAATAAAATCTTTAAAAAAAAAGGAACTTCTGTTAGCACATTTACTTGTTGAATGTTTTAGTGGTGCTCTGGAAACAATGTGGTACAGTCTCTGCCCAAATGCTGAAAGTAGGTTATTACTATTACTATTACTATTACTACTTTCTCATTGTCTCATCCCTGGGTTTCAGTTCCAGATCATTAAGGAGCATTTAGATTTTCAAGGAAATCTAAGAACTTGGGTGAAGTTAAGTCAAGAAATCAAGGGGAAGAAATCAAGTGACCTCTTTTGTGGAAACAGAGTGTGTGGTTTGAATCCCTGAATCTAAATGGTGACATTAATGAAAGACTATAATACTGCCTAAAGCTGGTCCATCCCGGAGAACAGAGCAGTTACTTCTAAATCTAATTCCAGAGGTTCAGATTTTACATTCCCCAAACGTCTCTAATTGGCAGCATACTTATACCACCATTTGTGATAAACACCCTTTAGTGAAAATTGAGTATGCACCAAACTGCCCCTGGACGCCATACTAATAGGATCTCAAATTCACGTCATTGAAGTTCACCGTAGCATGACCGACTTACAGGAAAAGGCTTAAATATTAGGCAGCTCTGTGGTGGCACAAAGAAAGTCGCCCTCCTCTTTAATGGTCTGTAGTGTTAATTCTTCCATGTCATTTTGTAGCCAAAGTATGTGACATTATCATATTGTGTTTTATTTTAGTAAAGCCTATTAAAATAAAAATTCATTTCTAAAAGTTCAAAAATACCAGAAACCTATATTTTATGGGCTATGGCCACCACAGAATAATAAAACCTAGAATAACTACTGAATAATCTCATCTGTCAGGGTATTTGGAAGAGGTTCAGTCAGAAGAATATAGCCAAAAATGAGAGCGCAAAGAATGAAAAATCATTCTAACTGTTCACTGGGACTGACAACGCATTAAGATTGGTTTATAGAACTCTACCATCTTATAGGAAATCTCTGTCCCTTTATTACCACACCCACGTGAAACCTCCTGCATGGTATTACCAAATAGGAATTACGTGTTTGAAATGGTTTAGGTTAAATTACGGGCTAGTTGTTAGTGATTAAGTTCACTTTGGGGTACTCTTCGGGCTCCTCCAAGAGGCAGTCACACAACAGTAGTGGCTTGTGAATCTGTTAGCAGAGACTGGCCATAGGCATTAACAAGCCATAGAACAAGCAAGCATCAGTTTTAAATTTAAGTGACCAACTCACGGTAGTGAACACTATTTTCAAGTGTTGAATTTATTGGTTCAGGGCGCCTGGGTGGCTCAGTCGGTTAAGCATCTGGATCTTGGGATCCAGCCTGGTCTTGGGCTCCCTGCACCCTGGCTCATGCGCTCTGTCTCTCTCTCTCTCTCTCAAATAAATAAATAAATAAAATCTTTTAAAAAATGTATTTGTTAATAGCTCTTCAGCTGGACACTTACCCATGATAACAAGTATGATATTACCCTTCTTTATAGGAAAAAAAAAAAAAACAGATTTATTCTTCAGGAGGCATTAAAGGAAAAGAAAAGTAAGTATATACTTAGCATTTTTTATGTATGAAGCATTATGTTGGACATTTACATGCATCTTTTATAGTGATCCCCATGGTCTTAAAATGAGCTCTTACATGATGAGGAAATTGGGACTCATAGAAGTCCCTTAGATATTTTTTAAAAAAAATATTTTGTTTATTTGACAGAGCATAAGTAGGGGGAACAGGAGATAGAGGGAGAAGCAGGCTCCCTGCTCAGCAGAGAGCCCGACATGGGCTCCATCCCAGGACCCTGGGATCATGACCGAGCCAAAGGCAGCGGCTTAACCAACTGAGTCACCCAGGCATCCCCAGTTCTGTCTAATTCTGCCCCGCAGATGGCCACTAGCAATTCCTTCCTCCCTGTATGTATATACCACTGTTCCCACGTGGAAGTGGAGATTAATGACCTTTCCTTTGAATGTGGGATGCCTTTGTGAGTTTTGGCCAATAGAGAAAGTGTAAGTGATGTTCTAGAACTGTGGAGCCTGCCTAGGCTTTTACTCTTTGAAGAGAGCAACTGTGTTTTGTACCACTGTGTGCTGTTCCAAACAAGGTCCTGAAAGGTGAGAGCTGGAACCACCTCTAGTCACTTTGCCATAGCCAACACTAAATAAGGCAAAGATGAGCTATTCCCATTAAGTCCTGCCCAAATTGCTGAATTATGGGGAAAAAGCTGGATGGACACTGGTTTTCTAAGCCACTCAGTTTTTTAAGAGTTTATTTCATTTTATTTTTTCAATTAACATATAATGTATTTTAGCCGCAGGGGTATAGGTCTGTGTAAGCCACTCAGTTTTTAAGAGGTTTGTTATTCAACAGTAGGTAACTGAAGAAGATTCCCAAACCCTGGTTGTTTGACTGGCTTGCTGACTTCCACTGTTACTTCAACTTCCTTCACTATTAATTTGATGAAGAAACATTTGAGTAAAGGGGTGCTCAGCATGTGTCAGGGGAAAAGAACAATTTTAAACGTTGTTAATTTAAGCAAAAATGTATTGAGTAATTACATAGTTCCTGGAACTGTATTAGGACATTCATCCTCACTACAACCCTGTGAGCTAAGTGCTATTTTTAATCCCTGTTTTACAGGTGAGGAAAGTAAGGAACAGAGATAAGTACTTGGCAGCTAGGGAGTTGTAGATCCGGAATCATAACCATGCAGTCAGATTTCGGAGGCTAACTCTTAATTCCTGAGTTATATTGCCTGGATTTTCTTGTTACTGATATTTGAATCCACCACTTGAAAAAAGTAGCTGTGACAGGAGTCCCACTTTTATAACTGACAACTGCAATGCTTGATTTGCAAGTGCTGCACTGTCTACTACCCTAAAGAACTTGCCTTGGAGAGTCCATGTAAATAGGGCACAAAAGATTCTCTCCTGGTTTGAATGGCACAAATACAGTTAGAAGACAGGCACTTCATGTAGGATCAGAAAAGACTACCCAGACTAGAGAATGCAAAGTCTGGCTTAGAAGAGTCCTCTCTCTATGGTGAGCTGTCCCCAGGTTCTTGCCAAATGTGAGAGCAATTCCTTGGCATGGAAATAAAGCTAGCATCTACATATTTAATGCCACTTTTGCCGTGATTTTTCTACTTCAGTGCAGGGTTTGGTGTTGGCAAGACCTAGGTTGGAGTAGTGGCTGCTGACCAGCGACTAACTCTGTGACCTTAAAAATTTCCTTTACCCCTCTGGTTTACATCGACAAAATGGGAACAGTGAGGTCTAACCCATGGAATTCTTTTGAAGATCAAGTGGCATTGTATATGAGTGTGTATGTGTGTGTGTGTACGAATACACTACCGTTACTATGTATTGCTCCTGCTGTTGCTACTAGCCACCACCAGGGGTGATAAATTTGGAGGCTAAAAGAACACTATGCTGGAAGAAAGTCAAGAAACCTGTATTAGACAATAAGGTAAAAGGAAATGAAGAAGGTATGATTCTTCAAAAGCCAAAAGAGAAATTTGGTCATCTCGCCTTTTCATTAAGGGTCTCCAGTTAGAAAAGTCTCATCATATTTCTATTACCCCAAATCTCCACAAGTAGAGTTCAATTAGACAGTGTACTAGTAAATGTTCTAGAAAGCTCTGGTCAGATGTCAAGCTTGCATAATAGAGTTGTAGGATGGTAGATGCAAAAACATCTTTGAGATTATCTAGCTCAGCCCCTTTATTTCATAGGAGAAGAAAGCTTCAGGAGGGAAAGTGATTTGTAAGAGGAGATCCCCCTTGTGAGTTACAGAACAGGCACTGGGAATAAGGTTTCCTGACTCCCCAGTGACAGCTCTATCAAAAACAGAAGCTGTTCTTGGATTAATGAAACAGAACTTGAAAATAGTATTGGTATTGGTGATCACTTCTGTGCCCCACATAAAATTTGTCATAACACCACCAAACAGCTAAATCAAACTCCTTAGCATTCTCTTCCATGTAATAGGTAAATAATAACCTCACCAAACTTCTCTGGCCTCTTTTCATCTTAGTTCTTGATTTATTACAGCATATTGTTCTAAGACCAGACCTGACTTAAGAAGAAAGTTTTTATAAAGTCTCAGTCAGATTTGGGCAAGGGCTTTTTTTTTTTTTTAATTATTTTATTTTATTTTATTTTTATTTTATTTATTTATTTGACAGAGATCATAAGTAGGCAGAGAGGCAGGCAGAGAGAGAGGGGGAAGCAGGCTCTCCGCCGAGCAGAGAGCCTGATGTGGGACTCCATCCCAAGACCCTGAGATCATGACCCGAGCCAAAGGCAGAGGCCCCAACCCACTGACGACCCAGGTGTCCCTGGTCAAGGGCTTTTTAACAGCAATTTATTCTTTCTGAGGTGTGGTGCTCCAGGACAGATTACTGGTCTCTTGGACTTGGCCTCTCCACTCTTAGGACCTGGCCTGAACCAGTGTTGACAAAGAACTCTGGTGAGGTATAGTTCTCTGTATCCACAAAATAAGCCAAATGAGAGTTCCTCTTGTTCCCCATGTGTGGTCCTTATTCCATTATTTAACTGAGTACCCCTACAGCTCCCAACTATCTTGAAGTTCCTGAATTCTAGCATAATGTCTGGACATACATCACCTAACTAAAGATTCCTACATCCCTCATCACTGGAAAAGCCTATCCGACTACACCTTTTCAATCAGTCTCCACAACAGGCCAGATCCTCCCTAGGTGAATGGTTCTTGGACCATTTCTCTGACTCTTCCCAAATTTACCTCATTTGTCTTCTGTTAGGTAAATGGGTATGAGGACATGAACTATCCGACCTAGAACAATATGGGGAGGGGATCAGTAGTTTTTATTAGTGTTCCGGTGGCAAATTTGAAAATCTTTAGTGATTAGATCTACAATTATGTGGTATACAGATATCTTTGGTGATTGAAAAAATATAATAAAGACTCATGACTGGGTTATTAATTTTATTTTTGGTTTATAAAATTAAAAACATTCATAATATAATACCTGGAAAAAAAGAAAAGCAGACAGGAGGAAAACATGCTTTTCTTTTTATAAAATTAGAAATAACTTTAAACAGGCCTTTGATTTGACCCAGGATGCATGAATCTTTGTAATGCAATAACTTATGCTTCAATGGACTTCTATTTTAGTTGGCTTTTTCCCCCCTAAAATATAAGAAACCACACGGTAAACTTTTCAGACTACTTCACAAGTTTCAGGGTCCCAAAAATACATTTATTGATCTTCCAGTAAACTCTAGGGGATTGTGTCAATTCTGACGTTGATTCCCATGTGCAATAGAGGACTTTTCCAGATTTAGAGTTGTGACTTGGTTTTAACCACGAGTGTGAACTCCAGACCCTCTAAAATAGAGCTTAAGACTCCTCATCACGTTTTTGAAACTGGCTGCTTATTTTCTGATTCAACTGTATTTGTTCTGCTATGACTGTATTGCTTTTGGATTCAAGGTCAGCTACCAATAAGTCTGATATTCAATCCTCCCTCCAGCTGTTAGACTGTAGAATCTATTTAAACTTTCACAGGAAGGAGGGTATGTTGGGAAGGAGTGCCAGACTTGCTAAACTTTCAACTCTTTTTCTTCCAGATCTAAATTTTAGTCAAGTTTCTGATAATCTCTTATCATGTGCCCACTGACAACTATTTAACCTCAATTAGAAGAACCTGTAAAAATAGAACATATTCTTACCCCTACTAGGTACAGTGCAGCTGGAAAAACAGGCCATGTACACATGCCAATATAAACAATAGCATCAGAAATCACATCATAAAAAGCCTTCATAAATAGAAGAATAGTTTGTGCCACAGTATGGGAGAGTTACCTTAGGGCTAGTTTCGCCAGAATTGGGGGTAATAGAACAAAACAAGACATTTTTCTTCGTGGCAGATACGCTTGGCCAAGTGTACAGAGATTTTGAAAAGAGTTTAGATTTTGTGAAGCAGTCTAGTTTGGCTACAGAGCAAAGTTTATGCATACCTATTTTCAATGCAGCCATTCAGGGCCTCCCACAGGAGAGCTGCATGTCTGAGGTTCAGTTCTCGGTCTCCACATGTAGGCTGCAATGGCCCCAACCTGATCTACTGGGATATCCCCAAACATGTCTATTCTTCCCTACTGCTGCTTTTGCTCATGTTTCTTCATCTTCTATCCTATCATCGGCACCCACTGTCCCCACAATAGGTTCTGATAATGAAGTTTGAAAATCAAGTTTGTTCTGTGGTCCACTCTGATAAACTGACAGGGTTTTTTGGGGGATAATATGTGGGAAAAGATTTTAAAGTCACTCTTAGCTTCGGGAAGAACAACAAAATGAGACCCTCCATAAATCATTAGTAATGTCAATCAACGTATGAATTTGGGAGTAGTAGAACAGAAGTCATGTATTTTGCTTGTACTGCTCAGGGCCTAGACAAAGTACCCTCATAGATCATAAAGTTTTGGGAACCGTCTTCATCAGATGGACATTTTTGTCCTTGAACGTCCACTGCATTTTCTATTTATTTTATGTCACTTAACTTATTCCACTTTATATGCTCGTACTTGGCTTATCGCTGGCAATAGACTTAAGCTCCTTAGAAGTAAAGACTATCTAAATTATCTTTTTTATCTCCCCCAAATCCCTAGCATAGTAAGTATATACTTAATAAATATTTCATGAAGTGAATATAATGTGGGAAAGGAGGAAGATCTAGGGCTGAAAAAGTAAAATGTAGATGGATTATGGAAGCATAAATAATGGAGTTCAGCTGGTGATTGTTCTAAATGGTTTCATGTATATCATTTTCATCCCCATAATAATTAGATGCTGGAGGGCAAGGCCCTTATTACATTCTTCCTCACACATTCCAACAAGAGTAGGTTGCTGACCCACCATCTAGGGGTTGAGTCTTTCAGTCAGAAACAATCAAAGGCAACAAAATTTGTCTATACATTATACCTCCGAGGGGCTTTCAGGGAAATTTTCATATTGGAAGAAAAGGTGGGTTGAACAAAGAATGAAAGGTATACGTAGAATGAAAACCTGAGTTTAAAAACGGGTGGAACCTCCTCAGTACACTGTGATAGAGCATAGATTTAGGAGATTTAGTCTTAAAATCCAAGATCTGATCTTAGCTCTACTGCTTCACCATTGTGCCCTGGAGCACATTAAGTTACTTCTCTGAACCCAAAACCCTTCCATTGTGAAAGAAGTGTAATTCTACGGAGTGCCAAAGAAGTTCAGTTAAATATCTAGCATAATGTTAGTAACTTACTTTAGGAAATTCATTGGCATGTATAGCTTGCCTATGCACATATGATCTTTTTCCACATTATACCTCTCAGCCACAGACCCTGATTTTCTTTTACAGTTGAGTATATTGACTGAATTACTGAAAGCCACCTCTACATATTTACAGATCTAGATGGCCCATAGAAATATACATTGTATAATATATATAAAAATATAATATATTAAAATATATGTAAATATAAACTGTATAATAGATATAAATTATTTATAGAATAAAATTAAACAATGTCTTGAAAAAAACCTTTCACATAGCTTAATAAATGTGATTTCCCCCAATCACATTCTATCTTCCCATTGAAACCCTGATAAAGAGAGTTTCTACGGCAAGAAGGCAGATGCCAAGACGTCAGAGTTAAAACCATTCCAGGTACTTCAAACTTGACAACTTTCATTTTGCTGGCCAGTACTGGATTTCCTGAGGTTACACGGTTTGGCAGAAAAATTTAAGTACAACTTAAAATAAGATTTTTAGTTAAGTGCTTTGTACCTTTTTACTCATTTATGTTAAAGCCCATCATTTTAATAAATCTAGTTTTTCTCATGTAATGAAACTACAGATGCTTTTGGTTTTCATATCTCTATTCCTTGAAAAGACTGAATGTAACTCTGTTGCTCCATAAAGTGAAAGTACTTTGTGTCACTAAGGTCTCAGAGCTTTTCATGCCCTTCTTTTGGATGATACACTTTTCAAGGAGAAAACAAAGCTGACCTTGACCTGTTTGCTTTCACTGAACACTTATGTGAATAGCAACAGCTGACTCTTGTTCCAAACTGAGACACTGCATCAATTTGAGCAGAAACTCCTATCTATCAAAAGATAATCTCCACATTTATGAAGAAAACACAGTGTACTGTGGGCAAGGCTTTCAGTCCATACATTTATATATACCACAAATACCCTAAGAATAAGCAACTTAAATGTCACAAAAGACAGAGAAAGGCAGAATTAGGTGTCTGCCTCATTATATCAAACCACACAGCAGTTGACACTTATTAAGAGGATTATTTGAATAAAACTGCTCAAGTAACCTTTGTAGAGATTATAAAGATAAACAGAAAGGATATAAAAGACTGCATTATGTTGAATTTTGAATATGTATATTAAGGAAGTACCAGATATGTTAATCATACACTATATATTTATTTTATAACTATGATATATCCTGCATTTACATTTGGGAAGGGACCTAGGTTGGTCATAAAAAACTAAAAAATAATTACCTATTTTTAATATTATAATTATGCTCTATTTTTATAATTATGGAAATATATGTTTGAAATCTATTACCCATTTCAGCAGGACTGTCAATTAGAAGGATGATATATGAGCTCTGAGAAAAGATCTGGACTAGATAAACGAAATTGAAATCAACAGCTTACAGATAGTTTTTACAATTAAATCAAAGATATTAGAAATATTACTAGCTCGGTAAACCTACACAGTAAATGATTTTTTGAAGTATTAATTATTTTGGATCACTGAGCTGAAGAGCAGTTTGTTCAGGGACAAGCTGAGGGAGAACTGATAGACAGCTTGCAGGCATGGGTCATAGAACTCAGATTCCTTTTAAGTGAACTATGGTTGTCTGTCCACCTAATGCCTCTCCTCTTCAATCTCCTTTGCCCGATGCTCTGCTTTCCTTTATTTTTAAATGTTGGTGTTTTTTAAGGTTTAATATTGGGTCCTTTATATTCATTACTCTCTCCAAATAGGATTTCATCAAATTCCATATTTTAAATGCCATCTGTAATTCACTGATATGCAAATTTAAATCTCTAGTCCAGGACCATCACATTAGTTCCAGATTTGACATTTCTTTTCAGATGTATTATGATATCATCAACATATTAAATGGCATGTCTGAAAAGAACTCTAATATAAAGCATCACCATCCATCCTGTTCTACAAAATCCAAGTAGATCAGGCTCTTCCTCGATTACTTTTTCTCCCTTGCCAACACTTCCCACAAACAGGACTAAAGGAGACTGTCATCAGAGAACAGATGCCAAGATGATGTATCTAATAGCAGCAAAGAAATGCCACCCAAAACTCAGAGGATACATATAGAAAGGAAATAGTCTAAATCTAGGGAGAAGAAGGCAGGGCTCTTGAACTGTAGTCTGGAAGACCACCTATACCACCAGCAGGAAACCTCCTGCAAATAGCTGATTCAGTGAAATCTTACCTATTCAAGCAGAAATAATACAGCAGTACTGAACATGGCATTGTTATAAAAATCCTTTGAAAAAGGTGGTAAGAAGCAGCAAAATATATCAATGGATGAAAAACAACTAAAAAAATCATAACAGAATATAAAAATGTAATCAAACATTTCACTATAGACTTAAATAAATATATGAAATGATTGCCATTAAAGATGGCCCTAAGGACAAGACATAAGAACTCAAGGAAGAAATGCTGGGACAATTAGAAAAGATGAAACACCAGGTGATGGAATGCAAGAGAGCATTCAAGAAATTTTTCAAGATACAATTTTTCAAAATATAAAATCATTAAAGAAAGAAGATTCAAGGGAGCATGTAAGAGAACAATGGAAATGGACTCAGAAGACAGTAATAAGGAAAAGCAACAGTACAAAACCTTGTTCTATTGTTTTATTTATGAACTCTGTGACTGTATCATCTACTCAAAAATAAAATTCACAACAAAATGAAGGAAATCTTGTCAGGTCTTGACCATTCTTCAAACCCTCCAATGGCACTGATGGATCTTAGAATGAAATCTAAACTCTGTGTCATGATCGGTCTTAATTACTGGCACCCACTCTCTTAGCAATCTCAAGTCTTACTCCTTTCTCATCAGCCACATTGATCTTGGTTGCTCCCTCAACTTCATACATGTTTCCCTAGACTTCCCACAGGTGAGGCTCAACATATTGTCCTAAGAAAGTCTTTCCTTTAGCCCTTCACTGACCTCTAAAATATTTATTAGTGATTCTCTCTTCCATCATCCTATTTCTTTCTTTGACCGCCCTTATCATAACCATAATAATCTCACTAATTATATTGTTCACTTAGATATTGTTGTTCTCCCTTTATAGAAATGTAAGGGTCCCAAGAACAGAGGTTTGTATAGTCCAGCATCTAGCAGACTGTCAGCACTTGATAAAGTTTGATGGTTAGAGAAAGGATAGATAACTTCTTTTTAGGACTTTCTCCCATCCAAGTACTAACCAGGCCCGACCCTGCTTTTAGGACTTTCTCTAGTTCTAATGTGCTAGTGATAAGGGAGAAGAAGGCAAGCAGAAGACAAAGCATAAGCTGACATCCTCAACCTTGTTACCCACCCCGCCCCAATCCAGGGTTGGATAGGTGTTACATTCTTCCAGGAAACACTCTCGGTGTCTTAATGCTAATTCTTAATAATATTCTAAAGAGAAAAGCAACCTGTATCCTGGGGGCCTTCTTTAGCATGTGAAGGTCTTTTTGGACCTTCCCCATTTCCTTACCTCCCCCAACTCTCAAGTGTATTATTAGCCATTCCTCATAGCCCCAGTGCAGCAGCTCTTTCTGCCCACAGGTCCGGTGCTTTAATAAAATCATCTTTTTTGCACCAAAGACAGCTCAAGAATTCTGGCCCAGTGTGAATTCTTGACCACTGGCTCAGGACCTTGCTAACATTCATAAACTAGATCACTAGTACTTACATATACTACTTCACTTTCTAGAGGCTGACCAACCCTATCGAACTAATAATCACTAATTTCTTTTATCTGTGTATTTACCTATCCTATTGCTTCTGGTTATCTGGAAAGTTATGATGAAATAGATTTTGATTAGAGTGGTTCTAGAGGAACAGAATGTTAAAGATGAGTTTTTTGAATTGGTTTTTGGGTGCCTGGAATTGGCTCCCTAATCTGATTAAAGATGCTACTAGCTATTTCTAGTAGTAACTGGAATTGTCATAATCCATGGCATGATCTGGAAATGGGGGTATACCAAATATTTTCACTTAATATTCCTAATCATATAAGAAGGGAGAAGATGAGTTGCTACATATATGATACTTCCGAACAGTTTTAGAAAATAAACAAATATAGGAACCAGATAAGTTAGTTGCACCTAGTATCACTTAAGTGGTTAAAAAAAAAAAAATCAGTTATTGCAACTTCCAGCTTAAGCACTGCATAAATGACCTGACACCCTTTGTGCCCTGAAGGAGACCCATATTCCTTGTAGCCATAGGATCTTAAAACTGGTTGAATTACAAAGCAACTTGAACTTTTTAATAGTAGACAGGGTATCTACTATTAAAATAAAGCATTGTCTGAAAAAGATGTGATTCTGTAAATTAGAGGGCATATGTGATGTAGCCCCTCATCAATCTTCCTTGTCAAAGAGGGCTGACTACCCCCATTGGAAGTAGGCTCCTCAACCCCAGGGGTAGCAATCTCTCCACTCCCATCTAATGTGATTAACTCTGAATTGCCTAAAGAAGCCATATTGGCATTCCTTAAGGCAGCTGCCATGCAGTACAATGCTGATTCCCCTCAAGACCCACATCAACCACCCAGTTTTGAATCTAGACTTATAACTAGATTCAAGTCTCATCAGGATTTTAAAGCTGATGTACATAGTGTGATTTATGAGTAGGTGCTTTATGCTCCAAAAGAACTATTAAGTTTTCCAATTTACTAAGACTAAAATCTGCGGAACATACATGGGAATGGATATTAAGACTGTGGGATAATGGTGGAAGGAACATGAAGTTGGATCAAACATAACTTACTGATTTGTGTTCATTAAGCAGAGATTCTGCATTTTATGTTGAAGCTCAGGGAATTAGGAAGGGCTCTTAATTTGATTAGTTAGCTAAAACAAGGACCAAAAAGGTGGCCCATGGTGAGCAAATTAGAAATGCAACAACTGCTTTGGTTTAATGTAGGGAAGGGCATTTAAAGGCTTAAGGAGAATGGAATGCTACAGTGTCTTTGTCATGGAGGAGTTACTCATCCCCACTGGGAAGGCCTAGAGGCCTACCTTTCACCACTACTTTGAGATACAATTTTTTTTGAGTAGAGCCTTAACATTTTTCTTTATTAGTTTCAGAGGCAGAATTTATTGATTCATCAGTTGCATATAACATCCAGTGGTTATGACATCAAATGCCCTCCTTAATGCCCATCACCAATTATCCCTTCCCCCTACCCACCACCCTTCACCAACTCTGTTTGTTTTCTATTGATAGGAGTCTCTTATCATTTGCCTCCCTCTCAATTTTCATCTTATTTTATTTTTCCCTCCCTTCCCCTGTGTTCATTTGTTTAAGTTCCTCATGTAAGTGAAACGATATGGTATTTGTTTTTCTCGAACTTATTTCACTTAGCATGATACCCTCTAGTCCCATGTTGTTGCAAGTGGCAAGATTTCATTCTTTTTGATGGCTAAGCAATATTCCATTTTATATAAATACCACATCTTCTTTATCCATCTGTTGATGGACATCTGGTCCCTGTCCATATATTAGCTATTGTGGATATTGCTGCTATAAACATTGAGGTTCTGATACCCCCTTTGAATTACTATGTTTGTATCCTTTGTGTCCTGACATTTTTGAAGAGCTCTGTGATTGCTATTCTCTGTAGACCAAGTGAGAATACTGTGGGATTGGGAGGGAGACAAACCATAAGTGACTCTCAATCTTACAAAACAAACTGAGGGTTGCTGGGGGAAGGGTGTTTGGGAGAGGGGGTGGGGTTATGGACACTGGGGAGGGTATGTGCTATGGTGAGTGCTGTGAAGTGTGTAAACCTGGCGATTCACAGAGCTGTACCCCTGAGGATAAAAATACATTATATGTTTATTTAAAAAAATACTGAAAAGTCATCTACAGTGGAAACTATAGTCACTGATTTGGAAAATTTAAATGCAATGGTGGTAATTGGATCTGGGGAGGTAGAGGCCAAGTGATAGCACTCAACTACCCCAAACAAGGCGCAAATGACACTGCAGACAAAAGGCTGATATCCAAGATCTATAAAGAACTCCTGAAAGTCAACACACACAAAACAGATAATCACGTCAAAAAATGGGCAGAACACATGAACAGACACTCCTCCAATGAAGACATACAAATGACTAACAGATATGATACATGAAAAAATGTTCATCATAATTAGCCATCAGGGAGAGTCAAATCAAAACCACATTGAGATACCACCTTATACCAGTTAGAATGGCCAAAATTAACAAGACAGTAAACAACAAGTGTTGGAGAGGATCTGGAGAAAGGGGAACCCTCTTACACTGTTGGTGGGAATGCAAGCTGGTGCAGCCACTTTGGAAAACAGTGTGGAGATTCCTTAAGAGATTAAAAATAGAGCTTCCCTATGACCCTGCATTTGCACAACTGGGTATTTACCCCAAAGATACAGATGTAGTGAAAAGAAAGGCCTTCTGTACCCCAATGTTCATAGCAGCAATGGCCACAGTCACCAGACTGCAGAAAAACCAAGATGCCCTTCAACAGATGAATGGATGAAGATGATGTGGTCCATATATACAAGGGAGTATTATGCCTGCATCACAAAGGATGAATACCCAACTTTTTTATCAACATGGACAGGACTGAAGGAGATCATGCTAAGAGAAATAAGTCAAGCAGATAGAGTCAAGTATTATAAGGTTTTGCTTACTTGCAGAGCATAAGGAATAACATGGAGGACACTGGGAGATGGAGAGGAGAAGTGAGATGGGGGAAATCAGAAGAGGAGACAAACCATGAGAGACTATGGACTCAGAAACAGAGTTTTGGAGGTGAGGGAGCGGGGGGGGGGGGGTTGGGTGATCCTGGTGGTGGGTATTATGGGGGGCATATATTGCATGGAGCACTGGGTGTGGTGCATAAACAATGAATTTTGGAACACTGAAAAGAAATAAAATTAAATTAAATTAAAAAAAAAAAAGAATTACCTCTTCCTAGAAAAATGGTCAACTAAAATCAACATTGTACTTCCTGAAGGATTTCAGAGATCAATGCCACCATTAGGGATTTAAGGGATACAGGGGTGGTGATTTCTACTACATCCCCATTCAACTCTATTTGGTTTGTATAAAAGATAGATGGATCTTTCAGAATGATAGTGGATTATTATAAATTTAACTGGGTGGTAATTAAAATTGCAGCTCTCAAAACCAAAAAACTGTAGCTCTGCTGTAACAGAAATGGTTTCACTGCTTGAGCAAATTAATATAGGACCTAATACCTGGTATATAGCTATTGATCTGGAAAATGCTTTTCTCTTCATACTTGTCAATAGGGTCCATCAGAGGCAGTTTGGTTTCAGTTGGCAAGGCCAGCAATACAACTTTACATCACGTATATATCAACTCTTCAGGCCCAAGTCATAATTTAGCTTACAGTGATGGCTTCTATGAGGTATCATAGTGGTCCATTACATTGATGACATGCAGACTGGATCTAGTGAGCAAGTAGTAAGATACAAAGAGGGCAGAAATAAAGTTGAAAATTTCTAGAGGTCCACTGGTGTGGGGACATATTAAGATATCCCTTTTAAGCTGAAGAATAACTTATTGCATCTGGTTCTTCCAACAACACCCCTGATACAATGCCTGGTAGACCTCTTTGGATTTTGGAGCCCTAGTGGATGTCATACTCTGGCTCATTTAGCAAGTAACCCAAAAAACTGCTAGTTTTAAGCAGGCCTAGAATAAGACACAGCTCTGCAGCAGGTCCAGACTGCTGTGCAAACTGCTCTGCCACTTGGGCCATTTGACCCAGCCGATCCAATGGCACTTGAAGTAATATTGCCAGATGTGCATACTTTAGAGTCTTGACAGGTCCCTATAGGTAAATTACAGTTCAGGCCCTTAGCATTTTAGAACAAAGCCCTGATAATCTTTGCAGAAAATTATTCTCCTTTTGAGACATAGCTCTTGGACTGCTACTGGGCCATAATAGAAACTGATCACTTAACCACAGGCCACCAAGTTACCATGCAACCTGAGCTGCCCATCATGAACTGGGTGTTATCTCACCCACCAAGCCATGAGGTTGGACATTCATAAAAACGTTTCATCAAATGGAAATGGTATATACAAGTTAGGCCAAGAAAACCCTGAAGACACAAGTAAGTTACATGAAGAAGTGGCCCACATGTCCATGATTCCCCCTTTTGCTATGTACTAGCAAAAGTATTTTTCTTTCTGCTAGCCTGTACCTATGGCTTCATGGTAAGTTTAAGATTGGCTGACAGAAGAACAGTTTTGGGCCTGGTTTATAGATGGCTCTACAGAATATAAAGGCATTCACCCCAAAGTGGACAGCTGAAGCATTATAGCCCCTTTCTGGAACATCCTCGAAGGGCACTGGTGAAGAGAAATCCTGCTAGTGAGCAGAACTCTGAGCCCTGACTGTTCATTTTGTTTGGAAGAAGAAATGGCAAGTTTAGCAATTATATACGGATTCATGGGCTGTGGCCCAGGCTTGGCTGGATGGTCAGGGATTTGAAAGGGACTTGGTTGAAAAAATGGTGACAATAAAATTTGGGGGAAATGTATGGAAAGGCCACTCAATAAATGGGCACAAAACATGAAGATATTTGTGCCCCGCATGTTTAAAGGTGAGTTCAGCAGAGGAACATTTTAATAGTCAAGTGGATAAGGCGACCTGTTCAGTTAATACCAGTCAGCCCCTTCCCTCAGCCATTATGGTCATTGCCCAAGTGGTCTCATAGACAATATGGCCACAGTGACAAAGATGCAGGTTATCAGCAGGCCTGACAACATGGGCTTCCACTCACAAAGGCTGACTTGGCTAAAGCTACTGCCGAGTGTTCAATCTACCAGCAGCAGAGACCAACAGTAAGTCTCCAGTATGGCACCATTTCCTGGGGGTAACCATCCAACTACCTGGTGGCAGGTTAATTACCACTTCACCATGAAAGAGTTAGTGTTTTGTTCATACTGGAATAGATACTGTGGATCAAATTTGCCTTCCCTGCACGCTATGTTTCTGCCAAAATTACCATCTGTAAGCATTAGAGAATGCCTTATCCACTATCATAATATTCCACATAGCATTGCTTCTGGTCAATGAATTTACTTTAAAGCAAAAGGAATGTAGCAACAAGTGATGGACTACATGGACTTCACTGGCCTTATAAAACTGACATTTTCTCCTTTACGTAAAAAAAATATACATATACATATATGTATATGTATATGTATATGCATATGTATGTATGTCCTGGTGCATCTTGGGTTCCATGAAGTAAGAGAAAGGGTTTCTAGAAAAATTATGTAAAGTAAATCACTCAAACCTGGGTAATTAGACAAACTCAACAGAAGAAACTCACCATGAGACTACGTTTCTATTCATTTCATGTACTACCACCTTAGGTGGGTAGTACATGAAAATAGGTATCTTAGAGGAATTTTATATTTACCATTAGCTACTGAATGACCAACTCTTTGTTGCTAAATGCTTTATATACATTATCAATTTATCCTTATAAGAACCCTGGAAAGTAGGTATCATCCTCATTTCATAGCAGAAAAAATAAGCCTCAGAAAAGTTAAGGTTGCTTGAGATCACTTGACACATAAAATCAAAGTAACCAGTGACCAAGGTCTGATCCCAGCCTCACCCGACTCAAGACCCTTGGTCTTTGCCATTTGACTTCTATCACTTTCCCCAAGACCAAAGGCAAACCAATTATTGGTTAACATAGACTACTCCTCAGTATCTCTCCCTGAACTGTGACTTTTTCTTTTGCTTTTATTTCAAGAGCGTCTGTATTGTTAGAAATTCCTATCTTTATTAATGGACATGGCTGAAGATTATAAAATGTGGTCTATGTATATTCTACAGGAGAGGCAAAGAAAGATGCCTTTCCAATACAATCAGTCAGTGACAGAGCTGAGAATTTTAAAATTCTGTTCTTTTCATCAAATGGCAGAATTGATGCATTTTTTTCCATTAGGCCATTTTTCATATTTGAATCCAAGTTAAATGATATAGTGAGATACCATAATCTTCTCTCATTGCCCCCAGTCTTTGATTAAAGAATTATAGCCTTGCTTTGAAAAGCAGGCATTTTTCAGTGACTCATTAAAACCATCATGAACTTTATTTCACTTCCTTTTGTAGGGGTACTCATGTCCTTGAGCCTCTTGTAAGATCATATAAAAGGTTAATGATGCTAATATTAACAAGCATATAAAATAAGTGTTATCATTATCAATCCTAAGGAATTTATATAAGCTAATACATTCATGGTCATTTCAATGAATATAAATCAATAAATCTGCAAAAGATTGGCATTCCAAAAGGCAAGATCTTTTCCTTTACTTCACAAATGAAAAACCCAGGGACCAGAAAGGTGAGAAAGCTATCTCCCCATCTCCAATATGTAAGCGCTGTTATTTGTCCAAGAAAAGGATCGGTTATTTCTCTCCTAATGGCCAATTTCACTGAAAGTTTATCCCTTTTCTATCAGTGATCCTTAAAAAGGCTTGGCTTCTAGGAGGGAGTGGTCTGTTCAATCATGCCTGAAGCTATTTTTCAGGTTAGTTAAGTATCAAAACAATTTAGAGCAGCCTTGCCAAGTGCATCATTTTCTACCACTGCAGAATCAGAGTCACACCTGTGCAACTCGGCAATACCGGGGCTGGACCTTATCAGTGACTATATTGGCCTCTCAGTTATTACTAAAAAAGTCACTAGAGTCATAACCTTAGCAGTGGCAATTTGCTCCTGGCAAAAGAGCACATCTTCCAACAGCTTTCTGAAGCTGGTTTAAACACAGGATACATACACCTTTATTTATACAGTGTATATAGTACATATGCCTATGAAGTAAGAAATTCCATGAGTGGAATATATCATTTTAATCTTATTATCTTCTCCTAGTCATCCAATTACACCACAGGACTGGTAGATCAGCTACATTACTGCACATTCACAGGAGTACAAATGTAGAAAGCAAAACTGTTAAGAAAAATGTAGATTTTAATTAAAGGACAGAAAGTGAAGCATTTTCGATTGTTAACAATAGAAACGTTTAGATTCTTTCCTTGGCTCTTTTCATTGAATTCTTTTCTTCCTACTGTGAGATTTAATTTAAAATTTTACTGCAAGAAAGGTTTATAGAAGGGTGCCTGGGTGGCCCCCTCGGTTAAACGACGCACGGTCTTCTGCTCAGGGCAGGATCCCTGTGTCCTAGGACTGAGCCCTATATCCAGCTCCCTGCTCAGCTGGGAGCCTGCTTCTCCTTCTCCCCCTGCTATACTCTCTGGCTCTCTCTATCACTCTGTCAAATAAATAAATAAATAAATAAAGTCTTAGAAACTACTTATAAAATATATTGAGATGTGCATATTGGAAATTAAGAAAGCCATCATTTTTTTTTTAAGGGGAAATACAATGAACACTGAGTATAAACATAGAAAAATCTTTGTTCTTGTTCTTTGGGGGAAAAGGTCATATTGAGTCACTCTGAGTCATCCCAAAGGACCACTGAACTCACTCATTAATGCCCTTGGGTAACTTTTGGTCCTGCAATTATTAAAAAGATTTATGGCAGTCCATTCAATTCACTTTACCAACACTTTCCTTAAATTTCCTGAGAGGTCTTTCAAGTAAAAATTACTTTTATATGAGATCGATGTGCATGCAGATATTTACAATTCCAAGGTAACCTCGGTGCTTTAAGCAAAACAAAATCGTATTGCTCCATCTAAGAAAATCTAAATCTTAAAGACCTAAAAAGTTAACTAGCCTACCTCACAAGACAAAATGAATAAACAAAAAATCTGGGTTAATGTGAAAAGCTCTTCAGTGTTCTCTGTAGACATTGAGACTAGGGTGGCAGGACAATCTGATCAGGGGCAATCAAAAACATTATTCTCCCTTTCAACTTCACAAAAACTGATAAGCCTAATGTGTAACACAAACTCAGAAGTGTTTACTGAGTCCACCAGAGATGTTCATGCACAGGATAAATGATTTAGGATTTGCAAACCATGTCACTTGTCACTGTCACCTTAAATTCCTCAGACTTCAAGTTTACCCAAGAAGAGAAGCCGTATTAACCATATATTCCCTTGAATCCATATGGATCACTGAAGTCTCATTGCTTGCTATTTTTTCTCCATCCCATCCTCACTGGACTACTGCTATTTAATACTTCTTTGCCTCTGCCCACATATTTCTCTCTCACTACAAGCTATTTTCCATCTGGCAAACTTCTACTCGTATCTTAAAACCTTGCTCAAATTAATATCTTCTTGGAAGTGCTCTTTAACCCTATAGACAGTTACTGTCATTCCCTGAATTTTGCCACAGCATTTTGTACATACATTTTCTGTATAAACCTAGAAAAATGTCTGGTAGTTATTTAATAGCCGGCCCTCCATATGAAGTTGTAGGCTCCACAAAAACAGAATGATTCTTACTCATGCCTGTATCTCTAAGGCCTAGGAAAAGAATTTCACACATGGTAGAAAAATTAAGATTAGTTTTTTAAATAAATTAAAAGTGCTCTTTGCTCATTTATTTTATTATGTACTTAATGAAGTCACTAAACATTAACAATATAAATCAGAGTTCATACAAGAAACATCAAATTATCTTGAGTCCAAGCCAGCAATGTTCAAATTACAATTGGTTGAGTATTCTAAAACAGAAAACTGCCTCATTTATTCAACCTGGATGGAAGAATGAAGTTTTCGTTAGCTGATTACAGAAATGTGAACTTATTTTGATCACGGTATTTGCTGGAAATGGAAAAGAGACTCTCATTTACTATTTGAGTTACAGGCGTAGCCTTCATTTCAGAGATTTTAGAAACATACCCTTGACCAAATATACTTCCTTCCAGTGGCTGTCAACGAGGGGCACACCTGTTAAGCACAGGTCGGGTATATGTCAGTGGTTGTCACAAGGTTGGAGATGCCAGGGACACTGAGGAGCCAGGAGCTAGGGAAGAGCAGTCTCCTATAAGCTTAGGGAAATCACACATAAAAAAGAAGTGTTCATAGAAAACTATAATATTTCATTACTTAACACTTCAAGAGATCCCAGAGTCATTTTGTATTGATTTGTATTACTAGCCTTTGCAGACTTGACACCATGAAATAAAGTTCCAACTCCACATATTAGTATACAGCAATGTTATTTCATGGTCAAGCACAATCTTTAGCTACAATTGTTAACCAGGTAGTAGTCTTATTGGAAAATTCTAAGAGAAAAAATACATATATATTACACTTCAGCATGTTTCTTCATGACAGGAAGAAGAATTTTATGAATGAGTTACTAACAGAAAGTTATTTGTGCACAACTTTCTTCCTTTTCTCGCATATATCACAAAGACCAGTTTTTTTTTTTTCTTTTGAGACTGGCAGTTAAAGTTAAACCAGGGCACCATGGCAATTAAAGTTAAAAGCCATGCTTTAATAAAGTCTGGGGCTGATAAGGTGTTTCCAGAATTCCCTAAGACGTTTATCCCCTGTGCGTTAAAACAGCAAGGCCCACAACTGAAATTAAATATAGGTAGTGTTTCCCCTTAAATATTTTAAATAGAGAAAGAAATTTAGTGACAGGTGTTCAAACTGTGTAGCACTGGGTGACTTACTTGTCCTTTTGACCCTACCCTTCTCCAAAGGCCAAATAGGATTTTTTTCATTCATGATTAAAGGGTTTATTAACCTAACATATTTCATACATTTAGCAAGAGATCTAACTCAGTGAATGGCAGCCAAGATGATTAATGTCAAAGAAAACAGTTTACCAAAAGTATTTACGTATCCGAACAAAGACTAGCTAATAAAACAGCGACCAGAATCTCAACTTCATCTGTGGCTAGAACGGACACCAGGAGAAGCTTCTCTGATCCTCCCATCCTAAGGATTTTTACTTAACTGATAGAAACATTCCAAATGTTCATGATTCCACTTGATAGGTTGGAGATACTAGCTCTTGAGATCACCAATAATTCCACAGATTTTTTCCCTGTTCACCAAATAAATGACTTCTTTTGCTTTTTCGTTTTGGTTTTCCTAGCTTGAATGAGTATGCTGAATGGAAGATGGAAGCCTTGTGGTTCTACTTGAAGTCTCTACTCTCATTACAGATTGATACCTTTCTATCTGGTTCACATGCAGTTTGGGTACTAAAAATCTATTCCTGTAGCTTTCAGTTGGATCATTCTAGATGTGCTGGCAAAAACTGAATTGCTGCAGCTGCAAAGCTAAAAGGAAGACTCTCAATGAACTGTTTGTCCAGATCCCAGCTGGGGAGGCCCTGAGGAGCAAGTGACTCCTGCTGAGAAATCACCCTCATGTTCTCTGATGATAACAAGCAGTGAATTTGAGAAAATCCCCAAATGGGTATCTCAGTTAGATCTGTTGGTGTTAGGTCAAAGTGGAATATTGAAAGCAACCCAAATTCAAAGTCCTAGGGAGTCAAAGAAAGCAAAACTGGTTGGCCAAATATAGATTCTAATGACTAGAAAATGAAGAGCCAGGCAAATACTTTAGATGGAGAAAGGTTAAGGGCTATATTGAATTTCACATCTTGAAGTAGATAATCCCTTTTGTATGGAAGACTAATAAAATCCATCTCTTCAGTTTCAAGTAGCGGAGGATCATAGCAATAAAATGTGAAATGAATAGGCCAATGTGCAAAAAGGCTTAAAATAGTTAAGGAAATACATGAACTAGTAAATCAAACTGCTCAATATTTTTCAATATGGACTGAGTAATGACAGTGAAGAAAAAAGTTTTCAGGTGAGTTTTACACATAATAGATAACTATCAAAAGAAAAGAGGAGGTATTTAACATAGACAAAAAAATAGTAAGCCTGGTGATAAAAATGACAAAGCAAGGCTTTACATCAATAGCAATTAAATTTTTCTAATCAAAACAACCATCTATTAGATTACTCATAAGAAAGGGAAAGAACTCAGATCCCCAAGATCTTTCGATTGTAAGGGAAAAACAGGTGTTCTGAAATTTAATCCTTAAACCTTTATGTTCAAATTAGTTTCTATAAAAATTTAGTGTGGGAATGCCTTAAATTAACAGGGTTCATGGTATATATACAGAAAGTAGATAAACAGATGAGCAGGTAGGTGAATAGGTAGCCAGATTAATGGATGGAGAATGATGTCTAGAAAGACAGATATGGATTAGTTTACAGCCTTCTTTAACTGATCTTTGAAGTCCTTCAGTAATTGCATAAATGGTTTTGTGTCCTAGAAATATCTGCTCTTTAAGGGGTACCTGGGTGGCTCAGTCAGTAAAGCGTCTGTCTTCTGCTCAGGTCATGATCCCAGGTCCTGGGATTGAGCCCTGCATCAGGCTTCCTACAGAGCTCAGTAGGAAGCCTGCTTCTCCCCCTCCCTTTCCCTTTCCCCCTGCTCATGTGTGCTCTCTCTCAAACAAATAAAAACTTTTTAAAAAAAATCTGCTATTTCTTTTGAGCTTGAAGGTAAATGGTGATTATTTTAAATGAGAAAAATACTCTTTCAAGACTTCCCAGATGTAGGCTTATCTTGCCTTGTTTGGTGTTTCTCTAAATTGGCTCAAGCCAGACTGCCCTGGGATGCTTGCTGAAGATTAAATTGCCAGGCTCTATACCAACCCCTGAAACAGAAACTTCCAGAGGAGGAGTCTGGTAATAGGAAGTTTTAAAAAAGCACTACTGAGAGATCCTTCTGGTTCCAGGATTTAAAAGAAAGACCTCCATAATTGTGGGAATAAGTGTTCAATATGTAAATTATTTCAAAGAGTCCCTTTCAGTTTTGAGGGAAATTAAGATAATAAAAGGTAGACTTTATCTCTTCAGGTATATATTCAGTTCAGTTTCCCAAGAATGACCTCAAGTTTACTGACTACATTTAGGCCTCTGCTAAGTACTGGAGGATGGAGGTGGGTTAAGGAGGGGTAGTTATTACCAGACAACAGCAACAAGAAAAGATGAAACCCCTGCTCAGAGAGAGATCTTAGTCTGGCTTGGGAAACATGAATAGTAAGATAAACTGAAACTTAGGCCAGACAGTATATGATCAAGCATTTAATGACTAAGGACATACAAATGTCAAATGGATTATCAGGTGGGCTTGAGTTGAAGCGGTTAAACCAGATGGATTCCTACAGCCAATTTTATCCAGTGGGAAGGGTATTTTTTCAGTAGAAATCTTTGAAAGGTGAGATGTCAATATCCAGGCATAAAATCATCTGAGATAAATGAACTCAGCAAGGAACAGAAGCAGGAGGGAAGATAGGGAGCTTTCAGGTCATGAAGAAGACCATCCAAAGAGAACAATTCAGCATCTCCTCTCTTCCTTTCCCTAGTCTGTCCTTATATTGTTACAGTAGTCTCTGAACCAGGATTATCAGGATCTAGAAAGAAATGCTCCACTCTTAATGTAGTTTCAAAAAGAAAGGAATGGGAGAAATCAGCAAAGTTGATTAGAAGCTGAGGGTTTTAGGAATGGGTGAGGAAGAAGGCAAGGATTGGTTGGGGGAATGCGGTGGAATGCAGTTATCTCTCAGTGATAACTACAGAGTGTTTTTTAATACATTAGATAATTTATAGTTCAAACTATGAGGTATTATGGATTTGCATACATAGGGCATTTTACGCAATTCTCTAATGCTTCAGAGTATGAAGTAGCTTATAGAATAGTAATATGTTTATATAGTATAAGAATATAAAAATGCTTTCTCAAGACTATTACATTATCATCTCTAAGGAGTGAATTTGGATTCATAAGAGTCAGGCCTGGATGTTTGTACTCTATTTCAGTTCTGAGATCTGCCTCTGACCTATTGCTGTGAACACTTGGAAAACATTTACTCTATCTGAGCATACCATTTGTTAGTTTTCTTTCTTCCTCCTTCCACAAAGAATTTCTCTTTTGCCTCACTAATATGCAATTTGAGCAGAGGGTCTTCAAGTTACCATTCTTAGGCATTCTTTAAACATTTTGTGTGCTGTTTAATTTAAAGAACATTTCTTTTATTCATGAATAGCTTTGGCAAAAATGGCAGAAACGACTGTATTTTCTCCCAAGCTCAGTACCCCAAACTTCCTTGATCAGAATTCTTCCCAATAAGGCTTTCTTTCTCCCAGATTATCTGGGTCTGGGGCCCTTTGGCTAATCTGCTCTATGCTAAATTAGTCTTGATCTCCATGCCTTTGATGAGCAAGCAGATGGGAAGGGACAAATTTGTATGGCACTGTCAAAAATGAGTTAAATAAAGTTCCACTTTTTATTTTTAAATAGCATTTTGAGAGAAAGTCTTCTCTCAGTCAGCCTTCTGTATGGCTCCAATCATGATAGGACCACATATCCCTTATGGGTTATGAACTAACAGCTCTACCACCATCTTCCCTCTTTAGTTTAACTGCCTACAGGTCAAGAGCAACCAGTCAGTCTTAAACTATCTGGATGGTCAGTGGAGTGGTTGCTATCTCCCACTTTTAGGAGGTACAGAATTGGAAAGGGGATGAGCCAACAACAATCTCTTTATCATCCTCCTACTCTACTACCAGCCAAAGTGATCTCAACGTTCTCTGATGAATGCATCAGTAGTGCTCACTCAGTGGTGAGATCCAACAGGCACTCTTCTAAGCACTTTAACAATACTAACTCCCTACCATTCACTCGATTCCATTACCTTAGAAGAAAGAAACTATCCCCAATTTACAGATGAGGAAACTGGTGTAAGGAGGTTAAGTGATTTGTGCAAGGTCACACAGTAAGACCGCTGGAAAAGAGAAATTAGGTCATCCCCACTAAATGACAGGGATATTTAGGAAGTCATGAGAGTAAAAATCTAACATATTGCTGCGGATTCTTTGTGTTCTATGCTTATATTTTATTTACCCTTAAATAAACAAACTGAAAGAAGACAAGTAGGCAGAAGAACTGGTAAGAAGATGGGGTGGGGGACGGACTTCTGAAAGACATCTTTTTGGTGAGGCTGCAGTAGCCAAGAGAATCATACTACTCTCTAGCAAACTGCCTCTAAAAACAGAGTTTGTACTTTAAAAGAAAGGAATAAAATAAACAGCCACTAGCTAGCTGGATCTAGCAAAGACTAAGAAAGTACAAATACTGATTGTGGTTTGATAAAGGGTTAAGAATCATAGTTATAGAGGAAATTAAATGTTTCAAAGTCTAAATAAAATGATTGATTTTCTAGGAAAACAAACTACCAACACTGACATAAGAAGTGATAAAAATCCTATACAGGTCAATAATCTTGGGAGGATATTAAGAATGTTGTCAAAGAGCCACTTCCTGAAATAGTGCCAAACTTAGTTACAACATTAAATTGCTTATTTTAAAAGGAGCACATCATTCTTTTGATATTTAAAGTATTTCAAAAACAATAAAGAAAGATTTATATTTCTTTTACAAAACTAGAGTAACACTTAGACCAGATCCTGAGAAAGTCAATGTGCTCAAATGAGAAAACCACACTAATTTTGCTTACTATGTTCAATAAAAAAAATTCCTAAATAGAATTCAGCAGTATATTCTGAGAATAATTCATTATGACAAAGTTTGAATCATTCTTGAAAAGCAATATTTCAGTATTACAGTATTAATACCTGTAACTAAATACCAGAATAGGTCCATAGAGAAAGACCATATAATCTCTTTAACAGATGCTTAAGAGGCATTTGATGAAATTCAACATTCTTCCCTCATAAAAATCTTTAATAAATGATTATATAACTAACTGAATAGGAATATTTACTTATACAGACACACATACAGCCACATATATGCTAAATATCTATCTGTATTGACCTTTGGTATTTCATATAATGTTTAGACTCACGGCAAATAAAATCAAGAGAACTTGAGCATTCCTTTTATCACCGTGGATATTCAATATTCCTCTGCATATTTTAACAAACATAGTTAGACAGTAGTCTTAGTAGGACTATTTAAGTAAATAGTCCTATTTAAATAGGACTATGTAATTATTTGAAATTGTTATTAATATACCTAGAAAATCCAAAACAATAAATTTTATTTAAATAGATTTTTTCATGTTGTAAATAATAACATGTAAGAAAATTTAATGAATACAGCCCTACTTACCATGGCAATAAGACTATAAAAATTCTTGAGAATGAACTTAAGAAATGTAGAGTTTATAGAAATTACAAACTAATGCAGAATTGAATGGACAGACATTTTTTTTTCTTGGACTAGATGATGCAATGTTGTAAAGTTATCAATGTTTAAACATTAATCTAGAAATGAAATGCTACCCTCCCATAAAAATACCTACAAAATTTTAGAATTGAAGAATAAATAATAATGCACAGATAAAACTTAAGTATAAGGAAGGTTAATTAACTCTACCAAAGAAAAGAGCTATCTTAATTAAGAGATTATGGAACTGATCAAAGAATAGACTAATCAATGAAACTGGAGAGAAGAATCCAAAGTAAATACAAGTATATATGGGAATTTAATGTGTAATAAAAATCACATTTTAAATTAGTAGGAGAATAGCTATTAGGGAAGTGTCAGTAGGCCAAGTGGAAGCTATTGAAACCAGTAAAGCTGGAGCCTTTCTTTATTCCTTATTCAAAATTCAGAGTAGATCAAATGTTTAAATGTAAAAAATTTAAACACAGAGTGCTAGGAGAAAATCTAAGTGGATGTAACTTGGGGGTAGGAAATGCTTGAAATCTGACAAAATCTTGAAGTCATAAGAACACTGAAAAAGTTAAATAATACAAATCAAAAGCCACTGATTAGTTTACCTTAATCAATATAACTAGAAGCTAATAGATTAATATCCATAATAGAGAAAATGCCTAAATATCAATGAGAAAAAGATAAATAAGAGGCAATACTCAAAATTAATAAAGTTATAAAAATTTATAAAGAGCATTAACAGTTAATTTATCAGGAAAGCAAAATGTTTGTGTCACAAAATAAGGCATTTATTGTTTATGGGAATATAGATTAGCACAACATTGTAAAAGGTAACTTGGCAATTTCTAGCAAAATAATGTTAATAAATTTGACCTACTAATTTCAACTTTGTGAACATTGGCATAAGTGCCAAAATATGTATATAATGAGAATTCCTTGTTACTTTCCTCCCCATAATTTTGAGGCATTAGAAACAGCCTGAATGTCTATTTATGAGGGTTGCATATACACATTAAGACGTATCCAAACATCTAGAAATAAATCTCGTTGTGTGGAAGTGGTAAAAATTTTAATACACACACACACACACACACACACACACACTCCCCACGCACACCCTGTTTAGATTATTTATTGCTATAACCCAGGGCCTCGAAAATTGCCCATTATTTATTGATGTTCAATCAATGTTTCCATATCCAATGAACAAATATAGGATTATATGCCCAAAGTTAACTGTTAAATTGCATGCAACATAAAAGCATGGATCTAGAAAAAGCACATCTCCTTAAAAGTGGCCCAGTAGTCCTTACTTCACAAAGTATTTTCACTTTCTAATTTGTCAATTTTTATATTCACATTTTTAATATGTAATTATTTGTGATTAAAATATTGAAATACCAATAGAACATTGCTCTATACTGGAGGTATGCTATTTGCTGTCACCTAAACTTAATTAATAATTAGGAAGTGGGATACTACAGTACACTGTGAGGTTATTATCAGGGGAAAAAAATGGAGAGAGCAGAAGTAAAGAGTTTTCACTGAAGAAAGCAAATATAATGGAAACAAGCAAGGATCCACAATTAGTGATGGGGAATCATGATTTGAATGTGCCTCAATTATTCCATTTTATTGCTAGTGCTATGACCAACATCACTATACAACAGGTCCTTCTGTTTGGAGATACAGTATCTTTTTGTGTGGTGATGAACAAAGAGTGGACATGGGGAGTTCGATGGGAAAAATCCAAATTTCCATCTAAAACATGATTGTAGAGCTGGCTATTTATTACCATAATTATTTCTTTACTTAGGATATTTCTTTACTTATAAAGAAAAACTCAGACTTTGGGCCAGACTACTATGACCGTGTTTTTCTACTCAAAACAAAGCTCACTCCTTTCCCAGTGGGGCCAAATTTCAATTTGTAAAGGTTATAAATAAAATAAGAACACATGCTGATCCAAATCTAAAGAAATTCCAAGAAAAAAATATGGTCTTCCCAATTCTGTATTGTTTGGTCTGTCTGGACATATGCATGTAGTGGGGTTTTATTTATAAAGACACAGTACAGATTGTATATCATTTTCCTGTTATAGGAGAAATGAGGCTTTATTCACAATGGATTGTATTTCTGGGCATTGAAATTACTTTCTACCTGCATCAAATCCCTGTGTTTCCATGATGAAGAGAAAGCCTTTGTGTGCTAATGAATGACACTGTCCAATTTATAATCAAAGTTTATGAATTTCTAGTTTGCAACATTCCCATTTCAAACACCTACAGACTTTCAATGTGTTTCCAACCGCATTTACAGAGATAACAATCTCATCCTAATAATGCTCTAATATTGGATTACAAGGAAGAACACAATATCAGGTTGGAATGAAAGACAGTTTTTCTCCAGTGAAGCAAATTGAAAACAAAACAAAACAAAACAAAAACTGAACTTGTTTCATTTCTTAGTTTTAGAAATAATTTGCTTTATTTTCAATCACTAAATCCCTAAGCTGTTAAAAGGCAGAAGTGAAAAATACCGGTATATGGCAACTGCTTATTGGATTTTAATTCTCCCCTCTGAATTCCAGTCGGAAATTCCCATTATTAGTATTTTATTTATTGGTAGTTTATTTATTTGTAGACATTTTGTCTGAGAGCATTAAGATTCATTAGAGATATAAAAAAATATGTAAGCCATCGACAGATAATGGTTTCCAGCTTTGCGGAAACAGGTTTATCTTGATAATACAATAAATTTACTCTAAGAATTCAATTGCTCTATGCTTGGATTTCCGGCAAATTTAACAACATGGAACACAGCCAGGAATCTACAAGTAATGGGAAACAAGGTCTCTGAGAAGCCACATGCTAAATGAAAGGATCAGTCATGAAAAGTTGCGCCTACAAGAGGGGCCCATATGTTCTCAATGAAACTTTCAGTTTTCTCTTTGCACACAATCCTAACAAGTCCTATTTCCTCCTGTCCACTCTAACTTTCTTCTTCTAATGTAATGGTCAAAGTGGTCCTTTTATAACAGAAAATTGGTAATGCTACACCCTGCTTGAAAATTTCATACAAAGAACATGCCCAATATAGGTTTGTGGAAATCAACTTCTTAAAAATGCGCTCTACTGAAAGGGCAGAATATTAAATCAGATGCAGATGTATAGAACTGCCTACAATTATAAGACAAAAGTCTATTCTGGGTTTGTGGAGATAGATGGCTTCAGGTTGTATAACTAGATGACTAATCCTTACTGATTGGAATCCTTTATTTCCAATTATTCACTATGAGAGGAAAAAAAGGTCTTAACTACAACAAGTATCTAAGAAATTTTGGGGCTTATATCTTTGTTTTTTGGGTATAAAGAGTTTTTCCCTTTTTTTCTTATATAAGTCTTAATTATATACTAAGACACATATCAGACACATTAGCTTCAAAGTATAGAATATTCTTCAGAAACAAAGGATAGGCCAGGATACTACTCCCTTTAGCAGAAACTAACAGGAGTCAATATAATTCAGTGAGGGCAACCACTAGAAGGAATGGTTTTTAAATATGCAGTAACTTCAATTAGCAATTTAAGGATCTGACTACTCATCAGGCCATGTGCTAGGTATCTGAAAAATATATTCCCTCATTCAGTCACAAAATACTCACATGTGTCTTTGTGCAAATGAAGGTCAGAGAGACTCAACTTTTCTTAGTGAAAATAAGATGTCTGTCAAATCTCCGGTACATCAAAATATAATTAGCATAATTTTTCTGTGACATCATAAAGGAAATGAAATGCTAATTTGCATTGACTCTAGGAATATGAAAATCAGTCAGGTATAATTTATGAGTATTTAGCCAGTAATATCCAGAGAAGAGTCACTTCAGTATATACCTACTAAAAATGAACAAATGAACTTCTTGATGGAGCAAGACTTATCTTTAGACTGCTTGAATAAATTTAATACTAATGATAATGACAATGTTAGATGACATTGCAACCTATGGGCACTTTCATGAACATTGGGCCATGTTTATATGTATAATCTGATTTAGGATGTTCCACTTTTACCGAAAAGGTATCTGACATTTATTCATGAAAAGACTGAAGCTCAATACCTTCAAATAATTTGTTAGAGGGACAGAAACTCTGGATGAAGTCTACTGTGATTGCAAACTCTGTATTCTTTTCTCTTAGCACTTAACTGGTTCATGACTATTTAACAATACCACATCTGTCCTTGCCATAATCATGCACTCACCCAGCCAACTCCTGATTATACATTTTGTTTCCCACACACTTGGTCAAGATATTGGCCTAGACAATGAACACTCGAGTTCTTTGTAGGTGGTTATCCTCATTGTAGATAAATGCATTGACTTTTTTAGTATACTTTTCTGGAGTAACCTCAATGGCTGACACTCAGTCCCTCAGTCTCACAACTCTGAGAGCAAGTAAAAAAATTAAGCTTCTGAGATTGAAAAGCACAGGAACAGAAAGACCTCACCCATGTGAACTCCCCAAATTCAGGTGTCTCTTATAGTTTATAATCAGTGGTTTTCTGACATTCTGCAGACAATGGAAGGTGTTCTAAGGAATGCCCCATACCCCAGCAAGTTTATCAACAGATATTTCTCCAGAATAGATCTTTAGATCAGAAGCGCAAGTCTCTGATGTGCCAATGAAGAGTTTTCCGGTAGGAGGAAAGAGACTCAAAGAAGGTTAGATTAAGGAGGGTTTGTAAAGTTGGTTGGGGAGTCTGGAAGACAAGAGTAGGAGGCTTCCATTCATTTCCTTCCTCAGCACTCAAAGGTCTTTTCTTTCAGTTTGGCTGTTTCTCTTTCAAAATTGGATTAAAAATACCTCAGAGCTCAACAGAGTGTGTCTAGTAGACAAGGTCATGGCGGTGGGCAGTGACTGTCTGTCTACGTCTTGGGCAGGAGTGGGTCCCCCTTGCACTTGCAATTTCTATTTACAGCTCAGCTGCAGCGGTAGACAGTAACTCCTGAAGAGCAGGATAGGAATCTGTGTAGTCGCCATTCAGCTAAAGAACTGTCCTTCACAAAGTATGCACTGAAGAGGAAGTGGCTAGTTCAAATTTCCACATCTATGAGCAATATTCATAAAGGACTAGTTTGAGAAACACACCTTTATTTAGATCCTTCTTCATTCCTTTATTTTGCTTCCAACACGTGTGTGTTTGTGTGTGTGTGTGTGTGTGTGTGTGTAATACAACAGTATACAGGTAAAAAAGTTAGAACCAAGAGAAAATAGAATAAAGCAGAACAGAATTAGAAGGTGCATGGACACGCACATGAGGATAGACTTTAATAATCAGTCAATTCTCAGGCAGTTCATCATTTTACTTCTTGATTTAAGGAGATAATGCCTTCATATCTGTATCAAATGATTATATATATATATATATATTACCTGGATTGTCAACTGGCATATTATCTAAATCATTTCAATTTTGTTCTATGAATTCTTTAAAGAAGTTGACTACACAGTATTTCCACACATTATAAATGAGGTAGATGCACAGAGAATTAAAATGTTGGAACTGTTACAGCAATAGTTTAAAGCTCAAATGCCCTTAGCTAAAAAAAAGGTAATAAATTCTTTGTTTCAAACAAGTGTTAATGGGTATATGTGCAGATTTCCTTTTTTCTTAGATAACTGACATACGAGCCACTTTCTGCTACTACACATTGTTGACTTTCTTATCTGAACATTAAAAAAAAAAAAGATTACTAAAAAACCATGAATGAACTTTTAAGTTTCATGATAACCTTCTGGGATTTCCAAGGAGGATTTGGAAGTCTGATCAACAAGGACAAAAAAATGGCATGTTTCCTGCTTTACTTGATTGCTTAGCTAAATAAAGACAGTAACATTTACTCCAAATAACCTTCAGGTAACTGAGAACATCTGCTAGAATTGAACAGAATTCCTTTGCCCTCTCCTCTAAGGTTATCTATTACTGTATAGGTAGGAGATAACTGAGATTTTTTTTTTTTTTTTTTTTTTTTCGGTCAACTATGAAAAGGTAACTGCTGTCTATTCAACAGAGAGAGCTGACTGGAAGCTCCCAACCCAGACTCACTGAATGGGAGATGCTGGTTCATTTGATTGTTGACATGGTATTATGAGTGCTTAACAACTTCTTGGGAATGTGCTGCCTTATAAAAGGCAATCTGCAACAGTTGTGAAAAGGAATTAGTTACTCTAGAACATTAAGGTTAATAAGATCATTGTCTAATGTTCTAAGAGGCAGGGAAGATCTGCTGAACTGAGCATGTCAGGATATTGTTTGGATTGACTGGAGTCTACTGGAGTCCAAGAGAAATACCTGATGTACCTTGAGAGAGGGCTCTGGCTTGCAGTGATATGCTGTGAAGTGGCCCACTCATTAACAGGAATGATGATCCTTTAGGCCTATTACATGAAAAATCAATTAAAAGGAAGGAAAAAATAATTTCTGGCTGCTAAATTATTTATTGCCTCACCTACATTCAGTAATATGGAGGAAAATGTCGTCCTAATTATCTGCTACCTTTCTATTCCTTTTTATCAGGCTCTACTCATCAATTCACATGTCCAGCTTACCCCATAAAAGAGAAAAAAAGTCAGAATTTGTCTTTTCTTTTCTGCCACTTCTGCTCTGTCTGATTTGATACTCTACAAATGTGTATAAATTCATTCTTCTATAGCCATCCATTTATTTACTGAATATTTAATGTTAGCTCCTAAAGAGGAGTATATTTTTCATATTCATTATTTTAAGTATCTGGCACAACCTAGCAATAATTACTGGATAAATTAATGAACTGAAAATTAAGCACCATACTGATTGCTACATTTGGCTCCATATCCCAGTTTATTAGCCTCCCTGAACCACAAGAATTTCACTATCCTTTGTTTCCCTTCCTAGCATTTTAGTCATCCATGTCCCTGAACAGTGTTTGATGTTACTCTATCTTCCAATTTTGATCTCTCCAGTGTTCTCAAAAGGGGACTTAAATCTGGCTCCCAGAATCTCATCCATTTCAGCAATACCTAGATCAATGTTCTCGCCAAAGGTTGAAGAACATGGATTCAGGTAACAAGATTCAGGTAACAAGATAAATGCATTCAACAAGATTCAGGTAAAAGATAAATGCATCATACTTGTATGGAGTGAAATAATTTCTAACAGGCTTTAAGTTGTATAAATACTACTTTGGTCTGTAAGGTTTCTCAAGGAAAGTCAGTTGTGCCCTCGGCCCCCTGGACCACTTGGCAGGGGTGGGGTGCAAAAAGGCACTTGTATATATAGTATGGGGAAAAGGCACTTGCATATATGATATTAAGTATATATTAAGTATATATGGTACTAAGAATACAATTAGGAGCAAAAAAACTGTTGGCAATGACCTTGATTATGGTTTTGCAGAGTTATTTTGCCATTAAAGTACAAAACATTTAAGTGTAACTGTAATGACTTTTCATTGAAAATGAGTCAAAGTACACATTTTAAATGCAAACTCATTAAAAACCATTCAGTACCAGTACTAACTAAAAGATAGTATTAGCCTCATTTGTTGCTGAAAAAAAAAAAAAGAGAAAAAATCAAGTAATCCTTCTACAACTAGAAAGGAAGTTAATTATTACAATTTCCCATCCTCATTTATAGTGCAAATCAAGTGAGAATGTTTCATGTATACTAGTCACCAGCTAGCAGAGAGCATAACTTTTTAGGATGCAGTATTCAGACATCAGTTATTTCCTATCTTAACGTAAATTCTGTGAGACTATTATCAAGTGATACTTCAGAACTTCTCACCATTCATTCCATCTCTGTAAAAACTTGCATTTTGTAATTTATTCAGTACTAACAGTCCATTCCTTCCAATTAATCACTATCAAAAATTTCCCCGAAGTGTCTAAAAAAGTAATCCTCAAAATGTTTCACTAAAAGGTGTTAGAATGGCTATTATCAAAATGACAAAAGAGAACAAGTGTTAGCAACCTTCCTCAAAAGTTAGAAATAGAGCTGCCATATGATTCATCAATCTCACTTCTGGACAAATATCTAAAGGAGAAACTGTCAGTGTCTTGCAGAGATACCTGCACTCCTATATTCACTGTAGCCTCATTGACAACAGCCAAGATATGGACATAATGTCTATGTCTATCATTGGATGAATGAATAAAAAATTAGTATATTTAGTACATACACATACACACACACAGTGGAATATTATTCAACCTTAAAAGAAATCTTGCCATTTGCAACAATATGAATAAAACTGGTGGACATTATGCCAAATGAAATAAGCCAGACACAGAAAGACAATACTGCAGGATCTCACTCACATGCAGAAGCTATAAAAATGTCAAGAACTCCTCAAACTCAACACACACAAAACAGACAAAAAAAATGGGCAGAAGATATGAACAGACACTTCTCCAATGAAGACATACAAATGGCTATCAGACACATGAAAAAATGTTCATCATCACTAGCCACCAGGGAGATTCAAATTAAAACCACATTGAGATACCACCTTACACCAGTTAGAATGGCCAAAATTAAACAACAAGTTTTGGAGAGGATGTGCAGAAAGGGGAACCCTCTTCCACTGTTGGTGGGAATGCAAGTTGGTACAGCCTCTTTGGAGAACAGTGTGGAGATTCCGCAAGAAATTAAAAATAGAGCTTCCCTATGACCCTGCAATTGCACTACTGGGTATTTACCCCAAAGATACAGATGTAGTGAAAAGGGCCATCTGTACCCCATTGTTTATAGCAACAATGGCCCCGGTCATCAAACTGTGGAAAGAACCAAGATGCCCTTCAACGGATGAATGGATAAAGAAGATGTGGTCCATATACACTATGGAGCATGATGCCTCCATCAGAAAGGATGGATATACAACTTTTGTAGCAACATGGATGGGACTGGAAGAGATTATGCTGAGTGAAATAAGTCAAGCAGAGAGAGTCAATTATCATATGGTTTTACTTATTTGTGGAGCATAACAAATAGCATGGAAAACAAGGAGAGATGGAGAGGAGAAGGGAGTTGAGAAAAATTGGAAGGGGAGGTGAACCACAAGATATGGACTCTGAAAAACAATCTTAGGGTTTTGAAGGGGCAGGGTGTGGGAGGTTGGGGGAACTACGTGGTGGGTATTACAGAGGGCAAGGATTGCATGGAGCACTGGGTGTGGTGCAAAAGCAATGAATACTGTTACACTGAAAAGAAATAAAAAATTAAAAAAAAATGTTGAACTCATAAAACCAAAGAGTAAAGTGGCGGTCATCAGGGGCTGGGAAGGCAGGGGAAATGAGTAGATATTCGTCAAAGTATACAAATTTCCAGCTGCAAGATGAATAAGCCCTTGGGATCTAATGTACAGTATGGTGATGACAGTGAATAATACTGTATTATATATCTGAAACTTTCTCAGAGAGTTGGTCTTAAGTGTTCTCACCACATATACATGCAAAAGAAACCATAACTACATGAGGTGATAGAGATGGTAATTGGTTTGGCAGCAGTAAAAATTTCACTATATATGTATATCAAAACATCACCTTGTATACCTTAAATACATACAATTTACTCCTCCAAGGATACCGCAACAAAGCTGTCTAGCCCCTCACACTTTATTTCAGCTGAGTTTAATAAAGTTTCAATCTCTTAACCTTGATTACTCCTGTAACTGCTAGGCTCCCTTATCTCACATCTTCTGTCTTTGGCATAACAAGGTCATCTTTCATACCAGAGTCTGGTTGAAAATTCATAGGAAAAGATTGATTCATGTGGTTTGGGTCACATATACAGTAGATCCACCAACTACAGCTCCTAAAGCAGAAAAATGGTGTAATATGGAAGCACTCTCAGAGCCACATGGCTTCAATCAAGGAGTAAGCCTTCCCCCACTGAAGGAAGAAATACTAGGGAGATCCAACAGCAGTAACAATTCTACTACATGGCTTCTTTTAATATGAAATGTAATCATTCCTTTACTACAGACTGCAATCATCATTTGAGGGAGAAGTTTTATATTTCTTTCTCATTATTATTATCTACTTGTATATTACCCTCTACCCTGGAGATGGGGTTCTAGGATCCCAGTGTGTGGCTGTAGAAGCTATTCCTTAAATGGGGGCTAAACTTAGCCATGAGGACGAGGTGGGAGGAGCTGCTTGAGGAAGGCCAAGTGTTGAAACACACTAAGCAACAGGTTGAGATATCTATATTTTATTCTTCTGGCAACAGAAATAATCAGAAACTTTAAAGCTGGAAGTTATATTTCTATTTGTGTTTTAGAAAACAACTCGAGCAAAAATGTGTATGGCTAAACAGAAGGAACAAGAAATCAGAGGCAGAAAATCATTTTAAGAGGTTTACTATAAGCATTCCACACGAAAGGATTAGCTTCTTCTGGATTTGAGAAACACTGAAAAGGAGGCAACAGTAGAATCTGGAGTTAAGTGGTAGCTGGGAAAAAGCACAATAGTGAAAAGCAAGGCAGATTTTGAGCTACTGGGGAGAACATCAGGCTAAGAGGCGGATAATTAGTAGATACTTAATGGTAAGCAGAAATTAATGTTGTAAATGGAAAGTCTTTCTGTCCTTTTAAAATAGACTAGAAAGATATTTAAATAATCCTGTAGTTAAAAAATTTCCAAAGGACAGAATATTCTAAAATGCACTCAAAATAACTTTTTGAATTCAGATGGTAAGATATAGGAGAAGTGAATCACAAGGCCTAAAAGTAACGTGTGATGGTACCATATGCTGCGGCTTTCAGTAACTTCACTTGTTCTTAAAGACAAAAATAAAAATAAAAATACATGTTTAAAGATCCACCAACAATATCAAAAGTACAGATCATGGTGCATAGTTACTTTTCCTTGTGGACTACAGAGTCTGCCTAATTCAAAAATCACTACCACACACACTACATACCTACAGCCCAATTTTCTGCCTAAAGGAGCTTCAACTTGCCTATTTACAACTCACTGGACTTCATTAAAACTCTATTAACAATTGTTCAACTGATTGGACCTCTTGGTGTAAGCAACAACGATTCAACAACAGCCCAGAATTAAGATGTGTTTTGGCCCTCACTTGTAACATTGATCAAAATGCAAGCAGGCAGGTCAGCTTGCATTTGTTCAGGAAATGATTCTGCCTGTATTTTTATCTAAGTCAAAAATGTCAAATTAATCAGGAAAGAATCTCTAAATGTTGGGAGTTATTTTTTGTTTAAGCCCAATAAAAAATGAAGTCATATTCCACCGGTGTTATCATAGATAAAACTTATCAAAAAGGATAATTCTAAAGAAGTGGCTGGTGCATATCTAAATTTTTCATTTTCATCTGAAATACAAGTTAAGTCTTTTGACCACTACCAGTGCTTTACAAACTTAGGATTCATGATCTTTTGTTCACATGAATGAAATTCTAGTAAATATGTATTCACAGGATATTTATAGATCACTGACAGGGTGTCAGGCACTATGGAAAAAGATAAGATGATAATAATGATTATATTAATAAAGCAATTTTTCATGTTACCATTTGCCAGAAAATTCCAAAAATTTCTCACATATTTATTCATTAACTTTCCTTCAAAATGTTATGAACATAAGCCTAAAAAGTGGTGAAACTGAGATTTAGAGCCAGATTCTCTGTTTCTAAATTCATTCCATGGTGAAAAATGAAAAATACTGAATTCCACTGGAGCATTACAAATAAATAGCTTGAGAGTACAAAAGCAAGCACCCTGACATCCAGCAATCTGGAGGTACATATGCAAAGTGTTTGGACTGCTTCATGCCTTGGAGGTGGCTAGGGCACGCCCATAGACATGGCTGACACCATACCAACAGGGTAAATCTCTTGGCAATTGGTCTAGCCCCAAATCTTGAGCAACTGTCTCAACTCTCCTGCCCCAGTTCCAAATCCCTTTTGCTCCCTGCCTCTTGCTTTATATATCGGTGGAGGACTTTCACTCATCATATTGAGTTATTGCAGACTGTTTCTCCTTCACGAACAACTGTGGCTTTTCAACTTGAGTATGACACTCATGGGGCCCTTGGCGAAGCTTTGTCTACAGTCATTTGGGTTCCTTTACAGTGAATCACTGACCTCATCTCTGAACAACTCTTCAGTTGGGACATTCTTCCTCCCAGTTAATCTCTAGGAGAGGAAAGCAGACATAGAGGCCCCTTACTTTCTCCTAGTTAGTTTTTCTAATTTTGACAAAGATATTTGCGCAAACCCAGATTTCTAAAGTAAGAGCAAGTGAAGAATCATAAAATTTATAATTTCTCTAAAGAACAATTTTTTAAATATAGTTCATCGTACAACATTTGCTCAAAACAGAAGCAGACCAATAATGTTTTATTGGTCTCTTTCACGCTAAACCTCTGTTAAAGGTACACTAAATCTTGTTACTTTACTGCACTTCACTGCAGAGACCTTAGGACATGTGGTGGAAATCCAGGGTCCAAAGTTTGGGGTGAAGGAGTCTGACTGTGGAGAAAGGTGAAGTACAGAAAGGATGTGTGATAATTTGTGGCTCTCCTACTACTCCAGGTTTTACACAGAAGACGCTTAGTTTTGGTCATTCAAGTCATATAGTAGCTTCACCGAAAAAACTGGCAATCCCAAATTCACTATTACCATGCCACTCCCCATTCATTTTTGACTCTACAGGAAAGAAAAGCAAATGTAATAAAATGAATTCTGAAATAGAATCATTGATCCTGTAAAGCCTGTAGTTTTGCCTCTAATCATTTCCCACTTTTTCCTGATTCCTTTTGAACTGGCATTTTTCCTCTAGAGAAACTGAAGGAGGCTTCCTTTCAACGTCATTAGTTATTTTCCTCTCTCCATATACCAAATCTCACTCTACTAAAGGAATTTCATACTTAATGATTAGAATATTGATCACTAAATTTGCTGGCTCTGAAACCATCATCTATTTTTGTGGCAAAAAGCATATTTTGCTTCAAAAAAGCTAGCACAATGGGAACACAAAGCAAAAGGAAAAGTCTACAAGAAAAAAAATCAAAAGCAATTCAACAGAAGTATTATTTACCAAACACAAAACCACACACATCAATAATGTGCCCCTTACCCTGTAGGCATCACTTATACCTGGGTGTGAGTCAAAACAGCACCACCTACCAAAACATAATTTTCACGCATGCATGCATTTATTCACTTAACAAATGTCCGCTGATAACCAACTATAAACAAAACACTATGCTAAGCACAGAGCATAGAAAAATGGAGAAGACAAAGTCTTTGTCTACAAGTAGCTTCTAATCAAAAAAAAAAAAAAAGAAACCAAGTACTCACAATATAGTGGAACCTTGTTTCATGGAGCCACACTGCTTACTTTCAACTCTTGGTTTTGCTACTTACTAGCTTTCCAAACCTCACCTTCCACACTGGAGGAAAGGATTTAAAAGGGTTCTCGTCACATGCGTTTGTTGTTAAGGTTAAATGAGATAAGGCACACATGTACTTTGTGCAGTAACTCTCTCACAGTCATCAAGACATAATTATTATTGTGAACAACTGCTACTTAATGATACTAAAACTTTCTCACGTGTGCTCACAACGGTTCAGAAGTCATGGGACATTCAAACACAATGGTTCAGAGGAGAGATGATCTACTTTTATTTGGTGTTAAAAGGATGCTCAGAAAGACTTTAGGGCATTTGTGACAGACAGTAAAGAAAGAATATGATTATAGTTTACTGAGATGGTGCGGGGCACAGGAAATGGAGTATACAAATTGAATGTAGTTTTTTTTTTTTTTTTTTAAATTTTGAGAATGGAAGAATGGTCACTTTCCAGGACAGTAGAATTTCACACTGCACAAATACGTAATAGGTTTTTCTCTAAATGATGGTATTATCAACATTTTACTTTTCTTCCCCAATTCTAAAGTTGGGTCCTTGTATCTTGGGGGAAAACAAATGGACTTCTGGCTTCTATCAAGTCCTGCCTAAATTAAGAACAACTGCTATTACTCCTCCCACTACTAGTCTGTGTTAGTTTACCTACCAACTTGGATGTGGTGCTTTGGGGGTATCTACTGAATGCCAGAGATAATCAATGATTTCTAGTTGACTATGGTGACAGAAAAGTCTGGTTCTAGCTCACACCATTACGGCTAAAGCAGAAATTGCTCAACTGGAACCTTATGTATTTAAAAGCATCCCAAGTGATTCTAACAGAAAGCCAAGTTTGCAAACAGTCAGGTTAGGCACAGTCGCCGTCTTCTTCCCTCTGCACTGGGAAGCTTCCTCATAGGAGTGAGGAGGTGACTCTGCCAGCCAACATCAGTGATCATATGATTAGCTGGGGCCAAGGGCTAAGGATCTGTGGGACTTAAATTGCACTAAAATAAACCAAGAAGAGCATTTCTTCTTGCAACAATATAAATTTCTACTTGCAACAATATAAATAATAAGCAAAACTGTCCCTTCCATCTGCACAAGTGGGAAGTGTTTTCATAAAGGACGTTAGAATACCCATGTGTGGTTTTGCCACACAGAATTCCTTCAGACATTTTATCTTTGAGACTCACCTTAACCCATTTAAAAGTGAACTACATATCTGTATCCACGAATTTAATTCTTTCAGACTTGTACGACGCAAACACAACAAAATACCCCCTTCTAAGCAAAAACAAAAACCCACAAACTTCTCTGACTAATGTATGCGTTAAACATTGTAGCCATTTTTAGAGGCCATTTAAAGAGCTTTATCATTTTCCTTATTTTTAACTGGTATATTTTGAAAATTTAATTCACTCTTCCATACAGTTCAGGCAGCAGCACACAGAACAAAAAAGTACCTGATCAGACTGAAGCCATTATCCATACACTGATTTTTTTTTTTTTTTTGCTAACATTGGGATATTCTTCGAAATAAGTAAATTTGGTGAGAGATGGTAAAGAGCAATGTTTCCTGAAGAAAAGAATCATTTTCACTGTATTTGAAATATAATAGTCCAGAAGCCAAGAGGAGGCTTTCAGAAGTTAAGACTTCATGGAAAGAAAATCAGAAGAAAATATATTTAATAATGACATATCAATAAGTATAGGGATTCTAATTCATTGATTCTTTCAAAACATGTTATTCATTATTTTATCCATTCAAAAAATGTTAATCAAAGGCCTCTGATGTATTCAGACACTATTCTAGATTCTGAGGATGGAGTAATGAATAAAATGGAAAAAATCCTGGTCTCCAAGGATCTTGTAATTTACTAGGGGGACAGAAAAGAGGCAAATAAATAAACATATGTAATATATAATCAAGGACATATATAAAAAAGAGCATATATAAAAAATGGGAGCCAGAACGGGAAAATGAAATGGTAGCTAGAAAGGAGAGTGAAGCTAAAAAAAAAAAAAAAAAAAAAAAAAAAAAAAAAAAAAGAATTCTTTGGTTTATTCACTAAGTGAGAGAAATAACATCATGAACTTTGCTCTGGAATTCTTTCTGTCTGGATTGCCTTTTTTCCCAAATCCAAGTCTAATTCTCTTATATGCTCTGTTCAAATGTCATCTGTTCAATGAGGCCTTCTCTGGTCACCTTATTTAAGATTGCATCCCTTTTCCACCCACCAGCGTTCCTTATCTGATCTCTATCTTCCGTATTTTCATTCTTGCTTGTGGTTATTTTCTGCCTCAGTCTTATAACAATGCAAGCTCCATGACGGCAAGAGTAACTTTCTGTTATGTTTACTGCTAAGTCCCCAGCACCTGGAATAGTACCAGAGACATACCTGTTATTCAATATGTATTTATAAATAAATGTTTGGATGAATTAATGAATAAGTGGGCCAGTAGAAGGTTTGACGTACCGTCGTTGAGGCACAGAAAGGACATTGTTTGGGGTGAACATAACGAACACTATGATGAACAATGAACAATAACTGGTTCCCACCATTAGCACCTACTCTCCAGTGACTGGAAGCAAACAGACAATTCCATTCCAATGTGATGAAAATTCTGGGTACTCTGGAAACACATAGGAGTTTCCTCCTCTGATGTGAAATAAAGGCAGGCTAATCTCGATGGAGTGACAGCTAAGTGGAGACCTGAATATAGGGCTATCCAGGTAAGAACAGAAGAGATAACAGCACGTACAAAGTAACTGGTGATGAGGGAGAGCTTGCCACCTTCTAGGAACTGTAAATATTTGTACAGGTGAAGCTGAACACAAAGGACTTGATGCAGAGTACAAGCAAGAGTCACTGAAGAGCTTTACATAGGAAACCACAAGATCATTATCTGCAATGTTGGAGAGAATGACTGGAATGTGGATACTAGAGACAGTTAACTTAGCATTAGATGATAGTGGACTCAACCTTCATAGTGGCATTCAGGGTGGGAGGAAGCATACGAAGTCTGATGTTAGGGCATGCCCTTCCCCAGGATGCAAGCAAGAATCTATAGTTCAAGAAAGTAAGAATAATGAATCCTTTAATGCCTTCCAGTAGCCAAGTATGTTATCTGCAAATTAAGATTTGCTCCTAGAGAAGTTCCATAGCTGAATCCTTCTCTCTGCTCTCCTTCAAGTACCCATGAGTCAACACTGCTTTTCCAATTATCATTGCCCACGCATGGGATTTCAAAGCTAAATAGTAGAACTGCTGTGCCAACTATCCAAAGCACCAACAGGTGGAAGCATCTTTTGTAGAAACCAGAAAAGATATCAGGTGTTAGTCTAGGAAAGAAATTGTCTAAAAGAATAGAAGACTTTAAAAAGAATAGAAAGAATTTAAATAGAAGACTTCTAAAAGAATAGAAACTTTCTGGAACTTCCTTCTTTATCTCTTCTCTAAAACCCTTGTTTCCTTCTTTGCCTTTGCTTTACCCAAGAGCGTTGTGTTTTTCCCTTAGAATGATGTAAACAGATGCGTGCTCTTTAATCTCTGATGTTAATTCTGCCTCTTTCGTCACTTTTTTCGTTCTTCTTTGCTCATATATATGCATATATATACACACACACACACACACACACACACACAGACATACACACAGACACACACACAGACACATACAAACATCCTACATTTTTATGCTGGAAGCTTCACCGTAATTCTTGGGGTCTGCCCTTCCTGATTCTGCACCTCTGTCATGCAACACAAGTTCTGCTCTCAAAAAATGTTGGAATGAATGCAGGTACGTTAGATATGAAATGAAGAACAGTATTTCTTATTTATAGACACACACATTGAAATACCTGGAGTTGGAAACAACAACAACAACAACAACAACCCAGAATAACTGTACCAAGATGAAGGAAGGAGATGCCTCTGTGGCGTATGTGTCTTAGTCCAGTCAGGTAGCCATAACACAATAGCATGGACTGAGGGACTTAACTGCCAGAAGTTTATTTTCTCACAGTTCTGAATGCTGAGAAGTCCAAGATCAATGTGCAGGTTTATCTGGTTCCTGGTAAGACGTCTCTTCCTGGTGTGTAGTCAGCTGCCTTTTCACTCTGCCCTCACATAGTGAACAGAGAGAGAGAACTCCAGTGTCTCTTCCTCTTCTTCTAAGGGCATAGGCCCTATCAAGTTAGGGCTCAACCCTTATGATCTCACTTAACCTTGATCACCTCCTCACAGGTCCTATCCCTAAAGATAGTCACCTTAGGAGCAGAGCTTCTGCACATGAATTTTAGGGAGACACAATTCAGTTCATAACAATATGCATACTTAATGAATGTCTGACAAACGTTCTCATACTCAGTGCTTTTATGTTCCAGTGTTTCCCAGATTTTTCATACCCGTTACTACTTTTTAAAATATCACACACTAGAAGTGTGTGCAGTGCTCTGGGACTAGTGGTTTGTTGGCAATGACCTCAGAAGAGGCTTGCTGGGGCGCCTGGGTGGCTCAGTGGGTTAAGCCGCTGCCTTCGGCTCAGGTCATGATCTCAGGGTCCTGGGATCGAGTCCCATATCGGGCTCTCTGCTCAGCAGGGGGCCTGCTTCCCTTCCTCTCTCTGTGATCTCTTCCCTTCCTCTCTCCTACTGTGATCTCTCTCTGTCAAATAAATAAATAAAATCTTAAAAAAAAAAAAAAAAAAAAGAAGAGGCTTGCTGTTAAGCCAGACGACCGACATTTGAATTCTAGCTTTGACATTCCTGCTTCTGAACAAGTTATTTACATTCTCTGGGACTCCATTCTCATCTATAAGATGGAGATAATACATCCCACCATGTTGCTGTGAAGCCTGAATGAATGATACACGTGGAGATAGCCGAGCTCGGGAAAATGCACAGCAAGTACACAGCCTTCAGACTTCATTCAGTCTACTCTTTTGTCTCCGTGACCCCCATCAACACTTAATTTCTTACTGGTACTGTTCAGATAACTGGCATTTATTCTGTGCCGGACATTGTTATAAGTAACTGTTCATAGTTGTGACATCTAAATTAATACCCACAAACATGAATAGCTAGTACTATTACTCTCAGGAAACAAAGACAGTTTCTACTGACATAGAAGAACCTAGTGACAGTTCCTCAGCCTCCTCAGAGACTGAGAAAAAGCTAGGAAAGGTAAGGCAAGAAGTCCCTAAACTTTGAGACAGGGCTTTTGATTTCTCTGAGGTCCTGAGACAATAGAGGGTGACTGGCATTAACAACCTCTAGCAACTGTCCCTGCTTCTGAAAGGGGTGGCATATTAGCTTCCTGTTGCTACTATAACAAATTACCACCAATTTAGGGGTTTAATACAACCCAAATTTATTCTCTTACAGTTCTGGGTATCAAAAGTCTGAAATGGGTCTCACGGCTGTGTTCCAAGGTGTTAGGGGTGATTGTGTTTCCCTGACTTTTCCAACTTTGAGCAGATTCCTCCCTTCCTGGACTCATAGCCCTGCATCTCTCCAAACTGCTTTCATCATCAAAACCCCTTCCCTGATGCTGACTCTCCTGCCTTCCTCTTCCCCTAATAAGCACTCTTGTGGTTATACAAATCCAACCTAGGCAATCCAGGGTAATGGTTACATCCGAAGATCATCACGACATCCCCGCTGAGCAGGGAGCCTGATGCTGCGCTGGATCCCTGGACTCCAGGATGGTGGAAGGCAGATGCTTGACCAGCTGAGCCACCAGCCACAACACTGGGTATTTAGCCACCCAGGCATCCCAGCACTGGGGTAATCTTAACCTACATGTTGAATATTCCCTTATTAAAAATATATTAATCCTGGAAATGTAAATCCATAAACAAACCCATAAATTTATACGTGGAAAAGGAGCTTTGAAGAGAAACTTTCAAGGAAGGATGAGAAAGGAGTTCCAAGTGGTCACAATGATGAGAATGTCTGGTCTGGTTTCAGTTCATTGTCTTTAGGCATGAATTTCTTAAATTTTTTTTTTCCCCGAAGCACTTTCTTCTAGCTCCAAGTCCTTTTTTACTTTTTAGTCTTTGACAGAAATCGCTTGCTTTTTCATCTTCTACAACTGATTGATAAGGAAAAGAATACTGGCTGAAATACTGCCTTTTGCCTTTGGCCTATTGCTAACCTGCATTCACAAACTGCAGAAGCGGAGTTTGGGGGGATGCCCAGTCCTGGAGTCCAGCATGTACCTTTACAAACTTGAAATTCTTCTCTTTGACTGTGCTGATTAGATTCAGCCTCTGGGTGTTCATCTGTTTTAAAGTTGTGTAGTCTCTAATTCAGCAGAGGAAGTTTCCTCTTCAAAGTACTCTCTCTTTATTAAACACACACACACACACACACACGCACGCACGCACACACAAACCCATTTATTTATTTATTTGAGAGAGAAAGAGAGAGGGAGAGAGTTGAGGGAAGGGCAGAGGGAGAGAATCTTCAAGAAGAGTGCCCCCTGAGGCTGGAGCCTGACTCAGGGCTTGATCCCATGACCCATGACATCATGACCTGAGTTGAAACCAAGAATGGGATCTTGAAATGACTGAGCCACCCAGGTGCCTCTCAAAGTACGCTCTTTGATTGTAGTTTTAAAGACAGTCCAAAGATTTCAAGTGTCTTTTTTATATACATAAAAATGAGTTGCTTTAGAATCACTGGAGCTTATAAGTGAATTAGAGGTGGAAAATAATCAAGCTTCTCATAACCCTTTACTGAAACCCACATTCTTCACCTTCAGTCCTAAAAGCCTTGGCAGATTGCTCCCCTTAAAATGCATTCATCTCTGCTATTTTCTTGTATAATGCAGGACTTAATACTCTGGAGCCAGTAGCTGAATTCTAGAGGGTGGAAAATTGGGGAGTTAGATTTAACAGGAGAAAAAAATTCAAAACCCCTCTTCTTTTCATTGAGGCTTATCACCAGCTTTCTAGGTTACAATTCATCTACTGTCAGGTAAAAAGAAGGTGTATTTCCAAGGAAAAGGCTGTCACAATGGGGACAGGACCACCACTCACTTGAACTTTCGGAGTATTCTCTGGAAAAAAACCCGTGAACCACCAGTCCAATCTAGAAATGCCATACAATGCAAGTATTCTACCACATGGGCCTTTTAACTAGAGAATGATTATTAGAATGTTTTAGTTTTACCATGTGTATAATTAGCGAGGAAATACTTTTCATTTATTTATTTAGTTTAGTATGTATATATTAAGAATCTGCTCTCTACTGTGCCTGGTATGTTTTATCTTGATTAGCCACTGGTAATTTAAATTATTCATTTGAAGCCAGAAAATCTTAACTTCTCTATCCACCTACTTTTTTCAATGGCTAAAATATAGTATGAGAAGTAGCTGGTTTCTGCAAACTGTGCTTAAAGATTTTATTAAAGCTTTGTAGTCTACCAAGCTAAGGGAAATTATATCCAAATTGAAGAAATCTATACTATAAAAAGTTGAGCTCTTTTTGTTTAAAGACAATAAAATAAGCACTTGCTAAGATATCAATGCGGATGAACTAATCAAGGGCTTACCACAGCTAGCTTTTTGTAGGCGAACAGAACAATTAAAAAATGCACATACCATGTTTCTGTTAAGCTATGCCAAAGGCTGTTTGCTTGGTAGAGGATTTGGCTTAATAAGGGTGACAGCTGCTTGGTGTGAGCAGCGACATTTCTAAAACGAGAACCCACTCAGAAATATAAGGCTTCATTCCTGTATTAATTGTAAACATGCAACAAAAGAAATGTTCCCTTCTTAAAGACGGAGAAGTAAACTATGAAGTCGACACATAAGGGGTCATAACAACACTATGTGAAATTACTTGCTTTCAGTTTACAAAATGCCACTTGTGCATGAGACTTTGTACATGCTATTCCTTCTTCTCAAATCTCTCGCTCACTCACTCTGTCACGTGTGCATGACACGCACACACTCCCAACTAGTTACTATACAACTCTCACTTTTCAGTTCAGATGTAACCTCATATACGGAGGTGAGTCCAACTCAAGCCTATCATTATAGCTTCTCTCACTGCATCCTCCACTTCCATCACAACACACATCATATTGTAGGTGATTGCCTGAGCACATGTTTGTATCTTCCAGTAGGGCATAAACTCCAAGAGGGTAGGAACCACATCTACTAAACACATAGTCCAGTCTCCGCTTCATAGAGGGAACTCAATAAATGCTTATGAAATTTGTGCTTCCATGAAGGAACTTTAAAGAATGGCTTGTAGGCTATAATGAAGTTTCCGGAATGGATGAACATATTTAATGACAAGGTATGTCAGTCCATTGAGGTGAGGGGAGGGGAAGGGAGGCTTATTGATGACAGAAACAGAAAAATGACTGGCAGGAGGCAAACAACCCTTCCAAACTGCCTCTAGGAGAAGGGGAACCCTCAGCAAAGCTTCATCCTTCTTGCTGTGCCAGTAGATGTGTGTTCATCATTGAAATTAGTGAGTTGGACTTACTAAGCCTGGTATTACTGGACATTTGAATCTTAAAACAAACTCTTTGGGATCTGGTTCCAGGTGCTCCAAAGCAAATTTAAGATTATAAATTAACTATTGGGTGTTATGATGAGAGACTATTCTACATATGACAGAGAGAGAGAGAACCCCTATGCTCTAGACACTTATGAATCAGATTCCTGGGCCTGCAAAATAGAAAGTAAGACCCTAGACTATGGCATTTCATCAAATTAATGCCTAGAATGGTCTGTTCATCTGCATGGCCAACTGGGAATTGTGACAACGCAATCCTGTCTTCTCATGTCTTTCAAACTTCCATCAACCACTAAGCAAAGAAGAAACCTTCTAAATAGTAGCTTTTGAAATAGAAAACCAAACAGAAACCTATGAATTTGCCAATTTCTCTGTATTTCCTGTTATTGTGCAGGAAAAGATTTTGTTGTGCATACAGTATGCCCAATTCCTAATTATGCCACAAGGTATATAGATAATGTTTTAAGTAATGTTTTTCAAATTCAGGATTTAACGAAAAAATTATCATGCAATCTGAGCTAACTTAAATTATATCAATTTATACTATTACTTGGCCAGATGGAATTATTAATGCTTAAAGCCCTTACACAACTTTAAAACAAAAATACATTTAAAAATTGAATGAAATAAGACTGAAAATCCAATAAATTTTAAATTAACAAAACAAATATAATCAATGATAATGTTTTTTTGAAAGCAAAACTACCATTCCATAAAATATGAAAGTCATTGCTAAGAAATTTTTTTTTTCTTTTTTGACATGCACATACTTTTATGTTTCTGTAATGAAAGCTCAGGGTGAAAGAGAGATACTGAGAATAAGAGAGAAGGGGAGAAGAAGGAGAGAGAGATACCTTGTCTATTTTGTGAATTGTTCTATCCTTGATGTAAGATGCCTGCACATGGTGTTTGATTAAAGACTTGTATGATTAATAAATACATTTCCTGACTGCTTTTCACCATTGTTGAGGCAGTGACATCATTTACTTTGTTTAATGCTTTATTTTCCTATCCATTAACTTTCTGTCCTTTATTCATTAGTCCGGGGCAATAAAATTGTTACTTGGCATTATTGTAAATTCAAACATGGTCATCAAAACCAAGCAGCAATACTTTATTATAATGTGGTCATCAAGAGGATCCAAGGCATAGGTATATTCTTGTTTTCAAACCATGAAAGGCAAAAACATAATTCTGGATTTGATGTTGGAACAGAAAAGAGCATTAATGAAAAAAACTGGTGGAAGACAGGCCAGAGTTTAGTTAATAGTAATGAACCAATATTTGATCTTAGTTTTGGCCATGATAAGACAAGATGCTAATATTAGGGGACACAAATTGCTTGAGGAGCATCTGGGACATTTCTGTGCTATCTTTGCAACTTTTTGGCAAGTTTACACGTACCCCAACATTTTAAATGTTATTTTTAAAAATAAAGACAGAATTAAAAAAATATCTTTGGTATTCTCCAGTGTCCTCAGAGTCTTATGTAAATCATGGCTCTTCCACAGAGGAGTCTATAATCCAGTTAAGACAAAGTAGACACAAACCAACCTGAGAACAATTAAGTGATATTGAACATAGGTACAGTAAAATACCAGAGAAAAAGGGATGTGAATATAAACTATGATCATCACTTAAGAGCTCATGGACCTCTTGAGGCAGAAATTGATTTTGTTGATACATCGATGTTTCAGGTGGGTGTGGGGCAGAGAGGATTTTAGGGGACCATGATGAGGGAGACTATTGAAGCCGATGTAAGGATAGTGAACGAAAGGACTAGAATTGGACAGGGAGTGAGGGGGACTGTAAAAAAGTGGGATGTAAGATTGGATAAGGTAGTTGGGGGTTTGACAGTTGTGGGTGCCAAAGCTAAATGACTGATTAGCCTTGAAGAGGAGTAAATTACATTTGACTGGTCTTTGAGTTCCATGAAGGCAGCAAACGAGTATATTCATCTCTTTGTCTCCAGAGACTATCATAGCACGGAACCCAAGAGTATTCCATTTTTTATCCATTTGTATATTTGAGGGGTTGGGGGAAGCGGGGGGAGGCAGAAGGACAAGCAGATTCTTCTCTGAACTCAGAACCCACTCAGGGCTGGATCCCAGGACCCTGAGATCATGACTTAAGCTGAAATCAAGAGTTGGATACTTAACTGACTGAGCCAACCAGGTGCTCTACAATGAGTATTTCTTAATGTGGAGGAAATAACTTTGCACATACATCTTTACACACATTCCTAGAAGTAGAATTTCTTTGATATATATCATCTCTGACATATACTGGCAGATGGTTTCCCACTAGCCAAGTATTATGTAAGGTGATTGGCCACACCCTGTACAGTGAGTGTATTGACAACAATTCAATTCGTTCTATGCATTCTATTTATAGCAGGTTTTAACATAGGGACCCAGAGGCTTACGTAATAATTGGAAGGACTTACAGAGAAAATTTGACTGTCACCCAAAATCTCAGCCTGCAGCAACAAAGTCTGTGGTTCTCAGTACTTCACCTAGAAGCTACTATGAGCCTCAAAAACCTCTGAAGATACCCACCAATTATTTCAATCTGCAGTCAAATGCAGATGATCAAGATGCTCACCCTGAAGTCACTTCAAACTCTAGACCCGCCCTGTATCTAACTGCAACTGCCTCTAGAGAAAATTGGCCCCTCTTTCTCTTCTTCCTCCCAAAGCTCTTACAAATTCCTTTCATTGGCAGATATTGACATGGAACCACAGGAGAGGGAGGTTCTGAGAAAGTAGTTTTAACCTCTCTATGATTGAGACAACCTCATACATCTTCAGTGAAACCCTGGTAACCTCATTACTGTAGGAATTTTATTATCATTCATGTAATATAAATGATATGCCAAATCTGACATAGAGCTCTGTTCTATAATATAATCAGTACGAGACATGATCCTTGTTCAGGGACAGTCTAAGTGGGACTCTGGTCCGGGAATACTTCTGGACCATGTGTTAAGTAATTAGGTCAAACACTGAGTTAGTTATACTTAGTCTAAAAGATAAGGAGGATTCCAGGACTAGTTCACTCTTATTAAGATGTTTATTTAGATCCTTTCTGCCTTAGATCTTTGATCTGTAGATGACTTGTATTGGCTTCGATAACTCCTCAGTAAGTCTAAACTATCCTGGTTGAAGCTCCTGCTTTAGTCTCAACCTAGGTTCTGCTCCTGATGGTGAGGGTTAAGGAGCCAACATGGCTGTGTATATATCGATAGGACCTCCTCAGTCCAAAGACAGACAGACAGAAAGAAAGAAAGAAAGAAGAAAGAAAGAAAGAAGGAAAGAAAGAAAAGGGAAAAGAAAAAAGGAAAAAAAAAAAAGAATCTATGTATCACACTTTCTGGCTGAAAATATTTTTCCACAGAATCTCCCAGTATTAGAGATCAAGTGCTGACTCTTCAGGATTGAAGTCTTCACACACAGCCTTCAAATCTGTCTTTTAAACTCATCTCCTACTAATTCCTCATGCATCTTCCACAGTCCGACTAGTCATGGAGACTAGTTTGTTGTGCTTCCACCTACGATGCTCTTTCCTGGAAGGTTTTCTCCATAAACTTCCATCACAGCTTTCAGAGAAATCTCATTATACCACTCTTACCTGAACCTTTTCCAGAAAAAAACCTCTTTTCCCTGAATTAATTGTAACCCTTATTTCTACAGCACCAGAACGCTTTGTCTCTATATCCGTGGTAGCAGTTTTCACACCAAATTTTAATTGTTTAGATAAGATGCCTATCTTCTCTATTAGATAGCTATATCCTTAAGGGGAAAATAACCTACATTTTACTCTTAGGATTGCTATCACCAAGCAGATTATGCTCAATAAAGTTTTAATTGCCTGAATTTAATAAAATAGCTGACATTCATATAATACTTTAGAGTTTACAAAATGCTTTCACATGCATTCTTCCACTTAATCCTTACAACAATCCAATGAGGCAGATATTTTTATTATTTCTATATCGCAGATGAGGAAATTAAAGCTCAAGAATATTTAGGATCCGCTCTGCACGCCAAAAACTCACCATAAGTGCTTCCAGATTGATGGCTTGATGTAGACAATTGCTCACTGCTCTCTGCGCTTTTATAAAAAACAAAAACACGCTATCTTGCTGATCTTTCCTTTAAAATTAGCATCATAATATCCACCTTCCAAATCTCCCGAATTCTGATTTGATTGAGGCAGCATTTACAAAGTCCTAAGGATCCTTTAAAATTTCAGGGTCATATAAATGCAAATGTTATTTTGGAAAGATGGAGACGGAGTTGTAGAATGTACATTTCTCATTTCAACATGAAAGTTTCCTTCTGTTATCTTCTGATAATATTTTCCTACTGTGCTATGTATTTAGGTATAATTAGAGACAACCTTTGTAAGGATGGAGACTTTGAGTAAAACATGAATAGGAACAGAAAACTTTGAATATAACTAGCTCATTGAAATGGGGCTTACGAAAAATGTTCTGATTTAGAACTGGCCAAATTTCTAAGAGATTTTTCACTCTGCAGCCCAGCCACTCCCAGGACTCCTAGGAAATTAATTTATACCTTCTGGTTTCCTAAAGTCAGATGCTTCAGAAACCTTTGGGTTAACAGATTTGTGCCCAGATTTCCAATCCATTGCTAACTTCTTTATTTTTGAAGGTTTTATCTATTTGTGTGTGTGAGAGAGAGAGAGAGAGAGAGAGAGAGAGTGAGAGAGCCAGAGGAGGAGCAAAGGGAGAGGGACAAGCAGACTGACTCTGTGCTGAGCAGGGAGCTGAGGCAGGGCTTGATCTCAGAACCCTGAGATCATGATCTGAGCCAAAACCAAGAGTCAGATGCTTAACCAACTTAGCCATCCAGGTGCCCCCATTGCTAGCTTCCAAGCACCTCTCTGAGCCCCAGCATCTCTCTGTTAAGTGGAAATAAAAGAAGTAGGTACCTACCTCATAGGACATTGTGTGTGTGTGTGTGTGTGTGTGTGTGTGTGTGTGTATTACATGTGATGATGAATGTAAAGCTTGGCATAATTCCTGAAATATATTAAATGTCCCATAAATATTATGATTTACTGGAGGAAATAAAAGAATAGGAGCAATAAAAAGAATGGCTTCAGAATCAGGTGCTCTGCTGGGCATTTCAACACATCTTTACAAGAGCTCTATGAAGTAAGTTTCAGTACCATCCTCATTTTAGAGACAAGGAAATTCCAGCCCAAACAGTTGGTGATTTGAAGGTCTCACTCATGCACTATTTCCTATCATAGGTGACACTGCTGATATAAATGGTCCCTGACTTATGATGGTTCGATTTCATGTTTTGACTTTATGATGGTGTGAAAGCAATAGCATTGAGTAGAGACCATACCTTGAATTTCGAATTTTGATCTTTTCCTAGGCTAGTGATATGCCATAGGATCCTCTCTCACAATGTTGGGCAGTGACAACGAGCCACAGCTCCCAGGCAGCCATGAGATCACGAGGATCAACACCATACACTTACACCCATTCTGTACCCATTCTGTACCCGTTTTTCACTTTCACTACAATATTCAATAAATTCCATGAAATATCCCGTACTTTACTATAAAGTAGGCTTTGTGTTAGATGGTTCTGCCGAACTGTGGGCTATGTTAAGTGTTCTGAGCACTTAAAAGGTAGGTGAGGCTAAACTATGATGTTCAGTAGGTTAGCTGTATTAAATGCATTCTTGACTTGGTATATTTTCAACATATGATGGATTTATTGGGACATACCCCAGCGTAAGTCAAGGAAGATCTGCTACTCATTATTCTACAGCCAACCACTTTTTGCTTTTTCATTTTTTTATTTTTTAAAAGGGGTATCTCTTTTAGACTCCCTAATCTCCACCAAGTGTTTTGAAGTCATACAAAATTTAGACAAATGGAGATTTTTCTTCTTTTTACTGCCTTATGGACAGATCCTGAAGTCCCGGGGGCTATGAAGCCCACTTGTAAATCATCATCAACTATCAGCCTTCCATCACTTTATCTTTGCCTTGCTCCCTGAGCTTTAACAGGCCGAAACTGCTTGGCACAGCGTTGTCTATCTGCCTGACACTTCAGGGCATAAACCATGGGGTGAAATCAAGCTCCAGACACTAGAAGATCCCGCGGTGTTGTGATAAAACTTAAATTACAACTCAGAGAAGACAGTGTATACGTGATATTAAAATGTCTGAGCTCTTACAAATAGTGAAGGAAACCTGAAACCACAACTTACAGTCTCACTGAACTTGGAGGATGAAATGTTAAATATGAATAGAATATGCACTCAAAATACGTAACAAAACTGTCACAGATGCTTCTGCAAAAAAAAAAAAAAATCACTAAATTATTAAATACAGATATCTCAGTTAATTTAGACACCAGAGGTGTTTTGGTTTTAAAGTGCTATAAGCATTAATATTCATCACAGACATAAGATTTGATAAGCACAGAAGGACCATACACAAAGCTTTGGTGATAACAGGAAATTGTCTTCCCAATGTTTAGAGAATACTTTGCTCTCCATCTTCACAAGTTAAAGTTGACACTGAAAGTTATGTTCCCTTTAGAATGTGGATTTTCTTATATAAATGTGCTCTTTTCATAGCTGGATTCTTGTGTTTTTATTCTAGTGATGACAATATAATTGATTCTGGTCGAATGTATATCATGGATGCTATTATTGATAGCTAGAGGGTTTCCAACCCAAGAAACGTTCCAGTGGGAAAGAGGAGTCAAATGAATAGTCTACTGCAGCAAAATAACTTCTATTAGCTTCTTTCTAAGTTGGAAATGATACACACTCCACTTTCAATTTTTCTGAATCCATGCTCCATTGAGCTATATCAGTTTTCACCTTTAACATCAGCCAAATAGATTTGAAAGGAGATGAATTGAGATTCAAAGGATAATATAGTTTTTGAAGGTATAATAGAGTCAACTAAAATGAATTGAATAGTAGCTTGGAGCAAGTGTTAATTTTTTTTTAAATAAATGGAATTGGTGTCTGCTAGAACCACTTATTTAAAGGTCTTCCCATATTTTATTGGAAACTGATACTTCAAAAAATGTCTAGCATGGCCAATAGATTCTCTTAGGGCTGGACTACTGTGTGAGCAGAATCATTCCATTTTAACACATTTTCTTTTATATCATAGTATTTCCTCTTAAATGATTACTTATGGAAATATACAGAATCCCAGGTTTATAATGACTTTGTCATTTTGCTTTCTTTCTTATTTCTTTCTTCACTAGAAAAAAATGTGGTTTCTAAGACATTTAGGTATTTGTGGCTAGAACTCTTTGGTATATTAAATGAGAAAAAATAAAATCAAATAACTGATAAAATTAAATACTTGAAGTGAATCATCTTTTCTCTTTTTAAAATATATTATTATAAGCACATCTTGAGTGATCACAGGCTCAAAAGTCTATAGCAACATTAGCCCCCATATCTGTTCTGATCATTGATCTGCTGCTCATGATGTGACCTTGGGTGAGCAGCCGTCTTCTGGTCCTCCAGTGTGGATTACAGAAGGAAAAACATGTAACTTTTCTATAAACCAAAGACAGCTCTCCAAGGTTGGGTAAGCAGGGGAGAGTCTGTTTTATCAGCTGCTATTGGTTTGCCTCCATTCCAGGCACTGACTCTCTTGGGTGAACTGTCTTTCAGTGACTATGTGGCCAGACCTTTGCTGGGGCATCTGTCTGTCCTACTAATTAGTATGAAGTTTTCTATTTTTTCGATTTTTAAAAGAAATTTCCAGGTAACTATTGTGTATGTGTGAATAAAGCTACACGTGTGTGAAAATCATTTGCAAATTCTCCCCCCCCCCCCCGTTAGTATTAGCATACTTGCCCCTTGGGTTATTCTCAGGCAAGAGGCAGAAAAACCAGTTCCTAAGCATCGCTTCCCTATTCTGTTTCCTTCAGCTCCCTTTACTGTGTTTTCCCTCCCATTTCATCTTCTCTTTAGTTTCACTCAGGTATAAATGATTGCTAATAGCATAAAAGGTCAGCTCTTCCTAGACAAAACAACACGGCTCAAAAGGTAGTATTCAAGGAATAGGTAGTGAGTAGATTTTCAGAGGAAACAGGATGGTTGCCAATTTGACTTATTCAATAAATATCATTTTTTTTCTTTCCTCTCCCAAGGAGACCTCCAAGAGGGTCTCTCTCTCTCTCTCTCTCACACACACACACACACACACACACACACACACACACACAGAGCAGGATGCCCACTATTTGCATAAGGGATAAATAAACAATGGAATGTGGTCAAACAGGCAGCTATACACCAATGGAGTCTCTTATATATTTTCATGGCAACAAATCCACACAGGAAATTTAGAATGTGTTAATATGTGAGGAAATCTGTTTGGTTTTTGTTAGATTCAGGTAGAGACTCATTTCCCTAAACTTCTGCAGTAGAGGCTAAAATAAGTTGCTAGCATTGGCCAACACAGATGGATGGACCTGGAGAAAGACAGCAAGCATAGGAAGCCTAGGGCTGGCTCTCTTCGGAGCTGTAGCTCTTACCACGAACCAGCACATCCACCGATTTCATATTATACTTCTTGGCTGTCTGCTATAGGCATCTCAATTCCCAACAGTTTAGCAAGCAGAAACATTATATAAGAAATTTTCTATGAGCAGGGTTTGGAGGATTAACTAATTCCTTTCACTGTTGCTTGAATAGTGTCTCTCATTCTTGAGCACTTCAGATTTTCTAGGCAAAGGGGATGGCTTAGGTCAGTTGCTCTCAAGTGCAGTCACCAGACCAGCAGCAACCACATCCCTTGGAAAGTTGTTAGTATAAGTTCTCAAGTCCCACTCCAGACCCACTGAATGGTGGGCCAGCCATCTGAGTGTTAGTAAGATCATTCTGATGTACTCTCCAGTTTAAGAACCACAGGTACAGGCAATTATGTGAAGCCCAGGGCAATGTTTTCAAACTCATGGCAAGGAGCAAGCCCTGCTTACAGCTCATTGAAACTCACAGAACATAAGGCCTATTCAGATTTCTCTGATAATGTCAGCAGCAGGGCCAGTTCTTAGGTCTCAGCATCCAGAATCAGAATCAGAATCACTTAGTGAGGACAGAATGTAGCTTTCACACAGCAGTCAGCAACTCTGATGCACGGGTGAAATCTAGCTCATTGCATATTTTTGTAAATAAAGTTTTACTGAAACACAGCCACACTCATTTATGTACTTAGTATCTATGACTGCATTCACACAGCAATGGCAGAGTTGAGTACTCACAGCAGAGACCTTATAGCAAGGGATGAGTGTTCCGTACTGTGACTAGAGAAAACTGTTGCAAGGACATAGCATGACCTTCTACCATGAGATCCAGATCCAGCGTGTAAATACGTAGATGTTCCTGCAGGGAAATATACAAGGTACCAGCAGCCCAAACTATCTTCCTGGGAATGAGCTTATGTAAAAATATGCTATTTTGGAAGGCCACTGTAAGAGCCCAAGAAGACGGGGGTCATCATAGTAAAATCTGGGAAAGGAAAGGAAAAAGAAGAAAAAGGGTTGGAGTAGGATTGGCAAATTCCTATGTTCCAGCTTCCTTCTCATGCAAAAGACAGACATTACCCACCAGTCATGACACTCTTGTTCTCAGAGCCCTATCTGGACTCATGACCTTTCTCAATACAACCGTCCAGGCAGCCATTATGAATCTTCTGGAGTTGGTGCTGTAGAGGAAACTTATTCACCATCATGTTTCTGAATTAAAGAACAAGGCCAGCAAAGGTTACCATGAAGGGGTTCTCTGCAACCTATGTGGGGAAGTTCTGGAGGGCTCAGGAGGGTAATGAGGAATGAGAGGTTCCCTAAGGAAGTATGAATGAAAAAATCCAGGTACTTCCATATAGGTTATTTTAATAATCTTCTCTATACCCCCACAAAGTAGATACCACCCTCTTATGGTACCTGTAGCTCTTAATTTACTTGCTGGAGGTAACAGCCTACAAGTGGTCTGATGAGGCACATCTGGTCTGACACCGAAGCCCCTATTTTTCCACTATCGCTTCTACCACTACACTGTTTCACCAAAGGCTGCACTATTCCTAAATCTTAGTTTTGAAATTGAACTTCATGGTATGTTTATCTAAATGGATGACAAAGAGGGAGGGGGAAGGGGGAGGGACATGAGAAAGGAAGTGGGGGTGGAGACTCAGGTGGATGGAGAGACAGAGAAAGGTAGGGAGAGATAGGGTAGAGACAGAACTCAGAAAGGATATGGAGATTTCTTCTAAAAGAAGAAAACGCGAAACTTTTGCATCAAACTTTCAAGAAGGAAGCTAAGAGGAAAAGACCTAAAATAACAACCTGTACATATATAGGACCAGAAAACATCTGCTGCTTTGTCTGTCCCAGGAGGCAAATATGTACGTATAAAGTCTTCCTTCTCTGGAGAGCATACTCACGGTGTGATGGCTGATCAAAGACAAGACAAGAGGGATTAAAAAAAATTAAACTCTTTCCAAAACTTTGGAGAGATAAGAGCAGAGCTGGATTTATGGGTAGGTGAAGTAGACGATTAGTCTGAAAACTGTCAGGAAAGCCGATACTATGAACTTGCATCCAGCTTAGGAGTATGTTTTCCCCAAAGAGCACTTTTTGAAAATTATTCCTTTGATCTAAGCATTACCCTCTTCTGGATCTCCTTTTAAGGGTAAATAAATTCGGTAACGATAACACATTCAATCAGACAGAGTTCACCGCATGCAAAAAACAAAAAGTAAGGGATTAGGTCTTGAATGTACGTTTTAGTTTTTTTTCAATGTTAAACACGGTGCAAAATGTTTGAAGCGTTCTTACACGAATTTACAATTGTAATAAAAATCTATCTTGTAAATCCCATAACAGGGTGGAAAAGTGTTGCCTATTTTATTCCCTTTATGGTATATCACAATTTGTACAAGTCCTAAGTGGCTCTGAGAAGCCCAACAGTCATGGCCTTTAACCAATTTTTGCCCCAATGTATTTGCCCAAGAGAGTCTTCACTTCCCACTCTTCACTGCTAACATCCATTAGAAGACTGGGATGTGATTTTGGAAACTGAACAGCCATAAGAGAATTTCCAGGACTTTTTTCTATTCACAGGTTTTTTAAATTTTTTTTCTTTTCCTTAGTTATATCTGAAGCTTTGATGACTAAAGACACTCTTATGACTTCATCATCCATAGATAATAAGAATTATCTAAAGGACCTCTAAAAACAGTTTTTAGACATTGTTCTAAATCAGTTATTCTACATAGTGGTCAGGAAATCTGTCCTTGTATATCTTATAGGCTGACAACTTACTGAGGAGTCATTTATAAAAGTATATTTTGAGATAGAAGGGGGATAAAAGAGTATCTTAGGAAACCTCCGTTTTAATCACTAAATGACCGTATCTATGTGGATTTGACAAAATTAGAGAACAGAGTCATAATTATCCTCACAGTTGTTGGATTCCTTGGGACTTGTCCTCACCCACCCATCTTCTTCCATTTCCATTGATCTGGCTAAAACCTCTTTTCATCCTCCAATTCTTTCCACCGCCTCATATGATTCTGGATCCAGCTTCACGCCCTTGACTTCCTGACTTTATTGTATGATGAGACCTTTGACCGAAGCACATCGGATACTCCTCTATCCATCCCTCTGGGGCTCACAAACACATCTCTTTCTTTCCAAGAAGTCTCTGGGGACCAGATTCTTTCTCAGGTGTGATCCATGGGGCCCAATACACAAACATGAACAAGTTTGAGCTTCTTCTGTGCCTCTTGCAGAGGGACAGAAGGGATAAAAATGGCATTGCTGCATCCGAGGTGTTGGATCAGAGAATAGGAACTACCCGGAGAGAGTCTGAGAATGCTTCAGTTTATCTGTCTTTCACCCAGTCATTCACATCTCTCAGGTCTTGGCGCTTGCCTTGACCTCATCTAACAGAGGGACTAGAACAGTCTGGTGAGAGGGAGACTCCTCTGTAAGCTAGTATTTCTTAAATAAAAAGAGGCTCCTACGATGCGTAGGGCAAGTCCCATAGAGGATCTTATCTTAATGTCTGGCACTGTGAGGTACAACAAGTGAAGCAATGGCTCTGGTGTCTGTGTACGGTAATGTAGTCACAAATGGGAGACATATTGCTTTAAGTATATGTTTGAAGTCCTGCTGGAGGCCACTTAATGCCCTAGGTCTTGGGGATTCAACAATGAAAGAAAGAAGGGGGAAAAAAATCCATGTTCCCATAAAGAACTATCTATGTTCTAGATAGATGAGACAGACAATGAACAAAATAAACAAGAAAAATATATATTAGGTTATATAGAGATAGGTTCTATGGAGAAAAATAAAAATTAAACATGTTGGTGGTAGTGGGGAGGCACAGAACTATAATTTTATTTAGGGTGCTCCAGGAAGATTTAAGTGAGTAAAGAATTGAAAAGGGTAAGAAAAGGAGCCACGCAGATAATCTGGGGGAAAATAGTCCCAGGTAGAGGACACATAGGTGGAAATGACCTGACAGGGGAGCAGCCGTGGCATGTGGGACAAACAGAAAAGGGGCCAGAACGCTGGAGCAGGGGCAAGTGTAATAGCTCATGAGATCAGAGAACCTGAGACAAAATCCCCAGGACTTTCCAGGTTATTGTGATTTGTTTTTTTCAACTTTTATTTTGGGTGAGATATGAAGTTATTGAAAGTTTAGAACAGAGGTGTGACATGATCTCACATATATATATTCAAGGAGATCCCTCTTGCTGCTGGGTTGAGAACAGGTGGAAGGAGTCAGTGGTAGGAACAACAGACCGGTTGGGAGACTACAGCAATCTTCCAGGAAATATAAAGAGGCAACTGAGATCAGGATAGACACCGGGAAGAAAGATGTGGGTATATTTTAAAGAAAGAACCATCAGAATTTCCTGATGGATAGAAAATAGAGAGTTCAGAGATGACTCCAGAGTTCTGGGAAAATACTATTGGATGAAGAGCATTGCCATTAACCAAAAAGGGAAACACTTGTAGGAGGAGTAAATTTGAGGGTGAAGATGAGAATGATTTCTGACATTTTCAGTTTGCAATGCTTATTTCAAATTCAGAGTTCATAGCAAAGCTCTGGGGCGGGCATGAACTCTTTAAAATTAAAGAGAGAAGGAAGGAGTTACAAATCTTGTGTGTTGGGCAAACACATGCCTATCAACGAACTTAAACAAGGGTGCACAATCGATTACTTCTTAACACATATATGATAGCATGATCTCTAAGGTTTTTCCATGGTCTTGACTTCTGACTTAATTTTATGCTAAAACTAGAAAAAAAATTTAAAGCGCTGAAACTCCTAAGTACTGGGTAATTGCCTTATAATTCCCAACGATGATTTGCTTCTTTATCTTTCTCCCTTATACTAGTCACCTCAGACACTTTCATAGCTTCTGGTCTCAGCTATCCAAGCTTGTAATTAGTTGCTCTTTAGAATAGGTTCATTAATCCCTTTTCATTTTTCTCTGCTATTTGCTTTGGATTCTCAATGTTTCTACTTGGCCCCTCTTTAGGCCAAATCATTTTCTTCTGCTGTCCAAGTTTCAAAACCTTTGTGTGGAACTAAATGGCTGACGGGTTTTTCAAATGAGCTGCCCCCAGGCTAACTCACAGTTAATTTTTTCTTATTCACTCAGGGCTTCTTTTTCTGTGTGGGTGAACATTACATTGCTCTACCTGTTTCTTTACTAGTTCAGGTAATTCCTCTTGATACATAAAATACAGTATTTTTTAAGATTTAATTTTATTTTTTCAGTGTTCCAGAATTCCTCGTTTATGTACCACACCCAGTGCTCCATGCAGTATGTGCCCTGTTTATTACCCACCACCAGGCTCACCCAACCTCCCACCCCTCTCCACTCTAAAACCCTCACTGTGTTTCTCAGAGTCCACAGTCTCTCATGGTTCGTCTCCCCTTCTGATTTCCCCCAATTCCCTTCTCCTCTCCATCTCCCAATGTCCTCCATGTTATTCCTTATGCTCCACAAGTAAGTGGAACCATATGATAACTGACTTTCTCTGCTTGATTTATTTCACTCAGCATAATCTCCTCCAGTCCCATCCATGTTGATACAAAAGTTGGGTATTTGTCCTTTCTGATGGAGCCATAATATTCCAGTATTTTGTTTTTAAAGCTAAATTGTTTCCTTCTCTCAGGTGCAGCATCTTGATTTGCTGACATTAAATTATAAGCAGCCCCTTATTAATGGCCAGACACTTTTATCATCACCTCCTAAAGTAGAGGTAAGGCAAGGGCAGGGTTGATGGGACCAGAGGGGAGAGATCTGAGTCTATCTTCTTCTGAACTTTGCTAGGAAAGGCTCTGTTTTAGGAAAGGAAAATTTAAGATTATCTTCTCTACAACCAAAACTTGGGATGACTGATTTTCTTTCTACCACTTTTGGGTATAAGAAACAGTCAGAAAGATAAGAGGACACATTCTGAAGGTTTCTAAGGACAATGTTTGGAAAATGGGGATTAGACAAGGAAAATGCAGATATGGTGACGGTGTCTACAGCACATGCTTCCCTGTTCCCAGAATCAAGAAATAATGTTACTCCCACTGTGTCAGGTCAAAGAGGCCTTTAAGGCTGGGATGGCACCACCACAATTTAGGTCTGATTACCATGCCACGCTGTGCTCCAATTTCAAAACAAAGGACTTCTGAATTAATTTTTAGAACACCATCATCCTTAACTGAATATAAGGAGAAAGTAAATACTGAGCAATTGCTTAAGACTGGAAAGGGGGGGGCAAGAAAAGGAAAGAAAAAACAGAAGAGGGTCTAAAAGTTTGTATCAGTTACTAAGAGAATTGTGGCAAAGATTGGAGGCTTTGTGGTGGAAAGTTCACATTCTGAGGTCATTTTCTGCGTTAGGTTCATCTCAGTCTGTCCTGCAGATTCAGAACAAAGATCCTAAAGTAACTCCTAGAGACACCTTCTCAAGCCACTCAGAAATGAAGGATAGCCAAAGCAGTGATCATTTTTCTAATATTAATTAGGAGGGAAAGAAGCAAGATTGAAGAGATGATTACATTTTCAGTGCTTCAACCAGTGCCCAATACTCCGTAGAAAACAGAGAGCGTGAGGCATCTGTGATCAAGATAGCACCGTGTGTGTGTGTGTGTGTGTGTGTGTGTGTGCGCGCGCGTGCACGCGCACACTTCTATGTTTGCAGGCTGGTGAGTAGTATGGAGGACCAGTGAAGAGATGAGGAAAAGGAATGAAGTGACAGCATTTCTACTGGTTAGAACAGGTCTACTTAGAGAGGGTGCAGGTAATTAAGACCGCTTAATCCAGAATCCATGAGCCCCTCTGTTACTCAGATGGCAGCATTTTTTTTTTTAAAGATTTTACTTATTTACCTGAAAAGGAGAAAGAGAGACAGAGAGGGAGTGTGCACAGAGGGAGAAGCAAACTCCCAACAAACCGAGGAGCCCAACTTGGGTCTCAATTCCAGGACCCTGGGACCGTGGCCTGAGCGGAAGGCAGACACTTCACTGACTGAGCCACCCATGCACTCTCAGAATGCACTATTATGAAATTTTCAAACCTTTACTAAATGTAGAAATTCTGATTCAGTACGGCCAAGGAAGCCTTATTTTCAACAGTCTCCTCAAGTCCACCCTGATTCTGATTGTCTTCTCCACGCCTTCAGAATTTTCTAGGCTGATCTGTTCATAAATGGGGTTGATAAACTCCCCAAACTATACAATTTGGGATGTACCTGCCTTTTTCCTAGGGAGGAAAATATCCATAGCTTATGCAGAGTCTCACAGGGTTCTGTAAGTAGAAGCTATCCTGTCCCAATATGCTAAAAAACGGAAACAAAACCAAAGAAGGACTGTGTCCGTGGAAGGCAAATTTGCTGGTATCTGAAAGTTTTCTATTCATTGGATCGGCAGGTGCAAAGTAAGCTATTCCTCAGGAGTAGGGGCAGGGCACACCACAACCAGACCAGATTAACCGATGACATACACTTGTGCTGAAGAAACACTAAATAAAAATAGAATTACATTAAAGAATGATGAGAATTAACTAATGTAGCAACAGATGTCTGCACTCTTGCGGTTTTGTACGGCAATGGCCAAACGACCCGCACTCGTGTCAGTAGGGAAAGTCATCTTGCTCTTTACCAGCCAGGTACCAAGGAGGATTTTGAAGGCACCCTGTCTTAAGCACCAAAGCAGCTGCTCAGTCTCTGTTTCTTAATTTCCTTAAAATAAATGGCCAATCTGAAATCATAGGCCCCTGAACAGAGTTTAAGAGAAAGCATGAAAAAGGTCCACGGCTAAGCTCGCTCTAGGCATGCAAGGCTGGGCTTGCTGCCAAGGAGGCATCTCTGTGTAAAAATGGATAAATGAATGAAATAACTCCTGGTCATAGTGGTCAATGGAGGAGGTATTTTACAATCAAGTCTGCGGACTTTCACTTTTTCCTGAATTTTGATTTCATTCCCTAAATAACATCTCACAAAAAGGATGGAAGGTAGGGGATCGAGACCCAGAGAAATGGACTGGAAAGTAGCCAGTGAGTCAGAAAAAAATCAGGTCATTGTAATTTTATGAGAGTCTGGGGGAGATAATGTTTCAAAAAAGATGAAGTGGTTAGACCTTCAGATGCTGCTGAGAGGTCCAGGAAGACAAGGATAGAGATGTGACCATTGGATTTATCACTGAGGTTATTGGTAACATTTATTCATACAGTAGTTTTCCTGAGCTTATAGCATGTTCCTGACATTGAGCGTGCACACAGTCAATGCTCATTGAACATTCGTGGAGAGAAAGGAAGAAAAGAAGGAAGGGAAAGAGGGAACCAAGAAAGGAAGAAGAGAAGGAGGGAAGAAGGAGAAAACGGAGGAAGGGAAGCCTGGATAGATAACCTAATAATGACAAATTGCATTTTTCCTGCCTGGACAAAAACTGATACTTGCTTTTGTGAGTTACCTTCTCTAGTCCCTTGTATATACAAACTATGTGCCGATGGCTCCTAAGTCGTCATATCCATCCTGAACCTTCCACTGACACTAGAGGGGTATATCTGACTTCTTACTTGATATTTAAATCTCTCATCTTTGATTATGCCCACAATACCTTTGGCCCAGTTCTGGTGGTGACAAGTCTCTGCTTAGTGTAGATGATTTAATCCAAAGCCAATCTGTTCCTATGTGTTTTTAAATGCTACCACTGCAAAAATTTATGAGTCATCTTTTTTTTTTTTAACACTAGGAGTTCATGCTCACTACTGGTTTTATTTTTGATTAATCAGTTTATCAGAGTGGCCAAACTGTGTTCTCTTTTGACTCAGCATAGACACAAATACACAACATCTGATATTTGCTTTAGGCTGCATATTTTTGAAAATACCTTTATCTATGTTAAAATTTTGTCTTTGAAGCTGCTCCTTCCTTCCCAGGGGGCATAAGAAAAAACAATTTTAACAGTACCCAGTGAGTCACATACTAAAAACATTAAAGGCAAGAGATAATTGCGGAGTTGTAGAAGGCTCTAACTAGTATGTCATAATATATACTGCTGAATGGTTCACATTTAATGGTTACTGGCATAGCAGAAATTTAATTTATTCCTAGAGGAATCAAGATGCAAAGATAGATTACCCTGATGCTCTCAAAAATTTATGCTGGGATTTCAAATGTTTTGTGAAATATTTTTCATGCTATGACCAATGTTATTACTATAAATATGGTTTCAACCCCAAGGCTTTTCCTCAGCGTAGTTCCATTTATTCTTCAATATAACAACTAAACTCACATTTATCAAGGCTGCCTTCCATTTACTGTGCTATTTTAATGCAAGATATGATTAATTAGGAATTTGTGTTTCAATCTCACATATGTGCTGCGCTTTAATTTTCTTAAATAATCTGCAATGTATGAAAAATGAAACTAATGTCTCCTATGATTTCTTAAATATTAAATACATATGGAGATAAAAGATAAGATTGCTTGAATAACAGATACTCAAAATGCATTTTAAAAAGATACTGCTGTGTCATTAATGTTGACTGCTGTCAGCAGAAATGTTCTTTTGAAACACTACTGACGGGATCTCTGCTTTTCAACTATTTTCAGCAGCAAGATCATGTATTAAGACATACATACACAGTAAGCAGTTGCTAAAAAACCATGGTTTAGCAAGAAAAGTTTGCTTCATACCCTTGTAAGTGGTATAATTAGGGTCAAGGGATATTCAAAGAAACAGCAAATAAAAATTTAAGGAGTCTGGAAGGTATAAAAGTAAGTTTTTAGTAAAAATATATATTATAATTGGATATAATATATAAAATATATATTACAATTATAATATGTTATATTACATATATTATAATTCTGTATTATATATGAAAAAATATATAATTTGATATATATTATAATTAGTAAAAATATATTTTAATTGACAAAAGTATATAATTGAAAGGTATAAAAGTGAGTACTTAGTAAGAATATATATTATAATTGGACATATAAATCTGTAATAAAGGGGAAAGTGGAAATATATTAATTACATCAAGACTCATAAGGAGCCAACAGGTAATTTTTCAGAAAATTGAAAATATATAGAAAAGTATTATATAAAGTTAATGATACAAAGGTAACCAGAGGAACCAAAATACAAATTGTTCATTCTGTTCAGCCACTGTCATATAACAAATCTCAAAACTCATTGGCTTACGACAGCAACAAATATTTTACTATTTCTCATCTGATCTGCGGGTGAGGTGTTTGGAAATGAGGTATTTGACTAGAGCTGGAACAGCCAAAAGCCCTAGCAACTAGGAAGCAGCCAACCAGGCATCTCATACCCTCTGCCTCATCTCCATAAACTGGTCTGGTCTTCGTGACAGCAGGGCAGTCTCAGTGCAATCAGATTGCTTATGTGGAAGGTGCTTTTCCCGCAGTGAACAGCCTGAGAAAGTAAAGTGGCAGTGCATGGAATTTTTGTGACATCAGTTTGTAAATCATACACCTTATTTATCTCATGTGCCAGTCCAGGTTCCAAGGAAGGAGAAAGACCCCGTCTTTCTAAAAGGGGATTGTCCAAGTCAAATTGCCAGAATATATGGAATGGGAGATATTGCTGGGGTCATTTTTGGAACATATGATCTGCAAAACCTTCCCTATTACCAGAAGAAACACATAACAAAAGAAAATTAACAAGGACTGTGGATTATGACATAAAACATAGTAACAGTAGCAAACAGCACACACCAAGTGCTTTTCTAAATCCTTTACAAATAATGACTTAATTAATACTTACAATAATTTTGTGAAAGATACCAGTAGGATTCTCATTTTATACATGAGGAAATTGTGGCAAAAAAAAGTAAAATAAATTGCCAAAGGCTCTGCAGCTAATTGATTGTTGAGCGGGAGTCGGAAGACAGAACTCTGACTCCAGGGTTCATTCCCTCAATTCCTCTGTCATATTTCTCTCATAAAGAAGGAGTGAAGACCTGACCTGAGCATCCTAACAAAAAGTGGCCAAATTCCTTAGGTAGAAGGAAAAGCCCTTAAATTCAATAAAAATACTCCAAGTAAATGCTACCTGAGAAATATATGTAAAACAAGGTGACACAGAAATTATAGAAAGAAAAGAAGGGGTAAAACATTCCTGACAATGCAAGCAACTACAAAAAGATGAGAAATGCTCAAAATCAGCATGCTGGAATAAACTGACGATACATGTACACAAACCATAGCCAGAGGAAACCATAATCAGAGGAAAAGACTCAATTTAAATGGAAACAAAAATGTGTCATGCTAGGAAAAAGCTTGACAAAAGTAGGAAGAATTTAAATGAATTAAATTCTTAACTTTGACAAGGATACAAAAAAAATTTAAACTTGTGCAAAATTGTGCCATTTTCTTAGGAAGATTTAACATTATAGGGATGTCAGCTCTCTTAAGCTAATATGAAAAACTGATGAAATATTCCTAGATTTCTCAGGGCACCCTGCTGGCTCAACTGGAAGAGCATATAACTCTTGATCCCTGAGTCATGAGTTCGAGCACTGCACAGGGTACAGAGATTACCAAGAAAATGAATAAAAAAACTAAACTTAAAAAAGTACCCCTAGATTTTTTTTTTCTAAATCTGGACAAGTTAAATCTAAAATTTATATGGAAGAATATAAGCAAGGCTATCTGGGAAAATACATACACAGTAAGCAGTAAGAGATAAGAAATGAAATATAGCTTATAATAGATGTAGTAAGGAAGACATGGCAAATCAATAGGAATAGCATGGATTATTCAATAAAATGCTATTAGTCAATAGTAATCTGGAAAAATAATAGAGTTGGAGTATACCTCATAGTTTTAACAATATGACCTCTAAATCGATCCTAGATTTTAAAAGCAGTAAAAACTGGAAGGAAACCTGGGTGCCTATTCTTTAAGAATCTCAGATCTGAGAAGGTTTCTCTAAATATTATATAACACTTTGAAACTATTAAAAGAAAGAAATGTATAAATTCAATGTGTAAATTTTCAGGAGAATTTGCATGGCATAAAAATTATCAAGTCAAAAGATAAATAACAAACCAGAAAAAATTGAATTCATATTGAAATTGAAATTCATACCACAAAGGGCTAATTACCTTAAAAAGCTTTCCAAAACCAGTAAGAAAGAGATAATTTGCATAAAAGAAAACACAAAAGGCTATTGCTCATCCCCAGTGATTAGAAGAGAATGCAAAATAACACTACAAGTGAGATTTTTTAATAGTTTTTTTTGCCTAACATATTGGGGAAAATGGGATAAGTTTGATAATGCACCATGCTGATAAAAGTGTTGGTTGACACACTGAAAATTTGGTTAAAACTTTAGGATGATAATGTGGTATAAGTATCGAAATCACATGCACATACAATTTGACTCAAGTATTTTACTTCTAGGTATGTAATCCACAGATATATATTTGAGGAATGACATAGAAAAACAGAGTAATACTATCTAAATATCCATCAGTAGTGGTCTTTCAAGGTGAATTAGAATGCCTTATTAAAAATCATGTGATGGGGACGCCTGGGTGGCTAAGTTGGTTAAGCAGCTGCCTTCGGCTCAGGTCCTGATCCCAGCGTCCTGGGATCGAGTCCCACATCGGGCTCCTTGCTCAGCAGGGAGCCTGCTTCTCCCTCTGCCTCTGCCTGCCATTCTGTCTGCCTGTGCTCGCTCTCTCCCTCTCTCTCTCTGACAAATAAATAAAATTAAAAAAAAATAATAAAAATCATGTGATGGGGCCTGGGTTGCTCAGTGGGTTAAAGCCTCTGCCTTCGGTTCAGGTCATGATCTCAGGATCCTGGGATCAAGCCCCACATCAGGCTCTCTGCTCAGCAGGGAGCCTGCTTCCTCCCTCTCTCTCTCTCTGACTGCCTCTCTGCCTGTCACATAAATAAATAAAATCTTAAAAAAAAATCATGTGAGTTCTATTTGCACAAATATGAAAGGATTGCTGAAAGCATGTTACAGATTGGAATGCATAGAACTTTACCATTTGTATTATGTGTAAATGTGCATATATTTACTTATACTACATGCTCAAGTATACATAAATTATCTTTGCATGGGTACATACAAGAAACATCAGAGGTTGCTTCTAGGCAGAGGGGGAATGAAGACAGAGGTGAATTTATTTTATATCAACCACGTATGTTTGCTTTTCAAAGCAAATTATTAATATGCATACCTATGCAAAAAGTAAAATTTTGCCGTTTCTTCCTTTACTTTTTTAATATGTTAAAAGTGTTTATAAGATGCAACTGTCTTGAGGAACTTCCTGCTGCTGAGAGGTCTTAACTACCATTAAAAATCATCATTATTGAGGCACCTGGGTGGCTCAGTGGGTTAAAGCCTGTGCCTTCAGCTCAGGTCATGATCCCAGGGTACTGGGATCAAGACCTGCATTGGGCTCTCTGCTCAGCGGGGAGCCTGCTTCCTCTCTCCCTGCCTCTCTGCCTACTTGTGCTCTCTGTCTGTTGGATAAATAAATAAAATCGTTAAAGAAAAAAATCATGATTATTAAAAAAATAATCATCATTATTTTTTCCCCCTTATACTCTTATACTCTTTTTTTCTTTCTTTCTTAGGAAAACTGTCAAGGAGACACTATAACAGTGGCTGAGAGAAAGATGTACATTTCCACCATCTAGTTTGGTAAATTTCAGGAGAAGTGTACCATTATTTCCATATACAATCTCATGGAATCATAGGATCTCAGAGTCAAAATTGACTTTAAATGTCCCATCTATGTTTTTGCTATGTTTCTAATCATTTCCTGACAAGGACTCTGGCTCAATCTCTGTTGAAAGATGCCAATGTTTGACAATTCCCATCACTGTAATAAAGTAAAAACTTAAAAAAGATTTATTTACTTATGAGAGAAAGAAACTGTGCATAAGCAGGTGAGGGGCAGAGATAGCCAAGTGGACTCCCACTGAGCATGGAGCCTGATCTGGGCTTCGATCTCATGATCCATGAGATCAGGATCTGAGCAGAAACCAGAAGTTGGATGCTTAACCAACTGAGCCAACCAGGTACCTCATTAAAGTAAAAAACTTTATTGAAATATTTGCTCAGAATATTACGAAGTTTTCCTAGATAATTTCTTTTCCATGTATTTTTTTAAAAAGTCACCACCTACAATCCTGTTTTTCTGTGAAGCCCTGTTTTTTCAGAACACTAGCCTTGTGCCTATATATATCATAGTTCTTATTACACAGCACTGCAGCCTTTTACTTATTTACCACACTTTCCTCTGGTTTGTTACTTACCTTTATTACCACTGCCTACTTAGCACATTGCTTGGCACATTATAAATAATCAATAAATGCTTTGTAATGAAGACATGGGTTTCATTAAATCCCAGGCTTATTTTTTTCCAATACCCTCCATAGTTTGGAAGAATTGGGGCTACCTTCTTCATTTTGAGGTAATTCAGCTTGATTCTTACATTTCAAATGAATGTGTCTCTCTCAGTCAATATCTGTTTCTGCTAATCTGAATTGACAAATGCCTAATAAGTTTCCTATCTTCAGACTGACATTATACCAATAATAGAGAGATATATGGTATGTCATCCCACTGAATCCAATCCCAGAAAATACATGAAAATATAAGTTCCCCAAAATGATTAGCAAAAGATAATCGTAACAGTAATCATAATAATTTGAAGTATTACTTCAGGACTCCAAAACCACAAGTCATAAAGATAACCAAATAAAGACCTTCATGGTTACTTTGTCTGAGCCAAAATTCAATTTCAAATATCAGTTAAACTTAATTTAGGAAGAAAGGAGAACTTCCTGTGTAAAATGAAGTCTGATTAGAGATCAAACAAGCAAACACGCAAAACAAAAACAACAAAACCCTCTCTACAACAGGGAATCTTTAAAAGGAGAAAGGAGTTCTATGGTCAGAAGAAATCCAGTGCAATAAGCATTTAAGTTAGTATAGTTCCTGCTACTAGGATGATACAATAAAAAATTATGACTAAGATTGTCAACTTTCCCTTTGGGGTTATTTTAAGCAAAAAGTATAGTGTCTAGGTTTGAGTTGCTTTTAATGACTTCTCAAGCTTCCTTCAAGTGTTACCATTTTATTCCTTTAAGAAATGGAAAAAAAAAAAGACCTCCATATTTGGGGGAAGAAATAAGACTTCACATTTCTAAGGTGAATCACACAGGCTTTATCTAGTGTAACATTCTCATTGTATAAAAGAGAACTAGGTCATGTAGGTTAGAGCAATAATTTTCCCAAAGCAGAGAGAGTTTTCTTGAGGAAAGACCAAACATTTTCATAGGTCTTCAAAAATACAATTACTTCTAAAATTTCAGTATTTAGTCACAATATACTTTCTCCAAAGGCCTCTTTTGGTGCAAAATGTTCTTGGTAAAAATCTGCATGGAACTTTAGTTGTTAATTGGCATAGATCTGTTTACTTTAGAAAAAAGTGATACAAAAGTAACTACCCTCCAAGCATCTCTTTTGATTATAAATTTCTCTGTGCAGAACAACGTCAGCATTTTAATATTTCTGTGATAAAATGTTAGAAAATAAAATGAAGTTTTTCTTTGGTTTCAATACATTTAAATACTAAGGTGATTCTACAGAAAAATAATTCTTAACATTAAATAAATAAATCACTGCACCAGAAACTTGACCTGGTTACTAGCTTTAGCTACTGGGCTAGAAGATTCAGGGTTTTGTTTGTTTGTTTGTTTGTTTTTTCCCATTACCTCCTTGATTCTAATTCACACTGCTATCTTTAAGATTCCAATGTCTTTGGGTTTTGGTTTTTTTCCCCTCCATTCCCATGGAAGAGATCCTGTCACTTAAGTCAGATCACCCTCTGATGCTGAGCTTCTCCTCTGCCTACACTCCTCTTTCCCCTCCTCCCTTCTTCTCATCCTTCTTTTCCTCTTCCTTTTTCTCCTTCTTAAATTCCCCAGCTACCTTTAAATTCTTAAAAGAAATGTTCCACTGTTTGGCACTTGCTGTTCTCCTCTCTATCAAATAAGCTGATTCTAGTTCATTGGTTCACAGACTTGAGCATTTATCAGAATCACCTGGGATACTTGCTTTATAAGGCTGGTTCTCTGATACATTAGTTTGCTAGGCGGACAGTAACAAAGTAGCACCAATGTGAATGACTTAAACAAACTGACATTTATTGTTTAACAGTTTCAGAGGCTAGAAGTCCAAAATCAACGGCAGATGGGGAGAATTTATACTTTGCCTCTCTCTACTTGTGCAGCTTTGCTGGCAATCTGGCTTTGCTTGGTTTGTGAGATACCATTTTCAGTGACATTTTCGTATGTGGTGTGTGTGTGTGTGTGTGTGTGTGTGGTGTGTTCATGTTTCCCTTATTTTATAAGGACACCACCCGTATATTAGATTGGAGACCAACCTTACTCCAGTATGACATCATATTGGCCTGATAATTAAATCTGCAATGACCCTATTTCTAAGTACGATCACATTCTGCGATCCTGGGGACTAGGACCTACAACATAGGACATCTGGAGGGTACCCAATTGAGTATATAACACCCTTTTTGAAAGTTGGAATCAGGGGGTGCCTGGGTGGCTCAGTGGGTTAAAGCCTCTGTCTTCACCTCAGGTCATGATCCCAGGGTTCTGGGATTGAGCCCCACATCCGGTTCTCTGCTCAGCAGGGAGCCTGCTTCCTCTTCTCTCTCTGCCTACCTTTCTGCCTACTTGTGATCTCTGTCTGTTAAATAAATAAAATCTTCTAAAAAAATTATTAAAAAAAAAAAAAGGTTGGACTCAGCCTGTCCAAGATGGCAAACAGTGAACTGTATTTTTAGTGAATACAACTGGCACTTTTGATGCAGAGGTTATCAGCTAATAACTCTTTGAAAACCACTTAAAAAACAGCAAACAAACAAACAAAAAGCCCTGGAAGTGAGAGCTCATTTATTACTTTTTAGAGTGGTGATTCTCTCCTAGAGGTGGCTGCAAAGCTTTTTCTGGCTTTTCCACCAGAAACACTAACATTTCCTTCAGAGTCATATATGCTTAGGAAAAAACAAAACAAAGAAAACAGGGACTTTCAATGCAGAAAACCCTGGTTCAAATCCTGCTCCAGTGATTTCATCTTTCATTAATGTATAATCTTGGACAAGTAACCTAGCTTTGTGAATCTCTATTTTCACAAATGTAAAATAGGAATAATATGAGCTGAGAGAAGCATAGGGAAAATGCCTGGGACAATGTAAATGCTCAATAAATAATACTTGTATCTCTATCCTAAGCTTGGGTCATGGCACAAAATAATTTTCTTGGAGTGTCTGCAGTAAGGGGTCCTGCTCAGACATACATTCTCTACCTAAATTTATGTAAACAAATAGGGAGTGGGGAAACTCACTACATTTCTTAGCTATTTTTTATTGTGCAAAACAGTGAATGTTTATTGTGTACTAGAATGTAAACTCTTTAAGGCAGGGCTTTGTTTTGGTCACTTTGTAACCCTAGTACATATTGCATAACTTGGGACGTAGTAGGTGCTCCATAAATAATTAAACATTAAACAAATTTTCAGATACTTAGAGGAACAAAAAGCAGGGATTAGCCTTCCAGATATAATGACTGCAGCTCTATTTTACACAATGATATGCAGTGAAAAAATTATGTGATATTAAGTATTCCTACAAAAGATGATTTTAAGTGATAGCATAGTATTTCAATCTGTTCATATACCATAATTCATGTAACCATTTTGGAGAGACTTAGTTTATTTCTGAGCCAGGTGAAGAATGAGGAGCCTATAATGATACATGGAAGGATTCTGAAAATCAAAGTCATCGTTGCATTGGGATAAGCACTGCTTAATTAATGTCTTGTCAAAGATCTTCGAAAAGAAGGTGAATGGGTCCACAAGAAATATATACTATAAAACAAGACAAAAATAAAATGATGGATAAATAGAGTCAAGAAAAATGCCCTACCATACAAAATGCTAGCACCAATGGAATAAATTAGATAGATCGGCTTCACCAAATGTTATCATTAGCATGCAGCCCTTGTTATAAACTTCCTTAATGCAAATAGCACTGAACTCTGGATGCCATTGTGTTCATGATTTCATGGGTATATAATGGGTATAAAAAGAAGCCAACAAATAAAATGGATTACATGGTCAATATGTTTGGGAAACAATGGGAAAAAAACACATTTTTCTCCTTGTGGTTCATCAGAGCACTTATTATTCTGGAGTGTACTTTGAGTCTCCAAAAAGGATCACAGAGTGTATACAGCCTTTTCAAAGTTATTTGACACTGAGCACTTTTATTTACTGAATGTTACCAGGGGCTAGTGTTCCATGGAATGCCCTTTAATATTGGTTTTCAGGATATTCAAAGCCAGGTTTACAGTGTCACAGTAGCAACTATTTTCACTTAGTTGTGTCTTTCTTAGACCTCATTCATATCCATATATATATCTCTATAATTATGCTTGCATCTTCAGGCATAATTATATCTCCTACACACACACACACACACACACACACACACACACACCATCTTTTTTTTATTGTGTATTCCCTGTGAGTCAGTTTGAACCTTTTGTGGAACTGTTTGTATAAAGGATTAATTGCTGGTTATCTAATTAAGTAATACTTACTACTTTTATGTTTATTTCATAAGAAGAGGACCTACCCAGACAGACTGTAAAATAGTGATGTTCTTTCCCCAACCCTATTAGTATTCTTTTCCTTTGTTTTGTATCATCCTTTCCACTGTATTTCCATGGTTAATACACTGGTTATTCTCTTAGTTAGTTGTGAGCTGCACTTATCCTCACATAATCATATGTCAAAGCCACCTCCTGGGCACATATCACATTTGGCTGATTTATGGGAGTAACATTGAATGGTCATCCCTCAGTTCCAGAACCTGCACTGAGGTTTTCTTTGTCAGATTGTTGTTGGAAGAGATAATAACTACTCGTTAAATATCTATCTATCTATCTATCTATTTATTTATTTATTTATGAGAGAGAGAGAGAGAGAGAGAGAATATGCCTGCAAGTGGCAGAGGGAGAGGAAGAGGGAGAGAATCTCAAGCAGACTCCCTGCTGAGTGTAGAGCATGACCCTGGGCAGGGGTGGGGGGACTTAATCTCACAGCCCTGAGATTATGACCTAAGCTGAGAGCAGAGTCTGAACATTCAACCCACTGAGCCACCCATATCTCCCAGAAGAGATTCCTGATGGGCTATGACCACTGGTTGACCGAAGAGCCAGACTCAGGCAATTAAAAGCTCCTCACCCTCTCTCTTGTTCTGGGAATATATATTCCACCCATTGTTCCCATAGCTGGAGCCACTTCAATAGTAATAGTAATGTGTTGTTGAGACCACCTGGATGGTAAACACGACTGAGCCCCTGAACCCCAGTAAGGCCTCTATATCAACTTTTAAGAATTAGGTGGGTGGGAGGTGGGGAGCTACTCATCTTGCAGCCAACTAAGACAAGCCTTGTAAGTAAGTTTCCTTGATTATTAAAACTGCCACTCACCAATGCAGAGTGGCCTGCCTCGTTCTTTGGTCTCTCCTTGCTCCCCATTTTCAGGGCCTGATTAGAATTTTATCCTGGGGAACTCCCTAGGTTTCCAACCAAAAAGTCATATTTAGCTTAAATGGTTATTCAATGTTATTATATATATTTATTATACTATATATAATATTAAAATATAAAATATAAATAAACAATAAATTAAATTAAAATGAAATAAAAATAAAAATATGTTATAAAAATAATATATATATAAATAAATTTAATGTTATTTAGCTTAAAGTGGAAGCCTCCTGAGGAGAATTTTGTATTTTATGGTAACTTTTTTAATATAAATATATAAATGGTCTTAATTGACACCTCTGTAAAATGATACAATAAGAACTGCCTGTTTCACCTGAAAACAGAAAAGAAACCAATGAAATTGTGAAAAGGTGGGTCTTTAGAAAGTTTTGAGAACTGTATTAAGGAGAAATGGGTACTGGCTTCCATTAGCTGTCTGACTACTTGGGTTCATTTGAATAATGGGGACTTTCCACCTGAGTTTAAGGAGCATGTATCATGTTAGAATCAAAAATCAGTCATGCATAAAATGTGCCCAATAGATTGGCCCCTTGTGTAATTTTGTAAAGGATTTTTTTTAAAAAAATTTATTCATTTATTTCAGTGAGAGAGAGGAAGAAAGCACAAGAAGGAAGGGCAAAGGGGGAGGGAGAGAGAATCTTAAGCAGACTCCATGCTGAGCGTGCAACCCAATGTGGGGCTTGATCTCATGACCCTGAGATTACCACCTGCCCTGAAACCAAGGGTCAGATGCTTAACCGACTGTGCCACCCAGGTGCCCCCTTTGTGAAAGGATACTGCCACTGAATTACAAGGAGTGACTTTGATATGCCATTGTTCGTGTCACTTCAAAAACATGTCTTAAGCTTCAAATCCCAAATCCATAGTAGATTCTGTTCTAGGGACTGGGGGAGACTCTGTCTTTCAGGGATTATACCTGGCTTAACTCATAAACAGGCAGTCAGAAGTATTTGTGTTGACATAACTGAATGATCACATTTGGAGAGTCAGGAATGAATGAATATTTCTCACCTGAATGTTTCCTTTTCTGACATGCACCTGTATTTTGTTGTTCCTTTCCTTTGGAATTCCTTTCCCCAGATATTCACATCTGTATCCTCCTATGTTCCAGATCTCAGCCCTAAGGGCACATCTGCAGAGATGTCTTCCCTGCCCTATTGCAATCCATTATTCTTGGTTATATCATCATCATCATATTTACTCTTATATAATGCTCATCACTACCTGGTAATTACCCATTACCTCTTTGGTTTTCTGTGCTCTCTAACTACTATGTAAAGACAGCAGCCTTGTCTACCTTGGGCATCACATTTTAGGTCACTTAGTTATTGAATTTAACTCTTTTGAATTTAACTCATTGAATTAAACATTTAACTAGTTTTTAAATGAATATTGTTCAACCAGAAGGAAAAGGAAGAGAAAGAAATGGCAGTATTTACCCGTTTTGATCAGGTAGGGAATCATTTATTTTGGTGGAAGAACTATTCTTGTCACTTAGAGAGTCATTCTCTATAATGAAATGTAGATGATTCATTAGTCCTCTTCATTATCCAGAGGAAATAAGCCTTAAACCTATCTCACTTCATTTCCAGTCCAAGCTCAGCAAACAAGTGCAGTCTAAAATGTTAACTTCTCAGATACCCTGATTTCAAGTGAAACAGACACTACAGCCCAGGTCACCAGAAAGCATTTATAAATAAATACATGGAATTTGGTTTAATCATCCATATCTTGTGAATTCGAGCATATCAAGTCAGACTTCTTGCACTGGGTAACCTTTGAACATAACTGCAATTGATTGCTTGATCTATAAAGCTGAAAGCTATCTAAGAGCAGTGATCACAAAGAAAGAAGTTACTCTAGAAAGCCTTCTCTGAGTAATCAGCAGAATTTTTAGAAAACATATCCAAGAGTGGTATGGGTCCTATAATTTAATAACATTCAAATAAAACATATTAAAATATGAAAATGGGGAGTGGCTGGTGGCTCAGTCGGTTAAGTGTCTGCCTTTGACTCAGGTCATGGTCCTGGAGTGCCAGGATCGCGGCCTGTATCAGGCGTCCCACTTAGTGGGGACTCTGCTTCTCCCTCTGATGCTCCTCCTTCTCTGCTTTCCCTCTCTCACTCTCAAAAAAATAAAATCTTTTAAAAAATATGGAAATGCCTAGTTTGATGCTAAATATAATGCTTTTTTAAAAAAATTATTTATTTGAGATTGAGAGAGAGAGAGAGAGAATGCATGGCATGCGGTGGGGTGGGGGAAGGGGAAGGGAGAAAGAATCTCAAGCAGACCCCTCACTGAGTGTAGAGCCCAATGTGGGGCTCAATCCCACGACTCTGAGCTCATGACTTGAGCCAAAATCAGGAGTCGGATGCTTAATTGGCTGAACTACCCTAGAGTCCCCTAAATAGAATGCTTTTAAACAGTGCTATTTATTTGATGAAAATGGCTAGTCTTTTTCAGAAACATTTGTTTCTACCATGCAAGTTTTCAAAAGAAATCATTGCTAAAAGCAATTTGTCTGGGGATAAAGATCACCATCTGATATTAATTACTATTTTTTTTTTTTTACCTCTTTGGTTTTCTGTAATATCTAATTAGAAAGTTTCTGGAATGCCAAATTGATTTGCATACTTAACCAGCAAGTATATTTCCAGAGATAAGCAAAATAGAATCTCTTCAGAATACGTAAGTCACAAGAACTTTGTATTTTGAGAAACTTGAGAAGTCAAGAACAAACCAGTATTTATAATATGAAACGTTAATACATGAAGACCAGAAGGATGAAATGCACTGTCTTTCATAAATTGCTTACAAGGACTCTTCTATTTACTAGTTTAAATGAATTATTGAAATACCTTATAGATTACTACTGACCAATTCAATGGCAATTTACTCACTGCTGCCAACTGCTCATGCAAACCCAACTATTTTTGCACACTTTGATGGTTTTTTTTTCATGAAAGATCCAACCATGTGATTTTACTTTACACCAGGAATATTAATCAAAGTCAGACACAGTAGGTGTACCTTTTGTGGTGTAGGTAAATAATATTTCTCTATCATATTTTTACTGATAAGATAAGAAACTCTCAAAAGCTACACCATAGAAAATTAAAAGTTAAATCACAGGGTCTGATTTAAGTCCCATGCATTATGTATTTGTCATTACTGAGAACACTTCTATGATAATTTTTTACTCGATATAAACACAGTTCTTTTTAATATGATCACCTGTAAATAATTGCTATTCAAAGAAAGGCACTTTTAGGTTACAACTGAAATTCATGTCAAATGCAATATAGTTCCCATATCCCACTGTAAACTAGTCGATTGAAATAATCACAGCCTGGTAAGAAGATTAAGACTATTTAATATCATTTAGGATTTTTAAAATACCAACTCCTTAATTTTTAGTTACTTTACATAAATTATACAGAATTTATAAAGATCTCAGACAGGCTAATTATTGCCTCTATAAATCTTTCCTCATGTTTTAGTCCTTTGTTAAAGACCTGCATGATTTCTTATGATTAGGAGGCATTTGTCACAAAAATAAAATATAAAACTGACCAATGAATTTCTCATTAGGAGAAAAAAAACTCTGTTCTCACATCCAACCTAACGTCAAAAAAAGGGTCTCCATTCTAAATTATCATTCTTTTTCTCAATCCTCATCCTGATTCATTAAAAAGCTAAAAGAGATTTGCATATTTTAAGTTTATATATGTATCTCAGCTCTGGAATATGAGCTATAGGGGCCCAAGAGAAAAGCCCATAAACCAATTTTGGAAACTGCTGAATCTGAAGACATGAGCTTTTGGTTCCATGCCTAAAAATAATTATCTATGTTTAATTCCAAAAATAGACTTTCAGTGTCTGCCAATATTTAGGAACTGAAGGGGAAACTTGAGGGTTGTTTTTTTTTTCCCCAAATGAAACTTGGCTGTTGCTTATGTCCTCACGGGGCCCAGGTAATATTTCTATGCATGTGTGAATAAGTAGATTGTAAATTCAAGGTCTGATTTTTGGCTTAAGTGGATGTTACCAGTTAGACCTACTTTCTAATTCCATCTCCAAATGCAGCTCCTTCTATACCAATATTGGACCAGCATCCATTATTTTGTGGCCGATTTACCTTTTGTTAAAACTAATGTCAGAATGTTTGCAGTTCTGCTGAAGAAAGTTTCAAGGTTATAAATATGCAATTTAGAGACTTTTATGTTTGGAATTTTCAGTTTTGACTTTAAAAATCACTAAAAGCCTTAGGACCAAAAATAATTGTGCAACCCTTAATATCTTGATATAAATCAGAATATTTTTAAACCCATTTGAAGTATTTTATAGTGATACATCTTGTGGTGGCTTCATTGTACCCATTTCTCTAGAGAATAATTCTCCAGTCTCTGATTTGAGAAGATAGGAGGAGATTGAAATTATAAACCTTATTGCAAAGTTCTGGCAGGGGACTGCCTAAGGGCAACGTGTGGCGGGGGGCAGAGTGGGCTGCAGGGGAAGATTCACACTCAGTTCTCAAGATGGTCCCTTCCTTTTATTGCATCTGGTTTCTTGGACTACAGAATCTTCCTAATTTCATTTCTATAGAGAGTAAAGCTCCTATCACTGTTTCAAATGGGTAAACAGATCTGGGCTTCGATGTACTTTTTTTGTTTGCTTGTTTCAAGTTAAATTCTACTTAGCTAACATACAGTGTAATACTGATTTCAGGAGTAGAATTTAGTGATTCATCACTTACATATAATCTAATTACTTTTGTATGGACTTTGAAACAATACTCCATCTTCAATGTCAGCATTCGCCAGCATTCACAGCCACATCAATCTCAGCATTCGCTAGCATTCACAGCCACATGAGGTCTGTAACCTCTGAGCATGTGGGGGATCTGGGGCTTTCACCAGCTCACTTCACACCTGCTTCACTCTCTGTTGGCATTTAGTACCTAGCCCTCAATTATTTAATTTTCATTTCCCGTCGTTTTATCAATGCCACTCTTCCACTGTGATCTCCCCTTTCCTGCTTACTGTGTTCTGAATGTATTCATATATAGCCAAATTAATATAGTTTTAGGAGGGTGAAGAGATAATGCATGTATTCCATATGCCATATTTGTTCCTCATTCATTTACCACAGAGAGCAAAGATCTCTGTAATAAGCACATGCAATCTTAAAACAGTTATGAAACTGTGCTTCCTATCTCCCATGTTCCATCCTGACCTTTGGAAAGCACACTCTCATGGATTTTATTGATCCACCCTCTATACATTTCGTGATGATATTGGCTTTAGTTTTTTTTTTTTTTTAAAGATTTTATTTATTTATTTGACAAAGATCACAAGTAGGCAGACAGGCGGGCAGAGAGAAAGAAACGGGAAGCAGGCTCCCTGCTGAGCAGAGAACCGGATGCGGGGCTCCATCCCAGGGCCCTGAGATCATGACCTCAGCCGAAGGCAGGGGCTTTAACCCACTGAACCACCCAGGCGCCCCTGGCTTTACTTTTAACACATTACAGATTTTCATACATCTAACATATGTTGAACATCTGATGTATGTGATGCCTGGGTTTGGTGGTGGAAAATTCTGTTAGATTCATGGTACATGTCACTTTTTCTGTTTTACTCTATTGGTTGAATTTATCTATCATGAACACAAAAATTTTAAGGACACTTTCCAATAGCTCCTAGCTTTAGTTTTCTCTGAGAACTTTGTTCACGCTGCAATTGGTCTCATAACTCTTTTGGTATTCTCTGGTTATAGTGGCCATACTTTCTGAAACACAAATCAGGATCTTTTGTCCATTGGTCTTAAAAAGAACTATTTTTCCTGACTTGTGGGTTTATCTTCATAGAAGTATAAAAATCAAATCATCTTTAGTAATAGTTCATTTTAATAAAAACATTTTGAACTATGGGTTAACATTAAACTAGGCTGAAAAGATAAATATATCTCTTAAAGGAAGTTAAAGAGTAAGTATATAGTTAATAAATCTCCCATTTTGAAAGAATGAGTCTATAGGAAATCACAATTGTTCCAGAAGATCTCAGGAGTGTGGTAGAATGAAGTAATTATACAGTGTGGTTAACCAGGAACTGGTAATATTTCAGGAAATGAACACCTTTCTCAGTTTATTTCATATTTTACTTAAACAGATAAGAAAACGGATTCACCCTTCTAGGCTTATAAACATGGGAAGACAAGCTGTGAAACTACTCACACAAAAATAAAATATTCTAACAACTTATCTTCTTAGCTTTAGGGCTAAAAGCATAAAAATTTTAAAAGAACTTCCAGTCTGCTCACTCTAAATCCATTTTAATGCAAACAAACAAACAAAAATCCTGAATGAATTTCTTTCACCCTTTCAAGACAAAAACCAATCCATATTCTTTATGGCATGAATAAATCACATTGACTTGGTTTAAACTCAGAGCCTAGTTATTTCAATGTTTGCCCAATTTCTAATGGCTGTGAGTTCTTGGTAGTGGCTATAGCTCTAGCTGTTTCTCAGTGACCTAGGGCACTGAATCAGTAGATTTTATTTACTTTTATTTTTTTATCTGAGTATAGTTGACACACAATGTTACATTAGTTGCAAGTGTACAACATAGTGAAACAATTTCTCTATATATTATGTATAGAGAATACAAATATATACATATATGTATATGTATATTCTCTCTCTATAGAGAGAGAATACTAGAGAATAGTGAAAAAATTTCTCTCTATATTATGTATGCTCACCATAAGCATATAATGCTATTACAATACCACTGACCATATTCTCTATGCTTACGCTTTTATTCCCCTGACTTATTCAATCCATAACTGGAAGCCTGTATCTCTCACTCCCTGTCACCCATTTTGTCCATCTTCCCTCCCCCATTTCTCTGGGATCCAGCTTGTTCTCATTTACAGGTTGGATTCTCCTTTTTGTTCATTCGTTTTGTTCTGTTTTTAGATTCCACATATGAGTGAAATAATACGGTATTTGTCTTTCTCAGTCTGACCTATTTCACTTGGCATAATACCTTTTAGGTGTAACCACTTTGTCTCAACCTTTTCATGGCTGCATAATATTCCCGTGTGTGTGTGTGTGTGTGTGTGTGTGTGCACGCATGTAGCATCTTCTTTTCCCATTCATTTTTTGATGGACACTTAGGTTACTTTCTTTTTTTTTTTTTTAAGATTTTATTTATTTATTTGACAGAGAGAAATCACAAGTAGATGGAGAAGCAGGCAGAGAGAGAGAGAGGGAAGCAGGCTCTCCGCTGAGCAGGGAGCCCGATGTGGGACTCGATCCCAGGACTCTGAGATCATGACCCGAGCCGAAGGCAGCGGCTTAACCCACTGAGCCACCCAGGCGCCCTAGGTTACTTTCTTATCTTGATTATTGTAAATAATGATAAAATAAACATAGGATGCATATATCTTTCTGAATTAGGATTATTGTTTTCTTTGGGTAAATGCTCTATTAGGAGTTATTGGATTATATGGTATTTCTATTTTTATTTTTTTGAGGAACTTCCATACTGTTTTCCACAATGGCTGCATCAATTTACACTCCTACCCACAGTCCACAAAGGTTCCTTTTTCTCCACATCCTCACCAACACTTGTTATTGCTTGTCTTTTTGGTCATAGCCATTCTAACAGGTATGAGGTGATATCTCATTATGGTTTTGATTTGATGTTTAATGATCTTGAACATCTTTTCATGTGCTTATTGGCAATCTGTATATCTTCTTTAGAACAATTTCTATTCAGGTCCTCTACCAATTTTTAAATAAGACTTGTGTGTGTGTGTGTGTGTGTGTGTGTGTGTGTGTGTGTGTGTTGAGTTGTAGAAGTGCTGTATATGTTTTGGTTATAACACCCTATCAAGTATATCATTTGCAAAATATCATTTGCAAGCATCCTCTCCCATTCAGTAGGTTGCTTTTATGATTCATATATGGTTTCCTTCACTGTCCAAAAGCTTTTTATTCTGATATAATCCCAAAAGTAATCCTAAGAGTTTATTCAAACTTTTGCTTCCCTTGCCTAAGAAGACAGATCTAGAAAAACATTGCGGCTAATGTCAGAGAAACTACTGCCTGAGCTCTCTCTTTTAGGATTTTTATGATTTCAGCTCTCACATTTAGGTCTTTAATCCATTTTTTTTTTTAATGTATGGTGCGATAAAGTGGTCCAATTTCATTCTTTTGCATGTAGCTGTGTAGTTTTTCCAGGACCATTTATTGACAAGATGCTCTTGTCTTCATTGCATATTCTTGTCTCCTTTCTCATAGATTAATTGCCATGTAAATGTGGTTTCACCTCTGGGTTCTCTATTACATTCCACTGATCTATGTATCATTTCTGTGTCAGTACCTGACTGTTTTAACTACCACAGCTTTGTAATAGAACTTGAAATCTGGAATTTTAATACCTCCAGCTTTGTTCCTTTCTCAAGATTGCTTTGGCTATCTGAGGTCTTTAGTGTTCCCATACAAATTTTAGTATTATCTGCTTTAGTTCTATGAAAAATTCTGTTGACATTTTGACAGAGATTGCATTAAATCTGAAGACTGCTTTGGGTAGTATGGACATATCAACATTAATTTTTCCAATCTATGAGCATGAGACATCTTTCCATTTGTGTCATCTTCAATTTCTTTCATTAATATTTTCTAGTTCAGAGTACCTTTCTTTTATTAGATTTTCATAATTAATTAAATTAATTAAATTTAAAATTATTTTTTCATTTAACTTATATCCACTTCGGCAGGAAGTCTAAATGTAAGAGTAAAGATCATAAAACCAAGAAAGGAGCATCATCCCCAGAAAGCTGTCAGGAAGGTCATAATAGTCAAGAACTGAGCTCCACCCCGGAAGTCTACTATTCACACCAAATTATGAATGATGAGGATTCCCTCATGATGCTGTTGTTAGTACTTCTCACATAAGTTAATTGAGAAAATGTATAATTCTGTAACATTCTGAATTCCTGTTTTAGATCCATATCTATTTTCCTAATAAAGCCACATCTCTAAGCTTTTAAAAAATATTCTAACAAATATGTGCAGGATACAAAATATTTATTTCTTCAGTCTTCCAATCATGGACTACACAAATGTAGATTTTTCAAGCTCTTGTAATTAATTACTATAGCCCATCAGGGGCCAGTTCTTTATTGGTTAGGGATCATGACATAGGTATCTCAGATTTACCCAGAAAAATGTCAATAGCATCTCTATTTTTTGGAGTTTGGAGGCAACTTTATTTCCTGCAACTGAATTATAACATAAATCACTTTCATCTCTAGAGAGCACCTGTCAAAGGGTTAACCACTCAGGCAGCAGAATATATACAATAATTTTTAAGGTATATTTCCAAGGTCTTTCTGGCATTGTCAAGTGTAGAAGTGACTTGGTCCATCTTGTAGGCAGACTTTTGTCTCCCTATTCCCACTCCAAGGAAGAAGGAGTTGCTAATTTGATTAGTCTATGCCTGATATATGTATCAGATGGCAATATATGTATATATTGGTGGCATGGATATAATGGTGGCAATGAAAAGACATGGAAGAGTTGTTGCATTTCCTGCTTGGAAAAGGTAAGCAGAGCCAGGCAGGGCTTGAACCCTCAAGACAATTCATGGGTCCATATATGGCCCCATCTCTCTCTTACCCACTTCCTCTTCCTTCTTTCAGAAATGAGCAAGTGTATATTCCTCTAATACAGATTCTGGAAGAGCTACTTTGCTTTTTTTCTTCCTCCTTCCTTCTTCTTTGCTTCCTTCCTCCCTCCCTTCCTTCATTCCTTTTAAAGGTCCAACTTAGGATGCACATGCATAAATATGACTCAAATGTCACCTTCAAAGTGACACACTTGTAGTCGAGAATGAGTAGTTAAGACTTTTAACTGCAAGTCTAATTGGTTCTACCAAAGAGGCAATGTGGCAAGATGAAAAGAAGAGACCTTTAACTAGACTTATTCAAATTTTGGATTGGTTAAGTGATCTTGAAAATAACTTTGAGCTTCAGTTTTCCCACCTGGGAAATGGAGCTAGTATTTTTAACAGATGTAATTTGAGGGTTTTAATGAGCTTGAATGTATGAAGCTCACACCATCATAACCAGGATCCTCATTACTATTATTATTTCTCTGTGTTGAGTGATAAGCCTGTTACACACACAAGTTCATTATTGATAGCCCCAAGTACAACTTAGAAAATAAGGACTCAAAGAAATTAAAATATTTTTCTCTCAGGTAACAATGCAAATGAGGATCAGAGGCAGGATTTAAATCTGTCCTATTCTAATGTCTAAGCTCTGAACTAGAATGGTTTTCTATGTGTACCTTTTATTAATAATACTGGTTTCTCTCAAGGAAAGAATCTTATATCCTCTTTTACCTCTGGGTCTCTGAAGATACTCAGCTATATTATACACTGAACAAAATAATGGTTTTTATCATGTCATATTGCATTTATATATCAACTAGATTTATGTTATTCAGTATACTAGCCACCAGTTATGAGTGACTATTTTAATAGAAGTTAATAAGAACTAAAGGAAATCTGAAAATTCAGATCCTTAGTCACACTAACCACATCTGAAGTACTCAAAAGCTACGTGAAGCTGTTACTATATTGATCAGCACAGATATAGAATGCATGAAGTTTTATTAGATAGCCCTGAGCTAAATTACTTTCAATGGGGATGTGAAGAAATTTGCTTATCAAGGAGTTATGTTTATAACAAATCCTTTGTCACATAAGAGAAAGCACCTAATTAGAAAATTCTTGTATTAGATCTTAACACAGACATACACACTTACAAATATGCAAACAAAATACAGAGACCAAACATTCATTCTGTAATATTTTTCCTTTATGGTCACCCTGAATCTGACGTTGTATACAAAGCTTTATTCTGCACAATGACATTCTTAAGCAAAGCATAGCAGATATATTGCTATGTTAATACTTATCCACGTCAACAGATTCTAGTCTTGGATACTCTGAAATACATGCAGGTCTGTAAAACTGCATAAACATTAGTCATCCTCATTATTTGTAAGTTCCTAGAGAGTTCAATTCGTTGGAGAAGCTTCAATAAAGGAGGAAGGGAGTATAGTTATTTAAGAACCACTGTGTTTTTCTAGAGGAAATTTAACAAGGCAGGAAAGATGGCATTCTGATATATTGAACCAATCTTCAGAAATAGTCCATACAGCCACAAAGATATGGAAAATGAAAAGTCAGAGTGATCAAACAATTTCAGGAAAATAAACAGATAAGCACAAAAATGAAATGAATCAGCATAGCTTTGTTTTGCCTGGCTTCCCGAGGCTCTACATAGCAACTACTGGTAGAATAGAGACTTATTTAAGATTTTATTTATTTATTTGACAGGCAGAGATCACAAGTGGGCAGAGAGGCAGGCAGAGAGAGAGGAGGAAGTAGGCTCCCTGCTGAGCAGAGAGACTGATGTGGGGCTCGATCCCACGACCCTGGGATCATGACCTGAGCTGAAGGCAGAGGCTTTAACCCACTGAGCCACCCAGGCGCCCCAGAATAGAGACTTATTAAGAAACACATACATTTTTTTTTTGTTCTTGAGTCCTGTTTTTTTTTTTGTTTTGGTTTGGTTTTGTTTCTACCACCCTCCTTCCCATTTTTTTTTTAAAGAACTCATGACCCTGAGATCAAGACCTGCATTGAGATCAAGAGACACTTAACCAATTGAGCTAACCATGTGCCCTTGACTTTTTTTTTTTTTTTTTAACTTTTTAAAGGAAACAGAAGCCATTTGAGTAACATTCATTTATCTTCCTGGGTTTTTTTTTTTTCTGTTGGTCAAGAAAGGTAAAATTATTACCTAACTCAGTTTTTAAGTAGTCACTTACAAATACTTAATAAAAATATTATCTATAAGAATCACTGGACTTTATAAATATTGTCTAGAGTTATACACATATTTTCAATGTTGTATATTACTAGATTCTGGAAAATGGCTTTTAAAACTTACTATCAGCATAGTAGGATAAATTGCTTAACAGGAAAAAAAATCTACCCTGAAGCTTACATTTTGCAATTATCAATCACATTCTAAGTATGAATGTGATTCAATGTCCATATTTTGAAAGAATGGACACAAATTTACTATTATGACTATGAGAGGTAGACTATGTTTGACATTTACACTCAGAAGATATAAGGAAATTGAACAAGAGGAAAAAATATCTTTCCTAATTTCAGTAGAATTCTGGGATATCAGACAGGAGGATGCAATTTTAGCATTAGGAAGGGGACAAAAGAGCTAAAGACAGACCTTTTCCAAGTATGTTGGCATCTTTAGTAGTAAATAAAATAAACGCTTTTTGATTAAGGATTCCTTTATATTTGCCTGTATAAAGCCAATGTAACAAAAATTGCTCATGGACTGTGACAATTCCTTTGTCTAAATTAATCTACTCCCCTGACAGCTGACGTTGTTGAAATCTTGCAGGTAAAGTATTCAATCATTTGTGAACACTTATCCAAGAATGCTACATTAATCTGTAGAAGGTTTTGTCTACGCTTGAAAATATTCTAAGGGATTCTGCCACCTCCCTGAAGAAATGCATTTCAGCCCAATTATTGAGTTCCATTTTCTCCAGAGAAAATGTTAGCAAGTGTCCCCATGGGGACTTTTCCTACTCTGCCTGAATGATAATGTGAAGGTGGTACCATAGGTGTGCTTGGTTGATTTCTTCATATTCTTTTCATCAGCCCATATTGGGAGCCCACAGGGGGTAGCCCTAAAATAGATCCTTTGGGAACACTAAGAACTTGATGGAAAGTACTAAAATAACTATCAAATATGTAAAATAATCAGACAAGCTGTAGCTCATAATTATCTACATGAAGTGAAAAATTCATTCTCTGAGAGTAGGAGCAATGGTTGTGCATACAGTCCACGCTCTTTTGGTAATCTGATGCTACATGAGAAATAGCACTAATCTCAAAATGGAGAGGAATAAGCTTCTTTCCCTAACTTGTCTGCAAAATGTAATTTAAGTATAATCACACAGTAAGGATACATTCTGAGGCTCTAAAAACCAGAGTTTAAATGTGAGCACCAGAGGGATTTGATGGCATGTTCTACACATCCCTACTGTGCTTTTAATGATATGGAGAATTTTTAAAGCAGGAATTCTCTTGCTTCTCCAGGAAGTGCCTTAATTCTCTTCATGGTTGCTTGGCTATAAGCAAGGCAGGGATATCCTAAATGTAGCTGCTACTGCTGCTCTTCCCCCACCAGGATGCTAGCCAATGAAGATACTACCAAAAGCTGAAAGACAATTTCAGAGGTGGGTTGTCTGGCTCTAGCATCCAGTATCCTCCTTTAGAATCCATGTACACATTTCTTACAAGAAATTAAGACACAGAGAGGTCATCATTCCTCTTCATTCCACAACTGCAAGATTTCAAAAAGTCTGTGCTTGAGGAATCAGAACATGGTAGAAGGACAAAGTGCTGGCGACGTTTACCTAATGAATGAGCATAGGAAAATATGGGCAGTCGATGATGAGGATGATGACCATGAAGCTTTCAAGAATCAAAAATGATGAAAAGTCCACAGGGAATAATATTCTGCAAGTAGCAGTCATAAGTTGAAATGTATGCTCATTTGCACATGTAAATTAGAAACTTTAAAGTTATAGCACAAAACTTTTTCATGGTAATGCTTAAATCACATTTTTGACTTGAGAGAACAAATGAATCTTTTTTTTATGTATCTAATGATATGAACAACTGAGAGTTCAAAGAGATAAACAATAAATTTAGTATAAAAGAAATGTGAGTCAACATTTCACATGCCTGCGTGGGTGTGCATGTGAACTGAATTGATGAAAGTGTCTAATGAATTACATCAATGTGATTATGGCAGCATATAAAATACACAGGACCAGAACCCATCATGGAAACTGTCTTCAAAGTCATGGTATTGATTTCAATTATGATGTCTTTCTTGCTAATGCAATCTGTGCACCTGTTGGTATGCAGAGGAAGCAGGATGAAATCAAACTGATAGCCATACGTCTCACAAAAAAAGGCTTCATGTAGCCCAAAGGAAAAGGAAAGAAGCAAACGCTGTGAGCTAGGAGAGCCATTCAGAGGAATGTGCTCAATGGCACGGAGTTTAAAATCGCCCATAAAAATGAATATATTATCTACCTTTTTCTCTCTTGGCACTACTGCAGTTGACATTACCACTGTCTGCTGTGTTAAGATTGGGAGAAGTAAGCTGGAAAATGTGATAGCAAATCCTTAACTCAAGCAGCAGTATATGGAACAGGCTGTTAAACTGCCATGTTAGTGGAATGCATAAATGTCAACATTATTTTAGAATGATTTATTATATTCATAACAGTCAAAATAAATAAATGTGGCCCCACAGTCCACAACCCGTTGATGGCTTTTCTAATTCAGGATTTCGCAGACGACATTTTCTATCAGGATGACATTTCAGGCCTTTAAAAACAAAATTTGGAATGTTGCTGGGGATTTCTAAAGTTCTCAGCATTTAATTTCAATTATTCCAGAAGGAGGTGTGGTTAGCAGAAAGTGTTATCAAGTATTTAAATGAAAGAAGGGAAAAAAAAGTCTATGTAATATAATACGTTTCGATATGCATCACTACAGAAACTGATTGTCAAGACGATTCTTGGTGAATGTATCTTCAATCTGAATGCTGTGTGGACAACATAAACATCCCTACAGATGAATTTCTGCTGACCAGAAATTGCGGAGTAAGAATATTATGTGGGTTTAGAATGCAAAACAAAAAATTATACCTGTATACCTGTTTAAATATTCACGTTTTTAGCATTTATGGAATAGAGCATATTATCTACTAAAATTTTTAATTTTTAATAAAATATTTATTTATTTGAGAGAGAGTCAAGCAGGTTGCTCTGTCCCAGGACCTGAGATCATGACCTGAGCTGAAGGCAAATGCTTAACTGACTGAGCCACCAGGTGTCCCCTACAAGTAGAAATTTTAAAATAAAACACAATAAGGGGTACTATTGCAGCAATATTTTTTAGAGCTCAATTGGTTTATTTATGATCATTATTGAAGTCACTGAGTTTCATAGTTGCCACCTTTAAAGTAAGATGCCATTCATTCTAATAAATGGATTAATCAATGAGAAATTTTCCATCATATGAAAGAACAGAAGATATTTGGAAGTATTCAGATGATATTTTAGACTTTATTTTCTTATGCAAATAAGACTCCAATTGTTATGCCCACATTCTTTGCATTACATAGAAAATGATATAAAAAATGGTGATACACTTGTTTTAGATCAATGAAAAGAGCCAGAGACATTCATTAAAATAATTACACAAATCAACTGTGCTGATATGTATGGATGTATATGTATGTATACCTATGGATTAGTGGTATATTTTTTATACAATTTTTTTTTAAACCACAATACCCTATTTAGGGTGGACTTCTGAAATAATTCCAGTAAAGCTGACTAAGTAATTTAGCCTTTTAGATTAAGAAACACCAAACACAAATAAAATAGTTCCTGTGTCTCTCTGGGGTAATATATTATTAAGAAATTTTTTTAGTTTTTTTTTTTTGAGATTTTATTTATTTATTTGACAGACAGTGAGGGAGGGAACACAAGCAGGGAGCTGATATGGGACTCCATCCCAGGACTCTGAGATCATGACCTGAGCCAAAGGCACACACTTGACTGAGCCACCCAGGCGCCTTTTTAAAAAGTTTTTTAAGTTGAAAAAAGAAAGATATGTGGAATTAAATGAGGAAAAAAGGGGAAAAGATTTGATAAGTCTGAGCACATTCTGCAAACATGGCAGTTCGATTCACACTCTCGCACAAAATACTTCTTGCATTTATATTCTGTATAAGCAGACACCAGCATAGAAAAGTCACTATTTTAGGGATGCCTGGGTGGCTCCGTTGATTGAGTGTCTGACTTTTGATTTCGGCTCGGGTACTGATCTCAGGGTCATGCGATAAGAGCCCCACATCCGTCTCCCAGCTGAGGGCAGAGTCTGCTTGCCTCTCTGTCCCTTCCCCTGCTCCTGTGTGCTCTCTCACTCATAAATAATAAAATCTTACAAAAAGAAATAGACCTATTGTTTTAATTTAAAATCAATTAAGTAACATATAGAGTATTAATAGTTTCAGAGGTAGAGTTCAGTGATTCAGAGTTTCAGAGTAGTTTCGGTGTTGCATGTGACACCCAGTGCTCATTACATCAAGTACCCTCCTTGATGTTCATCACCCAGTTACCCCCTCCCCCCACCCCCTCCCCTCCAGCAACCCTCAGCTTGTATCCTACTTAAGAGTCTCTTATGGTCTGTCTCCCTCTCTGATTCATTATTTTATTTTTCCCTCCATTCCCCTATACTCATCTAAGAGTGAAATCATATGATTACTTGGCTTTCTCTGACAGACTTATTTCACTTAGCATAATACCCTCTGTTGTTGCAAATGTTAAGACCTCATTCTTTTTGATGGCTGAGTAATGTTCCATTACATATACAGAGATCTCTCCCTATATATATATATGAAATATGTATATTGTTACATAAATGTGGGTAGAGTCTATTCAAAGAAAAATGAAATCTGTAAGCTGGGTAGTATGCACTTAAAAGCATACTATATCTTCCAGTAACTCAGTATACCCTCACTCTAACAATCAGGGCCAGTCTACCTGGCCTCTAGAACTTCTGTGTTATTTCACAGCCCAATATTACTCACCACAACCCTCCCTCCTATAACTGAATTTCTACCCCCAACACTGGGTGAGGAACACAAGATCCTGAAATGCCAAGGTTTCACAGTTCTCCTCCTGGGGGCTAAAATCCTTCTCAAGCCTCCATTCCATCACAGGCAGGCTACCTGTCATTACAGACACAAGGATATAGATTGTTACTTATGTCAAATTTCCCTTGGCCACACCTTGCCCATGATCTTGGACAACTTAAAGCTCTTCTGCACTGATGATCATCTGCCAAAAGTTCTGGTCAGTTACTCTTTTGGATATCATCTCAACCAGGCACACATTCAAGTTTCTCAGATATCATCTATAGTTAGATTGTTTTTTCAGAATCTAGGTGACCTGATCCAGTGACAACTGGTATCTTTGTGGCCCCATCCTAGGAACCATCCCTTGATAACCCTCCAAATTTCACTGAAGCAGATAAGAAATATTTATGAATGCCTTTATGCACGAAGCATCCTAGTAGGCCCTGGGCATATATAGGGAAACTGGAAAGAAATCATCTCTGCTTTCAAGAACACCCAGAAGTACCAGCTGCTTTACCCACACTTGCTCTTTCTTTAGCCTGTATGAAGAATGGTTATTTAACTTGGGGTTTTTTGTTTAGTTACACTCCTTTATATTTCAAAATGATAGATATGCTTGTCTTATTCCTTATTTTAGAGATTCTTTTTTAGGGTCTCATAAATAGGAAAAATAATGCCAAGTAAAATTTCATATTATCGCTGTCAAATTGTCAATATATTTATTTCTCTTGTTGGAAGCCATATGAATACATAGTCCTTAAATTATAATTTTCCTACAGAATGCCTGTCACATAGATCTTTTATCAAGATTATATTAAGCTTCTGTTTTGGCAAATCATTTTAACTTCCTTCAAAAAAGCTATCATGAAACATGGTCTAGATATGCAGCTTTTCCTGTAAATTTTTTATTTTTATGCTTCATAGTTACTTATGCATGTTGTAGACAAGCGTTCTACAAAGTGTGTTCTACACAACACTGGAACTGCTACATGATGTGTGAAAAAAGGTTTTCATAGGCTAATAAAATTGTGAAATCTACTCATTATATTTCCTTCTTAGAGATTTTTTTTTAAAAAAATTTTATTTATTTATTTGACAGATAGATCACAAGTAGGCAGAGAGGTAGGCAGAGAGAGGAAGGGAAGCAGGCTCCCTTTTGAGCAGAGAGCCCAATGTGGGGCTCGATCCCAGGATCCTGGGATCATGACCCGAGCCGAAGGTAGAAGCTTTAACCCACTGAGCCACCCAGGCGCCCCTCTTTCTTAGAGATTCTTAATGAAGATTAAATATTGGGAATTTTAATCCTCCAAGAGGGGAAAAAAAGGTAGTTGAACTTTAACTCAATATTTTCCAAACAAATAACTATGGGATCTTTTTTTAAAAATGTAATACTACTTTTAAGAACAGGTTAACTATTTGAAACCACCTTGATTTTTGGTTGTCTCCTATCCCGCAAAAATAAATTCCATGGAAAAGGACACTCTTTGGCACTGGTAACACATAGTAAATAGCCATTGAAATAGGTCCCAAATGAAGGAATAAAATACTGCTGTAGGTATTTAGTAAAGTAGTATCATTTGAAATTATATTCAGAAATGTTTTTGATGAAAGGCTCTGACTATGGCCCAAAAAGACTTTTCAAGTCAACTAGGAAAAGGATCCTTTGTCTGTGAATTCACCCATTTGATCTGTTGGTTTTAAGTTCTCTTCCCATGTGCTTTGGTTTAGATCGCTCCATTCTACAAAGTATTTAAATCACAGAGTTCTGACCTACAAAACTGGCATAAGACACACTATAAATGCCTACAATTAATCTCCAGGGAAATGGAGGTGAAGATGTCACTGATTCCATGCCAAACTTGTAGCTCTAGGGCAAAACCAACAAGCCAAAGAAACAAGCATACAGCAACCCCCAAGTGGGACAAAGGAAAAAAGGAAAGGAAAACCACAAAACAAACACGAATTCTGTATCAAAACACTTTTGCGTCTCTTAATTGGAGATGGGTGAAGGTATGGGGGGTCAAAACTACTCTCCCCACAGAAATCATATTATACTGTGGTTCATCCTCGTGCAAGAAATAATCAGACAATTTAGTGTTTTATTGGTAATAAGGGGAAATATTAAACTTTTCCATTATTGGTCCAAGTTAAAAATAGAGATGATGTGAACTGCAGCTATTTCTGGACAGAAGATGAGGCTAGGATATTCAATTCTTCCTCTTACAACATAAAAGATGAAGAAATGCTGATCATTATAGATCCCTGATTATTCTTATAAAGTCAGGAGGTTCTTTGAGTATCTCAGCTGTGTTTCACTTTCACTAATGTGCTTAGTTGTCACTATTTTAAGAAGAGTGGTTGTTTCTTTCCTACAGAATATACTAAGACCTTGTTGGGATATCCATCAGAGTGAATAAATAGCTTAGGCATGTCACGTCCACCTCTGAATATTCCAGTTAAATCTATTTTGGAAAAACAGCCCTCACAAAAGTTATCAGAAAATTCTATCTACATTACCTTTTGTAAAATTTTATATGGGTTTAGTTTTGAGATATGTTCTAAATCCCACTTCAAAAGGAAAAATCCAGGGGCATGAATATACTTATTTTAAAAATAAGAATGAAATTCACAGAACAATGACAAAAATATATACCTGAACATGTTTTTCATTTGATTAATTATTCAACAGTAATATTTTTGTGGCAGAAATGTTTCCTATTCAATAATTTTAAATCCAATTCTATTCTGATAAAAAATGTGGCAAATGTAAGGAGGCACTGAATATTATTTTTTAAATATTGCTGTAACTTGGTATACGTGTAATTTAAATAGTGCATGAAAATAAATGGTGTTTTCAGGTATTATATGACATTGTTCCTATAAAATTCCAGTCTAAGTCATAAATCATGACTTTTGAATCAAATACCTAGGCGCGATGAAGCATTTCTAACAAATAACTCATTTTAACTATAAAAAACACATTGGCATGCAGGATTTTGTAATCAGAGGTTTTCAGCTGCTCACCTTAAATTAAAACCTGAGTTAGGAACGGGCAAAATGAAGAAATCAACATTATTGCAGGTTTTATTTTAACCAAATCACCTTGTGAATCCAATCAAAATTAGGCATTTGTTTCTTAGTCTGAACCACAGGCAATTCCTGTGATAATTAGGCCTATTAGAATAGGTTTAATAAATATTTAGGAGATTCTAAATGTGCACAAAGCAATGACTAGAACGTGAGATGAGTAAGATCAATTTTTGCAGTTAAGGAGCCAAAAAATCTAGAAAAGAACAGTCAAGTATATAAACAGCATTACATTCAAGTCATACCATGTTAAGTTTCTGGAAGGAAGATAGGAGGAGGGAGATAAGATACAGTTTTAAGGAAGTTAGGATTTACTTGACAGAGGTGAGTAAGAAGTTCTCTAGGGAGTAGTTGAGAATGACCAAGTTGGACACAGAAATGAAATTATCAGATATTTCTAGAGAAAAGGAATAATTATTTGCAGGATAGTATCATGGCTTAAAGAGAAAACTGACCTGAAAAGGAGAATGATAAGGAAATTGGAGACCTCGCCTTCTCATGTGAGGAATTTATACTAATTTAGGCAAGTAGCTACTATGGGCCATTGAGTGGCCCTGAGTAGAAGAGAGACTGAACCAATGTTGTATCATAGAAACAACAGTAAAATGGTCATTGGACTAAATTGGGAAGGAAAGAAAGATGGAAGCAAGACTGGTTTGAAGACAATTATCCAGACAAGAGTGGAGGAGAATACAAAGTGCAGTAGTGGTATGGACGGAGAGACAAGGGCATGGATGCCGGAAACTTCCTACAATTTAAAGCTTTTGGACCTGGCTATTGATTGTGCACAAAAAGAGGGAGAGAGAGAGAAAAGAAAAAGCTGGCTTTGATATTTGAATTTAAATGCATATCACAAAAACATTAACCAAAATATGGAATTTAAATGTATGAATTTATCCTTAATATAAAATAATGAGTTGGCTCTAAATATTCTGAGTTTGGGATGCTAATGATACCTGGTAGAGAAGGCTACCGGTAATTATACCCTGGATTAATGGGTAATTTGGAATTCACCTACCTATAGGTGAGACTTATCAATCACTGGGCTAGATGAAATGGCATAATCAGACAGTTTTAGAAACTAAAAGGCAAAAGTTTTTGAATGTCCATTTTCAATGGGGCAGGGAGAGGAGCAGGAAAGGGGGCCAATAAGTGAGAAAGAAAAGAATAAAAAAAAAAGAAACACCTACAAATTAATAAGAAATGTGTTATATCTAAAATATTATCACTGCAGGTTATAAAGTATCACTGGGGAATATTCAAAATACCATAATTATCATAATTAGGGATATGTTATGTTCCTGGGTGGTGACTGAATATTGAAAGAATATTTACAGATGTTACATTTCCTCAAATTACTGTATATGTTAGGCACGATGCTGATGCAAATATCAACAGTACTTTTCTAGCAACTTGATAAAATGTTATAAAGTTTCTGAGAATAGCTAAAATCTACCTTTCTATACAACACCATGACAATCCAAAGGAAAACAGTGTCAGTTTTAAATGCAGTGAATAAAACAAAACAAACAGCCATAGAAACAGGAGTGCTGGACAAGATTTAACCAAAGTTCTTTAGTGGTGAAAGAATGCTGAATTACTCAGGAACATGACGGTTAGCTCATTGGTAGTTTTCTTCAGAAACAGGCAACATAATCAACATTAGTTAAGTACTAAATCGATTTCCTCTAAAATTTTAAAATAAATTGGGTTTTTTAGATTTATATTGTTTTCAGGTGTATAGGTTTGCTCCTTGGCATGTCCAAGTTCTAATCATAGCATCAGTTGGGGAAGCTCTAACCCACTGGGTTGTTGAGAAGATTCGGTGAAATAACACATGCAAAGTGCTTAGCACAGTGTTTGGCACATAGTAAGCACTTTGAATGTCAATAGATATTATTACAGCTATTGGTATATCCCTCCAATTTTCAGACAAGGGATGTGAAGCTCTGATAATGTACAAAAATCCAGCAGGAGTTGGCAGAACAGGAACTAGAGTCCAGAGGTCCCCTGAGGTCACGAAGCTATTTTTAAATGCTATTAAGCTTTTGGTCATCCTTTACTATGGCCCCCCCATCCTGTGTAGGGCAGATAGAGTAGAACCCCCAAAAGGCAAAAAATAGAAGTTCAACATCTCGTTGTTATTTTCCTCTAGGTTTCTTTCATGCCATCTGGTCCAGTTATAATTTATGTCATATTTAAAAGTGATAATCGTGCATTGCACATTTAGCTACAGTTTTCTAAAATGGAAATTCAGAATCTATATTCCTGTTCTATTCTTCCCTTCGATACGGTTGGTATATGTTCTTTAACAATAAAAGCAAGCATTCTTTTTCTACATTAAACATTAAATATTTAGACTACACACCCAAGTAACATTCGAAACTCAGCAATTAAAAAAAAAAAAAAAAAAGCATAAAATGGCTCCTAAAAGAACTGTTGAGAATCCCTCTAGTTAACAGTCCCATACTATGTAATGGTGTTACTAACGGATCATCCACCAGAGGGCTTTTGCCTTGGTTACAATTGTTTCGGGGATTCCGGTGTGAGCAATATGGATACAGAACTTCCCATCCTCAGGCAATCAAAAGACAGCTCAGGAAAGATGGCAGCTAAAGGAGCCAAAGCATCCACAGATATACCTGAAATGCAAGATTTCCCTGGCCAACGTAGCAAAAGCCCACAGTACTCTGACAAACGACAAGCTCTTTATTAGTCACTCAAAGTAATGAGGGCTTTACTAGTCTTCATAAATCAATCAATAAATAGATGTTCAATTTATATCAAGACTCATCTAAATGATTCCATCCAAATACAATTTACTGAGCAACATACTGGTCTTGGTGAAAGGGATGAATTTTATTTTTGGAGTCAGGTACTTATCTCTAAAAATTACCTAGGATAAACTCCCTCTACCCAATCTTTTTTTTTTTTTTCTTGTAAAGATTTTATTTATTTATTGGACAGACAGAGATCACAAGCAGGCAGAGAGGCAGGCAGAGAGAGGAGGAAGCAGGCTCCCGGCTGAGCAGGGACTCGATCCCAGGACCCCAGGATCACGACTCGAGCTGAAGGCAGTGGCCTTAACCCATGGAGCCACCCAGGCGCCCCTCTACCCAATATCTTAAGAGAAAGGCACCAACCACATCACTACAGGAATACCTGTACTACATTTTATGACTTTTCAAGGCAGCTCTGCCACTGTCTTTAGAAAGCTTTGTGTTAAAGAGATCAACTTTTTATTCAGCCAACTTTCTATATAGTTTCTACCTTTCAATCTCAGTTTTGCCCTCTGGAATTACACAGACTAACTCCAATCCCTTCTGCACACAACAATATCATGACTTTATCTGACATCTATATTCCTTCTTTTGGTTTAAGTATCTCTAATTCCTCAGGGGAAAATGCTGGGATTTAAAACTTTATACCTAGAAAGTTATTGTTTCTATTAACAGCAATATAGAGATATTCATAGATAAAGTGAAAATTCAAGAAATATCACACCCGTGTACCACTCTTTAAAATACAACCTGAACATATTCAAGTAGATTGAGAATTTAATCCAAACTAAAAGATGGGGAGATTTGTTATAAATTGATCTGTGATGAATATAAAAACTACTTAGTTAAATCTAAAAATAGCTGACAAAGTGTATGGAAGTAAATATGTGTCAAAATTATTCTTAGAATAAGGTTTGAAAACAGTAATTTTTTTGAAAGATTTTATTTATTTATTTGACAGACAGAGATCACAAGTAGGCAGAGAAGCAGGCAGAGAGGAGGAATCATGCAGAGAGGAGGAAGCAGGCTCCCTGCTGAGCAGAGACCGGATGTAGGGCTTGATCCCAGAACCCTGGGATCATGACCTGAGCCAAAGGCAGAGGCTTTATTCAACCCACTGAGCCACCCAGGCGCCCGAGGCCTAGTCATCTTAACCTAACATCTTATATTTCAATTCCTATAGCTTTATCATGTAGTTTGATGTTTGGTAAGACTAATCTCCATTTTAGTAATTTAAAATATATTGACTATCACCACCTAGTTTTTTTATTATTAATACAATTTAATTTTACATATTTGAAAACCTCAGTATTTATTGAGATTTTTAATTGAATTGTAATAAAACTAAAAATTAATCTGAAAATAATTTACATTTATAAAACTCCATCTCCCCATATAGGAAATGGCTTTGTATACCCATCTATTTCCCCCTTCTTGTCTACCCATGAATAATGCTTTTTCTCCATGCCACTCTGCATAGCTCTGTCAGAGTTTATCTTACATATGTTAAGAATGCATTTTTGAGATCAAAATAGTCCTCATGTTTCCTTGCTTATTTTTCCTGGTTAAAGTAACAAATCAGAAATAGGACAAACATCTTAACTCTTATCTATTTACCAAACACTTCTTCCATACCTATCGTATGAGAGTGGTACATGTAACACAGAGATCTCGATATGTAGTTAAACTGTTCAGTGTTGATCAGTGGAAAAGTCGGAGGGTAAAGAAAAATGAGACCAATAGGTTAGCATTGCCGACAGGACAGGATACCACTAAGACCAAAGAACACTGGTACAGATAGGCAGCGATCTCATTGAATTAAAGGGGGAAGGGGAGCGGTGAGTGAAAGGAGTTCACGATACATGCGTAAAGCAGAACACAGAGGAAAAAGGACTTTTCTCTGTTTGGAAGCCATTCATTGATACGCCATTTCTAAGAAATCTGAAATTTTACAAGACTGATATATGAAAATTAGTTTTCAATTGGTATTTAAAAATTATAAATACTAAAGGGTTCTAAAATATTAAGAAATTTTAGATTTTTTTTTAAATCAAAAGGTAGAGTCAAAATCTGGAACTTAATAATTATTCTAACTTCTAAAATTAAAGAGAAAACAAATTTATGGTATCCAGTCATCTCATACACTTGGAAACCAGGGTAAGATATTATATTAAGTTCTAAGACATTCAACACTCTCTTCTCTAATGAATGGGTTTCAAAGGACATATTCTCACAATTAGTAATATTCTACATTTATATAATTTGAGCAGCTTCTTGAAAAGTCCTATTATCCCTCACCATGTCCCTGTATGATAAGTAAAGGAAAGGGGTAATTACCTCCATTTTACAGATGATACCACATCAAGACACTCAGTTTCAATGATGAGCAGAAGATGCTAAACCTCTTATCACGAAAAGACCCAAAATATTCTGATAGCTAAGTATCTCACCAAGAGGATACTTTTCATGCTTTACTTATGTCTAGCCCTATTCTTTTACACATATTTCCTTAATATTTTCAATATTAATGTTTAATGTTTACATTTAAAGAAAACAAAATAAATGTAATCACACATTCTCCTCCTCATTACATATATACATACATGTACAATATATATTCATTCTGAAATTCAAAACTCATCATAATAGATGATTGTATACAATTATTCCTTTCCCATATGGCATATTTTGCAAGGAATTCAGCATGAACAAACAGCTGAAAGGTAATGTTAGTTGTAAAGAAGTCTGTGCTAGTTCTGCTGCTGTGAATATTAATAACTAGTCATCCATTTCAATGTGAAATACTCTAGGGTCATCCAAACCTGGAATGTCTCTTTAGTCTTTTATGATTCTGTAATCAAGAGAACAAATTAAGAGCTTATGCCTCTCATGAGAGAGGCAGTATGACATGTAAAATATATGTGTGTCAAATCTCCACTGACATAAACAACATATATATTTTCCTAATGTCTTTGTCCTCTGCCCTATCTCTTGCAAAAAATGACAGGTGACCTAATTAATCGAACAAACTTGAGATGCAGTCAGTATGGAAATCTAAACACATCATCTACTTCTTATTTGAAATTTTTTGACATTACAAAGTCCATCACAGTCTTAAGTCACATTATCGGAAGTTTTGGTATATTTGGAATGATGCCATTGCCATTAGGGAGATATTTGGGAGCAGAGAAGGATGATCCCAAACACCTAACAAAATCTTATGGGAAATTATGTAATTTACACACATAAAAAAGCCTGATTTGATTAGGAAGAGAACATAAAATGATATTTGTCACTATAGAATAGGAATGGGTATGTGTTTGATAGGCACAGTCATTTATATTGTTTATTAGAAGTTCCTGTGTTGATTCACACACACACACACACATAATCATTTCAGTTCATGTGGCTATTTAAACCATAGGGAAATCTTAAACTTTTACTGAAAACCCTTTAGAGTAATTAAACTGAGAAAGGTACATTTCTTCTGGTGAAAATATACTTCTTATGCTGAAGAGGAAGTTTAATATATTTGATGTGCTCAGGGCAGTAATTGAATTTGGATCAGCATATTAATCTTTATTATTCAAGATTCTAGAATCACCATGGCTAGGCATGTATTTAATGAGCTTATGGCAAGTGAATTGCAACAAGAATTATTTAAAACAAAGAGTAAGAGTTGAAGGAAGGGAAGAAATAAGGACAATTTTTATTTTTTTTTTCATTTTACAATCATGTGCTTTACAAAGCACGTTCTTTAAATTAATGGCCCATAAGAGATTTTTCTGGATTGAAGTAGGTTGATTGAATAATCAAATTCCACAGCCTAATGGAAATAATAAACCTCCTAAAGTCCAACCTTGCAAAAAAAAAAAAAAATCCCACTTGAGTTTTATTGGAGAGAATTTTATATCAATGTGAAATGAGATAGCAAGCATGCATGAATAATTATTTCTACTTACTGTTCTCATTAAAGAAAAAAATGAGTATCATTCTTTTAGTCAGAAGTAAAAATTCTTCCCCTATCATTATCATTAACTTGACTTGTTTTATATTTTTAAAAAAGTGATACTTTTAAATTCTTCCTTGAAGTAACAGAAGGGATAGGCAAATTTCATCAAACAAAAAGGGGCCACCTTTTCTTTGATCCAAGAATTATCTTAAGTTTTCTATGGAAGTATTAAAATACTCTAACGGAAGGGTAACATTTGGGTGCCATGTGCATTATCTTCCACTTCAACATTCATTCTCAGATATGAAAAACCTGATTTTAAAGATATGAAAACCTTTTGTCTGTTCACGAAAACCAAAGGCCTGGAAGCTGCCCCAGAGTGAGTAAAGCTCACAGCCCCTGTCCTCACGGATCTTACAATTCAGTGGTTAAGAAAATAGTGGGAAAGCGGTGTTTTGGGATTCTGAATGACTCCTTTTGAGTCCTTATAACACAAATGACCTCCATGTCACTATTTTCAAAATACGCGGAGGGGGCTCCTGGGTGTCTCACTCAGCTCAGCAAGTGCCTTTGGCTCAGGTCAAGATCCCAGGCCCGCATCAGGCTCCCAGCTCAGTGAGGAGCCTTCTTCTCCCTCTGCCTGATCTGCCTGCTGCTCCTCCTGCTTATAAGCTCTCTCTCAAGCTCTCTCTCTCTCTCTGGCAAATAAATAAAATCTTAAGGAAAATATGTGGTAAGACTTCTGTTTCTGAAAAGATGGAGTAGATGTACATTTCCCTATTTCTCCCACTAAGTACAAGTAAAAACTTCATAGGGTCTATACAAAACAAACACAATTAGACTGTGAAAGGTGGAGGGCAGGCAGATTGACCAGGGAATTTAACACCACAGTGAATTCCCTGGGTTGTTTTTTTTTTTTTTTTTTTTTTTCACCTCATATATCCCACATTCAGAAGAAATTGGCAGAGAACCACCAACACATACTGACCCCCTGCCCCCCAAAAAAGAACACTTCATCAAAGGTCTTGTCTCTACTGAAAAGGCCAGAAAAGGGGCAACTTCATAAGGCAGGAAACTTGTAGAAAGTAACTCCTCTGTTCCAGCCAACACCACAAAAAATTCTATGGTCCCACCTCCACTCATGCCTACAAAGGCTAAAGGGGGAAACAAGACTTCCACCCTTGACAGGCCATAAAAAGATACCATATAGTGATACCCCAAACACCTTCACCAGAGTTATACCAGAAAAGATCAACTAGGAGCTAAGATTTTCATCCTTGTCAGTCAGTCACGGTGCCAGTGGAGGTCATGTGGGGGTCTGCCCTTTTACCCCCACCTGGAAGTAACCAGACATCAGTCGTATACCCCTCTGAGGAGGTGTTGGAAGAGGACTACTGCAGAGTCAGGACTTTCATCATTATCCAGTAGTGACAAGGCCACCCCACCATAGTATCAGCGGATACCTAGCGGGGAGCAGGAAGTCCCACCTTATGCAGCAGTAAAGAGGAGCTCTCCCCCTCAAGTGTCCAAGGAGGCCCCACGGGGAACTTGGATTTCACTTCCACCTGGCAGTACAGGCATATCTTGTTGGAGTGTGCTTTGCTTCATGGTGTCTCAAAGATACTGTGTTTTTCACAAATTGAAGGTTTATGGCAAGTTGCTGCATTGAGCGAGTCTATCAGTGCCATTTTCTACTAGCATTTGCTCACTTCATGTCTCTGTGCCACATTTGGTAATTCTCACCTTTCAGGCTTTTTCACTATTATTATTATATTTGTTATGGTCATCTGTGATCCATGATGACCACAATGACCACGATGTAATAGTAACATCTTTGATGTTACTATTATAATTGTTTTGAGGCATCAAAAGTCATGCTTGTATAAGAAGGCGAATTCAATTGATAAATGTTGTGTGTGTTCTGACTACTCCATCTGGCTGTTTCCACTCTCCTTCTCCTTGGCATCCCTATTTCCTGAGACAAAACAGAATTGAAATTAGGCCAATTAATAATCCTACAATGGCCTCTAAGGGAAAGAAATAGTAGTATATCTCTCACTTTAAATCAAAAGCTAGAAATTATTAAGCTTAGTGAGGACACCATGTTCCAAGTTGAGACAGGCCAAAATCTAAGCCTCTTATGCCACACAGCTAGCCAAGTTGTGAATTTAAAGGAAAAGTTCTTAAAGAAACTTAAAAGTACTACTCCAGGGAACACACAAATGATAAGAAAGTGAAATAACCTTATTGCTGATACGGAGAAAGTTTCAGTGGTTTGAACAGAAGATCAACCAGCTGCAACATTTCCTTAAGTCAAGACCAATCAGAGCCAGGTCCTAACTCTCTTCAGTTCTCAGAGGGCTGAGGGAGATGAGGAAGCTACAGAAGAAATCTGGAAGCTACCAGGGGTTGCAGCATGAGGTTAAAGAACAAAGCTGTCCCCATAAAAGTGCAAGATAAAGCTGCAGGTGCTGATGTAGAAGCTGCAGCAAGTCACCTAGAAGATCTAGCTAAGATAATTCATGAAGGCGGCTACACTCAACAACAGATTTTCAATGTAGATGAAACATCCTTATATTGGAAGAAGATGCCATCTAGGACTTTCATAGTTAGACAGGAGAAGTCAATGCCTGGCTTCAAAGCTACAAAGAACAGGCTGACTCTCTTGTTAGGGGCTAGTGAAGCTGGTGACTTAAAGTTGAGGCCAGGGTTCATGTATATCTGATAATCCTATGATGTTTAAGAATGTGTTAAATCTACTCTGCCTGTGCTTTGTAAATGGAACAAAGCCTGGATGACAGCACATCTCTTACAACATGGTCTGCTGGATATTTTACACCCACTGATGAGACTGGTTGCTCAGGAAAAGACCCCTTTCAAAACAGTACTGCTCATTGACAATGCACCTATCACCCTATCACCTGAGAGCTCTGAGGGAGATGAACAATGAGGTCCACGTTGTTTTCACGCCTGCTAACACAACACCCATTCTGCAGCCTAGGGATCAAGGAGTCACTTTAATTTTCAAGTCTTATTATCGAAGAAATAAATTTTATAAAGCTACAGTTGCCATTGATAGGCATTCCTCTGATGGATCTGGGCAAAAAAGTTGAAACCCATCTAGAAAGGATTTACCATTTTAGATTGAATAAGAACATTTGTGATTCATGGGAAAAGGTCAAAGTATCAACATGAAGAGGAGTTTGGAAGAAGTTAATTTCAAACCCCATGGTTGATTTTGAGGGGTCTGAGACTTCAGAAGGGAAGTAAGTGCAGATGTGGTGGAAATAGCAGGAGAATTAGAAGTGGGGCCTGAAGATGGAACGGATTTGCTGTCATCTCAGCATAAAACTTGAAGAGATGACAAATTGCTCTTTATAGATGAGCAAAAACAGTGTTTTCTTTGAGATGAAATCTACCCCTAGAGAAGATACTGTAAAGATTGTTGAAACGACAACAAAGATTGAGGATATTATAAAAACTAAATCAATAAAGCAGCAACCAAGTTTGAGAAGATTCACTCCAATTTTTAAAGTTCTACTGTGGATAAAGAGCTATCAATCAGCACCCCATGCTGCAAAAAAATTGTTTATGAAAGGATAAAAAAATCAATTCAGTGAACTTCATTATTGTCTTATTTTAGGAACTTGCCACAGTCACCTCAACCTTCAGCAACTACCCCCTCACCATCGAGGCAAGACCCTCGGTCAATAAGAAGATTATGACTCACCGAAAGCTCAGATGATGATCAGCATTTCTGGCAATAAAGTATTTTTAATTAAGGCATTTACATTATTTTTAATTTTTTTTTAAGTTTTAAAAAAGATTTTATTTATTTATTTGACAAACAGAGATCAGAAGTAGGCAGAGAGGCAGGCAGAGAGAGAGGAGGAAGCAAGCTCCTGCTGAGCAGAGAGCCAGATGCTGGCTTGATCCCAGGACCCTGGGATCATGACCTGAGCTGAAGGTAGAGGCTTTCAACCATTGAGCTACCCAGGCTCCCTACATTAATTTTTTAGACATAAAGTCATTTGCACACTTAAAAGACAACAATAGTATAAACATAACATTTATATGCACTGGGAAACCAAAACATTCATGTGACTCACTTTATTGTGATGGTCTGGAAACAAATCCAAGGTATCCTGTAATAAGGTGCCCTCTCTCTTTCTGTAAGGGTCAATACAAATTTAAAAAAGAAAGAAAGAAAGAAAGAAAGAAAGAAAGAAAGAAAGAAAGAAAGAAAGAAAGAAAGAAAGAAAGGGAAATTTCCCTGGTATAAAAAGGGAAAGAGACTTTTCTCAACCTTTCCCTTTTCTTACAGCATTTCCTTAAAAAAAACACACAAAAAAACAAAACAAACAAAAAACAAAACAAAACAAAACTTGCAATTGTGATTTCTTTTTCTGACCCTTTCACATGTATGTAAATCTTTTTAAAAGTAAAAAAGTTTCTTGCCAATTTATAACCCAGGAATCTTTTTTCACAAAGATTTGGAAGCCATATCTTTGGGCTATAAATATCAAAGAAGCTAGTGCTCCTACCTCCTAGTTTCTGTGGAAGAGGAGTCTAAATTTCCCAGGGTCGTTGCAAAACTACTTCCTGTCCTAAAGATATAAGAAGCTTCATTTTTATTTTGATGTATATATGATTTCCATATATATATATTAATATATTATATGTGTACATATATAATAATATAACATGAACATATATTAGTAATGGGTAAATTTTAGTTAAGAATAAAAAAATCAGAGACAGAGAGGGCCATTATATAAGGGAATAGGGTCAATCCCTCAAGAAGAGATAGCAATCCTAAATGTGCATACCCCAAACAACAGAGCTGCAAAATATGCTAGAGATATGGGCAAGACTGTGTATCTGGAGTTGTTCTCATTGGGGAGCAGAGGAAAGAAATGTTGTAGAGAGCTAGGAGATCTTGATTCCTATTCAAGTTCTGTCACTCAATAGCTATGTAACCTTGGACAATTCACTTAATCTCCTTGTAATTTGGTTTCTCTATTTTCTAGAAAATGTGGAGTTAATAGATGATCTGTAAGTTTTCTTCTACTCTAAAATTCTCTATCTCTCAGCAGTCAGATAGTTTCATATGTTCTGGAATTTGATAATTTTCAGAACAAACACAAATATTATTGATGATAATTTTAAAAATTTATTTTATATTTCTATACAACATTTGAAATGGTTTATACAGAGATAATTATATAGACAAAGTGGAGGTTCTGAAGCTATAGTCAACAAATTTTAAAACAAACCATGTTGCAAATGTCTTACTTCGAAGGGGACATCCACTTTTCAAATATCCTTAAAATATATGCTCATATTCTAAATTGATAATGCAAGTTATTTAAAAAATAGGTACCATAGTTGAGAGAATTTGGCAGAACATATTTCCACTCTAACACAACATTATTCTGACCTTGAATCATGAGTAGTATTTTAAGACAAAAATCCAGTCATCAGAGCAATCAGTGGAAATAATACTATATTTACTATCTACAGTAACATATAGACTATACAAAGTATATAATAGTGTTAGAAAATATTACTCCTTAAAAACCTTGGAAATGATCTCCTTCAACTGCTTCTTTATACCAATGAGGAAATTAGTAACAGAGAATTTGAGTTATATACTGAATAGTAAGAGCATTGGATAAGAGACTCCAAGTCTCCTGGTATTTCATTATGTCTATGGGGAAGCTGTTACGACTACAACCAAACCTTAATGTAGAATGGGTATTAATTTTCAGAATAACTTTACTAGATATTCTTAATTTTCCCATATGTAAAATAACTAAACAAAAGAAGCTAAAATGTAAAGAATAAATCTTTTATAAGCTACCTGTTGAAGTGAAAGGTAAGCAACCAGTAAGCACGAGAGCAATTATCAAACCAAACTTCCCCATGCTTCAACGTGCTAAAAAAATACAGGTATTTTTTTCTTCAATAAACAAGGATGAAAAATAAAGCAGAGAAAAACTAATGGATGTTTTCAAGCCATTATAGCACATATATTGATTTTCATGGGGTATTAGAACAGATGCACTTTTTTTTTTTTTTAAACAAGAATACACTTTCATTAAATCTGGAAAAGTACACTGTAGGATACTGACAGGAGCCCAATAAGAAATTTGTTAACAAGCACTTTTTTTGGACCACTTAACTCTGTAGGGTACTGTACCAAACACAATGAGATGTCACAAAAGAAATAGAAGGCATGACCTCTGACATTGTAGAAATTAAAAATAAAAACTGGTGTATACCAATGATTTTAGAATGTATGATAATCTGCCATAGTAGGTGAGCAAGGAAAGTCTTATTTCCTCCACTCAGTTGAGAGGTAAATATATTCCTAAGTATTCTCAGCAGTAAGCTAAATGCCTCTTCTTACTCACACTATATTTTTGTAACTATGATTTAGTAATTTCTCTCAGATTTTAAGTAAACGTAATTTTAAAAAATTTTTTCATTGTGTTGCATCAGTCACCATACAATAAAGTAAATGTTCAATGAAGAAACTCTTTCTCAAGTTCAAATGACAAGGTTGATTAAGATGGTAGGAATTAAAACCCTAGGGTTTGGAAGAAGTCTCACCTGGGGCCAAATGCCATTTCTGCCTCTCTAACCATGTGGCCTCAGGGCCCTAACATGCCGTCCTGGGTCTCAGATCTCAGTGTCTCCAATCTGTTAAACAGGGATAGTAAAAGGCTAACCTCAGAGCATAGTTGTATAAATTAAATTATAATACATTCAAGTGCTTGGCATACTTCCTAGTACATAATAGTTGCTTAGTAGATTTTAGCTATTACTAACATTAATGTTAATAATCCATCATTAATGCTGAAAGTTGTTAGAATATATGAAAGAAAATTTATAGTTGGGTGATATTTCCTCCGTATTATTAGAATATGGCAATAAAATGGCACTTAAAAATAACTAAAATCTGCACAAAGTTCACGCCTATTTTCTCTCAACTATTTCTTAATACACTACATCCAGTTTTTCAGAATAAAGAGACAACCTTTTAAGACATTTGATTTATCCGCCTATATAAAAGATAGATACATATGTATTTATTTCACATCCAGTGCAAGACTATATCATCATGACACTCAATGAAGAAAAATCTTATAGTTTGTAGCAATTGATAGCTTTTAGAGGCACTCTAAATCCCATGAGAGGGTTCTCTTCCATCATTTCTATCCTTTAACTTATTTATAAAGGTGCCAGGAAATTTGTCCTTTTACTGAAAGACAATTTTACTTTTGGCTAGAAGATAAGGTTTCCTGAAGGCTGTCACTCAAACAGTCATTTTACAGTACAGAACACCATATCTAATATATGAATTAATATAAAGCCAAAATGTTCTAGAGTTTCTCATTTACCAGAGGCCTTCAATTATTTATCCTGGCAAATGATATTTCTTTTTTCTCAACTTCATGTCAAAATAGTTGTGAAAATAGATTTACGTACAGCCCAAGGGAATTAATTAATTTTTTGGCCTTGTTTTTAGCACTCAAAATTACTTAGCTATTTCTAGAGTTACAGTAACATCTGTACATGTATTAAAGCACCCCCTCACTGGGAATGTCCCTTCCCCTTTTCTACTGATCAGATCTCCCCCTTTTGGAGAGCAGTACTTTACAATGGTGAAGAAAGATGAGCCAGACTTCTTACTGACTTGAAACTCTGCTCTATGGTTTACTAGCTGAATATCCTGGGGGCAAATTACTGAACTTCTTTAATTTTCACTTTTCCTTTAAATTAGGATTATTGTGAGGATTTTAAAAATACGATGTAAGTAAAGCACTCAGGAGAGTACCTAGTACTTTGAATGTACTCGGTAAGCATAAGCTATTATTTTGTTATGACTATTCTTCAAGATACAGCTCAGACATTATCTTTCCCATGAAAATTTTTTTAATAGATTTTATTCATTTATTCGACAGAGAGAGAGGGGGCACAAGTAGGCAGAGAGGCAGGCAGAGAGAGAGGGGGAAGCAGGCTCCCTGCTGAGCAGAGAGCCCCATGCGGGGCTCCATCCCATGACCCTGGGATCATGACCCAAGAAGAATGCAGAGGCTCAACCCTCTGAACCACCCAGGCGCCCCTCCCATGCAACTTTTATTGACCTGCTGTAGTGGGACAATCATTCATCTCTGACTTTGCTTCACATGCAACTCTATGCTGGTTCTCCAATTTGCCAAGTTCCTTAGCTTTGCAACTCCATTTGCTAGCCTTGAGATAATAACATGTAGATGTGGTCATGTATGTGATGTCTGTCTTCTGGGAGGCTAAAGTGGAACATTTGCTCTTTTCTTAGATATAAGTTCAACTTCTTGAAGATTTTTAACTCATTGGATCCACAACTTTGTAAGTGATTTTTGCTAGATAGGACAGAGCAGTAGCTTTTATTGTGTAATTCATGAACAGTTAGAATGGTCTGAATCTGCAGAAACTGTCAGTAAAACATCATGTATATCACAAATATGCATGAGTATTTATCTGAGGCAGTGTTTCAGGTTTTCTGTTGGATCTTCAAAGGGGTGTACAATCCAACTCAAGAAGATATAGAACACTGATTTAGAGACAGATTTGTGACCCAACTTTAGCATCTGAATAGGACTTCCTAACATTTGTTTTATGAACTATCCTTACTCTTTGCTTCGTTTTTTAAAAATCGAGTTCTTTTTTAACTTTTAAGTTTAATGCTCACACTCTCCTTTAAAAGTAAGTAGCATTTTGCCCTACTAATTGCCAAAACAGAGTAGGCTTATGTCGAGCCCTTTCTTCTCAATATACCTGACAGTTGTATACACGCATTATAAAGTTTTAATTTTTAAGAGCTCCTTGTTTTATTTAACAGATACGAATTTGGTGATTCTTTTACCCAGATAAGGTTCTAGGACCTGGGGACTTAAAATCTAAGCAAGACAGACAAGTTTCCTCTGTTTCATATATTTGTTTACTAACACAACAGCCGGATGCTAAACACATAATTTGATTAAATAATGGGTTCGTGACATCATTTTAGCTAATGCCATGAAGAAAATGAAGCAAGATTATGGGATAAGAAGAATGGTGGCAGGATGCATTCCATTAAGTCATTTGGAAAGTTTCACTGAGGAAATGATGTTTGGCCATAGTCATAAAGTAATCTAAAGCAGCCAGCCATGACGAGAATAGGGAAAGAACATTCCCAGCAGAAGGAACAGCAAGCACCAAAGAACAAGCTTGACATCCCGGAGAAGCTAAAATGATTCATTAAAACAATAAAAACAAAGTAAAAATCTTAATTGGCTTAGGCTGATTAAGGTTACATTTTATTTTTATTGCAGAAAATATGAAAGATATAGAAAGTATAAAAACACACATTTCACAAAAAGCCTCTTAAATGTTTTTGGTAGTTTGGTATATATCTTTCTAGAATTTTTAGGTGCACATATAGAAAGCAGGAAGGTATAAAATATCCTGCTGTATATAATTCTTTGTTCTCTCTCTCTCTCTTTTTCTTTTTCCTTTCCGTACTTGATTTATTGTGGAGTATCTTTCTGGGTCACCAAAATTATTCATGACATAATTGTTAATGACTGCATATTAATGCATCACACAAAAAGTATTATCTATTCTGTAATTAAGCCCTATGTTAGACTTTTAGGTCGTTTTAAAATTTTTTTTGTCTGGAATAAATTCCGCAATCAATATATTTATGGAAATATCTTTGTCATTATCTTTATATAGTTTCTTAGATTGGAAGTATGGAAGTAGAATTCATTTTGATCTTCAATGTGAAAATAGCACAGAGCCTGTCTTAGACTTATTAGTTGATGCAAATTTAATATAAGAATAATCTTTAAAGAGCCTTTTTCACCTACCACTATATATCAGTCAAATATTTTTAAATTCATATGTTCACTGGTCATTTAATAGTATTCCTCAAGATAGAACACCATTCTAGTCTGCAGGAGAGTAGTCTTTAAAGGAGAAAGAAACATTTGTGGTTTAAAAGATGTTTTTAGTAAAATGACCTCCCAGTGGCTCACTAAAATTCTGACTATCAAAAATTTGTGATTCAGAATTTAGAAAAATAAATGGGTTTCTTTACAATTCAGTAACAGAAAGTCATTCCAAAGGTAACATAACATTTTGGGCAATGATGGATCTATTGAAATTTGTACGTACAACTTTACTTTGAGCTACCTTGATCTCCACTGTGTTTTGGCAACTCTCTAATCCACTTGATTATTTATTGTCTTTCTATCTTATCCTAGAGCTATTTTTGCCGAGCGGAGGAGCAACATCAATAAACTACAAGATTTTATTAGGTTTATCCAACAAATGCCTATCTCCCCTGTTGGGCTTAATTTGCTGGTCTGTTATCATGATTCTTTTAATATATCATTTACTGACCTTTCCTTCTTAATATTGTAGAGCCCATGTAACATTAATCCTTTTATGTACTTACACTGGAAAGTGAATTATTGATGTGCAATGGCCATTCATGATAATTACGGTGTTGCTGATTAATTCATAAAAAGAAGACATGTAGCTAAGCAACTAAATACACTAAAAGCTATAGAACACCAAGTTTTATTCCCTTGTTTTCCATTGACTTGGAAGACCAACTTGAACAGGCAACTTAACCTCTCTCCTAATAAATACACCCGTGTGATGATGCATTGATGCTATCTGTCAAGTGGGAATGATAGTCTGTATTGATTCTTTTCTTGGGTGATAGAGTATGTGTCTAATCAAGCTCATTTTAAAGCCCTTCACAGATACAAAGGCTACAGAAATATTGAATAAGGCCGCTATGTTCACTGGAGTAAAAATGCTTCTTGAAAAATATATTTCTAGTTAAGGGTTGTAAGAAAGAGAAAAATATTTGTCCTCGGTTTTATTTTTTTTTATTTTTTTTTAAAGATTTTATTTATTTATTTGACAGAGAGAAATCACAAGTAGATGGAGAGGCAGGCAGAGAGAGAGAGAGGGAAGCAGGCTCCCTGCTGAGCAGAGAGCCCGATGCAGGACTCGATCCCAGGACCCTGAGATCATGACCTGAGCCAAAGGCAGTGGCTTAACCCACTGAGCCACCCAGGCGCCCTTGTCCTCGGTTTTAAAAGAAGAACCATGGGGCGCCTGGGTGGCTCAGTGGGTTGGGCCTCTGCCTTCGGCTCAGGTCATGATCCCAGCGTCCTGGGATCGAGCCCCGCATCGGGCTCTCTCTCAGCGAAGCCTGCTTCCCTCTCTGTCTCTGCCTGCCTCTCTGCCTACTTGTGATCTCTGTCTGCCAAATAAATAAATAAAATCTAAAAAATAATAATAATAATAAAATAAAATAAAAGAGGAACCACTCTTATGACTCTTACCTTATTTTTTTCCAAAAGTAAGGACTGAGAACAAAGGGAGAGCTACTAAAATAAATATATCTAAAATTAAATTAGATACCCTATTTTTACCTGAGTATATTAAAAGTCCATTAAAGAAACTGTGTAATTAAAAATTATTGAAGACACACACACACACGACCATTAGAATTTGAACCTCTTTAATATTCTGCTCAACTTAGGCTTCTTATGTTTGGCTCGTTAAAAATATCTTCTAGGAATTTCTTTTCCCAGTCTGTTGAGATTAACAATTATTTTACCAGAGAGCTTTTTCAGAGAGGTATAGAAATAAATCAGAATTCCACAGCCTAGCGGAAGCTGTGAACTACAACATGGAACATCTTTGACAGTCATTGGGGTATTTTCCCTTCTCATCTGTATGTTCACTGACTTGCCAACCATACCAAAGTTTCTATAATGTGTATAAGTCATATCCAAGAGGAATTACTTTTTTCTTCTGAAGCCTGGAAGCTTAGGCATGCATGGTTTTGACTTTTCAAAGAATGCATTGAATATTTCATAAGGTAAGAAATTTAACTTTTAAGGCAAGAAATTCACAGGAGGATTGGTCCCATATCCCCTTTATTTGTCTTTGGGTAGATGTGTACAGGATGTTTTTATTTTATTATTTAACATTTTTACCCTTTCCAAAATTAGTCTGGATGCATGCAATGCATAGCAAGCCCTAATGAGAAAAGGCTTTGTGCAGGTGCTATTTTGTAAGGGGTGCTGCTTACCTGATCCTCCTAGTGTTGGCACCAGAATCCTGATGAATGTGCTTGTCAGAATATAAACAATTTTTTTTTTTTTTGTAATACGCACAGAGGTTCCTAAGCTTGGAACTTACTCAGGATAAAATAAGAATTAGCTAAGATTAACTTAAACAAAAATATAAGATTGTGGTAGAATCTATCTATCTATCTATCTATCTATCTATCTATTCAGGCTCTTTTGATTGAAAGCCTAATTGTTTTTGCTTCTTCTTCTATGTGATCCTGAATGAAGGGCATGGGGATATTTTCCTTCATCTCCTAGAAAGGTATGGAAATGAATTTGTCTCACTCTTACAAAAGAAGGAATAATAATTTTGCTTACTAATACTTCGGAATATGAATTTAGGAGCCATGACGTCTACTGAGGAAAGAGGAAAAGATTTTTGAGAGAGGAAGAAGAGAAAGAGGGAGGGAGGGAGAAGGAGAGGTTTAAGGGGCAAGAGGGAGAGAAAGAAAGAGACACAGGCAGAGAGAGAGCAAATCCGAGCAGCTTACTGAAGGAAATGGAAAAAGCCTTTCCTCCAGCTGAAAGGAGACCAGTAGACGTAGATGGAGATGGGGTGAGAGAATATAAACTCATCCTCAAAGTACAAGAGGAATTGTTCAAGAAGGGAAAGACAAGTGAGTAAATCTTGAAAAGAACACTGAAAGAGATATTACCTGAAGGTCCAGAGGCCAAATGGTAGCTTAGTCAATATGTAGCAATGGCCAGTCCTGATCAGAGCAAGATTCTCCCCTTCCAAACTCCAAACCCTTGGCCTGTTGACTCTTCCAACTACACCAGTAACTATTACCTTACAAACTGAAACCAAAGCAAATATGGTAACTGCCTTCTATACAAATTTTAGCAGGATATCAGCAATATCGCCTCCCCATTTTTAAGAAGCTAGAAGAGCAAAAATGAGCTGTCATGCCCCAAACTTCTGCCAGAGAAGGGATGGATTTGACCTGAAGAATCTTCAGATCCATAAGCTCAGAAAGTAGATGGTAATAACAACAACAAATATTGATTATGTTAATTGTCTCAGGGCACCTGGGTGGTTCAGGCCATGATCCCAGTGTCCTAGGATCAGGCTCTGTGTCAAACTCCCTGCTCAGCAGGGAGCCTGCTTCTCCCTCTCCCTCTGCCAGTCCCCCTCCTTGGCCTCTCTCATTCTCTCTCTCTCTCTCTTCCCCTCTCTCAAATAAATAAAATCTTTAAAAAATCATTTCAAAGGGCAAATATTGGGATCCTGACCGAAGCCGAAGACCGACACATAACTGACTGAGCCACCCAAGTGCCCCCAAATGATAACTTTAAATATTTTTTTCCACTGGGGAACATAGTAATTTCTTTTTTTTTAAGATTTTATTTATTTATATACTTATATAGAGAGAGAACACAAGGAGGGGTAGAGGAGAGAGGGAGAGAATCTCAAGCAGACTCCACGCTGAAGCTGGACTCACTACCCTGAGATCATGGCCCGAGCGGATGCCAAGAGTTGGACACTTAACTGACTGAGCCACCCAGCTGCCCTGGGAACACAGTAATTTCTAAAACAGGAATTATACTTGTTCACAATGGCAAGCATAATAAGTGAGGTCTTCTCTATTATATAAAAATAAAGACTGAAGGAATTTAAAACTACCTGACTTAGAAAGGATTTTAAAATCTTCTAGGCAAAGATAAATTCCATTTTATTCCTTTTCTCCCCCCAGCCATGCTTAAATCCTACCAGGAATACTGACAACACAAGTTACTAAGAAAGCTCACGGCATTTCCATTGTACTTATGGTAATATTTCAATCATTACCTCTATCCTGGGATATGAATTTAACAGGCCTTTCCTCTGCTACAAAGGAGATTTGTATCCATAGAATCTCACAACAGTAAAATCTTGAGGGAAAAAATCTGGACATAGTCCTTTTTGTGTTCCTAATAATACTCCTTTAGGTTTCAACTTTTTTTTGAAGATTTATTTATTTCACAGAGAGAGAGATCACAAGTAGGCAGAGAGGCAGGCAGAGAAAGGAAGAAGCAGGCTCCCTGCTGAGCAGAGAGCCCAAAGCGGGGCTGGATCCCAGGACCCTGAGATCATGACCTGAGCAGAAGGCAGGGACTTAACCCACTGAGCCACCCAGGCACCCCCATTTTTGTTTAAATAAGACTAAAGAGTCTGCCTTTTATTCCCTACCAGGTGAAAAACATACCTAGAGAAAAAAATAATCCGCCTTAAAATCAGATGACAGCATGTTACTCAAGCAAAGAACCATGCAATTGCTAGCAGTGGTAATTATAGAGTGCTATATAAAAATTAGTATTTGCTAAGCAATGGGGGAATTTCATATGTTAAGCTGTCATAACAGTAGGTTTTATTATTAGAAGATGTTGTAGTTTAATGGGCAAACTTTGGACTTAGTGTTAAAAGGTCATAAATTAATTTTATAATTGGCAACCATCTTGTTTATGGACAAGGTGCTTAATTACTTTGCTCCATCATCTTTTGAAATATGAACACTCAGATTTTTAAAGGACAGTTTAAAATTACACTGATGTTAAGATTCCATCATCTGGGGATGATCTTACTTTTAGGATTATTCAATCTTAGGCTTGCTTTTTTTTTTTTCCTTTCCCTTAAAATGGAGGCAACAATAGGAATTTACCTCTTTGAGCTGAAATGAAGAGTAACTCACATAAAATAATACTTATAAATCATTTAGCAAAGTACTTGATGACAAATAATGCTTAGTGAATATTACATCTATGATTATTATTTATTATTTAAAATGTGCTACAAAAGATGAAACTTTTTCTAATGTTGAAGATAATTGTCAAGATAAAGCAAAAGTTCTGATTACACTTTTACTGTGAAGTAGAAAAAAAAGAAAAAAAATTAAGCCATGAGATAACCCTTGAAATAAAAGTATAAGGCTACAAATAACTCGTTAGAATATATGAAGTTTGCATTTACGTAAGAGTCTTTTACAACTGATTTTGAGCAGCATGGCTTTTCTCCAAAGTCTCATAGTTTTCTCTTTGACCTTCCTAAAGATCTGCCAAATAGTAGCACTAGTTTGAAATGTTATTTTGAAAACTATAAATAATGTGGGCTCCTAGAAAAAATAAAAAGGGTGCAATTACCTGTCTATTCTGATGAGGGGTATTAACTGAATACAAAGCCATCTGTACATAAAAATATTATACTTCAGTAAGAAAAACAATAGCCCTAAAACACATTTTTTGAAAAATACACTATAGAATCATAATGGCAAATAGAATTTGAAAAGCCACACAGCACATGCATTTATTTAAGGCCTGAATCATTTCTGGAACATTCTTGATAGCTAGTCATTCAGCCCACGTTTATATACCATCAGTGATTGAAAACTTACCACTTTCAAATCATTTCATGTTGAAGTTAGGCAATAGGGGTGCCATGGGAGAAGCACAGGTTTTTGGAGTGGGAGACACTAGATTTATATTATGGCTCAGCCAGGCACAATGAGTTTCCTTAGTAAAAATAAACCATGGTGCTAAGTCTCAGACTCATATGTAACATGTGAGTGATGGTCTCTACCTCTGACAGCTTTCTGAGTTAACTTGGCTAGGTCAGTGTTTAATTAATCATAAAGCCAGGTGTTTCTATAAAGGTCTCTTATAGATGTGGCTAACATCTACCATCAGTTGTCTTTAAAGTAGATGACCCTGCAATTGCACTACTGGGTATTCACACCAAAGATACAGATGTAGTGAAAAGAAGGGCCTTCTGTACCCCAATGTTCATAGCAGCAATGGCTAGTCACCAAACTGTGGAAAGAACCAAGATGCCCTTCCACAGATGAATGGATAAAGAAGATATGGTCCATATATATAATGGAGTATGATTCCTCCATCGGAAAGGATGAATACCCATCTTTTGTATTAACGTGGACGGGACTGGAGGAGATTATGTTGAGTGAAATAAGTCAAGCAGAGACAGCCAACTATCATATAGTTTCACCTACTTGCAGAGCATAAGGAATAACATGGAGGACATTGGGAGAAGGAAACTATAAGTGAATTGGGGGAAATTGGAGGGGGAGATGAACCACAAGAGACTGTGGACTCTGAGAAACAAACTGAGGGTTTTGGAGGGAGAGGGTTGGGGGAGTTTGGTGGTAGGTATTGTGGAGGGCACGTACTGCATGAAGCACTGTGTGTGATGCATAAACAGTGACTCTTGGAACACTGAAACAATAAAATTAAATTAAAAAAAAAAAGTAGATTGTCCTCAGTAATGTGGGTGGGTCTCAACAATGTAGTTGGGAGGCTTTAAGAACAAAACCAGAACTCGAAGAAGAAGAAGAAGAAGAAGAAGAAGAAGAAGCAGCAGCAGCTGTGCCTCAAGATTGCAGCGTTAACTCCTGCTGAGTTTCCAGCCTCACCTGCCCTACTGGTTTTGAACTGGTCTGACCTCATTATTTATCATCCTTTTCTCTCTCTCTTTTGTATTCTCTCAATGATAGATAGATGATACATAGATAGATAGGTGTTTTAAAATTTTCTATGCAAAGATAAATTCCATCTTGTTTTTTCCCCCCAACAGGAATGACATGACAAGTTTCTAGGAAAGCTCACAGCATTTTTGTTGTGCTCACAACAATATTTAAATCATTACTATCATTACCATTTATAGGAGTATATTATATATTTTATAATATATAAATATATTTATATAATATATAAATTATAGGTATATAAATATATCAAATGTATACATAGGATATATAATAATATCCTATTGGCTTTGTTTCTCTGGAGGACACTGACTGACACACTACCTCATAGGAATACATCTTTTCAGGATAAAAAGGTACTCAATAAATCTGACTCCTCAGGGCCCTTTTCTGAACATTATCTGAAAACTGTTTTCCCGTAGCCTCTCCTGTTAGTCAAAGTTCTACAAGAGTAAATGCAGTGTATGATCCTATACAGGAACTTGTACTGGTACTACCAACAGTATGACTGGGACCACTGATGAATTCAATGTGGGCTATAAAGTATTATCCCTAATTAATTTACTGTATATATGTAAGAGAATATTCTTGTTTTTAGGAAATATGCACTCAAGTCGTTAAAGGGTACAGGGCCATGCCATACATAATTTACTCTTAAATGGTTCTGGAACACAATGTAATAACTAGAGAATTATAAACCAAATTTGGTAAAACATTACAATGTATAACATTGAAGATGGATAAAATGTTAATTCTGGATAAAGAAGACAGGTGAACTCTCTGTACCATTCTTGCAACTTTTCTGTGTGTTTAAGTTATTTTTATAAAATAAAAAGTATACAAAAGAGGGAAAAGAACAGGTTAAGTAAAATGACATAAATGGGCCCAAATCAGATTCTTGGTCTTTTTTTTTTTTTTAAGATTTTATGTATTTATTTGAGAGAGAGAGTGTGTGTGAGAGAGCACAAGAACCCTGAAGGAGCATGAAGCAGGGAGGAAGGGGAGAGAAGGGGGTGGAGGAGTAGAGGGAGAAAGAAAGGGTACCTGAGCCCAAGGCAGAAGTTTAACCAACGAACCAGTCACTCCCAAAGCCTCCACCCCTGAGGAGGGGTCTTCCTAGCGCCTTTCTCAAACACCTGGAACAGTTTGTTGTTGCTGATCGTACCCTTGGTGAAGCTTCAAGGCTTTAGCCTGTCAGACTCATTAATAATCCTGTTCCTTACAAACTGACTGAACCCAGAGTCACATTCAAAGTGGGAAAGGGGGTTCGGCATCTGAGCTGATCAGAACCAAGCTTGAAGATGACCATTCAGTCCCTCTTCCATCATTGGCTTAAATTTTCATGTGCAACTGATTTTGTAGTAGTTTTAAAACTGGATGTAGTTTAGTAACCTTTAAACTTAATCTGTTTTTTCTTCAACATGCTAATCAATTATGTATCATTTCAAAATGCCTCCCAAGTTTGGGTTTGTTAAACCTTCTTGAGGGAAATGAGGTGCCAAGATGACCCAACAGGCCCCATTTGATAAAACACCCAAAAGGACAATGGACTGTATCATAAGGAGGTTGTCAGCACATTATTTGAAGTAGATTGTTTGATACAGAATGAGCTTTACTTGGAGGGTTACTTCAAAAAAGTTACAATTCCAGATCAGTTGTCCTGCCATTTTCTCTGATGCAAGTAATCATGACCCACTTAACAGAAAGGAGAGACCATGCAGACCCTGCTGTTTTTCAGAGCGAAACTGGCACCTCCCACATTACTCTCAAAACTCAGCTTCCTAGAAAATGTACACTTGGTTAGATGCCCTACAATTTCAAGTCCAACTAACATAAAGTTGACAGGGATTTGCCTTTTCTCTTCTCTACCTCAGAGTTCTTGCTGCATGTACATCCTCCGGTTTCTCTCTTCCCTTTTCTTGATATCTGGATGTTTGTGGCCTTTTACGTAGGATGTGGCCATCCAACCAGAAAATCAAAACTCAATCTAGTTCAGCTTCTTGCTCACTGCCTCTTCAGAAACTATAAAGACTTAGGTAAGAATGTCCACTGACACCTGAGAACTTCCTCCTGACACAGTCATTCCTGTCCCTTGTACCCTGAGTAAGCACTGATCGTTACTCATGCCCACCTCAAAGCAGCCCACATACCATCATTCCATACCACAGACATCTGAAAATAATGTACTATCCGTGCCCCTCTTCACATTTATCTAAGGCAAACCTATCACCAGAGAACAAAGGGGACGTTAAAGAACTGTGTTACTCATGTCTTCAGAGTGCAGAAAGGAACGGAAGAATGGGTTCTTCCAGATTTCAAGATGACACGAAGTCCTGTTGATGTACAGTGAGCCAGATGTGACCTTCATAACAGTACCTTTTCTGCTACAGCAAAGTTGTGGACTGTTTCAGTTTCTATTTCAGGGTGAAATTGCTTCAGAAGTCTCTGTTCTTTTTTGTTTTTGTTGATGAAGCATTTAAATCCATTAGTGTACCAACCTTTTTCTCCTTCCAAATCTTCCTCATGTTTCATCTAATCAATCCTATATATGGCTGCCTAGTCATCTTCCCTCATTTTACTCCTTTGCTTAAAAAATAAATAAACTCTCAAACCTTCAAGTCCAGAATGAATCTCAGACTCTCTTATCTAGGCTTTAAGCTTCTTTAGAATTTGCTACAACCACCCTTCCAATACCTCACCTCCTGCCTTCTCACACCAGCTTTCCACACCACTCTAGACAAACTGTTCCATGTGTTTTCCTGTACATACATCTTGTGTTCCTCTGCCGGGGGCCTCTGCTGGCAATCTCTAGCCTGTGGTGTCATCTTTTTTTGTTGTTGTTTTAATTTATTTGCTTGACAGACAGAGATCACAAGTAGGCAGAGAGAGAGAGGAAGGGAAATAGGCTCCCTGCTGAGCAGAGAGCTTGATGTGGGGGGGCTTGATCCCGGGACCCTGGGATCATGACCTGAGCCTGAGCCAAAGGCAGAGGCTTTCACCCACTGAACCACCCAGGCGTCCCCTGTGGTATTATCTTAACTCCCACCTGACAAGGCCCAGTTACCATGTTTCCTCTTTTATGAGCCCTTCATGATTACCTCAGACATAAACTCTTCTTATTCTGTATTTCTCAAGTGCTTCCCACATGGCCCCATAAGCCATCCTCCCCCTGTGGACTTCAGGAGGCCCCAGTTTCCTTCCAGGGCATGGAGTTTAGCACAGTGTCCAAGAACCGAGGCTATAGACTCAGAGAACACAAGTTCAACTCTCAACTCCTCCATCTGAGCAAGTTACTTATTAATCTTTCTGCACCTTGGTTTTCTCATTTATAAAATGGGGATTTAAAAAGGTACCCACTTTACAGACAAGGACTAAATGTGTTAACATTATAAAAAGCACTTAGACTGATACAACACAGTATCTACCATATGAGCATCTGCCAATACTAGTGTCATTTATGCACATCCCCTACACACATACAAATGCAACAGTGCTTTGCATATAGACACTCTAAAAATATTGGCCCAACAAATATCAGACAAATCTAGGCAGCTTTTGAAGACATGCTCTTGATTTTCTATAATAATTTCTCTTACGCCCTAATAAAAACTGATTTTCAAGAGGAGGATGTCTGGTTAAGCACTCCCTTGGCTAAAGATAAATAAAATTTTAAATTAAAGTATTAAAAAAACTGTGAAGTTATCTGAGAAAAGGAATGGAGACTTATAAGACAGATACTCAGAGTCCTGCAGGAAAACTTGGTGATATACATCCTAGAAGAGTTTGCATGATTTAGGTAAAAAGAGAAAATATCACCTTGCAGGTTTGCAGGTTATTACATTTATTTAGCTGTGTGATTTCATAAGAAAGTCAATGTGCAGGAAATCAGGGGTCCTACATTTTATTCCTGATTTACCAAGGAGTCCATTTTGAGTATAAGAAGATTCTCCACGTAGCCTAAAATAAAACCGTGGTGATATTTTTCCCAAGGCATTTTTCTGATTTGTAATATGATGTATATCAAATTGACAAAAGGCTATAAAGTTAAATCACATTATTACATTTTAAATCAATTGCCTTTACCAAACGAATTACGAACACATCAGGTCGGGACTACATAACCAATGAACTCACAGTTTCCACCTGTCAAAGTGAAATTACAATACACTCTTTAGACATTCTACCTCAATATCTGGAAAATCATTTAGCACTGATTACTACATTCTCTAGTTATATATCATCTACATGGAAGGATAATTTTGAATCTATGGTTTTGTGTACAAGTTCTGAGTGATATTCTCCATTTATCTGTCTCTTATCTCAACTATTCACTTCCTCATTCACAGCCTCATGTAGTGGGCACAGAGAAATACTGGTACTTCCCAGAATGCACCTTGTTCTTCCCAGTCCCTCAAACTCTTTTACCCTCCTATCATGGCTAACTCCCACACACCCTTTAAATTGCAGTTCCAGTGTCACCATTTTCTCCTTTCTAGATTTATCTGAGCAGGGCTAAACATGTCCAACTCTCGTGTTTCTGTAGCGCCATGATCACACCTCCATTTTCCTACTATTATAATTACTAGTCCATGTCTACAACTTGATTTTACCTGTGAAGCCCCAGAGGAGTGGAATGTGGATGAATTCATCCCTTGGTCTATTGTGTCCAGTACAAAGTAGGTCTTCAATAAATACTATTTCAATGAGTGCATGGATGAGATGTTCTCTTTCTCAAAAGAACATTAACTTTCTGTCCATGTTAATCTCCTTAAAGATTCAACAATATCTTACTTTTACATAAAACAAATCTTTTTAAATTTTCTTGTAAAATGTCATGTTTGTCAGAGACATCCATTTATACTTTTCAGAAAACTTCCTTCTTTTATCCGAAAGTCTCCCCCAAATTCCTTAGGGGTTTTTATGGACAAAGTGAATGCTTTCATGTTTAATATTATGACCTAGCATTTGACAACAAAGTATGTTTCCGAATTTCACAACCATCTTTTTAATCAATAATCCTTCCCCCATCCACCCAATAATCACAAATTATTCGCATACACACACAGTCCACCGCACTAGAGTACTTTGTTTCCTGCAATTTCATTAGTGTAGCCATCCATCCATCCAACCATCCACCAATCCATTCATCCATGCAGGTGACAATGACTATTGTGCCCTGAGCTCAGGACTCGAGATCCAAGGATTAAAAAGACTTGCCCTCACAGAGCACATAGTCCACAGAAGACAGGCAGGCCAAATAACAACCACCACAACAAAAGAGAACACAGTGAGTTAAGTCCTACGAGAGAACAGTATGAAGGACAAAGGATGAAACGATAGTTTGTAAAGAAAGATTTGAAAGACTTCAAATGCCATACCTCTAAGGATCTGAAGACACCCTGGTGTCACCCAGGATCATCCTCTCCACTGACTGTAGCAAAGGAACAGGAACAATGTCCTAACCTTTCCACGGAATCACTCAGTTGTTCTCAATTATCGTCAGGAAGCACTTTATCTGAAACCCACAGAGCAGAGCCCTTTCCCCCTCGGCTAGCCTGTGGGGTGATGAAAACATGGGAGCCGAGCCTATCAGTGCTTGTATCAAGCTGCTGAAAAAGTTGTAGCCCATGAGTCATGGCTCTTTTCATGTGTTTCCAGATCTGTGGGAGGAAAGGCCTTTGGCTGGCAGCACTGGCAATCTAGCACCTATGATCATCACTGGGGGAAAGAAAGACGCTGGAGCCACCAGGAGAGCTTCAAAATCCTCCCACTTCCCTAAGTGTGCCTATCCCCAATGCCACCACCAGACCATGCCTCAAAATAGCATGAGAGCCCAAACCCACATTTTCAAAAAGAGGGACAAATAAATTAAGCTTCTGCCACCCACCTCCCTTATGTGCAGCTAAGGAAAATCAAATGAAATAAACAAGCAAATTAGCAGCTGGTAGGTGAGCTTCAGATCACGCATATGTTTTGAAGGCTCTGCCAAGGGGTTCTTCCTGAGTTGGGTTTGTTCTGTTGGGAAGATGATAATTAGAACCATACTACTAATATTCACGCCTAGTATCTATAGAAAGCTTACTGCGTACCAGACGCCACGCTCACAATGCATGTGCGTATTCTATTCAATTGTTAGAAACTTCACAAGGTATGATGGGCATCCAGACTTTACAGATGAGGAATTTAAGGCTCCGAAGGGCCTAACCCATTTGCCAAGGTTCAGAAGCACAGTAAGTAACTGAGCAGATTCTATCCCCATTAATGTCTTAAACCTGTTGCTCATAAGCAATATACTTGGTGAAAAATGAAAGAAAATATATTCAGGTAGGATCATTAAAGCATGGGTGTTGCTCCCCATCATGAGGTACTACGCAACCTGTAAATTCACGTGATGTGTTTGCAATTCAGCAACAAACTCCTCTTGACCTAGTCATTTCCCCCTTGCTCTGTATTTGTAAGTAGTCGTCAAAAATACATAGAACTTCTGAGTTGATTAATCACAGAGGGAAAAATAATTTTTCCCTATTGTTCCTAGTTTGGTTAGGTCACGTTTTAGTCAAATCACTACCCTTATATATACATTTACAAACGCCCAATATCTACTAAAAATTTAGTTTTATATTATTACTTAACAATATTTAGAAAGAATTTTCTATATTTAGAGAGGAACAAGTATTTTCAGTGTCTGTAATCAGCAGGCTAAAGGGTTCCCAATAAAGAAAAACATAGCTCTTGAAATAAGTAAGAAGTGAGAAACTGGGTATCTTTCACTTAACAGTTATTACTCTTCCTCAGAGATAACACAGAATTTGTAAATAGCATATCTGTAAAATATTTTTAAAAAGTTTGGATGGAAGGTGATTTAAATAGCTTTCACCATTCTTTAATTTAAATTGGAAATCTACCAGGAACCAGCCCTCAAAGGAGATCACAGTGGTTTCAGGTGGGTTCCAGAAAAAGAAATGGTCCTATGGTCCTCTAAATGGTGAAAAAGAAAGTAAAATGTGGCTGTACTCATTCTTTTTTTTTTTCTTTTAAAATTTTATTTATTGATTTGACAGAGAGAGAGATCACAAGTAGGCAGAGAGGCAGGCAAAGAGAGGGGGGAAGCAGGCTCCCCGCTGAGCAGGGAGCCCGATGCGGGGCTCAATCCCAGGACCCTGACCTGAACTGAAGGCAGAGGCTTAACCCACTGAGCCACCCAGGTGCCCCTGGCTACACTCACTCCGATGCCTTCAGTATCTGGGCAGCTGGAGAGAAGAGAGGCATCTCCAGTAAAGGCCCTAAAACTGTTGGACTCAGGGCGCCCTTCAGCAGCTTTCTGAATTAGAAACTGCATTTTAACATAACGCCCAGATGACTTCTAAGCACACTGACATTTGAGAAACACCGCTCCAAAATGGTCCATCAACGTCCATTCGGAACACCTGCCATGTGCCGCAGAGGCTCATGATGGGGAGCAACACCCATGCTTTAATGATCCTACCTGAATATATTTTCTTTCATTTTTCACCAAGTATATTGCTTATGAGCAACAGGTTTAAGACATTAATGGGGATAGAATCTGCTCAGTTACTTACTGTGCTTCTGAACCTTGGCAAATGGGTTAGGCCCTTCGGAGCCTTAAATTCCTGCACCTGCCATGTGCCGCAGAGGCCGACGGGCAGCCGGGCACACCTGCAGTCGACTTCCCTGAACTTCCCCGTCACCAAATAGCAGAGCGCACTCTGCGGACTCTCTGAGGTTGTCTCACACATCTCCCTCATTCTTCCTTCTCCACAAAGTTGCCAAGCTTATTCCTGCTTCCGGCCCTCTGTAGTTGCCGAACTCCTGTGCCATCCAACAGTCCTTTTCTCCTCAATAGTCAGGTTTCAACTTGAGTATCTCTCCACTTGAGAGCCTCCCTGATGACTCCCTCCCATAGTTCCGTGCATTTCCTTTCTTCATTCAATTACAATCCCTGAAGATCTTATTTGCATACTTTCTATAAAAGAACAAAAACAACCTTTAACCATGGCCTCTCTTCCTTTCTTATTCCCTATCCCCTTCTTCCCTACATCCTCTGCCCTTGAACCTTGACTAACAAATGGCAAGATTAATAAAAACACCTTTGAAAAGAAATATTCTAGGATTATTTGGGGGGGGGGGTGGTCATGCAACCATGACCCTACAGAAGACACCCAAGGACAAAAACAACCTCCGACCATCCCAACAGCAAGAGCTAGAGCAGCTGCAGATGAAACTGCTTCTTGAGCCGAACCGCAGGGACAGGCATTCCTCTCCTCTCGCGCTGTAAAATCCCACCTGGCTTTGACCTGGAGAGTTACTTGGTTTTCAGCTTCTGATGCATATCGGATGATTAAAGGTTTCAACCTCTTTTGGAGTCACTTGAATTATTTTCTTTTGACATCATTCATTATATGTCTTTCTCCATTAGAATGCAAGCTTTATACTGTCCTTATCTTTAGGGTCCATCTTTCTGGTTCCCCACCATCACATGAACTTCGAATTATGCCTCTCACATCTTAGGTGCTCAGTAAATAATCTGTGGGCTGACTTTAAAAGGCAAACCAGCTTGTTCCTAACAACCTATACAATTCGTTCTTGGCTATCATGTGAGCTGTCACGTGTCCCTTTGCTCCTTGGAATAGACCACTTATTCGATACACCGTAGTTATCTTGTCCTTGAATGCAGCCCTATTTACACAGACTTAATGGCCTTAAGTATCATCTATCCTGTCAATGGAAAAAGCACATTGGTCCTTTTATAAAGACAAGGGAAACAGGGCTAATATTTACTACACTTGAAAAGGGAGCCATAAAAACTATCCAGAATCTTCCATCCAGGGACAACGGTCACTTAGTGTTTTGGTAACCAAGCCCCTAATAATGAGCATTCTTTTGAAAGCTCTCAGATACTCTGGGACCCAGGAAAGTCAGTCAAGGACTGCACAAAAGATTCCAACTACCAGTCAGAGGAAGAAGAACCCCAGATTGAATTCTGCCATCTTGTGTCTGTTTTGCTTTGCTCCTTGCTATTTCATTTAATTATCCTTTTGCAGAAGAGGAAGTTAGGGTTGTTACTATGACTTTGGGTAAGCAAAGGTCCCATCAGTACGGGGAGGGGAAGGAAACAGCTTAATCCTTTGGCAGCAGTTACAACTAAGTGAGTGGTTCCTGGCATTGCTATTTAGAAATGACGGAGAGGCTCTGTGATCTTCCAACAGGACAATGTTTAGACTTACAGGCCACTTAGCGAATGTGCCAGGCACAGTTATTATCCCCTACCCGGAGAGCAATGGACAAAAAAAGGAACTCCATTTTCCTCCAGATACTAAGCCCCATCTAATGGCAAACAGACTAAGCAGGGGCCAGGCTTGAACTACAGAGAATAGTTACCAAAACCATTACATCAATCTCGGAGCAGAGAGGAAGGGGAGAACTGGGTATATCTGAGAGCTAATATGGAGTCACAATTAGTATTTACTGTAGATGATGGTAATATGGACACATTTTTATAATTCATGTTATAATTCATTACCTCAGTGACCAAAGCCTAAAAAATTAGTTTTAACCATAAGTATCAAAATAATGTTTCCAAGACACCAATTTATTTTCAACCATTCCTCCTCTGTTCCACCTCTGCACCTTACGCAAGCTTCTATTGTATTATTCTAAGGGCCATTTGTACATTTAAAAGAGTAACTAAGGTCCTTTTTGGAGAATTGTTTTTCTTCCAGAAATTTGCAAATGTATGACTAATGTTTGGGTTACACTGACATCCAGATATATTTGATAGCACATTCTCCCTTCTTACTGAGTTCATAAATAACTTGGAAAACTTCCTCCATTTATACATTAGAAGAAAATCACATGCCTAATGCTATCTGACCTGTGCATATTGAAGATTTTTCTTCACTTGCCTCTTAAAATTGGATTTATCTTCCAATTATTTCCAACTTCCAGGATAAATTCATACACAATTATATTAAAATGCAATTTCTTTGTAGGCCATTTTTGTTTGGTCAAACAAACTCATTCATTAAGAAGAAGTGTGATTAAGTAAGCTTTACATGAAACAGTAGGATGTGGTAGCAGAGCAGCTCGCCACCCTTATACGACACCCAACATGGCATGGTGCCTTTTTGTTCCAACCAACTTCAAGATTTTCCAGTTACTACCATTCTTTTTCCTTGTGGGGGATTATTTCCCACTGTAGCTCATGCTCTTGGTGATTCTCATGTATATTCACAGCAGTTTTAACAGGGTCCTGGAAATTAATTATATTAGCTGCTAATGGGTCTTGAGATTGGTTGGCAGTTCCTCCTCATTCAGCTGTAGAGAAAGCTTTTATCGATTTCCTGTCACTGTGGGTATCTTCACCTCTAGACCCCAAGTCATGACTATTTCTAGTTCAGAATGCTGGTCTTGTGTCCTCTGAAGTCCATTTTCTAGTTAGAGGAAGTCAAGTCTAATCATTCCACCCCCACGCCGGCCCTCTTCAGCTTTAGTCTCCTCCATCTTCAATACTTCTTATGCCTGCCTCATCCTCCTTTGTAAAATCTATTTCATTTCTCCTAAATAATCTTCTTTAACTCTTAAACTCTGCTCTGACGTCACTGAGGGCACATGAGTGTGTCTTCTGTTCAAGTACCGCACACATTACCTCCTCTAGCATTAAATAACTGCTCAAGTCAGATTCATCACAAGGCATTGAAAAAAAATGCAAAATGCAAAGCCTGGGACTTCAAAAAATATCAGGTAACGTGAATATCATTAAAAGAATTTTGAGAGGTGAAAGACCCACCATTCATGTTTGTTCTATCTGTAAATAGCATGGCATTGCCACTATTTTACTCAAGGAAATAGTACAGGGTGGGAAAACCTCAAGGCTGTCTCACCACCTCACCACCTCACCACCTCACCACCTTGAGGGCAGCCAGGGTGGTGAGCAGAGAGCAGCTGATGGCAAGAAGTGGCAGTGGAATGTGAACTGCACAGATCCTGTCTCAGATCCCGGGTCAACCGCTAACGCATCACGGTGGGCAAGTTACTTCAACTCTATAAGCTTCAGTCTCGATTTATAGAAAATAAACATAATAATACTTCTTCACAGAGCTTTTGAAAGTAAAGATAAAAATATATAAAGTGCTTACGGCATGGCTATGGGTCAGAGGGATTTTACCATCAAAAATTCTGAAATCTTCGCATCAGGAAACTGGTATTTTTGGATTTCTTTTAAAAAAGATTTTATTTATTTATTCACGGGAGATAGGGAGAGAGGCAGAGGCAAAGGGAAAAGCAGGCTCCCTGAGGAGCACGGAATTCGATGCGGGACTTGATCGCAGGATCCCGGGATCATGACCTTCGTGGAAGGCAAATGCTTAACCCACTGAACCACCCAGACACCCTATTTTTGGATTTATGTGATACAGCCACAGGCTTTTTTTTTTTTTTTTTTTTACTTTTTTTTAAGATTTTATTTAACAGAGAGAGAATCTCAAGTAGGCAGAGAGGCAGGCAGAGAGGGAGAGAGAGAGAGAGAGGGAAGCAGGCTCCCCTCTGAGCAGCCAGCCAGATGTGGGGCTCGATCCCAGGACCCCGAAATCATGACCTGAGCCAAAGGCAGAGGCTTAACCCACTGAGCCACCCAGGTGCCCCAGCCACAGACTTTTTAAATTTTGTCCCTGATATCCATTTCTTTTCTTTCTTTCTTTTTTTTTTTTTTTAAGATTTTATTTTTTCCAGAACGAGAGAGAGCACTAGCAGGGGATGGAGGGCATGGGGAGGAGGCACAGAGGGAGAGGGACAAGAAGGCTCCACTTTGAGCACAGGGCCCCAAGTGGGGCTCCAACTCTGGATCTGAGATCATTATGACCTGACCCGAAATTAAGTCAGTCCTTTGCCAGAGCACCCAGGCACCCTAGGCACCCTCCTGACACCGGTTCTAATCCAGCTGCTCACCACCCTCACTCACTACACACAGGGCTACAGTGACAGGGCCATGTTCATGGTTCCCATACACACCAAAACACTTCTATGGCTTTGCTCATTTTCATTGTCAATACTGCCTCCCCCACTACCTCCATCCCTCCTTGTAGATCTAGATCCTACCTTGTGAAGATGTCCAGGTTGCACTGAGGCTCAGTCAACTCACCTCTCTCTTAAACATCCGTTGCATACGTAACATGCCACTTGCCGATCCCCGCTGTTGGGTCTTGTCCCAGGTATTTCGAGATATCATCAAACGGAGTCAAAGTGGACTGAACTCTCACTACTTTACTCTCGTTTCCCTCTTCCTTCTTCATCATAACATGGAGATTCCAGTTAGGTCCTGCTCTTTCACTGAGCACTGATGCCCCTGCCTGATGCCCGGGAGGTTTCCAGACCTCCTTGTTTGAGTGATTAGACAGTGATTACTTCCACCCTCTAGTTTCCCAAATCAGACACTATTCCTGAGGCAAAGTAGGGAGCAATGCCTCCATTCCTTTTTGCTATCTTCTATTAAAGGATACACATTTTGTATCCTTTATCTTATAGATGTAATAGTAGTATCTCATGAATATGAATATATTCCATGTTCTATGCCAGCACTCTTTATTTCTCTCTCAAATTCTCATATGAGTCAGTCGTGAACGGAAATGCCACGTTGGGGACAAATTCACCAGCTCATCACATCACCCTGCTCCTCTGATGACTAAGCCTTACTTATCAAGTCAGGTTTGTCACCAATTCTCTTCCTTTAGATTGTCTCTTCCTGGGAGCACCCCTAGTCTTTAGCTCTGGCAGCTGCCCAAGAAACTCAGGTTTTCCCTAATATGAATTTCCTGAATGGACCTAGCTTAGACATAATCTTAGAACACACTATATTAATATCATTTATGGTGCTCGTTTAAATAATTTATTCCTTAAAGTGGTAATTTAGTCTTTTGTGTTTTTGTCTTGTCTCTGCATCTAGATTGTAAGTTCCTTTTAGGACAATGGAGGGTGTATCAAAAGCTCTGAGGAGCAAAACACTATGTTATGACATGATAGATATTAATAAATATTTTCTGAGAAATTCTGGGGGGATGTTAAGTGGAGTGATAAACAGAATGTTGGATGATGTGGATGAAAGGCAAAGTATGAGCCTCTGAAAATGATACAAAAATAGTGTGCAGAAAGTACTCATTAATTCAGCAAACATTTATGGGGAGCTATTAAATGTTCATCACTCCATTAGGCACTGGACTACAATGTAAATAAGACATTTCAGTGCCACAAGGAGATCTCTGTGTAGTAAAGGAATTCAAAATGTTCAAAGGTATAATTTTTTTGCCTTAATGACTACAACAAATATAAACTTAGGGGATGATGGGAACATAAGCTGCCAAGAAACCCAAGAATGTTAAAAGGTTGTGAATTTCAGTTCCTACAAGTAAACACAAAGTTACTAGATCCCCTAAAGATCATCTTTGTGTGATTTCCTTTTTATATGATTACTACTTGCAAGTTTGTTTCAATTCAGACAACATCCCTTTGCGGAAGTAGACGGTGCATAGTAGAGGTAAAAACCTGGAAGTTGTTTATTTACCAGGGTTATCTGAGTGGTTGGTAATGCTTTGGGGGCAAATCTTTATGCATTCAGTAGTAAATATATTTGGTGTTCTCTTCCGTTCAAAGAATGAAAGACCTGGGTCATTCTCCCTGGAAGCCATGTTAAGTGGCTAAATGCAACATGCTGGGCTTGTGTCCAGTTTTCTGTAGTGACTTTTCTATTTGAATAACTGCAAAATGTATGTTTTTCCTAAAAGCCACTTGGGCACTGCCTATTTCTTCCCTGGGATAATCAGACCTTGAATTGACTCACATTAGACGATTAAAACCCAGTGATTATTTTGGTATATAACAACAACCTTACCATTTCTTTCTTTTTTTTGTAACAATGTAAGAGAAAAAATCTAACATTCATTATAATTCTTTTAAACGGTCCTTTTTTTAAGAGTTTCATTCAAATATAAAAATATCTTATTTGACCTGCAAACCCTGAAAAGTAGCTGCTTTAATTTCTTTTTAAACAGGAAGAGTTACTAAAAAAGAAGATAAGGGGAATGTGGATGCACGGGCAGAACAGGGTAAAATTTACAAACACCTAGAGCACACTATAAATGTCACTCTTTGCCAGAAGGAAGATAATTTTATTTTAAAGTATTAGAATATAGTGTATGACTTGGAAATAGTGGCAAGGAATTTTATTTCTGATGTTTTAAATGTAATATTCAATTTTGAATTTTTAGTCTGATTCCTAAAGTAAATGAGAGTGCATATCCTTTTGTTTTGAGCATTAAAAGCCTCAGTTGACTATTAAAATATATCCACTATAGGGGCGCCTGGGTGGCTCAGTAGGTTAAAGCCGCTGCCTTCAGCTCAGGTCATGATCTCAGAGTCCTGGAATTGAAACTCGCATCGGGCTCTCTGCTCAAGCAGGGAGCCTCCTTCCTCCTCTCTCTGCCTGCCTCTCTGCCTACTTGTGATCTCTGTCTGTCAAATAAATAAATAAAAATCTCATATATATATATATATATATATATATATATATATATATACTACTTGTGATCTCTGTCAAATAAATAAATAAAAATCTTTAATATATATATATATCTCCACTATAGTAAAATGTCATATGCATATTCATTCTTTCATCAATTCATTAATTCATTTATTCATAAATACATATAAAGGGCCTGTTAGGTGTCAGGCCTTTTTTTTTTTTTTTCTTACTTTCTTTCTTCTTCTTTTTTTTTTTTTTTTCTTTTTTAGTTTATTCAATTATCATCATCTCCATTTGTCAGGGTCTCTTTTAGGGGTAAAGATTGCCACAATAAGAAAGAACCAGTGCCCAGCCTTAAGATGTTTATAGTTTGGTGGGAAAGGGAAACAGAGATGCAGACAGCAGCTAATACAGAGGGAAGTGAAATCACAAATAACAGTGTTACTAATTGATTTATACTATCCTAAGGCAGATCTGGCAGATATTTACATTCACTTCTATACATCTAGCATTACTTGATTCTGATTTGTAACAGATTGTTTCTAGGCTTAACCTGTAAATGCCTCCCTAATATATTCAAACCTTAGCGACTGGGCTTCTGTATTTGGAGGTCTCCTGTTTGAACCTGTGACGATTTTCAAATAAGAAACAAAAGTCCTTGTGAAAAAGGCAACCCGACTTTGCGACTGATCTTTGTAATCCAAGCATCTGAGGCAACTTCCCTGTCCAGTTCCAGAGTTCCACTTCAGTCATGCCCGTGGTCAAATCTCACAAAGCATGCCGGATGTAGAGGCCAGCCACATCATGGGTGGAATATGATTAGACTTGGCAATGAGGAAGGTACTTAGTGCAATTACCTTCCGATTCATTAGAGAACACAGTTTGAAACAGGCGATTTCCAAGATATGAGTCTCTTTGCTAGTAAATGCATCAGATTGACTAGAAGGAGTAATGGGACATATCTCACAAGGGCGAGACAACTATAGCTTATGGGTGAATGATATGCAGAATTTAGGACAAATGAGATCTAACTATAGTTTACTATTCCTTTCAGGACAGTTCTGTCTGTTTGTTTGTTTTGGAAGTTCTCCAAGTCATGTCTTTCAGAAGGTTCTGGCTTGATTAAGAATTCTATGTGATGAAAGATCAGATGGAGAAAACCCCTATCCATTCTGCTGATGAAGCATGTTTTCGTTCTGCTGCAAGCTCGTCCAGGAAACAGAACATTTTTTTAAATAAAAATTATTATAGGTTAGCTTAAACATTATACTATAATCACTGTTCTCTTGGCTTACCTCTAGTCATATTTGATAAATGAATTTGTATCAACTATAAGCAAAAAGAAGTAGGGTAGGAGACTTTCTACTGGAGGATGTTTCCTGAGCTTTAGAGCCTAGCTGAATTCCAGTGACACAGAATCATAAAAATGTATTTAGGGCACCTGGGTGGCTCAGTGGGTTAAAGCCTCTGCCTTCGGCTCAGGTCATGATCCCAGGGTCCTGGGATCGAGCCCTGCATCGGGCTCTCTGCTCTGCAGGGAGCCTGCTTCCTTCTCTCTCTCTGCCTGCCTCTCTGCCTACTTGTGATCTTTGTCTAATAAATAAATAAAATCTTTAAAAAAAATAAAAATAAAATAAATAAATAAATAAAAATGTATTTAAACCCTGGAAACTTTTCTCTCCATATTAGTGTTCGATATACTTTGAATTGCTTGTATAAATACTATCATTTTTATGAAATCACACTTTTGAGTCACATTTCAATACCATCTGCAATATTTCCAGTGCTCCAGATAGAACTTTTGTTTTGAATCCTGATAATTTACGTCATATTTGGCAGCCCACAACATTTTTACTAAACATCCTAGAACTCACTGTTCTTTTCAACCATCCCATAATGGCATTTCAGCTAAGTAAAGGCAAAGATGAGTAGGGTTTGATTTCAGTCATCCAAACTGACAAAGAATAATGTGACATAGTCCTAATGTAATTGAGAAGAAAAGGCATATGTTCACTTACACATGCCAGCTCTGTGAGATACAACCATTCTGGGAACATAGGAATAAGCTAGAATTGCTCTCTACCTGAAAGGACTCAGGTTCTAGAAAGTGAAACAGATGTGGTAGAAGTCTGTTCAAGGAGTCAACGAGTACAAGCAAGAACCAGACAAACATGACAGGGAACAGAAACACTGCGGTAACAGCGGGACCAAATACAGTGCATGCATAGGACAGTGTCTCAAGATATAAGAAGCGTTACGTATGACACTTTAAGAAATAAGTGCTTTATCCTCAAGGTATGGGAATGCCATGTTGAGATCTGCTTTCAGCTGTAGGTTTGACTGGATGGCAGACAAAACCAAAGAGAAGGAAACTTTAAAAGACAATTATAGCAAAGCATTTTTAAAAGCAAAGACAATTCTTACGCTTTCTTTGAGGTTCAGCTCTGGATTCACCTCCTTTATCAAGCTTCCCTGAGGCCTCCGGCCCACCAGGACTTTCTCTTGCTCTGAATCTCTGTTGATTCTGTCCTTGACCCAAGTTCCTACCTCGCACCAACAGCACTCTGCCTTCTTTCTTTTTTGATAAGTTTACATATCTGTGTTGCTTGGCATTGGCATCAAAATCTCCTTAAGGGTAAAGTTAACATTTAAGAGTGGTGAGTGTCCTTAATCCATGTGGAGGTGAAAGCAGACAGAGTGGGTGGAAACTATTTCCTCTGGTCCAGCGCCACCCACCCCCAAAAGTGACTTCCTGCAAATGTCTCCTGATGATGGTGCTAATGATACAACCTAACACTAACTGGCTTTGGCTTCATAATTAGGGCTGCATTTCGAATGTAGAAAATGTAGTCTCTGTATAGCATTCTCCTACCAAGAGTGTGAAAGTGAGGTTACCCTCTGAAAAGTAACTCGCTGGTAAAAGGAACTCTGTCTATAGGATGTGCCTGAAGATTACAAGGTCTCTCGGCTTAAAAACAGGGAGGTGAAGAACAATGTCCAGATTTTGCAGGATTGAAGAAGGAAGTGATAACCTCCCTGACGGCATTCACTGGAGATGAGGGGATGCTTGGATTGAGACACAGGGAAGCCAACGCAGGGGAAACAAAAATGTCAGCGTGCTGCTAGGTTGAGGAGGAGAGAGAAAAGAGGGGAGAGTATGTGTGTCTGGAGTGGGGGAGGGGGAGAGGTAGAAGAAGAAGGCGGAGGAGGAGGCAGAGAAAAAGGAAGCGGAGGTGAAAAAGAAGGAGGGAGAAGAAAAAAGAGAGGGGAAGGGGGAAGGAGAAGCAAAAAGACAGGAGAGACAAAAGAGAAAAGAGAATGAGAATATATCTGGCCAAAGCCTATGTTCTTGACACCAGAGTTGTAATCTGTGGGAAAAGATGGTTCAAAATCATTTCCCTTCCTCCGACCAACAATTCTCTACTTATTCAGGATGGGAGTGGCAACGGAGGCAGGCACACCTAAAGTCTTCCTTTTTGAACCAGTCCTTATCATTAGTCTCCACACCAGCAAAACAAAATTGGCCAAAAAACCCTTTGGACTTGTAGCGCTCACCTCCAGACCAGTGTTCCACAGAACTCAGCTTGGAAAATGATCTGTTAAATTACTCTGGCACTCTCTGTGAGAGGAAAGAAACACCACACAGACGAAAAACAATATATGGCTCAAATGATTTATAATTTGGTCATTTATGTAAATATTCGATAAATTACAGGTATATAAATATGTATATGACACTTACGCCAAGAATTTTTTTTTTTAAGATTTTATGTATTTATTTGACAGAGAGAGAAAACACAAGTAGATGGAGAGGCAGGCAGAGAGAGAGAGAGGGAAGCAGGCTCCCTGCGGAGCAGAGAGCCTGATGCGGGACTCGATCCCAGGACCCTGAGATCATGACCTGAGCTGAAGGCAGCGGCTTAACCCACTGAGCCACCCAGGCGCCCCACGCCAAGAATTTTATGTGAAGTCTGTGTGTAAGTTTTCTTTTCCTTGTTGAAAAGGGGAAGACAATTTGCTACTTGAGATCGTTGGTAGCAAATGTTTGTTTGGAGTCAGGGCCTTTCGTAACACTGGCAGCGATGGATCCCCCAGAAAAAGAAAACTTCTACCTCTTAAGCAACTTTCAAATTCCTGGATAAGCAACAGGCACACATATGCAATGAGGGGAAAATGACAAAATATTATAAAAACATATAATAGAGAACAGAGCAAATTTGCACACACGTATAATGGCATAAGGATTGGAACATTAGTCGTAAGAAGAGAAAAACAGGATAATCATATAATGCAAAACACACAGTTTTAAAAAAAGGAGATCGTGGGAGAGAAATCTGGCCTCACATGTATTAGTTGTGGGAAGCCTGGAAAAGTGACGCACTTTTCTCAGTCCTGATTTCTTCATCTTGAATATGTGTAAGACAATGTCTCTCTTTCAGGGTTATGGATATAAAAGACCTATACTGATCCTGAAATTCAATTTAGGGTGGCTCTCATTATTAGTTCATCCCTATTGTCATGTTGGACTCCACAGAAAGGAACATTGTTTCCTTTGGTTCATACTACCGCAGAAGAGACTTTGTAAAGATTGTTTATCTCCTGTAGTACCTTGATTTCATGCTAAATCCTCTCTTAGAATAAATAAATCCCTTCTAACGAAATGTTCCCTGTACTCACTCAGGGATTTCCCGCCACTCTGTGTAAAACCACTGCACACATTGTAGCAAGCTGTTAACCCCGGAGCAGGACTCTGCCTGACTGCCCTTTTAACTGCACAGCCCATTCCGCCAGGGTACCATCACTGCGCACCCCAGAATCCCCTTCTTCTCCACCCCTGTCTTCGTCTGCCCCTTGCTGAGGGTGACAGCAAGCTGCTGAGGGAAGAGCGAGCATCTTTCTGGTCCTGGCTCATTGAGGAAACCCACAGTCTGACCCTAGAAAGCCCTTTACCAAAGCCTGGAATCCTCTATTCACCTCGGCTTGATGCATTTTCCACACGCCCTCCCTCAGGTTCATAGTACTTTGTCTTCCCTCACGGCTCAGCGGATGATCTAGATCCTGCCTTTGGCTGACAAGACTGGGGACACCCCAAACAGAGAGTCTACAAAGCACAGGCCAGAAATGCCTGAAATTGTCTCTGATTTATCACCATTCTTCTCTTATGTAGTTTCTGGTGGTGTGTTGGGAGATTAACCATGACAGTTAATTTCTTTTTTAAGATTTTATTTATTTATTTATTTGACACAGAGAGAGAGATCACAAGTAGGCAGAGAAGCAGGCAGAGAGAGACGGGGATGCAGGCTCCTGCTGAGCAGAGAGCCCAAAGCTGGGCTTGATCCCAAGACCCTGGGATCATGACCTGTGCTGAAGGCAGAGGCTTAACCCACTGAGCCACCCAGGTACGCCCCAACCATGACAGTTAATTTTTAAAGTATTAGTTTACCATGTTAAATGTAGTTTTAATACTAAATCTTCATTTCAAAATTAATAACAGTCTTTCTTGTAAAATATGTGCAACAAAAGGAAAGGTTAAAGGCATAATTACATATAATGCTTGATTAATGTCAGGGACCTTTAAAGACAGTCTCTATGAGTGGATATTAAAGTAGTATTTCCAAATTAGAGAATTATGTCAACAGATCAGGATGATTTATTTGCTACCGTAAGATACATGTTAATATTTCCTTTAGTGGCTTTCAATGTGTTTTATTGATTCTAAAAACTATAATTTGGTATGAAAAAGCATTCTAGTCATCTTGGGTTTAAAAAAAAAATGCTATTCACCTCAATACCAAGATACCCAGCAATATGATTATCATATAACCAAAAACAGATGGTTAAATAGGGCCCTATCTTACCCGTAAATCCTAGACCTGCCATTATCCTAAGAGGGAAGTCATTGCTATAGAAAGATTGCACCCAAGAGCTCCTCAAAGAGCCTCAAGAAGAGAAATGCTTATATAAGGAACTAATCATTATAACTAGCACCACAACAACGAACACTTACTGAGTGTTTATGAGGCATGTCAGGTATTCTGCTAAGCATTTTACATCTCATTTCCTTCTAGGGACCAAGGGTAAAATATTTTGAAATTTGGGTGAAATGAATGTCTGGGCAGAATTGCTACCTCTGTAGATCATAAATAATAACAACAACAACAACATCAATAATAATAAATGATAGCAGCAACTTATTTATACTGTGTCTGATATTCTGCTGAGTGTTTTATATGTCCGATCTCATTTAATCCTCACAATTGTACATGGGGCAGCTATTAAGATGTGTATGTTACCAATTGTGAATCAGGTCTCAGATGATAAGTAACTTGCCCAAGATCACAGAATTTGTGTCAGAGTTCGGATCCAAATCCAGGCCTTACTTAAAGCCAGTGCCTTTAAATGTGATAGTATATTTATAACCACAATTTGCTGTAACCTGCTTTCACGAAATACAAAAGGGTAGCTTGCTAGGATAGTAGTATTCTAGTGACTTCTATCCAGAGAAGTCCATACCCAACAACATGGAAAGAGACAACACCGTGCCTCTTTCTCCCAAACTTTTGAGATCTATAGAAGCAAAAATTTCGGATTTGTGATGCTTTGTGAAAGAGAACCATATTTTACTTATAAAGGCAACAAGACTTCCATAAGTTTTTTCTTGATCCTTTATATTAAATCCTCCATACCCTTAAAAAATTTTGTCATTAGGTGATTTTAAAAATCTGTTATGAAATAATGGTAGTATTGGAAGCCATGAGAGAAGAAGACAGCCTTGATCTGATGCTGGACAAGAGAACCAAATGCCAGTTGGTCTCGCTAACAAGAGAAAGATCTGCTTCCTACTGTTAACACAGCAGTTACAATTTTGATCAGAAGCACAAACTTTTGATATTTATTCATTTGTTCACTCATCAGATATGTTTACTGAAAATGTACGTGGCTCTGGAACTGATGTCTCAGAGAAGAAAGACAAAGGCCTTGGTCTCAAGAATATTACGTTTAGTGAATCATATCTATATTTCCTTAAGTATGCATATTTAGAAAGAAATTCTCGGGTTTTTTCCCAGACTATAAGAGAACTTCTCTGTAAAGAGATGACACAATCATACAAAATGTACTGAATCTGGTATACTACTGGGGAGTCTTACTACAATGGAAACTTTCAATAAAATAATTGGGATAAAAGCCAGCCTGTGAGTGAGGAGTTTCCAGTAGCAGAGGGAATGCACCCCACTCATTAGAGGATGGTGTCAAAGAACCGTTGGGCTGAAGTTCACTTTCATTCATCTTGTGTCTTCTTTGGACTCCCTTCCCCAGCTATTTTCCACCACTTTAAAATATTCCCTATCAGTTTGGCCAAATGTGCATTGTGATGGAAAGGACATGGTACTTTCAGCAGAATTACTTAATTAGGTTTAAGTAAGCACTACGTGTCAAGTAGGGTAGGGTTGCTTTCTAGCCATAAAAATCTGCCCGTGATGCACGCTGCCTTCCCAAAGAGAGAAACAGTGATTGATGTGATGATAAAACAATGAAGGGAAGGATAAAGCCTGAGAGATAAAAGTCTCAAAAGGGGAATAAAGTAGGGTAGCAGCTGCCCCCATCTTAATTGAAGCATAAATTTCAGGAACAGGATCTGAGGTTTAATTTCAAACACATATTGGCAGAGAGTTTATTGCACGTGTATGTAACCGTGTATGTGATGAAAAACGTGAAAGTTAAATATTCGTCCTTTGTATGAAGCACTTTCAAACCATTTCTAAACAGAAAAAAGTTGCAAATGTAGAAGTTATGGATGATCACTGAGAGATACTGATTTAGTCAGCATTTAACCGAGACGAACAGAATCAGGGATGAGCAGGAACCGTACCAGGCACTGATGACACAGCACTAAATACATTTCTGTACTTGTGGGACTGACTATTCCGAGTTTATCGTTTCTCTCTGCACCCACCTTCCCTGCCCCTACCCCACCCAACGCCAGGGTCATTTTCTCTAAGCACAGATTCGACCACATCACCTCCCTATTTATAACACTGCCGCCCTGCTTCCAAAACATTCAGGTCCAGCCCCCACCTCTATCCTCTGACTCTTCCCTCATGAGTTCTGACTCTCTGAGGCAGCTTTCCCTTCTCCAAAGGTACCATTTATTTTCACATTAGGGTGGGCTTTGCCATACTGTGCCCCAGGCTTAGAACGCTGTCATACCCATTTTCCATTAGTTAAAATTCTTCCCACTTTTTAGCTGTACTGCCGAAATGCCTCCTAAGCCTCAAAGACCTTCTAATACTATCAGTTTTAACGGCCCCTCATCTTAATTTATGGAGAATTCTGTTTGAAATAGATCATTAAACTTTTTAGTTCATTTTCTCTAAAGTTGAGCTGGTTGCATGGCAGTCCCACTTTGCGAGATGAACTCAGGGCAGAGAGGGTTGTTGATTTGTTTCTGGACACTTAGTGCTTTACATGGGGTTGGAGAATGTTCACAGAGTCAATAAATATGTAGCCAAAAAGTATTAAAGATTCATATAAGACTTTTTAGACCGAATCAGCTATCTCCTTAAGTTCTCAAGGTTCTTTTTCCAGGAGACCTCAAAAATAAGAATGGTTGCACAGCTAAGAATGTCTCTTGCTCTCTGCAGAAAGTAGGGGACACATTGCATACACAGAGGCTGCCGTGTACCTGAACCACCTTGGAGACTGCCTATCCCGTCCCATGGGGCATACTATTATCAGAAGTACTTCCAAAAATCCCATCTTTTATGTTTTGTCTTTCTAGCTTAATATTGCTTCTACATACAAGCATACAAAAATATAATCCTGAGCTACACAAACCTTTACTTTTAAAATGCTTTAAGGAAGAAAAAATGCTTTTAAGCTAAGGAACAGTACAAATATTTATGGCTTTGTTATAAACTTCTGAGAAGCAGAATTGGGAAGCCTTGACACTGTTAACTTTACGGCAAAGCTAACATGCATCGCTATAAAAAATGCAACTGCCCTTCTCATAACACAGAACAAAAATGAATTTAAAACCAATATAAACTATAAAGCTATAATGTATAAATTTTCTGCTCATTTTTAAAGAGTTAACCTTTAACTGGGAAAATGTATGAATTCACTGTCAAATCTTTTATGTTCTTGGGGCCCTTCTACATCATATGTTTTTATACAAAAAAACAAAACAGTGGAAGTTACTATCTCTGTGCCTCCTAATCAACAGGATTCACTGCAAAAGACTGTCCAAAGAGAAAAGATGTTATGTTTCTTTATAATACTCAGATCAAAAGCCCTTGTATATGTTTTCTATATTAATAACCTATACAATTCAGAAAGATAAAGTATTCTAAAGAATAAAAACTCTGATCTCACAGTAGAGGAGAGTTCTTGCCTATGTGACATTATAAATAAGTGCTAATAATTGAATTATCACATGATTACCTTCAAAATAGATTTAATTTTATCCTTCTCCCTTTTGTCTATTTCTTCTAAGTCTGATGGTTTAACAGCCAACCCAGTTTTGTTGAAAATAGAGAAGTAAACACAATCAGGATGAAATTTATTTTGGACTCAAGAGACTAAGACTTAAACATTTAAGAATATGTAAGTCTACCATGAAGCATTCTTGCTTTAATTAGTTGCTTGATTTTAATGCTACAAAGCCTGGAAGTAGGTTGAGCTTTATTCCCCCCAAATTCCCCATTTTGATGTCCCTTTTAGATACAGACTAGCAGAAGTTTTCTAAATATGGATAACCAACCTTGCCACCAACCAGGACAATTGTCCACCAATCAGTTCATCAATAAAGGTTTGGGCCATGAGTCTGGTGATCTAAACTCCTTCTAACAAATTTGAAATCTGTGACTATTTGAGTTTTTTACCTACCTGATATTATCATCTTAGAGACAAATAAGTTATTATGGCATTGGGAGGGATATTTATCAAACTTTAAAGAATCAATTATTCTCAGTCACTTGAGAAGTTCTCTTTTACATCCAATAATTATCTTGAGCTCTAATTTATTGACTGAGGCCCATTTAGTCACAGAAAGTAAGAGAGCTGTATTTGTAAAGAGGTCAAGTGACTCAGAATAATTGCCCTCCTTTTTTTTTTTTTTTTTTCTCAGTTAATGAAGTTTACTTATGTTTTCTGTTTCTGTAATTGAACTTAGAGAAAATCTTGTTTGGGGTGCATAAAATTCCAAGAAGCTGTAAAAGCTTCGATGGTCTTTAAGTCAGAGCCCAAGAATAACTTGTGGTTCTCCCAGGTGTTTGTTGATGACACCTTCAAATTATCTTATGGAGGAGGAAGACAGTTAAGAAGCTCTGACCAGGAATTTGAGAGGCAAAGTGGGGAGTTTGGGGGGTAAGAAAGGAAAAAATGAAACAAAATGGGATCGGGAGGGAGACAAACCATAAGAGACTCTTAATCTCATGAAACAAACTGAGGGTTGCCAGGGGGAGGGGGGTAGGGAGAGGGTGGTTGGGTTAAGGACATTGGGGAGGGTATGTGCTATGGTGAGTGCTGTGAAGTGTGTAAACCTGGCGATTCACAGACCTGTATCCCTGGGGCTAATAATACATTATATGTTAATAAAATTTTAAATAAAAAAAGAGGATCTGACTAAATATGGGTAATAGTGGAGAAGAGTTTCCAGGATGCAATAGAGAAAAGCAGCAAAAAGAATATTTGAATAAAAGCATAACATCGTAAATTCTAGGAGCCACAGTAATACCAAAGTATGTCACTGTATCAGCATTTTAAATAATACTTAGAGGAACAGAAATTAAAGGGATAAATATAAATAAATGAGGTAGAATAGTTGGCATTATCTTCTAAATTAGAGTAACCTTGAGGCATATTTATAAGATCATATACTATAAAATGACACTCACATTTCTATATCATGTAAAATACAACTACTAAACAGCCACACTTTCCCTACAGAATCTTCAAAAGTACAACTGCTTATCCCATTACAGTTCAGAGGAGTTACTTAAAGGGGAAAAGTCCTTAGTTTGCAATTTTGGGCTGTTGCATTAACCTGAATCCATAATATCTTGTACAGCTTTATGTGTATCTTAAAATAACTCCTCTCTCCTCTTGAGAAAAAAAAATGAACTCAATTATTACGACACACATTCTCCTAAATCCAAGGGAGTACCATTCTTCAACAACCTGTTCAGTGGACTTAGAAAATAAATAGAAAAGCTATACATTATTCAATACCTCTTGGCAATGCATGAAAGCCCTGAGAGCAAGTAATAAATGATCGGATGTCTTCCTCAGTCTTACCTGGTTTACTCTTTTTAACAATCCAACCCTTGCTGTCCACCATGCAAAGCTCCTGGCCACTGGGTGAAATCCAAACTGGGTCGTTGATCATGGTAATCCCAACATGTCACGGGCAGCAGCATCTCTCAGAGTCCCACACGCCAACTGCTTGAAGTGAACCTGCAACAAACACGGTATTTCTTCATTTTAATTGAAAAATAGTGAACCATGTCCTAGGTCCAGCAGGCATCACTACTTAATCAATAACGGAATCATAAAGGAGTATGCGAGGGGCTATAACTGCCTCTCAAGATGCTGATAAACATTAAAGCCAGAAGACGGAAGTTTATGTGCTACAAAAGGTGTTTTTGCTGAGTGCACGCTCCTCTTAACAGTATTATTGATCTGTTTGAGCTGTCAGTGTAAATAAACATTACTGATATTAAAACTCACATCTTCTATGGTGTGTACCCCTTCTCCTTCATGTAGGTGACCACTTGGAGAACCCAGAATATTTTTCTGTCTCTACCCAGCCTACTCTCAGTCTAACTGAGCAGTATGGTTCAACAGGGCCAAACTCAGCTAAAGAAAAATCCACATGATGGTTTAGATCAAGGAGAGTTTCCTTTGTCAGCTCTGACACTCTGGCCAGCGTCAACATTCCCTGCATACAACTTGCGTCACGGGCTCGTATGTGAGAAAGGCCTTTGAGGGGCATATATGAGATGCTGCAAATTCAACAGTCACCTTATCCATATGGAGACAGAGACTACAAAAGAGTAACCAATAGGAAAACATTGTAGGAGGAATTTGTGCACAAAGGAAATGCCCATGACCCAGGAAAGTAGATGAGGAAATTTGGGGACAATCTACCACATATCTACTATTTCACTATTTGTGTCCATATAAGAAATATGCTGTTTAAACTTCATAAGTATATTTGACTTCCATTCAAGGAGAAAAAAAAAAAACACTCATGCACAATCAACAACTCCAATTTGGCCTCATTCCTTCCACACAAAAAATTCTGTTCAACAGAAGTTAAGAAGGACACTAGTGAACAGATTAACTTATTGGGCTTCCCAGAAGTAACTCTCAGATTGTTGAGCTACAACAAATAAATTTAGTTATGCATGTAGAAAACCAGAATTATTACTAGTTTCTAAAGAGTGCCACAGAAAGGGCTGAGAGGTCATTCTAAGTCTGTAGGGGGACTTGCATGGATGACTGTGTGCAGCAGATTCATGGACACATGTGCAAAATCTGATTTTAACAAGCCATAAAATGATACAGCTTCATGCACCTGTGATTGGAGCTTTACCTATTACCAGATGTCAATGCAGAGATGTCGTTAAGAGGTACAGTAGTGAGAGATCCTCTTGTGCCATGTCAGCAAAAATGGTAAGAAGGCAAGAGGTTGACGTCAAGTGCGTACCTCTGAATAAAATGCAATGCTTCAAAATCAGTCCTTAAAAGGAGAGGCATGCATGCCTGTGAATGATCATAAGTGATCGTTCTGCAATTCAGAACAGGAATGTCGATGCTATTAGTGACACACATAGATACCCACACACCTAGATCCCCCAGCTCTGCCCTGCTAGCAAACACACACACACACACACACATACACACACATACCCCTCAAAGCCAGAATGTTCCAAGTATGTTGATCCAAGCTCTGGCATTCGCTAACTGAAACCTTGGTCAACTTGCGGATGCAAAATGTTTTTATTCATGCCAAAAATCATTCTATTTCTTTGCTACTTTATGTACGCTCTAAAAATGATCAAAAGAATTTCCTTACAAAACAAATCTGTTCTCATGAGTGTAATCTTTTTTTGGTCTCTTGGCAGTCATGTAGGATATTGAAAGAAGTCATACACTGGTGGACCTAATGATAGTGAAGTGTTTATAAACCTAATCTCCAAGCTCCCAAACTGATTTCCCCAAAATGGAAACATTTTGAAAGCTACTTGCTCTGGAAGCACCTGCCTGTTGGTGTGACTTCTCCAACTTTAGTTCTGCGACTTACTACAAAAGAGTAAAAATCAGTATATCAGGGTAACTACTTGCTTCCTAAAAGGGGTTTTATTTCATTATACAAAAACGATGCTATTGATCCCTTCCTTGAAGGGGTAGGTTTTGTGTATTTCTTTCATTATTGATGGTTTTTCACTGACTATCGATCACTGACTTATCCATTAACCTACTTACTCATTTCACAGACTTGGATAGAGTACCTCAGTTGTTCCGGGTAAGGGATTTGGTGCCAGATACAAAATGAAAAGACACACATTTCCCCCTAAATATGATTGCCATCTATTCTATTCTGATTTAGTTGGCATATATTTGTGACAAAGAAAGGAAGTCACATTGGACCAAATCAAAATAATTGGCTTTATTTTATATCCTCCTCCTAGATGACTGGGCCATGGGATTTTATAAAGTTTGTCAGTGAGTACAGCATTATAAGCCAAAGGCAAAGCCACAATCTAAAATGACCGATTCATACAGCTGACTCATACAAAGCTTTTACTGGATGCGATGGTTTTGCATCGCTCTGAAGGTTTTTTTCCCCATAAGTCAACTAAATGTCAAAATAGCTCAGAAAAATCGAACCAATTAGTACCCAGTGTTTCTGGCATCCACCATGGAGTCAGTGTCCCTCCCCCGGGGTGTGTGTACTGGGCATCACATACAGTCCTGTGCAATCTACATCCTAGTTCAGATTCTTGTTTTAACAGGTGGGAGTAGGGCCTGTTGTACAACAAGTTGCTTCACGCAATTTTTGTATAACCCACTCCAAGTATTTTCTCAAAGAAGATCCATAAAATACAAAAAATTAAATGCATGTGCTTTTCTCAAAGAGAAGTCCACGAGGCATTCCTGAGAACTACTGATTCTATGACATCGATTTGAAACTTTATTCTATGACTGACATTCATCATGAAAAAAAAAATGCTTAAAATAAATTTTTCCCTTCTCTCTCTCTTTTTAAATATGCAATTGAATAGGAACATGAAAACAAAAAAGAGACTGAAAATCCTTTAAATGAGACTCCTGGAAATTAAGTGAGTTTTACAAAAATCAATATGGTTTCCAAACAGTTTAATTTTCTTCTATTTTCTCATCTTATGTTTTTTGAGTCTCGGCTTATTACTGGGATGACTTGTCTGAGGATAAGCCTTTTCAAATATAAATGCCATTCTCTCTCTCTCTCTTTTTGAAATTGTATTCTTTTAAAAATGAATTTTGGGGGCACCTGGGTGGCTCAGTGGGTTAAGCCTCTGCCCTAGGCTCAGGTCATCATCCCAGGGTCCTGGGATCGAGCCCCGCATTGGGCTCTCTGCTCAGCAGGGAGCCTGCTTCTCCTTCTCACTCTGCCTGTATGTGATCTCTTTCTTTCTGTCAAATAAATAAATAAAATCTTCAAAAGAATGAATTTTGAATCAATGCATCATACTGTATGTAAATTATACCTCAAAAATGTTGATTTAAATTTTGTTAATGAATTTCTGACAATGTTCAAAAAGGTCAAGCAGGGGCATGGTATACAGAACCTGTTGATAAAACACTGTTATCCATGAATTTAAAACAAACAGGACCAAAATAAAATCTGAAAATAGTAGAAGAAATTTGAATATTCACAAACTATTTTCTTGCTTCTTGGTCTGGCCTTAAGTGCTTTGTAATTGACTTTTGGTCTTCTTTGTCTTTCTTTATGCACGCTACCACTACCCTTTCAGTTTATCTTACTGCTTTGAAGAGACCTTTCCAAAGGATCCCCTCAGCACTTAGGCACTCACTTTATAGGTTATTGATTTGCACTTGTTGAGATGTTGCTCTTTAAACTTCATCTCAGGGATGTGCTTCCTCTCCCCCATGGAGTCCTGCTGCACAGCCCCCTGGGTAGCTCGATGCATTTTGCAGCTCTGTATCTAGGTTACTCATTTCCCCCACAAAAACATGAAGAATATAAACATTAAGAATATAGGAATAAATGGGTTATCAATGATCAAAGTTGTGAGGCTTTCTGCCTTGCCTCAGAAATTTCAAATAGGTCCATTTCATAGGTGAGACTGGGAAAGAGAAGGCACCACCATTTTTAGTGACAACATGACTGCTTCTAGATCCTTTTATTCTTCTTCATTTAGTCAGATGTAAAAGTCACAGATTATTTCCCAGCAGGCGGGGGTTATCAACAAAAATGTCTATGCCTGTTGCCATCTTAGGTATAGTTTCTCATTTCTCAAAAACCATCCGAAGTCATGGAATAACATCCACTTCAAGATGATTAAAATAAGAGCCAGAGAGTTTACGTTATTGTCCAAGGACATAGAGCCTTTGCAAAATGGAGCTGAACTGCAGTTAATTGATAGTGCTGTACTGTCGATTCCACGTTCTTAGAAATTGAGTTTGAGAGATTTGCTTAATACATAGATGAAAATCTGAGTCTCGGGGAAATGAAGTGACATACGAGGGGTTGTTAGGATCACAGGAGGATCTGGATGAGGACATAAACCCACGATGCACCTGTATTTCTAATACACCGTGCTCTCACCCAGCTTACTTAGCATGGTGTCTAAACAACTTTATAGATTTCCAATTCACTTGGATTTTACATAACCATGCTTTATTTTAGAAAGGAGATAGAAAGGAGATACCAAAAGTCAACAAACAAAATAACAGGATTTCTGAGCACTCAATTTTAAATGAGTTTAATTCTCTGAAAGCAACAGATGACAACTTTCTCTCCCTCTTTCAAGCCATTTTTTTTTCCCAATGAAAAAAATACAGACACAAGGAGAAGACTGTGATGATAGATTGTGACAAAGACTATGATTAGATTGAAATATAAATAGTGCCTTGGCGTTTTGTGGATGCTCATTTGGTATGTTTAGCTACATTATGAGTAATTACAAACTTAAAATAATCTTCCAAGATACTCATTTAATATTTTTACTTTGGAAACCCGACAGGCAGGAAGCCCCTTGAGTAAGGAAAAACAAATTTTAGGGCAATCCTATCAATATCTGAGAATACAGTGCCTGATGCTCACAGACGACAATGCTCCTCCTTGTTGCTGTATTTGCTCAAAGACACCTCATTCTGCATTTGATTTCAATCTATAAACTCTGACATTCAAGTAGTCCATATTCTTGCTTGTATTTTCCTAAAACAAGGGATCGAATTAGTCACATTTCTACAGATGACACCTGTCTCTGCACTTTTAACTTTGTCTCCTGTGTTTTCCCTTCTTTGTTCCTTTTTTTCCTCTTTCCTCTTTTTCATCCTTTCCACATTATCTTCATCTCTTTCTTCTTTCTTCCCATCCTTCCTTTCACTCTCTCTTCTTTTCCTTCCTTACTGCCTTTGCATTCAACAAATATTTAAGCATCCATCGCATTCTGTGTGATATGCGGGGCTCTGAGCCCAAGACAAGTACAAAGACTCAGTTCCCGCCCCGGTACTGTTCATAGTCTGGCAAAGAAGGGGACAAAGAAGTAAACCCGGCCATCATGGAAGAGGGGCAGGGACCCAATCTATATTGACTTTGGAATATGTCATACTTGAGGAGAAAAAAAATTCATAATGTGACCTTAGCTTGGCAGATCTCATCAAATTAAAATTTGTCAAGCATACTTAATCATCCCTTGGAAGGTCCAAATACCTCACTCAGAGTTTTCTCCAGTTTAAAAGAGTGATTCTTCAAATTCTCGGAGCTCATGAACAAGTGTCTCAGGGGCAGGTGTACCTCTTACATGCGAACTTACATACCAGAAGCCAATGAGCCAGGTGACAGTTAACTGAAGGAGGCAAACTTAGCCTAAGGGCATTGTAGACAACATTTTACAAACTATTTTTGTCAGAAAGAACACCTCTGTGAACAGGTTTTGATGCCTGACCACCAGTTTGAGATCCTGCCTTACAATCACTGGTCACCACCCACTGCTATTTTGGCAAAATCCATGGTAGGTTAAAACGTCTCCCCACAGTCTTTCTAGAGGGAAAGGGAAAAGCCATCTAAGGCCAGCTCATCAAAATCACCAATGAATATGTTTAGTAGCGTGGATTTTTGGGCTCCACCCCAGAATTAATAAATCCTCATTTTTGGAGTGAGATTAGGAATTCTGCTGGTGACAATTCCCTAGATTATACTTACACATACTATCGTTTAAGAAACACTCTCCTAGAACAAAACCTATTTTTGACATTGCCATTGTACTTCTTCAACTGTTAATTTTTAACTTATTTCTCTTTTAATTTCAAATAAATTAGCCTATTTTAGAAAAATTATTCTCCCATGAACTGCATAAATTGAGAAATCTCTTTTTATGATCAATATTTTTCCTTCAAATATTTACAAAATTATTTTAATGTTCAATACACATGATCTTCATCATTCTCTTTATTTAATAAAGCTTTATTGTTTTCAACACTAAAGAGACTCCCTAAGACTCAAGAGAAACCATGATGAAAGACAATTATAAAATAATTATAAGAAAGGAGGAATCAAGTTCTCTTTGGTATAAGAAGCCACTGTACCTAGAATGGGGAGCAGGAAATGAAGGGGGTTTGGTGATCTCATATAATATATATATATATTTTTTTTAAGTGGGGAGCATGAGTGCATGTGTGAAAGAACAAGTGTGGGAGGGGCAGAGGGAGAGGTAGAAAGAGAGACTCAGGCAGGCTCCCTGCCAAGTGCAGAGTCCAAGGACATGATGTGACCCTGAGATCATGACCTGAGCCAAAATCAAGAGTTGGATCGTCCAGCTTAACTGACTGAGCCACCGAGCACCTCTTTCTTTTCTATTTCTAATGCCTGGTCTAAGCACAATATTCTACTTTACCCCAACATCAGGTACCTAGAGATAAAATATGAAAGCGACACTATAATTTTTGGTTTGTTTTTGTTTTTGTTTTTGTTTTCAACTGTTCAGAAACTGACACACTCCTCTTCCTCTGAGCTCTCTGACTTTTATTAGGAAAGCAGGATGGACCTTGAATTATTGCATTATTATTGCCTGTTGCATTATTAATGTAAGGATAATCTTAGAGAAAAGAGAAATCCTTTCCCTGATACCTGGGGGAAAGAGAGGGGCTTGAAAGTGAGCTAAACTCAACCAATATGACCTCACCTTGGATGTTTGAAAGAATGACACAAAGATTTAAAAAATCTGTGTGTGTGTGTGTGTGTGTGTGTGTGTGTATTTTAAGGTCAGACTCATACCAGTAGCGACTAAAGCACAGGTTTTCTGCAGCGTGACCTTATGTATTTTTCCAGCACCTAGCCTTTCGAGCTTTCTTGTTTCTTTCCATATGCTATTTTGTGAGCTTTGAATCTCCTCCTAAATTATTTTCCTGTTTAAGAGAGCCAGAGTCATTTTCTAATACTTTCAACTAAAAATTCTGACCAATACATAAATTTGCTTTTTAGATTGATAGAAAGTGTAGTAGGACCCCCTTGGGAGACTGAGTCAAAGTAACATGGAGTATATCAAAGAGAATAGCAAAAAAGAGAAGAAGGCAGGAAAAAGGAAATTTAAATAGAAAAATTGTGTCTGAAATTATGATGCATGTAGTAAAATCACCAATAAAATGGAAAGTCTATCTAGTAAGTTGCAGATCAGGTATTTCAGCAAATGCCTTAACTGTGCTACTTATCAATGCTTTTAAGGAGAACATAGAGAATATCTTCCAGATATAATGGGATAGCTAAACAATTGATAAAGGAGATTTTCAACTTTTAATGTTTGACACCCTTCTCCTGGGCTCTCCATGAAACCAGTACTTTAATTTTTACCAAGGTCAGAAAAACGTAACCAAACTTCAAAGCATTGACTCTACTTCTGCCCTGAGCACACACTGTACATCTGCTTAGTTAATAACTAAAAAAAACATTTCAAGCTAAAGAGTAAAATCTCCCAAAGTTACACTGCACATTCTAAAAGCATAAGATAAAGTTTGTAATTATCTGGAATGTCCTTTGTCATGAAAATTCGTAACTCTTGATATAGCAAAAAAATACATATTTCTTCTCCAATGTTATGTCAGTAAGATATCAATAAATCGAGGGGAAAAACAATGAATGCAACCATTTTAACTATATTACCAAACTAAAGAAAAATCATATAATCATTTTAATAGACACAAAATAAGTGTTTGACAAAATCCAACAACTATTCCTGAGTAAAAGGAACTTTGAGCAAACAGGGAACAGATGGTAATTTCATCAACTGATACAGGACACTATAAATGACTAAAGAAAATATCACAATAGTGAAAGATGCTTTCTCCCTAAGGTCAGGAAAATATAAGGATGTTAGTTCCCACAATTGCTATCCAAGATTATAAAGCAAATCCTATCCAGCTCAATAAGGAAAGAAATAAATAGCATCCACATTGAAAAGGAAGAAGTAAACTGTCTTTATATACAGATAATATGATTTCCTATGTGGGGAAAATCCAGTGGAATCCACACAAAGGCACTAAGACTGATTAATGTGTGTGTTTAACAAAGTTGCATAATACATGCATTGCATGCAAACAACAATGTAATTCCATATTCTAGAAACAAAACATTAGGCATTTGAAATTTACAAAAAACTTCAATACCATTTAGCATAGCACAAAATTACATTAAATACATGGAGATAAATCTAGCACAAAATATGTGCAAGACCTGTATAGTGAAAACTATAAAATACTGCTGACAAAAATTAAAGACCTATATAAATATAGAGATATACTGTGTTTCTGAGTTGGAAAGCTCATTATTGTTAGAATATCAATTTCCCCCAAATTAATCTATCCTTTAATATTATCACAACTTCAGTGGGATATATTTTTTAATTTTTTTTATTTGACAGAAATCACAAGTAGACAGAGACAGGCAGAGAGGAGGAAGCAGACTCCCTGCTGAGCAGATATAGGGCTTAATCCCAGGACGCTGATGTCATGACCTGAGCCAAAGGCAGAGGCTTTAAACCAATGATCCACCCAGGTGCACCCTTCAGGGGATATTTTTAATAGAAATTACAAACTGATTCTAGGAGCACCTGAGTGGCTCAGTCAGTTAAGTGTCTGTCTGCCTTTGGCTAAGGTCATGATCTCAGGGTCCTGGGATCGAGCCCCATGGGCCCCATGCTCAGTAGGGAGTCTGCTTCTGCCTCTGTCCCCTCTCTTGCTCATGCTTTCTACCTCTCTCTCAAATGAATAAATAAAATCTTTTTAAAAAATTACAAACTAATTCTAAAATTTGTATGAAAATGCAAGAGCCTAGAATACCCTCTGCACCCCCTCAAAAAATCTTTTAAAATTAAGAATGAGTTTGAAGGACAAATGATACCTTATTGCAAGACTTATTAAAAAACTACATTTATCAGGTTATCAAGAGTGGATCGGTATGAAAACAGACAACTAGATAAATAGGACAAAACAGAGTATAAAAATAGACCCACATATAGATGGATAATTGGTTTTCAACAAAGATACAAAGACAATTCAGTGAAGAAAGCATAGTCTTTTCAACAGTGGGCTCTAGAACAACTAGGTATTTGTGCACGTGTGTGCATGCATATGTGTGACACACACACACAAAGAAAGAAGAAAAATAATTTTAAAACCTCTTACCTCAGACCATATAATACAGAAAAATTCATTCAAGGATCATAGTCCTAAAACTAGAAAAAACTAGAAAGCCTCTTGAGGAAAACAAAGGAAAATCTTTATGTTTTTGGGTTAAAGATTTCTTACATACTATACCAAAACCTAATCCATTAAAAAAATAATAATAAAAATAAATTAGATTATTCAAAATTCAAAACTTTCTGCTTTGTTAAGAAAATGGAAAAAAAAATCTCAGAAGCTGGAGGAAATATTTAAAATATTTAAAAGTTATATAAAGAACCTGTATCTAGAATATATAAAGAACTCAAAATTCAATCATAAGAAAACAAAAAACTCAACTATGAAAAAAAAAAAGATTTGAATTGACACTTACCAAAGAAATTATATGGATGACAAACCAGTACATGAAATGACGCTCAGCATCATCAAAATAGCCTTAGGTAAAGTCCTTAGGTAAGGGAAATAAAAACCACCATGAGAGGGGCGTCTGGGTGGCTCAGTGGATTAAACCGCTGCCTTCGGCTCAGGTCATCATCTCAGGGTCCTGGGATCGAGCCCCGCATCGGGCTCTCTGCTCAGCAGGGAGCCTGCTTCCCTCTCTCTCTCTGCCTGCCTCTCCGTCTACTTGTGATTTCTGTCTGTCAAATAAATAAATTAAAAAAAATCTAAAAAAAAAACAAAACACCATGAGATACCACTATACACCTGTTGGATTACCTAAAATTAAAAAGGCTGGCCATCCATATCAAGTGTCGGCAAGTTTATGGAGAACCCCAAACTCCTATAATACTGATGCGAATATAAAAGGTACAACAGTTTTGTTATTTTCTTTTCTTTTCTTTCTTTCTTTCCTTTTATTTTTTTAACAGCTCTGTGAAGGTATCATTGGAAGAACCATAAGATATTTGAAGTATACAATGTGATGATTTGCTATGCATAAATATTGTGAAAGGATTTCTTATATGAAGTTAGTTAACATCAGCCACCACTTCACATATTTCTTTGAGGAGGAGGGGGTTAGTGAGAACATTTAAGTTCTACTTTCTTAGCAAATTCCAATTATAAAATACAGTGTTATCAACTATAATTGCCACGTTACACATTATTTCTTTAGCTTTTACTCATCTTATAACTGAAAGTTTATACCTTTAACCAACGTCCTATTTCCCTTACCCTCCAGCATCTGGCAACTGGTGGAAAGCAGTTTGAAGTTTCTTACAAATTTTAACACACGCTGGGGGGCCTGGTGGCTCAGTGGGGTAAGCCTCTGCCTTCAGCTCAGATCATGATCTCCGGGTCCTGGGATTGAGCCCCGCATTGGGTTCTCTGCTCTGGCGGGAAGCCTGCCTCTCTGACTACTTATGATCTCTCTCTCTCTCTCAATCTCTGCCAAATAAATAAATAAATAAATAAAATGTTTTTTTTTTTTTTAAAAGAATTTTAACAGAGACCAACTATATGATCTAGTCATTCAACTTCTAGGTCTATTTTCACAAGAAATGAAACATGCCCATACAAAGATTTATATACATCGGTTAAGAACACATTTTTTGTGTTAGACAGCAGCTGGAAACTACTTAGATGTCCATCAGTAAGTGAATGAATAAATAGTATTATATCCATATAATGGAATTCTACTCTGTATTAAAAAGAAAAGAATTACTACATACGAAGGATTGTTATACACATTAATGATTCACAAAATAATTATGCTACATGAAAGATGCCAGATTCTTTCACCCTAAAAAAAAAGAGTACAAACTCTACATCCATTTATATAAAATTCTAGGAAATAAAAATTAAAGTTAATTACAGTAAGCACTTAAGTGTTTGCCTGGTGGTGAGGAGAGAGAGCAGGAAGGAGAAATTAAAAAGGAGAAATTTAAAAAATTAAAAAGAAATTAAGACATCAATTAAAAATAAAATTTTTGAGGGGCGCCTGGGTGGCTCAGTGGATTAAGCCGCTGCCCTCGGCTCAGGTCATGATCTCAGGGTCCTGGGATCGAGTCCCACATCGGGCTCTCTGCTCAGTAGGGAACCTGCTTCCTCCTCTCTCTGCCTGCCTCTCTGCCTACTTGTGATCTCTCTCTCTGTCAAATAAAATAAAAAATCTTTAAAAAAAAATAAATAAAATAAAATAAAATTTTTGAGGATGACTGATAACGTTCATATCTTGACTGTGATGATAGCTTCATGAGTGTATAGATGCATCAAAACATTAAAAAATGTACATTTTAAATATGTACAGTGTCTATATGTAAATAATACTTCAATAAAACTGATTTAAAAAAACAGATGGGCTATAAGTATAACGTTACATCTGATGATCTCTTTGAAGATAAATCCTCTTTCTGCAGTAAGTGACAAAGAAAAGTTGTGCCAAATGTGTTTGGGAACACAATTTCCTTGAGTAGAGAAACTCTCATCTTTCTCCTAGGAAGAAATTTACAACCCTGATAAAATGCTGAAGAAATTCCTAATAAACTTCAATAACAGCAAGTCCTTTTCTAAAATTAAGAAGCCACTCAATAGTTGTTAATTGGGTGTCTAATACTCTTCAGATAAATATTTTTTCTTGTATCCAGATAGCAATGATTACATAATCAATTTTTTTACTTCTGTATTTTTACCAAGAAAGAATATTTTTTAGCCAGCTTAGCCATCTCCACTTGCAGACTTTGAAGGAAAACTGTGACATAGGCTCTTAACAGATCTGCTAAACTTTTGATTTTTAAATTGTGTGTCATATAAACAAAGATGAGAAGAAGGGAAGTCAGGGGAGAGGGAAGAGGGGGTGGCCCAAGGGAATGGAGAATGATTAGTGGAAACCAAATGATTGAAATTTGGAGGGGGTGGGGGAAACAACTTCAAATTTAAAAAATTAAAGTGGATGATTAGGAATGAGATTTTGAGATTAATGGTAAACTTTCAGAGTAGCTGAATAGGAGGATCACGGGGATAAACTTGTTAACATGCACAGTACTATGCAGTATTATGTTTTATTCTGATTAAGGGACTTGATAGCATTTACAAAATCATTAGTTTGTGTTCAAATAAGTCCCACTCCCTCTACCAAAAATGTATTTCTGGGGCACCTGGGTGGCACAGAGGGTAAGCCTCTGCCTTCTGCTCAGGTCATGATCTCAGGGTCCTGGGATAGAGCCCTGCATTGGGCTCTCTGCTCAGCGGGGAACCTGCTTCCTCCTCTCTCTCTGCCTGCCTCCCTGCCTACTTGTGATCTCTGTCTGTCAAATGAATGAATAAAGTCTTCAAAGAAATGTATTTCTGCCTTTACACAAGAGAGTAAAATTACCATTGGTCTGAGAAAACTTTGACAGTTTTGTTTGCGGGGGTTAACGTGAAATAAGCCCACCAAAAGCTTACTGCAGTTGCTGTTTCCATCTGAAATAATCGCTTACATTACCCTCATCCCATAGGAGATTTCACAATGGAAGAAATCACCTTGCGACTTTACACTTAATCAGAGCTCTGCTGTGTCAGGAAAAAAGAAAAGCCTGACCTTCCTGCTTTTAATGACCCAAAGGGAGTTATCTATTATATTAAATGCCATGACAACCCACAAAATATAAAAGATTTAAGGTAGAGACAATATATCATCCCAACTTTTCATATAAACTGATTAATAGTCCAGGTACCAAGCAAAATACCAACAGAGAATAATCCTGACACCTGTTCCAAGGACTGATGAAGAAACTATGCTGAATGAAAGTTTAATCACTGATTTCCTTTGCACAGTCATTTTCCTAACGAGACCACATAATTACAAGTGAGAGGATTCAGATCCTTGGCTAATACATAATTATATCTGGAAGCATAACTACTAAACTAGGAAATTGAATCATTTCAAGAGGATGCTTTGCACACACAAAATAGTCAGGGATATATTTAAAAAGGGGGACTCTGGGCTTCTGTTTACAGATTTAAAATCTTTGGTACAATTTTGGAAAGACCCAAGAAGCTCACTATAAGGATTCTGATACTTTGCGCAAGAATAATTTAGTCAAAAAGACGATATATGAAAGTCAAGTCAAAAAGATGGTGTATGATAGTATATTCCTTCCTTTGTGAAAGAAGCTTTTATATTTTGGAAATAGTTCCAATATCTATTTTTAAGACATGATTCAAACTCCTGCAGTTGCACATGTAAAGATGAGAAGAAACTTAAATCTGTCAATCATTGTCGTTGTCCTCTTTAAGGTATCTTCCTCTTAGATTGTTGGGCAGAAAGAATGCAAGCTCTCAGAAACACCTTCAAACATTTTTTATCTCAAATTTTCTTTTGAAGAAAGCTGCTTCTCAAGCTAAAGCTTTTAAATGAAATCAGTATCAGGTAATAAATGCTTTCCCTAATGTAAATTGAGAACCAGGAGAAAGTAGGAGTACCAATGAATGTGAACTAGAAGTCCTATCCACATTACCAGTCAGCCTGATTTGCCTTTTGCATATGAATGGCTTGTTTGAAGAAGACCTTAAAAGGATGGACAGACCCAGGTGCCAGATATCATGAGAACTTCAAACCTTGTGACCAGTGAGAGTGGACTTTAATCTTGTTAAGTCCTGTAATGCGATTGTAGCATGGAATTCTACCCTTGAAAGCAGCTGGATCCATGGTTATGGTGATCAAAAAGTTGACTGCTAAAACCCCAAATTTTCCAAGTTTAAACTCAAAGTTCAGAAATCAGAGTCATTGAATTTTAAAGCAGCCGAAAAACCTAATCACATACTCTAATTCCGCCCCTTCTAACTTTCTCCTGTTCCCTTCTCAAGAAATAACGAAGTGCTTTCTATGTTCAAGGCACTGAGCTTTATTTTACAGTTAAAGAAGCTGGCATCCAAAAAGATAAGATGGTTTCCCCAAGGCAATTTGTGTGAACTGTGCTTTCTTAATGACCACCACAAAATCCGGTTCTCCAACCCATTGCTCTTTGGCTATGTCATGTTATGTCACATTAAAAATCTAAATTCATGAACCTCAGAAGAAAACAGTGGCAAATATTAAATACGGAAAAATATTAGGGGAACACAATACTTTACAATATTCTAATAATCCCATAACAACCAGTGGCAACATAATCCTAGATCAATAGAGACATACCCTTGGTGTGATGCAATGTGACTTTTCAAAGCACAAACATTTACATCTTAGTACTTCTTCCCTGTGTTGTGTGTCCTTTATTTCTGGAAGCTTTCTAGATGACCAGTTGTTCATTTGTTTGCTTCCTGAGAGAATGTAAACTATATATATCGCTTAAAAATACTGTATTCATATTGCTAGATTTAATAAAAAGAAAATGAGATGGTTAATTTTAGGAGAGAGACTTAGCAAGTAGTGGTTGGATTACTTAGTGGTTTGGTCATTTCACAAATATTATCCAAGAGGAGTGTGTTATTCCCCAGGGTGCACAAAGATGCTCACTGGAGACCAGCAAGAAAATTCCAGAACTTTATTTGTTTTTTTTTTTTATTTTATCTTCCTCTAACTTCTGTTTTACTTGTCTTTATTAGAGTAAAAACTACACACATCAGCTTCAAAGTACATAATTCCTCGTATAGGATATAATAAAGGTGGAAGGTTCATGAAGATGCAGCAGAGTTTATTGGTTAAGGGCACAGGTCCCAGGGCCAGACTGAAATTTAAAGTTTAAAAAGGCTCTATCATTTACCACTTACCTACGTGCTTAGTATAGTAATGGTCCAAATAGAAGAGATCGAGATGTTAAAAATACACAAAAACTAAGTACCTAAGAGTATAGAGGAAGGCATATAATATATACTGACCAGACAAGGAAGACCTTACAGATAAACATTTTAATTTGACACTTGAATGATCAGGAAGAATTAGGATGGGGACTCAGCGACACCTACCTGCTAGCCATCTAAAGAACACAGAAGTCTCCCTACTTATTTTGCTTCCACTCATTGCCAAAACTCTTTCACATCAATTGAGCGTATACTGGGGCACCTGGGTGACTCAGTGGGTTAACCCTCTGCCTTTGGCTCAAGTTGTGATCCTGGCATCCTGGGATCGAACCCTGCATCCAGGCTCCCTGTTCAGCGAGAAACCTGGTTCTCCCTCTCCCTCTGGCTCTCCCCTCTGGTTGTGCTCTCTTTCTCTCGGTCTCTCTGTCTTTCTCTCAAATAAATAAATAAATAAAATCTTTAAAAAAACAACTGAGCATATACTATGTACCAGGCATTATGCTAACCATTTCACCTATGCGACAGCATCCATGCGTCATGATAACCTTATGTGAAGAGACTCTTGTTTTTAGAAAGATCAAGCGCAGGAGTATACCCTTTTCCACTGTATTTACATATTCCAACGAAAACAAGAAGTTACACAGGCCAGTGAAATTCTGAACTGGGGAGATTCAGCTCAGCTGTTGTTGAGGCTTGTAGCTAGTATCCTCCACAGCTGTCCGTCTGTCCATGCGAGTTCCAACACGTGTATTTGTCAGAGAGAGGGAGGAAGATCTCGAAAGAAGACACATTCTATATGAAGCTCACCTTATGTCTCAAGTTCGGAGACCTAGAAGCAAAGTTGTATTTGATGAGGAGAATTCCTTTCTACTCTGTCAAACAATTGCATCCTACTCTAAATACAAGCCTTATAAAAGTGGCTGAAAAATGTTTCTAGCTTAGGTGAAACATGTTTCGTAACTTTATCAGTGAAAACTTTTCAGACTGTCATTATAAGTAGAGGATGTAAAGTAGCGAAAAGTGGAGTTGTTCTAGGTGAAAGGAGGTTGAGATAGGCCAGGAGAGTTCTAATGAACATAATTTGAAATTTGAATATTGTAAGGTTGAAATTTTAATGGCTCGACCTGCATTTCATTACTCTGAAAACCAGAATCTTGGTGAAAGAGGTATTTTCCACAGGCACTTATCTTTTTTTTTTTTTTTTTTTTTTAATAAACATATATTTTTATCCCCAGGGGTACAGGTCTGTGAATCACCAGGTTTACACACTTCACAGCACTCACCAAAGCACATACCCTACCCAATGTCCATATCCCACCCCCTTCTCCCAAACCCCCTCCCCCCAGCAACCCTCAGTTTGTTTTGTGAGATTAAGAGTCACTTATGGTTTGTCTCCCTCCCAATCCCATCTTGTTTCATTTATTCTTCTCCTACCCACTTAAGCCTCCCTGTTGCATCACCACTTCCTCATATCAGGGAGATCATATGATAGTTGTCTTTCTCTGCTTGACTTATTTCGCTAAGCATGATACGCTCTAGTTCCATCCATGTTGTTGCAAATGGCAAGATTTCATTTCTTTTGATGGCTGCATAGTATTCCATTGTGTATATATACCACATCTTCTTGATCCATTCATCTGTGGATGGACATCTAGGTTCTTTCCATAGTTTGGCTATTGTGGACATTGCTGCTATAAACATTCGGGTGCATGTGCCCCTTTGGATCACTACATTTGTATCTTTAGGGTAAATACCCAATAGTGCAATTGCTGGGTCATAGGGCAGTTCTATTTTCAACATTCTGAGGAACCTCCATGCTGTTTTCCAGAGCACAGGCACTTATCTTACTTGCTTCCTCCTCCTTCTGCCCTTGCTCACATGAACGTGGGTTGATGGTAGAGAAGAAATATTGTATTAATTCATACACAGTACAAGAACAGCTAGCTGTGTTAGCAGTTACTAAATTTCAAAGGCTCCCAGGCTGCTACTTTAAGTCACATTTTTGTCTGCCACATGGACTGTGGCCTCACTTGAGGAGGCTTGATAATGCAATCCAGTCAAATCAAGCTCAAAACTTTGTTGGAACTAAGCATACCACAACAGGAAGTGATAAGGAGGTCGCTTGCATGGTCATTCTCTTAGACATCTGTGCAGCGAGTCACATCAAAAGATCATCAGCAAGTAATACACATATGCTGCAACCGTACAAGCAGCAACTGAGTGGAAACAGGTAACTGTCTCTTCATCCCACCAGGATTCCCACATCCTTTCAAAGTTCACTCATTAATATAAGGCTACGACTGGACTAATTTGCTTCACGGCTGGAACAACCAAGATTCCAAGCACTTCAACCCTCATAAACACCTAACAGAGACAAAGGAAGGGATTGAATTTCTCTTATTTCTCTGGACACCATACATTGAGTTAGAACTCGTGCATTGCAAATGAGCACTTGAAAAAGTTCGGTGCGGGGCATGAACATCAAGTTGTACACAGGCTTCTATTTACATTGTTGATTAATTCATGAACATGTATCCTACTGTTGTTTAATCTCCAAATTCTTTTGTGAAGGAGAAAATTAATGTTTACAAAGTGTGGCCTGCGTTCATCTTGGTAGAAGTCTCACAATACCATGGAGGTCACTTTGACCAAGTGTGAAGAGGTGAAAGACATTGGGCTCACAACAATCGGCAGTAGAATAAGACGTTTGTTTGGCTGGAGCTGAAAGTTCACGCTTTTCTAAAACTATACTCAAAATGATTTGTTCAGATAACTAGCTCCACAGGGGAAAAGACTGACTGTCCCACGGATGGGATTCTCCCTGGCATTATTGGTCATGTGGTGTTTAATTAGCAGGTATGACCCACAAAAGATATCTCAACATCTGAAAATTTGTGGTCATAAGAAGATACTTTTGGAAATGTTCATGTTATTAAAAGTGGCAATAATAATAAAATCACCACTTCCTGAATGTTTTCTCTAGACCAGGCACTGTTCCAAGCAGATGTTTAAGAAATATTATTTCAGGGACGCCTGGGTGGCTCAGTTGGTTAAGCAGCTGCCTTCGGCTCAGGTCATGATCCCGGCGTCCTGGGATCGAGTCCCACATCGGGCTCCTTGCTCCGCGGGGAGCCTGCTTCTCCCTCTGACTCTACCTGCCACTCTGTCTGCCTGTGCTCACTCTTGCTCTCTCTCTCTGACTAAATAAATAAAATCTTTAAAAAAAAAAATTTAAAAAAAAAGAAATATTATTTCATTTAATCTTCATAACCTTTTGTGAATTAAAATCTGAAGCTTAGAGAAGTACAGCCACATGTCATATTCATGCAGTCAGTGTGTGGCGAGAGTAGTAGCCTTGGAATCAAGGGCTGACTTAAAAGCTTGTTTCCTCAGTTAACAATTTAAAAGTCCTTACGGTGAGTGACAACTTACCTGTTACACTGTACCTGTTATCACTGTTACTTAGCCCAACAAGCAGAAATGGAAGAAACTTTTAAAGCAAGAGTCAGGAGTTCCAGGTGAATTAAAACTTAACATAACACAGCATGTAGTGGGAAAATTATGGCGTCCATATAAATTTCAAAAGTAATAAGGATGGCCAACCATATTCACTGACTTGTGTGGTCGTCTTCTCCTTCCGTTTCAAAGCCAGAAATGGTCGGATGAGTCCCTCATCTGCTTGAAATCTTCCCCCACTTCTTCTATCTCATCTCTCTTTACTAAAGCCAAGAAAGGTTCTCCCTTCTGAAGGATTCATATGATTATATTGGACTCGGCCCATTTGATTCAGGGAAATCTCTCCATCTCTTTGTAATCTTAATCTGATCTGTAGAATTGCTCTGACAAGTAAGGCAAATTGTTCAGAGGTTCCAGGGATTAGGGTAGAGACATCCACAAGGGTTAAGAGTGGTGTCATTTTCTGCACACTGCAATCCCTACTCAGCAACAGAACCAAGTAAACTACTGATATTTGCAACACAGATGAATCTCAAATTTACTATGCTAAATGAGAATGCTGTGAACTACATGATTCCACCTAATGATTGCAAAACTATAAAGATGGAAACAGATCAGTGATTTCCATCCACTGAGGATGAGAGAAAAGGACTGACTACAAAGAAGCTCGAGGCAACTTTTTCAAGATAAACACTTTATATTTTTCTTGTGATGCAGTTAAATTACTACATGTTTTTGTCAAAATTCATATAACTGAACTCCAGAAGGAATGAATTTTACTGTGTATAAACTATGGTATTAAAACTGATTTTAAAAAGAAAAAAAAAATACTAGTGGCTCAGTGAGTCCCTTTGGATCTCAAGATGCTAAAATCAGACGGCAGCCTTCTTAATATGGTGAGACTATGTCCCTAACTTTCTGAGACTTTCCTGATTTCAAATATTTTCTTGAATGTTTCCTGATTTCAAATCAGCTTTCTGATTTCAAACATTGCTTCTGTGGAGCTCCAAATATGTCAATATTTTAGTGGGCCAAATACATTCCTTATATCCAGGAAAAATCCCTTCACATATCAATTGTTTCGGTTTTGGACTGGAAATATAATTACTATCATTCTCAAAGGTCACATAACCTATTTCCATCATTTTAAAGAAGAAGAAGGCAGTGAGATTGAGCAATTTGCTTGAGGTCACATATCTCATTAGTATGAGAGCCAGAAGTAGAATTCAGGTCTCCCAGCTTCAGTCCAATACTCCATCCGTGAACTGAAGGATTCCTACAAGTCCAAGGGAAACTATAATTGTTTCTGTCAATCCCTATATTTAAGCATTAATGAGACACCTGTGCAACCACACATATTGTGAGCAGAGCTGGAGTTAGCACATATAATTGGAAACAATTTTAGCAATTACATTTACTTTTCCAGATGTGTATATTGCTCTTGGACCCTGGAGGAATGAAGTCATACAGCATTAGATTTGGGAATTGATTAAGTAACCAGATAACTTTCAGTGTTGGCTTGTCAGTGTGCAAGGTTGGCAAGGTTGGGGAAGGGAACTTTGGCACAAAGCACAGAGATGGAAAAGGAGGAGGCAACGCTCTATTGCATAGTTTATGAGGGGGACCAGATCACTGTCTCTGTGAATGGCAGCTTCATTTCCTTCAAAATATCTCTTCTCAAAGATTCAATTCAACAGAGGGTTCTCAAACCAGACTGAGAATGGGGTTTGTTTACCTGCCAAGTCCTTCGCACATCTGTTCCCCTTCTGTTTCTTTCTCGTTGTTAAAAAGCCCTGTTTTATCATGGCAGGACACTGAAACTCAGGGAGCACTTTCAGCTAGCTTCAAGTAACAGATTCTTATGGTACCAAATTAAAGTATGGTCTGATTGACAGCATAGATGATGAGATAAAAATACTTTGTCTCGCAGCTGCCAATTGATGGCATAAAATACATCTCATTTGATCACATTTCTTAGGATGAAAGAGTTTAGGTTGCTTTAATTTTTGTTAGTTTAAAACAATTTTAATAAAAAATTCATGCATTTGCACTCATTCACACCCTTCTCCCACTCAAATTAAAACATTCACTTTGATTAAAGAAATGCTTAATGAAAGTTGAACATGAGCGATTCCATGTGTTTGTTTATATCTGTCCTGAGAAAATACCCAAACAAATTTGCCTACTGAAATTTAAGAATTGAGAAGACTGAGATTTGCTTGAGAAGTGAAACCTTTGGCAAACATGTTGCCACAGTAAGCTACAGAGACAAAATTCACCCCAAAAGTTCTAATATGTTATATGCAAAGAAAACAGCCAAGGAGAAACTACCTGGAAGACAGACTGAACCCAGTTTGATGAAGATTGAAAGTCAGCAAGCCTGATTTTAAGTTCTGTTCTTTCATAAATCATAACCGTTACTGAGGGCCTACTATATACCAGGGAATTTACATACCCTATTAGTTAGGGCTTTGGTTGCAAGCAACTGAAACTGTCAGTAGCTAAAGATAATGTGTTGGAAATATATTAGGAGCTTACTAAACTCCATGGGAAGGATAGAGAAGCAGATTTTGAAACAGGGAAGAGCTATGCCTAGTGCAAGGAAGTAGAAAGTACGGAGAGTTCCCGTACTCTGTACCCGTGTCTGTTCATGCAGCATGAACACACACCAAACACTGTCAATTTCATTGTCAAGCTACCTCGTATTCAAATTGCAGAAGGAAATATACCCTCAGTTTTCCTTAGTACCTGCCCTGGGTTGGGGGAAGGTCAGAGTTCACCCAGCAACACTGACCAAGGAAGAGGTATTTTCCTTGATAATATCAAGATAAAGAGATAATATCTAGGAATTGAAGTTGTTATTAGGATGAGGAATGGAATGCTAGATGAAGAAAAAATAACTATTTAAATCCAATGCATAAGGCTTTACACATCCACCAATGAGACTGACCGTATATAAGACTAAATAAATAACATCATTGCAACAGCTTTCCATTCTACTGAGAGTAATCCAAATTACATACCTTAGTTTACTAAACCTCCTCTCTAATTTTGTCTAATATTCCCCTCTTCACACACTGATCCTAAGACATCCTGGGATTTTTTCTCTTCTTTAGACATATTGAGCTCTCTTAGTCTTGGGCCTCATTTGCCTGAAAAGTTTATCCTCCCTTACTTTTTTTCTTGGATGAATCCTTCTTGACATTTAGATGTGGACTCAAATGTCCTCTCCTCACAGAAGTCTTCCCTGATCACACAACTCAAAATTGACCAGTGACTTTCTATCATATCACACTATTTTTAGTCACTGCTTTGAAAAATATACTTACGGTCTCTTTCCCTTAACTAAATCCTGAGATTCCATGAAAATAGAAAATCTCTTCATATACTGGACAATTCCTGGACATAGCGGGCACCCAGAATATATTTATTAGATAAGCAATTCTCACAATAACCATAGGTAGTAGGCATTACTATTTCTATTTTATAGAAGAGGACCCTGAATTTAATAAAGATAAGAAATTTGCATGTTACAAATTTATGTACGTCATAATTCAAAGTCAGATATGTTTATCTGGATCCAAGGCCAGGATCTTAAATGCTGACATATATTGATCGTCTACTATTAGCTGTGTGACTTGAAATGAGTCACTAAACAGAACAATGCTTTCCAATTTTCTAGCAGCAGAATCTTTTTTTCCTCTCTGAATAAAATCATAGGTACGACCACAATAAGTTGTTCCTTTCCTATGTTCAAAGATAAAATATTTACTTATTATGAAGTCAACCAGTGACAGTAACAAGTTTGTCCCAACAAACATACATTTGAAGCATTTATTTTGGTTGTATAGGTTGAGAAAATCCAGATTTATGCCTCCGGGGAGCTTAAAAACTAATCTCCTTCGAACCTTATACTCCCTGATTGGAGATATTACAGGGAAAGCTTTAGTCCAATGGCGCACGAAGGTCGTTAACCTAGAGACACATGCTCAGATAATGTGGGTCCCTAGCGAGCTAGTATTTGTTGTATAACACTACTGAGAGAATAGGCTGCTTATTATTATGCCTTCTAAAATAGTTTTTACCTGCTATCTACGGAAAGAAAATTTGTGGAATTCTTGAAACATCCTCAAAGTAATTACAATTTAAAATTGGTGGGTCTAATGTTACTCACGATTACTTATAATCTGTAGCCAATACTCCATGTCTTTTCATATAACTATATTCACTCTGATAAAAGAACACAAGAAGCATGCCACAAAGACCTGAAGTAGGCTTGAAATAAGCTGTAAATACTCAAAAGCAGCATCAAAGTGAATGTGCTTTCAGGGAACTATGGCAGAATAATGGACACAGGGCAGTAACCAGGTGCAATTAGTCACCATTATCTGCTTTAAAAAACAGAAGGCTAATAGCATTGCATTTCAGAATAAGAGGAGGAGAAGGAATAATCAGAGGCATAATTTGTAAAAAAAAAAATGCTGATAGAAATAATTCTATAGCATTAAACATTTAAAAAATACACCTATAAGTCCTACTGCTAAAATACAAATAGGTGATAAAAGCAGAAAACTGAGTGATAGAATTGCTGTTCTGAGTATCTTCCTTCCTTTGCAGATTCCATAGAAAATCACAAGAACTCATACAATCAAAAGCTTCAGTGTGATATACTGGGGAAAATATTTGTCTAAAAGCACAATGTTGGACAAAGCGAGGTTAATAAGTAGAGTCAGAAGGGATTAACAATAAAGCTGGGGAAGCTTAGGATTCAGAACCCCTTGCTGGCTAGGGGGCCATCAAGGACCCATTCCTAGTTTTTTAATAGCACTTTTTATTCCTTTTCTTAATCAACTACCCATACCCCCAATTTCATAAGCTTCAGGCCTCACAAAACCTGTATCCGCCTCTGTTTTCAGTACTGGATTTTCCTAGCAAGACAACCAGCTACGGGCATTGGTGTCAGTGTGACTATGGAGTCATGAGGGGATTTGCACGAGTCTCTTCCCCACTGGTGTCACTTCCCGTTCTCCAGTCTGTTCTCTATCTCTGTCTTTCTCCTCTCTTCCTGACTCTGTTTCAGTTTCTCTCTGTGGCTCTGCTTCTCAATCTCTCTTTCCCTTTTCTCATCCTTACCAAGACCTGACTTACCATCCCCCTCAGTTTACCTCTCAACTTTAGACAGAAAGTTTTTCCTGACAGTAAACCTGTGACCTTCCCTTTTTTTTTTTTTTTTAAGAGCATTTACTTTAGACAACTTTGCAATGGTAAATTCCTTCTCTTCCCCTTTGAGATAGACATTTTCCCAGGCTCTTCACAGTTTTATAGCTCAGGGAAATTTTCTCAAGGGCCTGGGAGCCATTCCTTTGAAACGTAATCATCAGGAAAGATCAGGCTCCTATTTCCCAGGGTGTCTGTGAAGGGTAGGAGCTTAATAAGCACCACCGGCAAACACAGATGGCCTAATCACATGGACCAACCTTCTGTCTCATGCTCTCACTTTCCCACCAGCTCATCCAGGACTTAAATACTCATCTAGGGGCACCTGGGTGGCTCAGTGGTTTAGGCCTCTGCCTTCGGCTCTGGTCATGGTCTCAGGGTCCTGGGATCGAGCCCCACATTGGGCTCTCTGCTCAGCAGGGAGCCTGCTTCCCCCTCTCTCTCTGCCTGCCTCTCTGCCTACTTGTGATCTCTATCAAGTAAATAAATAAAAATCTTAAAAAAAAAGAAATCTATAAACACTCATCTATCTTTTGCTTCAATGAGTCGAGATCAATCTCTCTCCTGTTCCAATAGTTCAGAATAAATTAATCTCTGCTGTCTGACTCCATCCAGTATAATTTTTCTTTGACAATATATGCACACAACCTATTTCTATATTGCTGTAGACAGAGCATTCAGTTCGAGTGCAACCCACTTTCTTTCCTCAGGGATTTTAACCTTTTTTTTCTATTCTCCCCGATTCTTTACTTCCTTTGTATGTCCACTTGAATCTTATTTTCTTTGACATTCCTACCTATAAAAACTTGTACTTCTTCATCACTATACCTTCTTTGTTTGTTTGTAGAACTTTCACAACAATTAGTAATTATTTGTTGTTTATCTGGTTTCTGCGTTGGACTGTATAGGTCTCTACAGATCAGGGACTATATCTGAATTGTTCACTGTTTCTGGGTTTTTTTTTTTTTTAACTTTGTTTTTGTGGGGTTTTTTTTTGACCTCAGAATCTTGCACAGTATCCTAACACATAGTACATACTAAATATTTGAAAACTCAATCCTTGAATAAAAGATTTCAACAGTAATTTTCTAATCCTAAATTACAGCGTCTGGGGTTCACAGACATGAGGAAGGTTCAGTATTCTCTGAGAATCACTTTGCATGGAATCAGCATATTATGTAATGTCTGTGGTAACTGTGGCATGTTGGCCATGTGGTTCAGTCCTGGGCACACAGATGCCATCAATGGTAAAGGTACTAGGACCTCATTCAACTCTTCACAAGCCTTAGCCTTCTGCCTTCATTCCCATCCACTGCTGACGGAGTATGAAGTAGGCAGGCAAAAAGGCTTTCTAGAACGTGGTAATGTGCCATCTTGCCAGGCCAGGGGAAGGTACCAGGCTCAGTTGGAATGCTCCCTCAAGCTCATTTTGTGAGGTAGGTGGAAAAATCTCTCTTTCGTTTTTGTTTCCTTCTAAGCACAGTCCAACTTCTCCCTCAAGGGAAGGCCCTGCGTAGGGAGGATCTCTGTCCCAGAGTTTATTTAATAACTGCAGGCCGTATAGCTCCCTTTACAGTCAAACTGGCAACTTTCCTCCCAGAATTTAATGTTTGTGTTTCAAAAATAGGAAGAAGTCCTCTTGCGTCTGTCATCCTTGTGGCAAATCCACACTGATATTGGAGAAAGACAGGGTTTGTAATGCCATAAAATAATAGATTAATTTTAGTTCCACGTGGTAAAAATCTGCTGGCAGCTGTTCTGTGAAAGCCATGATGACAATGACAATGCTGAAGTCACTAGGAAACAGGAAGAGTTATGTGCCTGGACCACATGCATGCTTAGCAGCCAGGAGCCCCGTATTCCTCTCAAACTTCCTGACTGTGGACGTATGCATCCAAAAGCACTCACCAGGAGACCAGTATAAATGTGAAGCCAGAATCACAAGGGAGGAAGCTGAGGCAAGTGGAAAATCATACAGGGAATTCAGGGGAAATCGCTGAGAAAAACTCAATCGTTCATAGGATGTGTGACAAGAAGAAAACAATACTTCTCAGCCAAGCATTAAGAAAGCTTGAAGGGGGTGCCTGGGTGGCTCAATGGGTTAAGCCTCTGCCTTTGGCTCAGGTCATGATCCCAGGGTCCTGGGATCGAGCTCTGCATTGGGCTCTCTGCTCGGCAGGGAGCCTGCTTTCCCCTCTCTCTCTGCCTGCCTCTCTGCCTACTTGTGATCTCTGTCTGTCAAATAAATAAATAAATAAAATCTTAAAAAAAAAAAAGAAAGCTTGAAGAAAGCGGTTACTTGCCTTTGCCTTTGGATAGGAAGAGAATGGATGCTAAGAAAGTAATAAAGTATCAAGAGAAGAAAAGACTCTCAGTGATATTATTTATGCCAATCATTATGGAAAAGGCCAATGTGTTTCCATAACTAGATCATAGTTGGGAAGCAAGGACAAAACTAGATAAATGGCAGAGAAAATATCTGAGATCCTTTCACAATCAAACGCAGACATTCAGAATCCTTGTGGAATATGTGATTCTTATCACTGAGGAGCTGGCTATTATTTTGAGAACCGGGGAAGGCAGGGAGGCATTTCTAGAGAGATTAGAAAAGGACAAAAAGGCATCTTTGGAAATGCAAAGAAGAAAAAAAAAAAAAAGCAATAAATAAATAAATAAATAAAACCACAAAAAAACAAAAGACAAATCCAACCCCACCCCCCCAAAAATAAACAGGCATAGTGATGGCAATCATTTTAAAACGCTAACCTTAATTTCGGTGTTGGGAATGGCATTAAAACAAATCATTAAGAACTTTAAGGCACTAAGCAAAACATTAGGAAAATCATATGCCAGATCACTTTAATTTTCTTCATTAAGGAAGTGATGCAAAGTACATAGAGAATACCATATGCAATCCATCCGAATGCAAATAAGGTGTAGGATTTTGCCAGTTACCTTTTAAGTAAACTGAGAATACCATCTCAGTATCACTTATTGATCGGATGACTAAGTGATAGGTAGGTAAGCCAAAGCAGGTAGGGAGGAAGGAAGGGAAGTAGACAGATAGATAGCCAAAGGTCAGAAAGATTTGTTGCTGGACTACAAAAAATGATGGGAAATATTCCACTGAGATAAACACTGGTGCTATTTGACAGAACAGAACATGTAATGCAAAACCCTTACCTTGTTAACATAGGTAGCCTGATTTATAGCAGTTAGGGAATATTCATAAAATAAAACTAATGCTCTTTACTCCATCTTCTCAGGCTCTTATATTTATATGTACATTTAGTACTATGCATTATCTCTTGCAAAATCATTCTTCAAATTTTTTTTGGTGTCTCACTCATGCTTACGAATATTTTCCCATATTTCTTTGTTCTAGCCACTTTCTGTCACAAAAAGGGCTCGAAACTTGAAACCCAGTTCCCAACTGCCGAAGTAGCCCAGACTTTCTTATAGTTTTATTTGTACTCAGGTCATTTATTCTAGCTTTGTCCAAAAAGGGGCATCTTCCTCCTGTGACAATGCTCTTTCCCCTCTAACAATTTTCCCCTGAGGTATACGGCACAGTTCCTTATTCTTCTACATCTCACAAAGATCTTCTGGAAAGCAGTCCGTTTTGCTTCTTACTGAACCTCCTTCTCTTTATTGGGCTCAGCCTTGAGGGCATGGGCCTGAGGAAGTGGCAAATACCATTCCTTCTCTTCAGCCAAGCCATTATCTCCCACCTCTATGCAGAAATTTTGGCTCTTTTCCCATTCAAAATTCTCCTGCTAATTTCCTCATGGTACAGACATACTTGAATCAGAGCTTGGGTTCAAGCCCGGGCATCCCACCACACACAAAGGTTCTATACCATTGCACTATTGTTCTCTCTGACTGGAATGGCTTCCTCTCCCACCTTCCTTTTTCTCCCCTTAATTTCCACGGCCACCACTACCATCCACACATTCCTTGTCCAGCTAATTCTAGCTTGTCCTCTAAGACTTCACAGAGACATGACTTTCCAGAGTTAGATACCCCTTCTCTGTGGCAACGGTTAACACGTTATGTACACAGCCATTAAAGAACCAACTGTTATTGTTGGCTATGTATTTAGCTCTTCCACTAAACAGTCATATTTCTAATTTTAAAAATAGTGTTCATCAGGGTACCTGGTGGGTTCAGTTGGTGATTTCGGCTCAGGTCATATTTCAGGGTTAATGAGATCAAGCCTTGTCTTGGGTTGCACCCTAGGTGTGGAGCCTGGTTAGGATTCTCACTCACTCTCCCTCTGCCCCTCATCCTCCCCTCTTTAAAAATTAAAAAATAGGTGCACCTGGGTGGCTCAGTGGGTTAAAGCCTCTGCCTTCAGCTCAGGTCATGATCTCAGGGTCCTGGGATCGAGCCCTGCATCGGGTTCTCTGCTCAGCAGACAGCCTGCCTCTCCCTCTCTCACTATCTGCCGGTCTCTGCCTACTTGTGATTTCTGTCGATCAAATAAATAAATAAAATCTTTAAAAGATAAAAATAAATTAAAATAGTGTTTATTAATTCTTTTAGTGTGCTAAGGTCTGAATTTTGTCCTGCTCCCCAAATTTCTATGTTGAAGCCCTAACTCCCCCTGCTCTGTCATTTGGAAATGAGGTCTTTGGGGAGGTAGAGTTGACCCTTAACAACATGGACTTGAACTGTGGGGGTCCACAGTTTTTTTCATAAATATAGTTTGGTACTATAAATATATTTTTCTCTTCCTTATGATTTTCTTAATATTTCATTTTCTCTAGCTTACTTTATTATAACAATACAGTGTATTATACATAAAGCATGCAAAATATGTGTAAATCAATTACCTTCCAGTCAACAGGAGGCTATTAAGTACTTAAATTTTGGGGCAGTCAAGAGTTACAAGTGCATTTTCAACGGTACAAGGTTGGGAGGTGGTTCAGCACCTTTAACCTTAGCATTGTTCAAGGGTCAATTGTAATCAGGGTTAGACTAGGTTATGAGGGTGAAGCTTGATTTCTCTCTCTATATATATACACACACACACAGAAGAGGTCATGTGAGCACAAAGTGATGACAAGCCAAGAGAAGAAACCTCAGAATGAAAATTTCCTCGTAAGCACCTTATCTTGGACTTTCCAGCCTCCAGAACTGTGGAAGACAAATTTCTGGTTTTTAAGTCACCTAAGCTATGGTATTTTACTACTGCAACATGGGTTGACTAAGCAGTTTTGTTAGGTTTACAGAAAAAATGAGCAAAAAGTAGATTTCCTAAATAGCCCCTTATCACTTCTCCACAAGTGTCCTTTATTATTAACATCACACAGTATTATATAGTACATTTGTTAGCACTGATGAGCCAATATTGATAAATTATTATTAGAAAGTCATTTTTAAGAATCTCCATCTCCTAAGTCCCTAGGGATGTGCCTGATACATCGTAGGTGCTCACTAATTATTTGTTAAAATAATGAAAAATTAAAAGAACAAATAATTGGTTCAACAAATGATGGCTCTGAAACACACAGTTCAGCTAAAATAGGATCTATCATTACCAGTTGTGGATTATCTGGTCTCTGTCACGACTCCAGATGCAATGGGCAGATAGATTACAGAATCTCTTCACATTCTCTTACAGACTAGGCGCTCTGTAGTATAGTCTTTTCCCACCTTTGCCTTCAAAGACATGTGGTATTCAAAATTTACCTAATCGTTACAATACCGAGAGCAAATTTGGGACTAGAGAATAATTCTGGTAATCTTGAAATATGAACCCTCGTATTTCATCAATTCTATCAGACTCATTTAAAAACAGATTTTTCAAGGAGCATCCAGATCTGGTAAGCTCCTGCTCTTGCCTATAATCTCTTTTTCAATAACTCTTCCTCTTACTCCTTCCCAACTCCTACTTAAGACTCAACTGAATATTTTTATTCTGTCAGTGTTGCCCTCCCACTGCTCCCCAAATTGGTCATGGGCCCAGAGATAAGTAAAGGATTTCTTCTTTGTCAGAGATGGCAAACCCAGGCTTCCTCCTAAGCACAAGGGTAAGAGTGACGGTAAGCATTACAGACTGACTGCTACAGTTATTTCTGGAAAGATCTCGAAGAACCTCTGCTAACACATTTTTAAACATTCAAGATTCTACAGGGACATTTTACTTGGTAAAAGCACAAAGCCCTGAACACAGTAAGGAACTCTTAAATAATTATTGTTGACTGGTCACTTTGAAATGTAATCAGAGTAGTACTATAGCACTACTCTTTCTTAGAAGGGTTTTGTTTTTGTTTTTGTTTTGAAGGAAGCAAGATATAAAAGAATCCCAGCACTTAGCGATGGTATCAAAATGTGGGTTTTACCACTGATAAAAATATTTCTAAAATTTAAGAAGTTAGCAAGTGGGATGGCTTTTTAGAATTGTATCAATACAATGTAAAAGAATATTGTAATTAACAGTCTTCCGCAAAGGCTAATGAAATAAATCTTAAAGAGTAGTCCTCCATAATACAATGGATAACTAGATAAGAGAGTTCTTTCTTGACACTGAAATAATGTAGGATTCAGAACTATACTCTCTGGCAAGCTCCCTTTTCTTTCTTTAATTCTTGTCAGGTTTTCACTGTCAGTTTTTATAGTTTTAGGAAAGATGGAAAATGCTGAGAAACAAAATGGAAGCTGTTACATTAGGTAAGACTAAACAGATTTTATTACTTTAGGCCCTTCTAGAGCTTGTAATAAGCTAAGGTAACTCCATTATTTGACAGGGAGTTTACTATGCATTCTAATCACATCTTGACCACAACACGGTTTTTGAAGGATACAAGTTTACATCTTGAGGAACAGTGGCAATAAAATTAAGCATAATGAAACAGCTTTTCCTTTACCATGTACTGAGTCAGTGCTAGGACTAAGATGCTGGGACTTCATTACATTTTGGGCCCTAGAGGACTGCTTGGTCTCACCCTAGTCTGGTCCTGCCCTCTTACATCTCTGGACCTTAAAGCTGATGAAGTCCCAGAACCACTCCGCTTTGAATGTTTACCTGAGACACAAGTGGGAAGATCTGGAGTGGGGGTGTTAGGTCCAGGGGGTGCTCTTCTTGCTCCTTGACAGTGGAGAGAGAAGGAGCCGTGGTGCATGATCTAGAAGGTAGTCATGCAGGCTGCACGCACGTTGGTGCAGAAACAGAAGGGGAAACAGAGGAAACAAAGTGCTGCCAGGAGGCAGAGAAAGGATTCCCGGTTTTAGAGCTCATAAGCCCCAACAGAGGAGCAGACACCATGCTTTCCCACCAGCAAGGGGGGAGGGGTTAGGCAGTCCAAGTCAGGCCAGAGAACACAGGGAAACTTCCCCGAAACAAAGAGAGTTTCGGCAGCTGCTTGGGAATATTCCTTATGGTCTCTGTCTCGAGTTAGACCAACCCCAGTTGGCTCCAGTTATAGCCATTAACACGGGAAGTGAGTGAGGGAGAAGCCCCCACATCTGTTAGGAGAAACAGAGATAAATAAAGCCAGAGTCCCCTTTGCTAGGGATGGCTCAGCAACCTGGGTTTACTAGAAGAAGGCTTATTTACGTAATTATCATCGAATAGGTCAGGAGAAAGTTTACTAGCTGACTCATTTGGGCAAACACATTTCACAAAAGCCCCTTAGTCTGGGGTCCTGGTGTAGAGCAATGAAGGCCTAGGTATGAGCAGTGAAGGTATCCTAGGTCCATTTGCCCGGTTTCCTGCAGAGATCTAACTGATAGATCCCACTGAGGCCATGCAGTGTTACAGGAGCTCAGTCCTTTCCTAAGTTTTGCAATCCAAATTATTTCCAGTGGGTTAAAAGGCACCCCAAGGCAGAGTCCTTGGGAACTGAAGAAGCCTACTGAGGCCATGCTTCCAGAAAAGTAATGAAGGTCTATTACCAAATCCCCCAACTCCTGGGTGGCGTCCCACACAGGGGGGTATGTCAGAGGCTTTAGGTGTCAAAAGAGACCTGAGGCGTCCCTCAAGATACGCTATTGATCACCATCCTGCCTTCCCCGAGGCCCTGGAGGGGTGCCGGCGTCCCTCCACTTCCCCATTGCATCCTAGGCTACAGATGGGTGCCTGGTGAATGGACTAGGAAATTGTGCCATGCCAAGCCATTGTCTATCCTGAAGACTGCATACTGTTTTGCCATATTAACCCACAAAAACGCTAGAAAAGTTTTGGCAAGGGGAAATTACTAAATTTCATAGCTTTAGGCGGTTTGCAGAAGGCACTGACAAGAAACAGTAAAGACTGAAATTCATCATGGTCTATGCGACATTCCAACACATGTGGTCCTTGCAGCCAACTTCCCTAGGAAACAGTCCCCGGTTGCGTTTTAATTCAATCGGGTACTGGTTTCGGCCGGCTCCCAGTGGAGGTCCCGCGGCCAGAAGTGGCTAGACCGGGCATGTGGAGGGGATCACATTAGAGGAGGAAACCTCACACGGGAGTGTTAAGATTGGCAGCCATCCTGGTGACTTAAGTGGCTGTCCCGTGCCCAAGAGAGACAACTCTCTATAAGAACTGGAATAAAGAGAGGGTATCAAGTGTCTGGGTCTAATTGCCATTCTGGCCAGGGTACTAGCTTACAGCCAAAAGGCAGATGCTCTCCTCCCCATAGAGTAGCCACGGGCTAGAGGATTACAGCCTGAGCAATTGACATGCAAGTGTTCCAATAAGACCATACTCCTTGAAAAGCCCTGGAATGAGAGTACAGGAAAAGGAGAGCACCGAAGCTCAGAGTCCAAATGTAAAGACTCACAAATCTCCTGGCTGGCTCGCCAAAAATGATGAAGTCCCAGAACCTAAGTCAGGTTTGGTGGGATGAGGAGGTTCGGAGCCGATGACTAAAGAATTCTTAAGACGTCGTTGGTGCAAAAGGTGATTTATTTATTAGAGCATGGGGACAGGGCCCGTGGGTAGGCGGAGATGCGGCTGCCCCGGGTTGTAAGGGTAGGCATGTTATATACCCTGTGGTTGGGGGAAGGTGAGGGGAAGGGAGGTTTCAGTGGAGTTTTCATATGCTAAAGAGGGCCTTACAAGGTGCCAGGATGTTCCAGGCCTGCCAGAGGCCTTGCCCATGCGGCTGGATCAATGTTGTCTTTAGACCAGCCATTAACATTAAGATAGTTGGAAGACTTTTTGGTGGGGTGTCTCAATCCTGCTATCAATCGTCTTTGTTAGTGAGATTTAGGACATTTGTAAGCCAAGGGAGACTCCTGTCTAGCAGGATTGTGAGCTCTGCAAGTTAACTATTTGCTTATTGTTCATGGCAGTCAGGGCTCCCTGAGGGATGCTACACATATGGAGGGGAAAGGGTGAAGAGGGGGTGCAAGGTGCCAGCTTTTGCTTTGTCCTCAGCGAGCCTCCTGCTCCCTCATCAAAGCCACTGGTCGGAGATCATACCCTGGGGCTGGGTACTAGGGCCTAGGTCATGCACTGGGTCATGCACCCAGGGGTGCACAAGCTACTCTCCCCCTTCCTCTCCTTCAGTAAAAAAAATCCTTATCTTTGAATTGGGTTTTATAATTTTCAAAGTACTTTCAAAAACAAACAGTCTCTTTCAAAGAGTAGTAAATCACACAAAAACCTGTGCAGGAATGTTTATAGCAGACTTATTTCTAACTGCCAAAACTTGGAAGCAATCAAAGTATCCTTCAGCAGGTAAAATGATATATAAACTGTGGTACATCAAGACTATGGAATCTTACTCAGTACTAAGAGAGAAACAAGCCAGCAGGTCATCAAAAGACAGAGAAGATCCTTACATGCATATTACCAAGTGAGAGACACCAATCTGAGAAGGCTACATAATCCGTGATTCCCACTATACAACATTCTGGAAAAGCCAAACTTATGGTGAGAGTAGAAAAGAACAGTCCTCTCCAGGGGTTGGGGAGAGGGAGGAGGGTTAAGTGGGCAGAGCACAGAGGATTTGGGGGCAGTGAAACTACTCTGTATGATACCATAGTGACAGATACATGTCTTTTTTTTTAAGATTTTATTTATTTATTTGACAGAGATCACAAGTAGGCAGAGAGGCAGGCAGAGAGAGAGGAGGAAGCAGACTCCCTGCTGAGCAGAGAGCCTGATGTGGGCTCCCAGGATGCTGGGATCATGACCCAAGCCGAAGGCAGAGGCTTTAACACACTGAGCCACCCAGGCGCCCCCAGATACATGTCATTATACATTTTGTCCAAACTAACAGATGTACAATGCCAAGAATGAATCCAGAGGTAAATTACGGACTTTGGGTGATCATGATGTGGCAGTGTAGATTCATCAGTTGTAACAAATGTAACCACTCTGATGGGTATGTTCATAATGGGGGAAGTTGTGCATGTGTGGGTGTGGAGAGTATAATGTAAAATCTCTGTACTTCCTTCTCAATTTTGGAATGAACACAAAACTACTCAAAAAAAAAAAAGTCTTTAAAAAAACACTAGCCAATACGTTGGGAAATGTTAATGAAATATTACTCAAGTAAAGTAATGAATTAGAGTATCTTTGTCTTGCTAATGAGGAAAGAGGGATTTACACCCTAAGGACCTGGCAACAGTTACCTGGCCAGTAGTTTGCTACCAAGCCTGGGGTTATAGTTTCTAGTCCAATCCACTACAAGAGTTTACTCTTCAAACTGTACCTGGCCTGTAATTTACATTCACACCTCTCTGGAGGTGACAACAAAACACAGCTTCAGTGGTTTAGAAATATCACAAGGGTACTTCTCAAGTCATCTTACTGTGGTACAATCTAAATGGGCCCTGCTGAAATGAGATACAAATTAAGTTACTGCAGGGAAGAGGGATAGGGAAAAAGTTTAGTAAGGGCCAACCTCAAGATGGAGATATGTTCTTATTAAAATCGGACTGTTTTCTTCCATCTCAAGAGGATAAAACAAAAGGAAATGAATGGATTTTGATGGAAGCAAGCTTTGTTTAGTCATAAGGACCTCCATCATATCAGGTAGAATATTTAAATCCCCAAAGCAGTAGTGCAGGGAAACCTGTGAAACTGGCCCTGGAAAGGTCCCTAGGGCCTGAATTGCGGAGGCAGCCCTGGGGGCAGGGCTGACTCAGTGACTTCCTGTCTTCTAGCTGTGTGAGCTGGTGATCGAACATAATCAGAAGAGATGCAGATCAGGTAGATGTCCTCAGCCTTAAAGTGTAAGGCTAGTTGTTCAACAGGAAAATGAAAATGTTATGATTCAGAGATATTTATCTTTAATGGGTGCGGTTTTGCTGATCAGAATCCAGCTGGTTTCTTCAAAAATCATCTGGTGGGAAGTGGAGGCCCATCTACAGGAAACGTTAACAATATCAGCTTTCTAACAAGTCATGAGTCATACAAAAACAGGAGTGATTAAGTTAAGCAAGCATCGTGGCCATGTCTTTGTGTTTTAACAATTGAAGGCAAATTCTTTTATTTTGGAAGACAAGTGATTAAACCAGAAGAATCATTGATTCCATAAAAAATACCTACAGCTGCTCTAAAGCTCCTCTAAAAGAAAGAGACCTTGCAGGGTAAGGGTAATAGAGGTCAGTCAGCAATTCTGCAAGGACACCAGAGACTTCAAAAGGACAGTTTTGTTTAAGGTTAAGCTAGGTGGGAGGCCAAGGCACATTCAGATGTACAATACTAAGACATTTAGGACTGTCTGGCAAAGTCTGGCCACAATGCTAACATGATGGAGATGATTAGAGCGAATTTTTTTTTCCCTTCTAATCCAATGCTAACCCACTCCCCGTTTGCAAAGTACATCAAATGAAAGATGTACATTACTATTCAGGAAATTAAACTAAATTGAAAACCAGCCAATTCTCAAGTGTACATATTAAGGCTATGATGTACTCTAAGGATATTGTTAATGAACCTTCAAAATGTAATCATGTCAGGGCCTTGCCATATCTTTTGGTTTATGCATACATAGTTCTTTAAAACCCACACAGATACTACGTAAGACATTCTAAAAGGGTATCATCCTCACTTCAAATTATTTAAAAAGTGTACATGAGTAGACATCTCTCAGTGCATTAAACATTGTGTCCATTTGTAAAGAACAAAGGAAATGAAAATATTGCTTTCAAATGGCCTTATTATATAATCTTTTCAACTCACGGTTTCACAAAAGAAAGGGAGCCGTAAATTTGGAGCACAGTAACCTTAGCAAAATTATCAAGAATTTATCTAATGTTGATTTATATTTCAGATTTGAAGACACAAAGATATGATTATAGGCTTCCCCTTGTGCTGCAGGATTTGCTTTTTTGCAAAAGCAGGAGCTACTTCTGCCCTGAAGCTTTGTCTGAACACAAAGTAGCAGTTCTAGTTGATGGATATTACAAATACATATATATTAAGTATCACAAGAAATTAGATGGAGTTTAAGAAAGAAGATCACCTGAGAGTTTCCAGTCTTTGCAAGAAAATAAGCCCTCCCCAAGAAGCCCCCCAAAATTGAGAAAAAGATAGTATGAGTGAATAACCTCTATATTTACGATCTCTATTTCTATTTATTCAGATGGAGACTTCACAAACTAGACCAACTATAAAATAAATACTACTCAACCAACTATAATGTACACTTTTTCAACTGGGAAGTAGTTAACAAATTTAATTGGAAAAATATCCACAACATACAGTTCAATAGTACATGTTGATTTATCGAAACTTATTTATTTGAACTCTGTGCTTGCTCTCTCAACTACAAAGTAGGATAATAATGGTATCTACCACATGGAGTTTTTTAAGGATAAATGACTTACTAGTGATACGGCTTTTATATGCGATGACTGGTATATAGTATGTTTTAAATAAATGTTAGCCTTAGGGAATAGGCTTCTGGTGGAGCTGAGAGGTACAACTGTTGATGAGGACACCTGTGAAATATCTGTGCCTGGCTTTCTGGAAGCATGAAGATGTGGTGAACCTCAAAAGGTATGGCTTAAAGTGCCTCAAGGAGCTGGACTTTCTCCTCCTATGCCCCAGGTAAAGGGAGCACCATGATCATGAACCGAAAGAAGCCTGAGGACTGAGAGAGTGAGTTTCATGACGGTATCCAGAGAGATATGAAAGAACCCCCCTGAGGCCTTAGGACTGCTGAAAACACCAGAATTCAGGCACAAAGACAGAGCAGGGTTGGTGCAGGGTTGGTGGGGAAGCACCAGAATGACTGAGTCAAAATTCCTGACAAACCAATGAGATAAAGAACAGGAGTAGAAGTTAGTTTAGAGATAATAAAAAATGTGATATTTCCTGCCCACCCATGTTGGTGGAATTAGCTTCATATCTGCTAAAATCACACAGTTATTATTTTTTTATCATCCTCCTTTTTCTCTAGTGAGCTAGTAACTTTGATCTACACTCTGTAGGATTCCTGAGGCTGAGAATTATGCTTGGTCTAGGATGCAGAGCTGGTGTGACATTCCCAATACATGCCAAATGAAGGACAGAAATCACCAAAGTCTTAGCATTTAAGGCATCATTAAGTTCTATGAGTACACATGCTAAAGGAGTGCTTTCTTTCTTATACTTTCTTATCTAAGAGAAGAATGAATACAGTGAGAAATTCACAAGAACCCTCAGGGCTCTGGGGGTGTAGCCCTAAGGCACTTACTTCATCATCTGTTATACATCAAAAATACACATGAATTTGGGCGCCTGGGTGGCTCAGTGGGTTAAGCCGCTGCCTTTGGCTCAGGTCATGATCTCAGGGTCCTGGGATCGAGTCCCACATCGGGCTCTCTGCTCCGCAGGGGGCCTGCTTCCCTTCCTCTCTCTCTGCCTGCTTCTCTGCCTACTTGTGATCTCTGTCTGTCAAATAAATAAATAAAATCTTTAAAAAAAAATACACATGAATTTCACATTCTACTACACAAAATACTCATGCTGGTTTAATATGAAAATAAAGTTCATCCCACATATCTTCTATCCCCAGTTTTCAACTAAATCTAATGGTCTAGGTGGGGCACCTGGGTGGCTCAATCCTTTTGAGTGTCTGACTCTTGGTTTCAGGTCAGGTCCTGATCTCATGGGTCATAGGATGGAGCCCCAATCTGCCTCTGCCCCTCCCCCGCTCCCATGTTTTCTCTCTGAAATAAATAAATAAATCTTTTAAAAAAAATTTTTAAAGTTCCCAAATAAAATTGATGTTCCAGGAGAATGTGTTTATCCTGTGGATTTGTTAACTGCCAGGCAGCTGGCTGTAGGGTTTCCTTTTATTTCCCTTTTATTTTTTTTTTAATTTTTCTTTATTTTCTTTCTTTCTTTCTTTCTTTCTTTCTTTCTTTCTTTCTTTCCTTCTTTCTTTCTTTCTTTCTCTTTTAATTTTACTTAGTTAACATACAGTGCAATATTGGTTTGTGGAGTAGAATTCAATGGTTCATCACTTACATAAAACACCCAGTGTTCATCATGACAATACCCTCTTTAATACCCATCACCCATCTGGTCCATTCTCCACCCACATCCCTCCATCAGCCCTCAGTTTGTTCTCTATTGTTAGGAGTCCCTTATGGTTTGTTTCCTTCTCTTTTATCCCCCCCTTTCCATATGTTCATTTGTCTTCCTCTTTAAATTCCACATAAAGTGAGATCATATGGTATTTACCTTTTCTGACTTAATTTGCTTAAAATAAAATACACTCTAGTTCCATCCACATCATTGCAAATGGCAAGATTTCATTCTTTTTGATGGCTGAGTAATATTCCATGATATATTTCTATATCTATATGGATATCTATATACCACCATTCATCAGTTGATGGACATTTGGGCTCTTTCCATAGTTTGGTTATTGTTGATAATGCTACTATAAGCATCGGCGTGCATGCAAACCTTAAAACTGTATTTTTGTATCCTTTGGGTAAATGCCTAGTAGTGTAATTAATTGCTGGATCATAGGGTGGTTTTATTTTTAACTACTTTTACTATTCTCTGGAGTGGCTGCACCAGTTTACATTCCCACCAACAGTGTAAGAGAAGTCCCCTTTCTCTGCATCCTTGCCAATGCCTGTAGCTTCTTGTGATCTTAATTTTAGCCGTTCTGACAGGTATGAGGAGGTGGCTCATTGTGGTTTTGATTTGTATTTCCCTGATGATGAGTGATGTTGAGCATCTTTTCACATGTCTCTTAGCCATCTGGATGTCTCCTTTGGAAAAATCTCTATTCATGTCTTCTACCCATTTCTTAACTGGATTATTTGTTTTGGGGGTTTTGAGCTTGATGAGTTCTTTATAGATTTCGGATACTAACCCTTTATAAGATAATGTCATTTGCAAATATCTTCTCCCATTCTGTAGGCTTTTACTTTTGTTGATTGTTTCCTTTGGTGTACAAGAGCTTTTTATCTGGACAAAGTCCCAAGAGTTCATTTTTTCTTTTGCTTCCCTTGCCTCTGGCAATAGGTCAAGAAAGAAGTTGCTGTGGCTGAGGTCAAAGAGGTTGCTGCCCATATTCTCCTCTAGGATTTTGATGGTTTCCCATCTCACATTAAAGTCTTTCTCTATTTTGAATTTATTTGTGTGTATGGTGTAAGAGAGTGATCCAGTTTAACTCTTCTGCATTTTGCTGTTGCGTTTACCCAAAAACATTTGCTGAAGAGATTGTCTCTTTTCCATCGGATAGTCTTCCTTGCTTTGTTGAAGATTAATTGACCATATAGTTGTGGGTCCAATTCTGGGTTCTCTATTCCATTCCATTGATCTATGTGTCTGTTTTGTGCCAGTACCATACTGTCTTGATGACCACAGCTTTGTAATATAGTTTGAAATCTGGAATCATGATGTCTTCAGTTTTGTTTTTCTTTTTCAGGATTGCTTTGGCTATCCAGACCTTTTTTGGTTCCATACACATTTTAGGATTATTTGTTCTAGCTCTGTGAAAAATGCTGTTGCTATTTTGAAAGAAATTGCATTATATGTGTAGATTGCTTTGGGTAGTATAGACATTTTAACAATGTTTGTTCTTCCAATCCATGAGCATGGAATGCTTTTCCATTTCTCTGTGTCCTCTTCAACTTCTTTCATAAGGGTCCTATACTTTTAAGAGTACAGATCTTTTACCTCTTTAGGTAGGCTTATTCCTAGGTATCTTTTTATTTTTGGTGCAATTGCAAATGGAATTGATTCCTTGATTTTTTTTTCTGCTGTTTCATTACTGGTATATAGAAAAGCAACAGATTTCTGCATGTTGATCTTGTAACCTGCCACTTTGCTAAATTCATGTATTAGTTGTAGCAATATTTGGTAGAGTCTTTCAGGTTTTCTACATAGAGTAATATGTCATCTGCAAATAGTGGCAGTTTCACTTCTTCCTTGCCGATTTGGATGTCTTTTATTTGTTTTTGTTGTCTAAGTGCTGAGGCTAAGAGTTTTAAAACTGTATTAAATAGCAGTGGTGAGAGTGGACATATCTGTCTTGTTTCTGACTGTACAAGAAAGACTCTCAGTTTTTCCCCATTGAGGATGATATTGGCTGTGGGTCTTTTATATGTGGACTTTGTGATTTTGAGGTATGTTCTGTCTCTCCCTACTTTGCTGAGGGTTTTTATCAAGAATGGATGCTATATTTGGACAAACAGTCTTTTCTGTATCTATTGACAGGATCATATGATTCTTATCCTTTCTTTTTTATTAATGTAGTGTACCATATTGATTGATTTGTGAATATTGAGCCACCTATATAGCCCAGGAATATATTCCACTTGATCATAGTGAATAATTCTTTTAATGTACTGTCAAATTCAATTTGCTAGTGTTTTACTGAGAATTTTTACAACCATGTTCATCAGGAATACTGGCCTGTAACTCTTTTTATTGGGGTCTCTGTCTAGCTTTGGAATCTAGGTAATGCTGGCTTTATAGAATGAGTTTATGAGTTTTCCTTCTATTTCTGTTTTTTGGGACAGTTTGAGAAGAATAGGTATAAGTCTTCTTTAAATGCGATAGAATTCCCCTGGGAAGTCATTTGATCCAGGACTTTTGTTAGTTGGGAGATTTTTGGTTACTGATTCAAATTCAATTAAACTGGGTCTGTTCACATTTTCTATATTTTCCTGTTTCAGTTTTGATAGTTTGTAAGTTTCTAGGTATTTGTCCATTTCTTTGAGGTTGCCCAATTTGTTAGCATATAATTTTTATAGTATTATCTTATACTTGTATCTCTGTGGTATTGGTTGTGATCTCTTCTGTTTCATTAGTGATTTTATCTATTTGGGTCCTTTGTCCTTTCTTTTTGATAAGTCTGGTTAGGGGGTTATCACTTTTATTAATTCTTTTGCTGAACCAGGTCTTAGTTTCATTGATCTGTTCTATTGTTTTTTGTTTGTTTCTATATTGTTTATTTCTGCTCTAATTTTTATTATTTCCCTTCTGCTGGCTTTAGGCTTTATTTGCTCTTCTTTTCCTAGCTCCTTTAGGTCTAAGATTAGATTGTATACTTGAGACTTTTCTCACTTCTTGAGGTAGGCCTGTATCGCAATATACTTCCCTCTTAAGGACTGTCTTTGCTGTATCCCAAAGGTTTTGGACTGTTGTGATTTTTGTTTGTTTGTTTCATTTGCTTCATGTATTCTTTAAATTCTTCTTTAATTTCCTCCTGGTTAGCCCCTTCATTTTAAGAAGGTTGTTCTTTAATGCCCATGTATTTGAGGTCTTTCTAAATTTTTTCTTGTGTTGAATTCAAGTTTTATAACATTGTGGTTTGAAAATATGCATTGTATGATCTCAATCTTTTGTACTTGTCAAGGCCTGATTTGTGACCCAGTATGTGATCTATTCTGGAGAATGTCCTATGTGCACTTGAAAAGAATTTATGTTCTGTTGCTTTAGGATGAAATGTTCTGAATATATCTGTTAAGTCTATCCAGTCCAGAGTGTCATTCAAAGGCATTGCTTCCTTATGGATTTTCTCCTTAGATGATGTATCCATTGCTGTAAGTGGGGTATTAAAGTCCCCTACTATTATTGTATTATTATCAATGTGTTTCTTTTATTATTAACTGATTTATGGATGTGGTTGCTCCCAAGTTGGGAGCATAAATATTTATAATTGCTAGATCTTCTTGATGGATAGACTTCTTAATTAAGATACAATACCCTTCTTCATCTCTTGTTACAGTGTTTGTTTTAAATTCTAACTTGTCTGATATAAGTATGGCTATTCTGGCTTTCTTCTTATGTCCATTAGCATGATAGATGGTTCTCCATCCGTTCACTTTCTTTTTTTTTTTTTCCTTTTCCTTTTCTTCTTCAAGATTTCTTTATTTATCTTAGAGAGAGAGAGAAAGACAGCAAGCTGGAGGAGGGTCAGAGGGAGAGAGAGACAAGCGGACTCAGAGCTGAGCACAGAGCCCAACATGGAGCTCGGTTCCAGGACCTTGAGATCATGACCTGAGCTGAAATCAAGAGCTGGACGCTCAACTGACTGAACCACCCAGATGCCCCACCCATCCACTCACTTTCAATCTGTAGGTGTCTTTAGGTCTAAAATGAATGAGTTCTAGGCAACAAAATAATGGGTCTTGTTTGTTTTATCCACTCTGATACTTTATGTCTTTTGATTGGAGGATTTAGACCATTCACATTCAGAGTTAATTTAGCGTCACTGTGTTAACTGTAGAGTTGGTTTTTCTTGAGAGGTTCTCTGGTCCTTTCTAGTCTTTGCTGCTTTTGCTCTTTTTTTCCCCATTTAAAGAGTTCCCTTATTTCTTTCAGGGCTGGTTTAGTGATCACAAGCTCTTTTAGTTTTTGTTTGTCTGGGAAACTCTTTATCTTTCCTATTCTGAATGACAGCCTTGCTAGACAAAGTATTCTTGGCTGTATTCAGCCTGTTGAATATATCCTGCCTCTTTTTACTGGCCTGCCAAGTTTCTGTGGACAGATATGCTGTGAATCTGATCTGTTTCGCTGGTAGGTTAAGGACTTTTTTTCCCTTGCTGCTTTCAGGATGCTTTCTTCATGTATTTTGTGAATTTGACTCTGATATGCCTTAGTGAAGGTCATTTTTTGTTGAATTTAATGGGAATTCTCTGTGCTTCTTGGATTTTGATGCCTATATCCTTCCCCTGATTAGGGAAATTTCCAGCTATAATTTCCTCAAATAAACTTTCTGCTCCTTTTTCTCTCTCTTCATCTTCTGGGACTCCTGTTATACAAATATTATTCTGTTTTAATAAGTTGCTCACTGGTGCCTGAGTGGCTCAGTCATTGAGGGTCTGCCTTTGGCTCAGGTCATGATCTCAGGGTCCTGGAATCAATCCCCACATTGGGCTCCCTGCTTAGCGGGAGACCTGCTTCTCCCTCTCCCACTCCCCCTGCCTGTGTTCCCTCTCTTGCTGTCTCTCTCTCTGCGTCAAATAAATTAGTTAAAAAAAAATAATTAGCTCAGTTCCCTAAGTCTACCTTTGTGAACTATTACCTCTGTTTCCCTCTTCTTTTCAGCTTCACTATTTTCCATTATTTTATTTTCTGTATCACTGATTTATTCTTCTGCTTCATCCATCCCTGTTTTTATGGCATCCATTCATATTTCATCCATTTTGGTTGCATCTCAGGTTGTAACCACTTTTAAGTTCAGCCTGACTAGATTTTAGTTCTTTTACTCTGCAGTAAGGGATTATCTAGTGTCTTCTAAGCTTTTTTTTCCAGTCCAGCTAGTATCCTTATCATTATTTTTTTTTTAAGATTTTATTTATTTGACAGAGAGAGATCACAAGTAGACTGAGAGGCAGGCAGAGAGAGAGAGGGGGAAGCAGGCCCCCTGCTGAGCAGAGAGCCCGATGCAGGCCTCGATCCCAGGACCCTGAGATCATGACCTGAGCTGAAGGCAGCAGCTTAACCCACTGAGCCACCCAGGCACCCTCATTATTGTTTTAAATTCTAGTTCATACATCTTACTTATATCTGTATTGATTAAATCTCTGGCTGTCATTTCTTCCTATTCTTTCTTTTGGGGTGAATTTCTCTGACTTGTCAGTTTGGAGGAGGAAAAAAAAGCAAAATAAAAAAAAAACTGAAAAATTGTAAAAAAATACATATAGGAAGCTAGGTCCTAGATGTGTTTTGGTTTGCTTATTAGGACAAACTTGATGGGAAAAATGTAGAACAAAAAGAAAAGAAAAAAGAAAAAATTTAAAAATACATATATAACCTGAAATAAATGATAAACAACAACAAAAAAATGCTCTCTGTATCCAAAAAACAAATAAACAGAAAAACAAACAAAAAAAACAAAGACAAAACCAAAAAACCCTAAAACAAACAAGCAAAACCCAAAGTAGGATAGATACCATTTACCCTAGAGCTGAAGTTTGGCATCCCTCTATGATCAGTATACTTGGTGTGTTCAGGGTTTATGCTGGTCTTCTGGGGGAGGGGCCTGCTGCTCTGATTGACAGATGGAATTGCTGTAACAGAGATGGGCCTGCAGGGGCAGGAAACCAGGCCTGGTATAGCAGCTCTGTTCTCCACTTGGCAGTATTTAGCTCACTCAGGTGGATCAAGCTGTTGGGTGCAGGGGAGAAAATGTCTTCTCCCATTTTCTCCTCTCTGGAGTGGGAAATGCATGCCACCCCTCTTTAGTAAGTCTGCACAGATGTGCAAACAATGACCCCCTCCTGTGTCCCTGGTTTCTGTCAGAGCTCTGCCTTCATCCTGTCTGTGTCCTAGCTGTCTGCCTGCCAAGCCATGCAACACTCCTGCGTTTTATCTCAGGCATGGCTGTGTTTGAAAATTGCACACGTCAGAGACCCCTCAGTGAAGACCCACGCTAATCCTCTGGGGGAGGGTCTCTCCCAGTTGTGGCTGGTGCTGGCTTGTCCCAGACAACAGCAGAGAGACTTTGGAGTAGTTTGGAGTTTATGATAAATTGCACCACACTGTCAGTGCCAGGGTTTGCCGCCATCCAACTGTGTCTTCGTTCCTAAACTGGTGAGTGGGACTGGTGAGTGAGTTCCATTGGTGACTGCAGGGTACTTTGCCCGTAGAGAGGCTGTATCCCATCTCCCAAATGCAGTCCCTACTCTGGTCAGTGCTGGCTTGCCCCAGAAAGTAGTGGGATAACCGTGCCATGGTTTGGACTTTATGGTAAATCTCAACACACAGCCAGGGCCAGGGATCGCTGCTCTCAGCCTCCGTCTTCTCTCCTATTCTGGTAAGCTGGGCAGCCTGAGGGCACCCACAGGGTTCTTCGCCCAGGAGAGGTCTATCACCTCTACCAAATGCATTCTAAGCAGGAGACTCCCTCTCTGCATGTGACCCTGGGGATCCTCAGGCTGCCTAGGTGCTGGGGCTCAGCCTTGCTCTCCCTCTGCAGGCCCTGCCAATATTGCAGACTTCTAAAACTTCAGAACCTGCACTCCACTGTTTATTTTATTTTATTTTTTAAAAGATTTTATTTATTTGACAGACAGAGATCACAAGTAGGCAGAGAGGCAGGCAGAGAGAGGAGGAAGCAGGCTCCCTGCTGAGCAGAGAGCCCAATGTGGGGCTCGATCCCAAGACCCTGAGATCATGACCTGAGCCGAAGGCAGAGGCTTAGCCACCCAGGCGCCCCCACACTCCACTGTTTAAAGAAAACTAGTAACCTCTCATTTTCTCCAACAGTGGTTTCAGGGAATAGTTTTCTTGTGCAGTTCTCTGCATGTGTTTTCACTTACCCCTCTGCTCACTTTTTCTCTTCTCTCCTCCTTCTTTCTCACTACTCCCTCTGCAGTCAGGCCTCCTACCCTTAGGCTTAGGCAGTGCCCACAGTTCTTTACTCCTGCAGATCAACTCTGTGGTTCTTACCTTCCACAGTCATTTTTCTGGTTTGTAGAAATGCAGTTTTCTTCCCTAAGTCTTCCAAACCATTTTTTGGGTGTTAGAATGATTAGATATTTATCTAGCTATGTTTGAGGGAGGAGGCAAGTTTAGGGTTGCCCTACTCCTCTGCCCTCTTACCTCTCACCCTGTGGGGTTTCTTTAATTGTAATCTTAGCCCAACCTGAGGAACGTGTTCTTTTTTTTTTCTTAAAAGGTATTCATTAAATGATTTTTTTAGATTATAGAAACAACAGATGCTAACAGTTAATAGGCTAAAAATATAAAAAGTACCAACAAAAAACAAAACTAAAAATACAAATGAAAAATCACTACTGACCCAGTGAAAAGACACAGTTGATATTTTTGCATGCACTCATTTTTTAAAAAATGTCTCTGTGTATAATTCTATGTGATTTTTTTTCACATGTGCAGATTCCTGTTCCATCACGAAAAGAAACTCCATGTTGTCCTTCATAGTCATTCCTTCCTCCCTTTCCCCATTACTCTGGCACCCCCATACCTGACCTCTACCTCTGTAATTGTGCCATTCCAAGGACCATGCAGTATGCAACATGTTGGTACTGGTTCTCCAACCCCCACCCTGTATAAAGCCCTTAAGACCCATCCAAGTTGTTGCATGTATCAAATGTCTGTTCCCTTTTATTGCTGAATTGTATTGACATGGCTCTAACAATTCATCCAATGAAGGATATTTGAGTTGTTTCCAGTTTGGGGCAGTCACAAATAAAACTGCTACAGACCTTTGTCTAAAGATGTTCATGTTTTCTTCTGCATAAGATAAATTCCCAGGAGTATAATTGTTGTTGTGTGGCAATTATACATGTTTTTGATAAAGAAACTGCCAGACTCAGTTCCAGAGTGTCTTTACCAATTGCCAGCAATATATGAGCGATTGAATATTTTCACATCCTTGACAACATTCGGCGTTGCCTTCTATTTTTGATATTCCAGTAGATGTGTAACAACATCTCACTGTGGTTTCAGTTTGTATTTCTCTAATAGGTAATGGTGTTGAACATCTTTTCAGGAGCTAATTTACCACTCGTATGTATTCTTTAGTGAAATGTCTGAATCTTTTCATCATTTTTCAGTTGGATTTTTTGTTTACTTATTGTTGAACTTAGAGAGTATATACATAGTATATTTTATACTGTTTATATATATTACAGTTATGAGTCCTTTGCTGGATAGAGGACTTGGAAATATTTCCTCTCAAGTAGTGATTTGTCTTTTATTTCCTTAACAAGCTCATTTGCAAAGCAAAAGTTTTAGTGTGAAGTTCATTTTGAAGGCTACAGCTGTCCAATTACTCTAGCACCATTTCTTAAAGACACTTTTTTTTCATTGAACTGATTTTCTACCTTTGTTGAACATTAGTTGGGTGTATTTATGTGCATTTATTTCCGGGTTCAGAAGCATGGTTGTGATAAAACTATTTAATCATTACCAGTGCAAATTTTGCCTAGAAAACCTCATTTTGTATAGCAATAAATTTAAAATATTTTACTCATTACTAGTATACTTTTTAAAAAAATTGTACATTTAAAAATATCACAAAGACAATTTTGGGCTGACCATACACATCATAGAATGAATCCTACCAGTAATTCTTTAAATAGCCAACTGTTCTAATATAATAAAATATGGTTCAATATATTTAAAATTCTACATATAACTTTTAAAGATTTTAAAAATTTAAAATATTATGTAAATTAATATAATTTAATATTGTAAACAATAGGTAGGATATTAAAAGGATAAATATTATGTATAGAATACATAGCCATGTATACAGATAATATTCCTGAAAGCACAGTATTTTATAGAGTAATAGAATTATGAAAAAACATTCTATTTCTACCTTTGTGCTTTTCTGTATTTTTACAAATTTCCTACAATGCTCACGTATTATGTTAGTAAAGTGGAAAAAAATTCATACTCAAAAATAGAGACTAGAATTTGGCTGGAAAAATTACCTTTGAAATTAAAATAAAAATTTGAGGCTAAAAATAAAATATAATAAAACAAATCACTTTGTAACTCTACTGAATTATTAAATCAGGGCTGGATTCATCCCTTTCTCATTCTCTATTTCAAAGGTTTATTGAGCAATTGAACACCAATGATAATCATAGCATTTTCTTGTGTTCTTTGGACAAATGATGCTGAGGCTTGATAGTTCTTTGGCGAGGTGGCAAACAAAAGGGTTCCTTCACTCTAAACTCACATTTTTTTTCTTTCAATTTTTTAGGGATGGAAGACAAGTAATTAAATCTACAAGTAAGAGAAAAATTGAAAGGACAAGTGGAGATTATCGTTTTGCATGTAGCTATTAGTGGCTGAATGTGGTTATTAAGGATCGTTTTTAGAATACTGAAGTTCAACAACCATATTATTTTCTATCCAGCCTCTATTCATGATAATTCTTAAACGTTTGAATATCCCTATTAGCTAGTGACTATAATATCTACCTTCCACGAAGCAGTCTAAACACATTAATTGGATTAATACTAATTCAGAATAAGCTTTAATTACTGACTAATCTAATACAGAAATGTTTTTCCATGTACTACATTTTGATTATATGCCATCAATTTCCTTGACTTTAATTTGGACAGCTCCCCCCCAATCCCACACACCAACAAAACTACAAAAACATTAAAACAATTGTAGACAGGTCCAAACAGGTGTCTCCCAACTCCTGGACCATGACCTAAAACACATTCTAAAAGTACAAAAGTTCTTTCAAGTCTTTTGTTCTTTTTCTTTAAATGTAATGTGATTCCATTTACTCTCCAGAAATAACAAGCTGTCTTTAAGAACTTTGTTAACTTTTTTTTCCTTCTTTTGGAAGAGGTAAGGTATAAGTTATCCATAAATTTTACAAATAAAATAAATTATATTTTCCATAGCGCCAATATTAGGAATAAGCTACTACCATTATTATAACTACTAAGAAAAATCGGTTAACTTTTATTGCCTTTGACTTAATGTGTCCTGTTTTAAATTTGTTACCCATTTTAATCTCTATGAGAGTATTATGATAGGTGGGATTTAGAAATTGGAACTAGAGCCTCAGTTTCTACATCTGAAAAACAGGATAACAAGAGAACTTGCCACCTAGGTTTTTATAAGGTTAAGTGAGATTGTGCATTTAAAGTGTTTATTTGAATGACTGGCAGAACAGTAAGCTCTCACTAAGTGTTCAGGATTGCATAAATCTAGTAGTGCTGTGGCTCCCAACATTTCTGAGTTGAGAACACATTTTAATGTCAACACATTTCTGAACCTCAATTTAATTACATCTATTAACTAGGGATATTAGCATCTATCAACTGAGGGAATATTTAAAGACAAAACTCAATAAACTTTAAAATAAATTTATATTTTAACTATTAAAACAAAATCTGCAAGCACTTGAAAAATGTAGTGAGCAATATTTATTATTTCCGGCAATGGCTAGAACAATGTAAGAATCTAGTACAAGAACTTCATCTCCCTATTTGTCTATTGCTGCAGTGAAAGGCAGTGGGTAACTCTGTTGCTTGGAGCCACTATGCCCACATTCTGCCCTCGGCCTGTAGCCTGTTCGGCCACAGGTGACCACAGGCTCTACATGGCCTCAAATGGCCTCCCAAAGCCTTTCCCTTACCCTTGGTCAGAATCCTTCCCAGACGTCATCTGCTTCAAAAATGACCTGGCCGATACCTCCACAACTCAGTAAAATAGGGAAATAATACAGACACACTGGTGATTCACCATCAGGCAAAACAGACTCTTTGCTAGACTGCTGGCAAAGAGCACAGACTCTATTATCAGGTAGATGTAGGGCTGAATTCTGACACAGCTCTGTGACAAGAGGGAACTATGTAATGCAGGCCAGTCTCAGTTTCCTTATAGATATAAGGTGGATAATTCCTAACTCATAAGGTTAGTGTAGGGATTAAATGAGATAAATTACGCAAAGCTCTCAAGCCCAATGTCTGGCATATAATAAGTCCTCAACAGTAACTGGTTCTATATTTATTAAAACAGGAAATAGCTCAGCAGGGCACACTCTTCATGAAATGCGCAATACTTGAAAATGCATTATACACTCTCTGAATAAAGTATAAGGCATTTATAAATATACAAAAATTGATTCGAAGTCAGAATAGTATTATTCCAGGATACATCACACTGAAAGAAATAGAACAAAGGTTATTTTAGAACTCTACTGAGAGGAAAGACGACCTCTGTAAGTGGCACACACATTTTTTTTTTTTGCCATATTCTTGACAAAATTTCTGAACAAAAGTATCCTAGTAAAGGGCTCCCTTTTTTATTCAAACTCAAATAGTGGAGGTAACTAGGAAGCGTTTAGCTAATTTCTAAACAGTGAAAACAATGTAAAGAAAAATACACTCTATGGAATAGAAACTCATCTTCAGAGCGTGAAGAAGAGTCATGAGTTTCTGATGCTCATTATAGAAAATATGTAAAATAGGAGGTTTTACTAGAAAAATTTGTTCTTAGGCCACTCAGTACAGTAATAGATGAAGTAATCACAAGGATATTTTAGTAACATAACCATTCCTTCATGCCATTTTTTTCTTAGAAAATCTAGCGATAAGTTCAAGAGCACAATGCAACCTTTCCCCATTCTCTTTAAAGGACAAATATAATGCGTAACAATAAAACGACCTAATGAGTCCCTAAAGGAAAATATGTCATGAAACAAAAATCAAAGGAGAACGAGGACTAATACCTCCTTACATACTGTTATCGAGATTGCGTAATGAACAAAGAAAGTTCACAAAAGTAGAAAAAGCAAGTGTTTTCCTCTGAGATACCTCTCCAGTGAATACAATAATATATGCCTGGGCCATTTTGAGATCTGATTCTCTCACAAACACAAAATCTAAAATTTGTAACGTTGTTTTTTAAAAATATGCTGACAACAGAGATGACTGGAAAAGGTCTTCTGGCATTTTAATAAAAGACGGCGGAAGGAGATTTATCCCGATCTCATAGATTACTCACTACTTCAGTCACATTTTGCCCTTACATGTTACTAGACATTTCAGTCACGTGTTACTGCTATATTTTGTTACATAAACTCAATTAAATCAATTCTTTATTGTTGCAATATTGTTCTGTAAAACACAACTCTGTGATGGTGATTTCTAAAGCACAGTGCAGACAGAGCATGAGCCAAGAAAAGACACATTTTATACTGATGAGAACTCAGTTCTCCGTGGAAAGCAGCTAATAAGACAACTGGAGAAAAATACAACCAGAGAATGATGCTGGCAATAAATATATTACAAAAAGACATGACTTGTACACTATTTGCTGTTTTCTGTGAGGAACAGTGACTATCTAAAAGGATCATAATTATGAAGCATATAATGCTTTCCACCTCACAACAGGTTTTTCAAAATTGAACCATAATTAATCATTGTGTGCGTTACATAGCGTGTGTTGTTTCCCCTCATTCTCACACTTAGTGGGCAAATATCCCAGGATGGCTTCCCAACTACAAATTCTTAGCTTTTACCGGTCTACCATGAAGTTCACAGAAACAAGTTAACTTTAGTATCCCATCACTGTAAATGGTAGAACTCGCCTATATAACCATGGAGGAATAACATTTAAGTTTTGCCAACCTGATTCTCTCTGTAATGGATTACACATTATCAACCTCTCATCTTCACCATGGGGTAGAGTTAGGATGCATACTGAGCAAGTTGGTTGGGAATGCAAGCCTTCTCTACAACGCAGTTCCAACAACACCAAAAAGGAAGGAAATTTGCTTTTTAAAACTGATGGTAGAAAATATTCTCCTTTTTCTGAAACTGTATGCTAATGTCCTTCTCTCTGAAAAATGCTCGCTATAGAAATGACTAGTCTCCAGTTTCTCACCTTAAAGGCAATCCAAATCAAAATCTGCAACAAAACAATGGGTCTCTGTGGCTGGTCTGTCTGTGCTCTCCTTTGCTGGTCTTGTTTAACCTTGGGTTTGAATCCATATCTTTGCTTTTCTTTTACCTTTTAAGTTTATATGGCCTTGTCAAATGAATATTTCTACTGTAAGGTGGTCAAAGGCTACATGTACAGTTTGGCAACCTCAGAAACTTCATCCCTGGGACCTCCCATGCCCATCCCAACCACAGACGTACAATTCTGGTCTCACCAACACAGTAGTGACTCACCACCACTCGGTAGTGCTGAGTTCTAAAATCTTCTAGCAGGTATCCTCTTGGCTGCTTTTAAGCTTTAGGCCTTTGGTGAAATCCATTCTTCCCTCTCTGCTTGACTTCTCATGTAAAATATTAGAGTTCAATTCTATAATATCAAAGTGGTTTTTTTTTTCCCTATCAGAAAACAACCTCAGATAAACATATATGTGGAAATAAATGTTACTAATGAAAGCATACCCTACAGGATGCTGTATGAATAAAAAACTCACAAATGTAGTTTAAAAATAATTAAGTGTTATTTGCAAATGACTCTACATGGTTAAAACATACTTTTTTCCTCCTCCTTTAGAAAAAGGGACAACCAAAAAGATGACCCTCTGTGAGTGAGCATTTTCTGTTCATTTAAACAAAACTACAACGGAACACCTAGAATTGATTTTAATGTGGTTAAAACACCTAGAATTGGTTTTAACATGGTTGAAACATACTCCCCCCCCCACCCTTTAGAAAAAGGTACAACCAAAATGTGAGTGAGCGTTTTCTGTTCATTTAAACAAAACCACAACAAAACACCTAGAACTGATCTTCATACTCCTGGTGATCAAATCTTCCCATTTGTTTTAGGTTTTATCAGGAGACATTTGATGGCAGCAAAAGACTTCTGCTGGGTAGACAGTGATTTTCAAGGGATTGCAAAATGGATTTAAAGATCTGGTCTAATCACAACACAGAATTTCCATATGGTCATTTTGTAAACTATATGACAATCACTTTTCATCAGTGTTTCCCACAGAGAACTACGTATGGGGTTAAACAGGTAAGTACTGCTGTTTGGAAGCCCAGAATACAATTCAGTGTAGTCGGGGTAACGCACCACATAGTGAAATTTTGTAATGGGATAATGACAAGTTAAGTCTTTAATTGTACTTGTAGCCTATAGTCTATTTCTCATGAATAATGAATAAAGCTCATTTGAAAAGGTATTCCAATCAGTCAAGAAAGGGAAATATCATGTGAAATGATGGGAAAGCAATAATAATTGGAATCTCACAACATGGTACATTGAAAGGAATCAATAAATAACAATTAAAAATGTGAAGCCTATACACTGAAGTGTTAATCTAGTGTTTGAGCCTAAATTACACACAAAGACATAATTATTGAAGTAGCTATATTTTGTAAGAAAACAAAACTTTCAGATTTTTTCAACAAAACGTTGAAGATGGGAAAGTATTGACTTGCCAAAGTATTCGTCTGACCCAAAGAAGAATCCATTGATAGATTTTCATTCTTGAAATTGATAAAGGAATATGAAAATGTATATTCAAACTTTTTAAAGATAATGGTAGAGAGAAGGTAATTAGAGTGTGAAATCTCCAAGTCAGAAGACAAGGAAGGACTGTGGCTGGAGGCCACGGAAGACCAAGAACACTTAACCATCATAGGAAAGGTTAGGATACGAAAAGAAAACACTCCTAGGAAGTCTTAACCACAGGTAAGGTAAAATAAGGGGAGTGAGATCAAAGCATCAGTTATCACAATATAGGTGACTGACTTAAAAGTTCCTTTTATTTTGTTATTTTTTTTATTTTTAAAGATTTTATTTATTTATATGACAGAGAGAAATCACAAGTAGATAGAGAGGCAGGCAGAGAGAGAGAGGGAAGCAGGCTCCTTGTGGAGCAGAGAGCCCAATGCGGGACTCGATCCCAGGACCCTGAGATCATGACCTGAGTCGAAGGCAGCGGCTTAACCCACTGAGCCACCCAGGCGCCCTTAAAAGTTCCTTTTAAAAGGCAGATAAGTTTAGTTTATGATCAAAAGAAACCTTTATCTATTTGATAGTAACAAGAATCCAACCTTAAAGTAATATTTTGAAAAGGATAATAATAGATGTGTGGAAAGTATATATTAGGCAAATAGAAAGTAAAATGTGAGTAATATTAATATCATAAAGCAGAACTCATAACTAAGATTTTTATATTCTACTGTTAAAACCTATAAACCCTAATTCAGATCTAAGCATGGGCCTTTATGTATATGGCAGGGACATATAAAAAATGAAAAGGTTTTTAGAAGAACATATAAAAAGATTAAAAGCTAGTTAGAAGCTGTCTAGAAAAACACAAAATTAAAAATTGTCTGAGGAACTAACATACCATGCTACATCAGAGATCAATTATTGCAAACATAAATAGGGATACAGACAATCTAACAAGTTAATTCAGTAATATATATACTGACAGTTGAACCCTATAAACAATGATTAGATGTTTTCTTCCATATATAAATAGTCTATTTGGAAAAAAATTATGTTAGGCTTCAAAAATTCATAATTCTAATAAATAAATTATTAATATTAATAGTAAAAAGAACAAATGATCAGTAATACTTTAAAGTTATTAATTCTCATCATGTGGATGATTATATCAACATAAAATTTTATGACCCTTCAAAAAATTAACTAAAATGAAAGTGGTATTTGGCCAAAATGGTACTCAAAAAAATATATATAACCTTAAATGCACTTATATTTAAATGAGAAAAATTTTAGTACCTCAGCTATGCATTTGTTATACTTAAGAAACTAAAAAATGACAATAAAATACTTTAAAATGTTTTGAGGAAGGCATTAACAAAGATAATAATCATATAAGTAGATTAAATGTAGATAAAATAGGGGCTCCTGGGTGGCTCAGTGGGTTAAAACCTCTGCCTTAGGCTCAGGTCATGATCTCAGGGTCCTGGGATCAAGCCCTGCATCCTATTGGGCTCTCTGCTCAGCGGGGAGCCTGCTCCCCCTCTCTCTCTGCCTGCCTCTCTGCCTGCTTGTGATCTCTGTCAAATAAATAAATAAATAAATCTTAAAAAAGAATAGATAAGATAGACAAGAGTAGTTTTGATAAATACCAATAATTGGTTCTTTAAGAGAACTATAAAGTAGACAACCTTCATAATACTGATCAAGAATAAAAACAGACTATTTAGACACAAATTATTCAAAAAGGAAAAGCAAAATGTAAAAATGAATATTTTGAAACTATAAGAGAATCTTAACTAATTAACATTAAAGTCCAGAAAATTAGGTTGGCCACAAACAATTTAAATCACAAAATGTCAGAAAGTTTCAGTTAAAACATCAATGAAATAAGCATTACAAAGGAAAGAACACTCAAAAAGCTATCCTCTCACAAGAAAATGAGGTAAAAGGCCATTTAATTTTTCAGATGAGTTCTGTACAAGTTTTGAAGGATGGCGAAAACTTAGCAACTTTATCTTAGATCAGGGAGAGCAAACTTTCTCTGTAAAAGGTCAGATAATAAAAATATAGTGACTTTGAGAGTCATGAAGTCTCTGCTGTAATTATTCAACTCTGCTGCCACAGGATGAAAGCAGACACAGACAGCATGTAATCCAATGGGCATGGCTGTGTTTCAATACAGCTTGATTTACGAAAACAGGTGGTGGGCAGGTGGTGGCCTGTGGGTCATAATTTGCCAACTCTTACTGTGGCATCAGGTGATATAGACTTCCCTAATCATTTTATGAAGGTGATCTAAAAGAAAACCTAGAATCTGAAAATGGTAAAATACAAAGAGAAAAAAATACTAACTCATTTAGGATTACATGTGCAAATATGTTAATTGAGTATCATCCCACAATATAGTAAAAGAATAATACATTGATTAAAAGGTTTAATCCTAGCAATGCAAAGCAATATTCTCTTTAAAGATGTATTATGTTAGTAATTCTTCATATTAAAAAGGCAAAGGAGTAAATATGATATATATTGATATTCTCAAAACATTTGAAAAGGCTCTTCTCATAAAAATATTAAAATAAAAAAGCTTTAGTAATAGAAGAAAATTTGAATTGAAAAAGTATTTATATGAAATTAACTGCAGATTTTTTAATGCTAAAATACCAGACGTATTCCAAAATAAGTAAAAAATCGGTTTTATCAGTATCAGTTTTATTATTTGGTATGCATTATGAGCATAAATAAGAGGTACAAATGCCAAAACACTAGTTTAGCAAGATGATTTGTTTGAAGTCTTTTAAACAATTTTGTACATATAGTAATTATAACCAAATAGATATTCTTAAGAAAATACATCTGAGAAATTATATTCATAATAAAAACAAAAATATAAAAATTTAATTAAGCTTGATAGGTTTAAAATTTTTTTAAATGTTTAAGGAATATCAAAGGAAATAAGTAGACAGAAAATACAATTCTCTATGAAAAAACAGTATTGTACAGATCTCTCCCCAAATTAATTAATAAATGATATTCAATTACAACTAAAATCCTAAAGGCATTTTAATGAGAGGTGAAGATGGAGATGAAGGTAACATTACAGGTGAAATGCATGGCAATAGATGAGATTAGTCTAGAACATATTAATAAAATATGCAGGGGGAGTAGCTGGAGCATATTATGGTAGACTGAAGTCAGTTGTAAAGGAAACATAAATAATCATAGCACTGAGCCACTGTAGACAAAAAGATTCAGGGAAAAGAATACAAAATGCAAAGACTTAACTAAGTGGCCATTAATAATTTATTATATAGTGAAAGTAACATTTTAAATAAGTGAGGAGAGATTGAATTATGAACAAATATTATTGGAGTCACTTACAAAGCAAATTTATAAAATTTTTCTGAGATAAAATTGGTAATAGATGAAGAATTTCTAATATATGTATCCCTTAAGGTAATTTGACTTAAATAATGCTTCCTAAGAAAATAATCAGACAACTGCTTGATTATGAAAACTTTTAGTACCTAGTATATTATAATGAATAAACCTCAAAATAATCCAAATATCCAACAACTGAAAATGATTAAATGAAATGTAGTATAATGTACAACGAAAAAGTGGAATACCATGCAGCCATGGAAGTTTTTAATGTACACACACACATCTAATGTACACACACACATTTTATACATATCTATGTATAAAAATATATGGATTGGGATGAATATATATGTATACATTACACAAATATATATATATATCTATCTCCCTACAAATACATATATATGTCTATGTGTGTGTTTATTTGTGTATATACATATCTAAAATATATGGTTTATGTGACTAAGTGAATTAAGTACATTAGAAGATGATATAAAACCATTTTTATAAAAAATTAATAAAAAGGGGTGCCTGGGTGGCTCAGTGGGTTAAAGCCTCTGCCTTCCCCACATCGGGCTCTCTGCTCAGTGGGGAGCCTGCTTCCCCCTTTCTCTCTGCCTGCCTCTCTGCTTACTTGTGATCTCTCTCTCTGTGTCAAATAAATAAACAAAATTAATAAAAATGTGTATATCTATTCATCTATGATTAAGAAAAAAAATGTCTGGATACATATACACACAAATATTGATGATGTCTATTCCTGAATGGTGGGATTGGAGATTATTTTTATTCTTTCCTCTTTGCTTTTCTGCATTCAATGAACTTTGTCTGCTTGAAATTTGAGCTATATTCTCAAGGAAAAAAAAACATTTAATTTTAAAATCCTTAAATGAGTAAGTGGTACCAATATCTGTTCTCAAAAAGGAAAATATTTCTTTTAATGATTTCAGCTAATAAAAACTCAAGGATTTAGCTAATTTAGTTTGTAATCCATGTTGTTTTAGATCCCAGTAGCCAACATTTGACATAGTTAACTCCAGAATAAAGTATGGGTAATTTAGAAAATAGTTAAAAAAAGAAAATAGTTTAGCTCCACAGTTCCCAAACTTTACATGGAAGCACCTCAGCGCATTTCAGTAAATTTAAAAAGTGCCATAAATTACTTTAAAGTTTCAAGGGAAATACAATATTAATAGACAACTGTTAAGTACTGCACAAACTATTAGCTGGTGATAGTTCACAGTGTCAACATTAAACTTTGCTTCCTTCCTTTTGATGATGTCCTATCTTTGTGAAGTTGGGTTTTTAATGACAGATATGATAAAAAACAAGTACCACTTGAGAATCAATTTGGAACAAGAAATGAGGGTTATAGCATCCAATCTGATTCTAAGATTTGAGAAACTGTGTAATGTCCAACAAGTACAAACATCTGGTTAGTAAATGACTATGGATATTTAAGAATGAAATTAAATATTTTTTCTTTTAATTTATGTGCATTATTTTTTCAGCTAGCTACCAAGATGTTAGGAATTAAATCCTGAGAAAGTTATTTAAGTCTAAACATGTGGTAAAATGAATTGTTAAAGATCTCTTTTGTCCTATTACTGAGACACTATGGGCAGGGGTGGGCATCATGAACCTACAAAGTTTGGAAAATTCTGGCCAATATTATTAACTAGTACACATCAACCTACTATTAGGACCTATTCAACTATAGGATAATGCACAGCTGCCTAGTTTCAATCCTTCAGGCTTATCAAGTAGTAATTATAATTGAAGCTGATCAAGTTTAATTCCTCCAAAATAACACAAAGCTGGGGCATTTTGAAGGATGACTTTCTTTTTTTTTTTTTTAAATTTTTTTTTAAAGATTTTATTTCTTTATTTGACAGAGAGAGAGAGATCACAAGTAGGCAGAGAGGCAGGCAGAGAGAAAAGGGGAAGCAGGCTCCCTGCTGAGCAGAGAGCCAGATGCAGGGCTCGATCCCAGGACCCCAAGATCAATACCTGAGTGGAAGGCAGAGACTTAACCCACTGAGCCACTCAGGTGCCCCAAAGGATGACTTACAAAATGAAACAAGACTTGAATGAAACCACAGTTTGCACTGAACTAATATTTGAGTTTTGTCCAATACTCTTTCATCAAAGCAAAGCTCTCTTGACTTTCATTGTTAAAATATAATTTCATATGTGGCCATACCCATTACTTTCCAAACAGGCATCATTAAGTGTAAAATTTGAATGTTTCTGTGACTCTTGAGACTGCCAGTTCCTCAGTGGTAGCAATGGGGAAGGATTAACTAAAATAATTGTTGCCTAAAGAAAAAATAGCAGTAGACTTCATGTAAACAACCCCTCAAAATAAATGTATTGTGACAACAATCATAATTAAATATTGTAATATATCTGACAAAGGAAAAGACTGATACAAGATAGCTTCTTTAGACAAAAAAAAAAAAAAATCACTAATTTGGATAACTGAAGCCATCTTCCACAGATTTCTAATTTATCAGAAACTAAAAGTTTACAGGTGCAAAATATAAACTTCATGTTGTTTTCCAAGGAAGGACAAACAGATATATCACAATATACCATGTTAATTCATGGTTATATTTAAAAAAATAAAAAAATAAAAGTTTTCGGGGAGGAGTCAAGATGGCGGAGAAGTAGCAAGCTGAGACTGTTTCAGCTAGCCGGAGATCAGCTAGATAGCTTATCTAAAGATTGCAAACACCTGAAAATCCATCGGCAGATCGAAGAGAAGAAGAACAGCAATTCTGGAAACAGAAAAACAACCACTTTCTGAAAGGTAGGACCGGCGGAGAAGTGAATCCAAAGCGACGGGAAGATAGACCCCGGGGGGAGGGGCCGGCTCCCGGCAAGCGGCGGAGCAACCGCGCACAAAATCAGGACTTTTAAAAGTCTGTTCCGCTGAGGGACATCGCTCCAGAGGCTAAACCGGGGCGAAGCCCACGCGGGGTCAGCGTGGCCTCAGGTCCCGCAGGGTCACAGAAGGATCGGGGGTGTCTGAGTGTCGCAGAGCTTGCGGGTATTGGAACGGGAAAGCCGGCTACAGAAACAGAGCTGACAGTAAGCTCGCAGCACGGTGTTACCTTGAACCGATCGCAGGCTCGGTGAGCTCGGAGCGCGGCCAGAGGTCAGGCAGACGGGAGTAACTGGGCGCTGTTCTCTGAGGGCGCACTGAGGAGTGGGGCCCCGGGCTCTCGGCTCCTCCGGGCCGGAGACCAGGAGGCCGCCATTTGTGTTCCCGTCCTCCGGAACTCTACGGAAAGCGCTCAGGGAACAAAAGCTCCTGAAAGCAAACCCGAGCGGATTACTCACCCCGGCCCCGGGTAAGGGAGGTGTAATTCCGCCTGGGGCAAAGACACTTGAGAATCACTACAACAGGCTCCTCCCCCAGAAGATCAACAAGAAATCCAGCCGAGACCAAGTTCATCTACCAAGGAGTGCGGTTTCAATACCAAGGAGAGCAGCAGAATTCCAGAGGAGGAGAAAGCCAAGCATGGAACTCATGGCTTTTTTCCTGTGATTTTTTTTTAGTCTTGCAGTTAATTTAATTTTTTCTTTTTCATTTTTTTTTTTTCTTTTTCTTCTTGCCTTCGGGTAAAAAAAAATTTTTTTTTTTAACTGTTACCTTTTTCTTTTTTAACGATTTTTTACTAGTTTATCTAATATATATATTTTTTCTTTTTTACATTTTTCTCAGGTGTTTTCTTTTTAAAAAAAATTTTTTTTCTTTTCTTTTTTTTTTTTTCTTTTCTTTTTTCTTTTTTTTTTTTTCTTTCTTTCTTTTTGAACCTCTTTTTATCCCCTTTCTCCCCACTCACGATTTTGGATCTCTTCTAATTTGGTTAAAGCATATTTTCCTGGGGTTGTTGCCACCCTTTTAGTATTTTACTTGCCCCTTCATTTACTCTTATCTGGCCAAAATGACAAGACGTAAAAATTCAACGCAAAAAAAAGAACAAGAGGCAGTACCGAAGGCTAGGGACCTAATCAATACAGACATCGGTAATATGTCAGATCTAGAGTTCAGAATGACAATTCTCAAGGTTCTAGCCGGGCTCGAAAAAGGCATGGAAGATATTAGAGAAACCCTCTCGAGAGATATAAAAGCCCTTTCTGGAGAAATAAAAGAACTAAAATCTAACCAAGTTGAAATCAAAAAAGCTATTAATGAGGTGCAATCAAAAATGGAGGCTCTAACTGCTAGGATAAATGAGGCAGAAGAAAGAATTAGTGATATAGAAGACCAAATGACAGAGAAAAAAAAAGCTGAGCAAAAGAGGGACAAACAGCTACTGGACCACGAGGGGAGAATTCGAGAATTAAGCGACACCATAAGACGAAACAACATTAGAATAATTGGGATTCCAGAAGAAGAAGAAAGAGAGAGGGGAGCAGAAGGTATACTGGAGAGAATTATTGGGGAGAATTTCCCCAATATGGCAAAGGGAACGAGCATCAAAATTCAGGAGGTTCAGAGAATGCCCCTGAAAATCAATAAGAATAGGCCCACACCCCGTCACCTAATAGTAAAATTTACAAGTCTCAGTGACAAAGAGAAAATCCTGAAAGCAGCCCGGGAAAAGAAGTCTGTAACATACAATGGTAAAAATATTAGATTGGCAGCTGACTTATCCACAGAGACCTGGCAGGCCAGAAAGAGCTGGCATGATATTTTTAGAGCACTAAATGAGAAAAACATGCAGCCCAGAATACTATATCCAGCTAGGCTATCATTGAAAATAGAAGGAGAGATTAAAAGCTTCCAGGACAAACAACAACTGAAAGAATTTGCAAATACCAAACCAGCTCTACAGGAAATATTGAAAGGGGTCCTCTAAGCAAAGAGAGAGCCTACAAGTGGTAGATCAGAAAGGAACAGAGACTATATACAGTAACAGTCACCTTACAGGCAATACAATGGCACTAAATTCATATCTCTCAATAGTTACCCTGAATGTGAATGGGCTAAATGCCCCTGTCAAAAGACACAGGGTATCAGAATGGATAAAAAAACAAAACCCATCTATATGTTGCCTCCAAGAAACTCATTTTAAGCCCGAAGACACCTCCAGATTTAAAGTGAGGGGGTGGAAAAGAATTTACCATGCTAATGGACATCAGAAGAAAGCAGGAGTGGCAATCCTTATATCAGATCAATTAGATTTTAAGCCAAAGACTATAATAAGAGATGAGGAAGGACACTATATCATACTCAAAGGGTCTGTCCAACAAGAAGATTTAACAATTTTAAATATCTATGCCCCCAACGTGGGAGCAGCCAACTATATAAACCAATTAATAACAAAATCAAAGAAACACATCAACAACAATACAATAATAGTAGGGGACTTTAACACTCCCCTCACTGAAATGGACAGGTCATCCAAGCAAAAGATCAGCAAGGAAATAAAGGCCTTAAACGACACACTGGACCACATGGACATCACAGATATATTCAGAACATTTCATCCCAAAGCAACAGAATACACATTCTTCTCTAGTGCACATGGAACATTCTCCAGAATAGATCACATCCTCGGTCCTAAATCAGGACTCAACCGGTATCAAAAGATTGGGATCATTCCCTGCATATTTTCAGACCACAATGCTCTAAAGCTAGAACTCAACCACAAAAGGAAGTTTGGAAAGAACCCAAATACATGGAGACTAAACAGTATCCTTCTAAAGAATGAATGGGTCAACCGGGAAATTAAAGAAGAATTGAAAAAAATCATGGAAACAAATGATAATGAAAATACAACGGTTCAAAATCTGTGGGACACAATAAAGGCAGTCCTGAGAGGAAAATATATAGCGGTACAAGCCTTTCTCAAGAAACAAGAAAGGTCTCAGGTACACAACCTAACCCTACACCTAAAGGAGCTGGAGAAAGAACAAGAAAGAAACCCTAAGCCCAGCAGGAGAAGAGAAATCATAAAGATCAGAGCAGAAATCAATGAAATAGAAACCAAAAAAACAATAGAACAAATCAACGAAACTAGGAGCTGGTTCTTTGAAAGAATTAATAAAATTGATAAACCCCTGGCCCGACTTATCAAAAAGAAAAGAGAAAGGACCCAAATAAATAAAATCATGAATGAAAGAGGAGAGATCACAACTAACACCAAAGAAATACAAACTATTATAAGAACATACTATGAGCAACTCTACGGCAATAAATTTGACAATCTGGAAGAAATGGATGCATTCCTAGAAACATATAAACTACCACAACTGAACCAGGAAGAAATAGAAAGCCTGAACAGACCCATAACCAGTAAGGAGATTGAAACAGTCATTAAAAATCTCCAAACAAACAAAAGCCCAGGGCCAGATGGCTTCCCGGGGGAATTCTACCAAACATTTAAAGAAGAACTAATTCCTATTCTCCTGAAACTGTTCCAAAAAATAGAAATGGAAGGAAAACTTCCAAACTCATTTTATGAGGCCAGCATCACCTTGATCCCCAAACCAGACAAGGATGCCACCAAAAAAGAGAGCTATAGACCGATATCCTTGATGAACACAGATGCAAAAATACTCAACAAAATACTAGCCAATAGGATTCAACAGTACATTAAAAAGATTATTCACCACGACCAAGTGGGATTTATTCCAGGGCTGCAAGGTTGGCTCAACATCCGCAAATCAGTCAATGTGATACAACACATCAATAAAAGAAAGAACAAGCACCATATGATACTTTCAATAGATGCTGAAAAAGCATTTGACAAAGTACAGCATCCCTTCCTGATCAAAACTCTTCAAAGTGTAGGGATAGAGGGCACATACCTCAATATCATCAAAGCCATCTATGAAAAACCCACCGCAAATATCATTCTCAATGGAGAAAAACTGAAAGCTTTTCCGCTAAGGTCAGGAACACGGCAGGGATGTCCATTATCACCACTGCTATTCAACATAGTACTAGAGGTCCTAGCCTCAGCAATCAGACAACAAAAGGAAATTAAAGGCATCCAAATCGGCAAAGAAGGAGTCAAATTATCACTCTTCGCAGATGATATGATACTATATGTGGAAAACCCAAAAGACTCCACTCCAAAACTGCTAGAACTTATACAGGACTTCAGTAAAGTGTCAGGATATAAAATCAATGCACAGAAATCAGTTGCATTTCTCTACACCAACAGCAAGACAGAAGAAAGAGAAATTAAGGAGTCAATCCCATTTACAATTGCATCCAAAACCATAAGATACCTAGGAATAAACCTAACCAAAGAGACACAGAATCTATACTCAGAAAACTATAAAGTACTCATGAAAGAAATTGAGGAAGACACAAAGAAATGGAAAAATGTTCCATGCTCCTGGATTGGAAGAATAAATATTGTGAAAATGTCTATGCTACCTAAAGCAATCTACACATTTAATGCAATTCCTATCAAAGTACCATCCATCTTTTTCAAAGAAATGGAACAAATAATGCTAAAATTTATATGGAACCAGAAAAGACCTCGAATAGCCAAAGGGATATTGAAAAAGAAAGCCAACGTTGGTGGCATCACAATTCCGGACTTCAAGCTCTATTACAAAGCTGTCATCATCAAGACAGCATGGTACTGGCACAAAAACAGACACATAGATCAATGGAACAGAATAGAGAGCCCAGAAATAGACCCTCAAATCTATGGTCAACTCATCTTCGACAAAGCAGGAAAGAATGTCCAATGGAAAAAAGACAGCCTCTTCAATAAATGGTGCTGGGAAAATTGGACAGCCACATGCAGAAAAATGAAATTGGACCATTTCCTTACACCACACACAAAAATAGACTCAAAATGGATGAAGGACCTCAATGTGCGAAAGGAATCCATCAAAATCTTTGAGGAGAACACAGGCAGCAACCTCTTCGACCTCTGCCGCAGCAACATCTTCCTAGGAACAACGCAAAAGGCAAGGGAAGCAAGGGAAAAAATGAACTATTGGGATTTCATCAAGATCAAAAGCTTTTGCACAGCAAAGGAAACAGTTAACAAAATCAAAAGACAACTGACAGAATGGGAGAAGATATTTGCAAATGACATATCAGATAAAGGACTAGTGTCCAGAATCTATAAAGAACTTAGCAAACTCAACACCCAAAGAACAAATAATCCAATCAAGAAATGGGCAGAGGACATGAACAGACATTTCTGCAAAGAAGACATCCAGATGGCCAACAGACACATGAAAAAGTGCTCCATATCACTCGGCATCAGGGAAATACAAATCAAAACCACAATGAGATATCACCTCACACCAGTCAGAATGGCTAAAATCAACAAGTCAGGAAATGACAGATGCTGGCGAGGATGTGGAGAAAGGGGAACCCTCCTACACTGTTGGTGGGAATGCAAGCTGGTGCAGCCACTCTGGAAAACAGCATGGAGGTTCCTCAGAATGTTGAAAATAGAACTGCCCTATGACCCAGCAATTGCACTATTGGGTATTTACCCTAAAGATACAAATGTAGTGATCCAAAGGGGCACATGCACCCGAATGTTTATAGCAGCAATGTCCACAATAGCCAAACTATGGAAAGAACCTAGATGTCCATCCACAGATGAATGGATCAAGAAGATGTGGTATATATACACAATGGAATACTATGCAGCCATTAAAAGAAATGAAATCTTGCCATTTGCGACAACATGGATGGAACTAGAGCGTATCATGCTTAGCGAAATAAGTCAAGCAGAGAAAGACAACTATCATATGATCTCCCTGATATGAGGAAGTGGTGATGCAACATGGAGGCTTAAGTGGGTAGGAGAAGAATAAATGAAACAAGAGGGGATTGGGAGGGAGACAAACCATAAGTGACTCTTAATCTCACAAAACAAACTGAGGGTTGCTGGGGGGAGGGGGTTTGGGAGAAGGGGGTGGGATTATGGACATTGGGGAGGGTATGTGCTTTGGTGAGTGCTGTGAAGTGTGTAAACCTGGTGATTCACAGACCTGTACCCCTGGGGATAAAAATATATGTTTATAAAAAATAAAAAGTTAAAAAAAATAAATAAATAAAAGTTTTCATAAAATATGTAACTTAATAAGTTAATTTAGTGAAAGTTACTAACTTACTACAGACTTTATTGGGTATGTTGAGCATCCCAGTTGCAACCATTAAGATTTTTTTAATTTAGGAGATAATGACTAGATGGCATATTACTGTAGTCTCTCAGGTAAGTTGTCTGAATGAAATGAAGAGATATATAGATCAGCCTACTTGTTACACCTATGAAAACACAAGATCCACGAAGGTCCCCAAATCATCCACCCATCTATCCATCCATTCAATATGTAGAGTCCACTCTGTGCCAGACATTGACTTATTCCTTGAGAAGAAGGTCCCTTCCCTCACTGTACTTTCAGTCAAATGCATGGTTTTCTTAGGTAAATATTAGAATAACGTAGATTACTAGATTTTGAAAATCTCCATATCTAGACCTGACTCTAGGAATAACTAAATAAGAATTTGTAGAGTGCCATCCGGGCATCAGTACTGTTTTGTTAAAGGTATGCAATAATTCCACTGAGCATTCAAGGTTGAGAACCACTCAAGTGGGAAGACAGAAACTGAACAAGTATTACAAATGCCCCAAGCATGAACGACTGAGAAGAGTGAAGTCTCCTGCCCAGCTCAAGGATGTTTCCACTTTGTGTTGTTCCTCTTGAGGTAACTAAACATTATCATTTATGGAAATACCCGATTAAAAGGATTTCGATGTAAACTATGACACTGATCCTCAACAAAGTGGAATACGTTATTCTTGAAGCATAAGCACTTTATAAGTCTCTATGTAAATAAATCATAGGATTATAGAGACATTGAACATAAACAAGGATTGTGACCTACAAAAGAAATCTTTTCATGAATATATTATATGTTGTTCATATCATAAAAGTTCTGATTAGAATTATTAAGACTTGTCATTGTGTTTTTTTAAATATATAAGGTTTCTCTTTTGGGGGCATAATCTTCACACTAATGAATTTGGGAAATATAAGGATGTGTTGATGTTCATTATTATTTTTTTAAGTACATTCTATATGTCCAATGTGTGGTTTGACGTTATGACCCAGAGATCAAGAGTCACATGTTCCGGGGTACCTGTGTGGCTCAGTCATTAGGCGTCTGCCTTCGGCTCAGGTCATGAGCCCAGAGTCCTGGGATCAAGCCCCATGTTGGGCTCCCTGCTCAGCAAGAATCCTGCTTCTCCCTCTCCCACTCCCCTTGCTTGTGTTCCCTCTCTCACTGTCTGTCTGTCAAGTAAATAAATAAAATCTTAAAAAAAAAAAAAAGAGTCACATGTTCCACTGAAGGAGCAAACCAGATGCTCTGATGCTCATTATTACTCATTTTGCTTTATTTTATGGCTAAATATGAAAATAAGTTTATTACTCAAAGAAATATAAAGCAAATAAGGTGTAGGCCCATAAACATTTTAATAAATGCCACCCTATGACTCTAAAATTGCGTAACACAATGATTATGAGTTGTCTTTAGAGGTTCTAAAACTTTGGAAATCTAAATGCAGTTTTGCTTTTAAATTCTCTCAAGTCATAAATACCGAAATCTTAAAATGGTAGTGAAATGCCAAAACTTGCACTCAAGACAGACAGGATGCAATGTATTTTTAAAACAATATTTGATGGGCGCCTGGGTGGCTCAGGTGGTTAATTGCCTTCGACTTAGGTCATCATCCCAGAGTCCCGGGATCGAGCCCTGCATTGGTCTCCCCACTCCGTGGGGAGTCTGCTTCTCCCTCTGCCTTTCTCCCCTCTCATGCTCTCACTCTCACATAAATAAATAAATTCTTTTTTTAAAAACCCCAATATTTGTCGAGCCCTATTTCTGCCACTTCAAATATCTGCAACCCCCAGAACATAAGATAGCTCCACACAAATTTTATCTCCTTGTTTGACCAAATAGAAAACAACTCAGGCATTTCCAAGAGTAGGTTTCTTGCAGTGGTTTTTAAAAAAAATTTGTCCTACTATAGATAAATTCCTATTGAAAACTCTTTTAATTTAACTTTATGTCTATCATTTACTAATTCACAATAAATCTGATACGAGATACATTGTCAGCCGCTAAGAGCAGCCAGATAGAAGCTAACAATATCACGTAGAAAATGAAAGGCCAGTTGGAACCCAAGCCCCTTCCTGCTTTGCACTGCTGAATTTGTACTGTCACAGGAGCCATGGGGATGCAGCAGTTCGCACTATGATTTAACTCACATCCCAAAGGAAATGTGTTCACTTCTAAATGGTGCCAATGGACTTACCCAGGAAATTCTGAAGTTGCCTTTAACAGAAAGAGAAATTCACTATAACTTTAATGCCAAGGACACTGGTCTTGTCACTATACTTGTCTAATGCACACACATCTATAATTCTACTTGCTTGATTCTTACTGCTCCAGGATACATTTCCTGTCTCTGATCCCAAACGTATCTCTGCGCCTTATGCGTATGGGTGTGTGTTGTTTGGAAAAGTTATCCTTTCCAAAGTAACATTTGACCCCTGAAGTAAAGTGCTGAGCATTTTTTTGCATTCTCTACTGAAAGGTATTGGACAGCAGGTGAAACAGACATCTATTTTCACTACCGAGGTAACAAAAGGTTTCCTGAGGAGAGCAAGTGAGGTTGGGTCTGCAGAATTATACATAGAGCCTTTCTCCCTCTACAGATGCATAGAGGTCCCGAGAGATCTCTGTGTGCTTCTCCGGAATTCTGCCCTGCATGCTGATCGGCAGGCTCCACAAGGGTTCTCAGTGAAGAATCGAAACCCCAGGCTAAGAAAGATTCATTTCATGTAGTTTCAGCACGTAAACCTCATGCTGTACTCCTTGGGAAGCGTGGGCTCGCAGAAAGGCATGTGTCCACGTGCGTGAAGAGGAAACAGCTATCCCCAGAGTTTTATTATTTTTTTAAATTTATTTAAAAAATTTTTTTTAAAGATGTTTAAACATTTCTTTATTTGAGAGAAAGTGAGAGAGCATGAGAGAGAAGAAGGTCAGAGGGAGAAGCAGCCTCCCCGAATCACCAGAGTTTTAATTGATTGCCACAAGCATGAGTACCGTCATGCCCCACGACTGTGCAAGACAACCTTTACCAGTCAGCTGAATCCGGCCTGGCAGTGAGGGATAAATATGAACTGAGAGATTATGTGATCGAAAGCAGGTTTGCAGGAAATGACAACGGTGTTTATAGTATTTAGTTAGATGTTTAATCACTTCTAGAGTCTGTAAAGAGCTATTGATCTGGTGATAGATACGGAATTATCTCTGAAAGCAAGCAATCAATCATAAAGCCCCTCATCCACGCCGTTGTGAAAGTGCCATAACCACCATACATTTGTCCCCAAAGTATTTGTTTCTGGCTGTCATAACTAAGTATGCAACAATGTGGACAGATGACATTCTAGATTCAGAGATTAAAACAAACCATTGGAGATCACAGCTGTTCTCTAGTTCCAACGAGTTTTCATCTCTCCTTCTTCTCCCTGTCCTTTGAAAGACACAGCCTCCCAATTCTTTAGACTCGGACCCAATTCACATTAGGAACATAGAAGATGTTTAAACATGTATGTACTTGATCTGCACCGCTTACTTACCAGATTTTGTTTTTTTGCAGCTAGAGAAACTGTGGGAAAGCTGAATAAATGCCTTAAGGCCATCCAGCTGGTGGGTGGCAGCAAAGACCAGATCCCAGGTTTCCTGGTTCTATCATAAAATTGGTGCTTTTAGCCACTGCACTATGCAGTTGTTTTTTCGTGGAAAATACTTTTAGGCCAGATAAGAACTTCCACAATCACAATAGAATCCTGGAGTTATATGGGAATATAGATATCATATAATCAAAAGTCCAAACACTTGAGTTATCCCTTGAACCACATTCCGAAGGGTTAATCACCCGGTGTCTGCCTGAAGAAAGCCTATGACAGGTGGTCATGACAAGTGGTCACTAGTGCACTGTTAGGTGGTTTTTTTTGAAAGACATACTATGTCTATTTATCAGAAAAAATCAATATTGGCAGCAACACCAAAAAACCCTCAATAGTTCCAAAGTTTACTACTTCTGAATTTGACCTACAAATTCACTGTAGTAATAGTAATCATGTATCAAGTATAGTTTGGAAATTATCAAACCAATTTTACAATTGATATAGAAACACAAAGTAACAAGAACAGTTTAGGATCGTGGTGGATTAAATTAAGAAAAAAAAAAGTATCTAGAATTTCCCTGAACAAATTTGAAGTCACCACCTTTTGGTGGTATGTGAAAAAAAAATCCCCCCAAATCCGGGCCATATCTGATGTTAGAATTATTTAGAAACCACTTGAATTATTAGAAAGTTCATCCTTGTATTGAGCTGAAATCTTTTTCCTAGCAGCTCTTACTATTAGATACTATTTCTAACCTCTGGAGGAATACTGGATAGGTTTATTTCATTCACTAAGTGATGACATTATGTCCTATAACAAAAAATATGGAAGGGGAGGTAAAAACCTCCAATGCTCTAAGAATTTTGAATGTGCTATACACTAACTTGAAATCAAGTTGTATATAACTCCCTAAATAAAAATATCTGGGCTCCTATGCAATCAATTTCTCTCAATGAATATGGCACTAATTCATTCTGGAACAGAATATATGATTTGGTGTCATCTATTCCAGAAGCAGAGATCTTAGAGAATACTCGGGATTACAGTAGTTGAAACAGATGAAGTAACTTTAAATCTTCTAATGTCTGGCTCTTTCAAGCTTGCCAAGTCAGTTGAGCGTACTTATGCTTCAAGTTTTAAATTAACCATCTGTAAAATGGGAACAACTAGAAAGCAGTCCTCTGTTGTGTAAGCCTCTAGAAGTCCTTCAGCGACAGAAAGAACACAATCAAACAAAAATTATTTTACTTGAGGGACAGCCACTCCTTGGTCTTTTCAAGAAAATAATTTCATTATACAGTGTAGGTTGCAATTAATTTAGAAGTCGAGGAAATATTCAGCATTAGAAACACTGTATATAACACTTATCATCGACATGTTGATTTACTCATATGGCAAATATTCACACCAAAAGAGAACTTTAAATTTGCTGTGTTTTAAAAGGGAAACATCTCATGGTGCCTGGGTGGCACAAACAACCAACTCTTGATTTCAGCTCAGGTCACGATCTCACGGTTATGAGATCAAACCCCGAGACTCTGCACTTGGTGTGGCGTCTGCTTGAGATTCTCTCTCTCCCTCTTCCTCTGCCCCTCCCTGCTGCTCTCTCTCTCCCTCTAAAGTAAATAAATAAATAAAATATTTTAAAAAAGTGAGACATCTCTTTGACTGCAAACAATTATATCCATTTAATATAAGCAAGAATTGGGATTCATAAAATCATATAGCAACATTTTCACTTTGGATGACTTTTTTTTTTTTTTTTTTAACTGAGCAAATGAACTGCAGAAATGTAGTAAGCGATACTTCAAACAATAATGAGGTATCATTTTTCTTGCATTATCCAGCATCACTTACAGACAGGTTCAGTGTTAATTATAATTTCATGTTAATGTTTTCAAAAAGACAATGAGTTGGAAGAGTGGGGAACACTCATGGGGCAAGGATGCTACAAATTTTGTGCAAGAGTTTTCATTCACAGTTCCCAGAACCTAGTAAGGAATTGATTCATATGAGTAATATCAATTAAATAAATTAATTAAACACATTAAGAAATTCAAAAAAGTCTATTTGCATTCCCTGGACACAAAAGGGTAACTTAATTAAAGGCTTTAAAATTTGTAGGTATTTTTATTAATGTTTTAAAATTTCAACTAATTTCATAAAAATGATGGATTCAAAGTAATATATTTCTCTCCTCATCTAGACTATTAAAACAAACTCTCAAAACCATTTTCCTGTTTTTGCTTGGAAAACAGGGTAGTAGTCACTGAAACAAGAAAAGTTACCAAGCTCTTACTTTGGGCCAGGCACTATTTTAATTGATTTGCATTAATTAACTCATTTAATCCCTGTACCAACCCTATGAGGAAGGTATGATTATCTGTAAAAACTGAGGGTCGTGAAGTTACTTACTTCTTCAGGGTCACAACCAGGAATTGGATTCGAATCTAGAAGACCTGCTCCGGGGTTCACCTTAGCCACTAGGCAGTATTTCCTGTCAAGCATAAGGGTGCCTTGTTTGTAGCAGACTCTAACTCATTATTTTTCAACTCATCAGTCGTAAATGGAAAGAATGGCTTACCAGGTACTGTGCCCCAAATGCAATGACATTTTTGATGGATTTCAGGATGACAGCCTGTGGCAAGGAAGCTCAGAATTCCAAGGTGCGCTTTGCTGTTCTTACTCTAACGGGGAGAGAGATTCAGGGAGGAGTTGGGCCTGTAACCCCAGGAGCAGGTATTTGGGCCAAACGAAGAAAATGTAACCACTTTGTGTTTCAGTCTCCTCATGTATAGAACAGGGAAGCTGAGGATGAAGGTGATGGCGGTACCCAGGCTATATAGGGCTGATGTGAAGACTATGCATCTCATAGTCTTTACTATTCATTGTACTAGCTACTACTGCATCACAGTAAATGCTCAGGAGGCCTTAGCTACTATTGTCTATTACTACAGCTCAGCTTCTTTGCCGACCCCCTTCTTAGAACGTGACCGAGTGAGGTGAGGACATCTTTTTATTCATTCGAGAAAGGGGTTATTTGGGCTGATTTGCCTGTCTTGTAAAGGTTGAATCCAGTCCAATTGCTGCAAGAGGGGAATCTGTGTGAGGGTGTTCATTCTCATTAGCTGTTGTCAAGGCTTGCTAATTCCAGATTGTTCAGAGAACCAGGGAGAGTGAGGAGAATCACAGAATGCAAATTTTCATGTGCTAGATGCCCTTGAAAGTCCGCAATTCTGTTGCCTATTTCCTCTACCTAACCCAAAACTCTGCTTCCAAAAGCATCGACTGCAAGGAGGACACATCCTACATGGCTCCTAGTTGAGGAGGGCAAGTGAGCAAACGGCTCTCTGCCATGCAATGTCAAGGAGAACTGGGGAGCAAGATCCCCAGATGCCAGGGTTCTGACAGCCCGTCACAGCTGCCTCATTCTTTCACCTCAACCCCCACAGGACATGCACAGCAAATAGACTTGAGGGATAAATTGTCCAGAGGATACTGTATTCCCTCCAAGGGATGCCTTTTTCCACAGGAGTAAAATTTCTGGATCGAATTAACATCAACCTTCTTAACTGCAAAATGCAAACAAGTAAAAAGAAAACATTAATCCCAGAGTAAACTCCACCTCTCAGATAGGTACACACCTGCCCTACCCCAGCTCTGCAATTACAAAAAATATATGGAATAATCTCTGTTCTAACTATATTCCCTGTATAATCAGAAATATATTTTTTAGCATGATGCCTTTTTCATCCTAGTCACTAGCATTTAGATGATAGGAGGCAAACAGATTTATGAGCATGACACAAAATTAACACTTAAAAGGCCAAAGAATGAGGAGTTGCTTTTTTCCTCAAAAAGAATCCAGAGAGAAAAATGGCCCAATGCATTCACAGCGCGTATAGTTATAAAATGGAGACGCTGAGACACTGAGACTTTCCAGCACAAACTGACAGAGTAATGCCCAACACTTTCACTTTGCCTACCGGCTTGACTTTGCAGGCACACCTTCCTCTCAGAACCAGTGTTCTGTATGGTGCTGACCTTCCAAAACTAGTCCATAAGCCCTGGTTCTCTCTAGGCACTGAGGCAGTGAGATGCAGGGCGAGTGTCTGATTGTAGAGGCCTAGGTCTAGGCCTGCTTCTATAGTTTCCTACTCATGTGAATTGAGGTTAATTATTTAATCTCTCTGAACTTAAATAAGATCATCTATCAAGCATATACACTAAAACTTTTCTCGTAGGATTCTAGAAGATCAGAGATTCTAGTTGTAACCTATGATATGTTACCATATCATATGCACGTATAAAATGGTGGTCATTACTGTAAACACTGAATAGTGCACACAACTTATTACTTGAACTGTACCTAGCTTCTTAGTAGAACAATGGGCTTTTGTTGCTTTGTTTTTGTTTTAATGGGAAAAATTAAATTACAGAGCTCACTTTCAGGTGTTAGAGCATAATTCCTTTAACCTAAGATAGAAAGAATCTATCTTTTATTACAGCCCTAGACATTGGTTTCAGTAGAGGTAGTTGGGGTAAAGGGGACTGGGTTGTACACCAAAGAATGGGTAACTCCAGCAAAGTAGAGTCCTCCCGCAAGGCTGACTGCCCAACTTCCCCAGTATTCTAGGATATTTTATTTACTTATTTCCAAGTAAAACTGTTCCAGAACTCTTTTCTACATGACCTTCTATAAGATTCTGGAGGACAGGGGCGCCTGGGTGGCTCAGTGGTTTAAAGCCTCTGCCTTCGGCTCAGGTCATGATCCCAGGGTCCTGAGATCCAGCCCTGCATTAGGCTCTCTGCTCAGTGGGGAGCCTGCTTCCTCCTCTTTCTCTCTGCCTGCCTCTCTGCCTACTTGGGATTTCTGTCTGTCAAATAAATAAATAAAATCTTAAAAAAAAAAAACAAAACTCTTGAGGGCAATTCTCTTCCATATTCTGGATTCCCTCACACAATCTCACCCATGGACACCATTTTCATGCTGCCATGCTGTGTCTTTGACACAGGCCACAACCTCACTTCTTTCATTCCTAAGTATGATCTCTAAACACAAGTCAGAATATATAGGGGTAAGCTCGGCAGGGGGAAGGATACAGAATAGCACAAAACCAACTACATTTAAATATGAGACTTTGTACTTTAAACTTCACCTGTGGGCAATGTGCTGTGATAGTTTTTAACTTGTCCTATCCTATCCTATGCCATTCTATTCTACTCTGTTTTAAAAATGCTGGAGCCACTACCAACCTAATGGGTCATGACTCAGGGTTAATTACACCATCCAAGATCCCTTATATCTATTCAATCTAGAATGGTCAGGTCACATCTATAGGGCCTTGATTTTCAAACCAAAATAGCTATTTGCCTGTAAAAAGTCAGATTATGCCATTCCTAGACTGTGAAACTAGATGGTCATTTAATTACTTAATAGATTTTTTTCTTCCTGTTATAGATATTATTTCATTTATTTTTATAGCAACGTTATGAGTTAGGTAGACAGATATTTATCATTCTGTATCTTTTAAAGATGAAGAAACTGAATCATAGACAAATTGAGTGATTTTTTTTTAAGGTCACTCAGATAGTGACAGCTTGTTTTAGAAGCCAGACTCATTTCCATCTCTTTTCTACCTGCTTATCAAAGAGTAGTACCATATCACCTAAATCTGAATGTCCTGGATGAATAGTAATTACTAAAAAGATGCAGATCCCTGGCTCCACTCGGATCTTATAGACGCAGAATCTCTAGAGTTGGACATGGGAATATGCAACTTTAGAAAGGCCCCACAGACGGCTGGTATACACCAAAGGAAAAGGATCATTCCCCTGAGACAGGGGTAGAGGGAGGAGGGAGATGGGGGAAGGGAGGGGGTGTTGAAAGGCAGAGAGAGGGAAAGGGGACGGGAGAGGCGGAAGGGAAGGGCAAGGAAGGGAAACAAAGGGAAGAGGAGGGAAGGGGAGAGAAATGTTAATACATTTCCTGGAGGCTTTCCTGTTAATGATTCCTGGAGGCTTGAGTAAGGGTTTCACTGTTTTGTTTCAAAAGGATTTGAGAGAATATAGAAGTCATATGCAAAGGAACATTGTACAATTATAGGTAAAGCAAGAACAAAGATTGAGTAACAGAAGAGCTAAGCTGGCAAGAAAAGTCACTCAGCTTTGCATGGGACTCTAATTCTTCTAGCAACGAAAATCAATTAAAACAGTGTTTTGAAAACTTTTAAAATCTGACAGTATTAATTTGGTTCTAATTCTCCCAGCATCGGAGCAAAAGAGATGTCTGTTGCATTTTTATTTTCTAAGTCAGAACTCAAGGGAACTGCTTATACATACAAAGTGTAGAGAATGTCTACAAGTTTGGAAACCACTTTCATATCTCTTCCCCAACCCAGCATGATCCTATAACTGTAGTAACAACAGCAATTGAGTATCTACTACCCATCAAGCATGATAAAGAGGTCTTCCTATTTAATATTCATGAACTCTTTTTTTTTTAAGATTTTATTTATTTATTTGACAGAGAGAGATCACAAGTAGGCAGAGAGGCAGGCAGAGAGAGAGGAGGAAGCAGGCTCCCTGCTGAGCAGAGAGCCCGATGCGGGACTCCATCCCAGGACCCTGGGATCATGACCTGAGCCGAAGGCAGCGGCTTAACCCACTGAGCCACCCAGGCACCCCGAATATTCATGAACTCTTAAGCTGCCTCCCCATCTTATGGGCAATAAAATTCAAGGCTGGTGATCTTGTCCAAAGATTGAATACACAGCAAATGGCAAACTGGGCTTCAAAACCAGATCGTTCATCTCCAGAGCCTACACCCAGCTGACTCTCAAGTAGGTGAGTAATGAAATAACCATGACCTACAACAACAGTCCTACTGGGAAGGAGAACTAAAGCAAGGATGAGAAAATAGAGAAGAGGAATAGTACGTGAGAAAACCAGAAACTGGGATGAATCGGCAGCTGTTTACCAGATAACGGACAACCCCTCTGCTGGGATGTAATTCCCTCTGAACCAATCCAGGCCATATCTTATCTTTGGCTCCCGGTAACAAGCCTTCAGGGAATAGTCATGCTAACTGACAGAGGTTTGGATTTCTTTAAAAATATTAAAAAACTCAGTACCACCAGCTATAAAAGGGACTTTGTCATTATTAGAACTTTGATAGGTTCACAAATGAATCATCCCCACCAATCAATCCATTCGCTCGCATTAACTAGCTAGACAAACGAGTTGGACATCTTCACCTGAAAGAAAATCCTTTATTTTAGACAAACTGTACATTTAAAAAAAAAAAAAACCCTACTACTGTCTTCATGATAAATTTCTGAGACTTCTGTTCTACGTTCATTAGGTGTCTTTGAGGTTGACAGTTATGTTTGTGTGGATTTGAGCAGACTGACACATTTAAATTCTTGTTGTGTGATAATTAGCATGTTATGTAACTATATGAGGCCTTTTTTTTTTTTTTTTAATATGGATTGAAGGCTAGGGAGTTTCATACCCTTGTAAGCTCAGCCTCCTTTCTCACAAATAAATTGGACTCCTGCATTTGTCTCACAAGCCTAAGACTGAAAGATCTTATGCTACGCTGTTTGAGATTTTTGGTGTAAACCAGTAAGCTCTTCTGCAGCTATTAATACCTTATATATAAAAGCAATCTTATCTACAATGTTTTGTGCTATATACAATAGTATTTTTGTTAACTTTGAGTTATTCACATTAGACAAATACTTGCAATAATATATTCTCTGTGAAGCACTTAGCACACAATACTTAGCACTTGGTAAGGCTAGAAATGGTTCTCCCCCTTCCTCCTTTCCAAAGCTAGACCCTTCTCTATTGCGTAACCTCGGTCTGTCTCTCTGCTCTGTGTTTCTCTTCCAGACCATTTTCATACTGTCTTCCCCACATTGCCTTTATCTCCAAAGAGAAGATGGCTGCCTTTTTGGCAAAGAAAGCTCAAAAGAGAAAATAATCTTTGTAATTATATTTGATAGGTACAAAAATGTGAAGCATTTTCTGTATTTGCTCTTTAGATAAAAATGGCTATGATCCCTGGTAGTCACATGAGTCACCAGACGAAAAAACACCCGATTCATTTCTATCTTAAAATGGTGGTGATTCTAAGCTCCGTGAGAGATCGGAATACAAAGTGAGCTGTAAAATGCGAACTCCCTCTAAAGATGACTCCTTGAGATGCTTTACATGATTAGATGTTAGGATCTATTCTGTGAAAGCGAAGGATGGTCTTCTGTAAGTGTCCGACTAGAAATAATTCTTCATTGTCTTTTGTGAGAGTCTGGTTTTGTCTCAGATGCTCTCTCTGTGTTCCAAGTACCATCCGAGGCTGCTTGCTTGCTTTTTTCTGTGTTGTTTTCAGTAAGATGAGCACCACAGTCAGAATGGCACCATGCGGCTGAAGCTGACACCAAGCACTTTTGGTGGTCCTCAGAAAACAGCCTCACTTTGTTCTGTGTTTAATGCCTAGGATGTAGACTCTGCCGGGGCACCTGCCATTTTATACAACTCTCTAATCTTCCTCTTTATTAGCTGTCTGGCAACATTATCACACTGGCTGCTCGGTTTAAATCTCGTTCACTCTTGTAATATAAAAAGACAAGAGAATGTCCCTGAAGATAGAAACTTAGTCTCTTGTACTGTAGACAGTTATTTTTTTTTTCAATGTAATTTTCCTTGAAACAAAAATTCTTTTATACTTCCACAGGAAAAGAGAGTATGTCTTTGCCTTCTAAGTAAATATTTTGCATTACAATTGTCCAGATGTGCAAGATGCCTACTGAAGCTTTCTCTGGTTAATGACTAATCCTTTAGATCAGTTGTTTAAAAAAGCTCACGCTACAGTATATATTCTCATTCATTTACTTATTTATTTTATTCATTCAGACAACATTGATTCCTGCTGTGAATCACACAAGATGCTAGGTACCATGAATACCAAAAAGAATAGTGTGCTTTTGAGAAAACAAGTAGGGAAGATAAACTCATAAAGACATCAGTGAAAACACAACACAGTAGATGTTATGATAGAAGTAATAGCCAAATGTCCTGGAAATACAGGGATTTCTGTTTAGGCATGAATAGGGGAGTATAAGAAGATAGCACAGAGGAGGAAGAGATATTTGAATCCACTGTCAGTGTGTGCCAGAGAGGAATTAAGACAGAAGGACATTCGTAGGAGAGAAGACCTGAAGAGTTTAGTTTGGCTAGAACAAAAGGGAGTTTGGTAGGGAAGACCAGGACCAGAACATGGATATGTCACTTGGATCAGCATGTGAAAAGTTAACTGGAACTAATTAACTGCAATTAATTGCCCAGGTATTGGGTGGCCAACTGAAATATGGCTAAAAGCTAAGAGCTGGATCTGGGCTGCAGAGACAGTCCCTGTAATACACAAACAGTCATTACCAGAAAGCAAATCTACAACACCCTGTGACAGAAGATCCTGGGGCCATACTTTTGTCCTAAAAAGGAGCTCCAAAAGACCTGGGTTAAAGGTGATCACAGAGGTAGGAGGTGGGGAGTAAAAGGGGAGTTGTCAGGGCTTAGGAGAAAGCCAAGCTGGGGAACGGAGAGAGTAAAAGGAGGCCAGAGGAAGCTTCTCCAGCTACTGGGGGGTTTAGAGTAAAGAAAGATTAAGAACAAGGGCGAGGGGGTATAAAGCTCCACCTGCCATGAGTCTTTTTTGCTTTTCCCCCTCCTCTTCTTTCTATAGGAGCTATACCTGGTTTGAGGCTAGTCCGGAGACCTAGGAGGCAGGGAGAGAGGAGGAAAAGGAAAGGTGTCCCCAGGCGGAGGTCTGTGTGCCTGGGAAAGCACGTGGTCCATCGTACAATGCAAGTCCTGAACCAGACTTTTCCCACTAGAGCTGTGCTGCTTTCAGATGAGGTGCTGGAACTTTACCCCTTACTGTTTATGGGGTCTCTGATCTTTTCACAAGGTTAAATCTGGGGTCAAATTTGGCTCCAGTTGTTGTAATTCTTTACATTTTTCTTACTGCTTAAAGCAGTGAAAACCTGTTGTTTTCTCTTGTAGTCTCTGCAGCTACCCTACCCACTACAGCCTGCTTCCCCTGTGGTCTTTGCATTTCTGGAGTAGAAGCCAGGCATAGCATCATTCAGTTTATTAGGAAAAAGAACCTGAAACATAAACTGGTTGACCTCTCAGTGCTAGTGTTTCCTCCGTATTTAACCCCTGTTTTATGATGGTCAGGCTATGTTTGAAAAACTACCATAGGGGCACCAGGATAGCTCAGTTGGTTGAGCAGCAGACTCTTGGTTTTTGACCCAGGTCACAATCTCAGGGTTGTAAGATGAAGCCATGAGCCAGGGTCTGTGCTCAGTGGGGAGTCTGCTGAAGATTTTCTCTCTCCTTCTCCCTCTGCCCCTCCCCCAACTTGTTCTCTCTCACTTTCTCAAATAAATAAACAGATCTTAAAAAAAGAAAAGACTGCTATGGAGGAACTCACAAACTAACTGTGCTCCAGGATAGCCATGTTTTACAATAATGTTCCTCCTTCTTACATTGAGCTGGATATGTTTCTTTGAGTCTTCTGGTTTCTTATATTATCACTTGGAACCATAGGCTTGATCATATCTCTCTTCCCACATCGAATTTCTTTTGATATTTGAAAACAGCAAACACGTTTCTCAGCCTCTTCAGAGGGAAATAATATGAACACTGGAGGACTCACTCATCAGATATTAAACTGGGATCATTCACCTGAATTAACTTCTTTATGAGAAGAATTAAAATGAAGCCCAGTATTTAAGCAAACAAATCAGAAAAAAAAAAAAAAAAACAACAACAATAAAATAGGAAATGAGGGGCGCCTGGGTGGCTCAGTCGTTAAGCGTCTGCCTTGGGCTCAGGTCATGATCCTGGGATTGAGCCCTGCATTGGGCTCCCTGCTTGGTGGGAAGCCTGCTTCTCCCTCTCCTACTCCCCCTGCTTGTGTTCCCTCTCTCGCTCTCTCTCTTTGTCAAATAAATAGTAAAATCTTAAAAAAAAAAAGAGGAGGAAATGATTTCCCCCAAGTAAGTGGCAAGGCCAGGATTTAAAGCTAGAATAAATTACAAATTATGTTTAAAAATACATTTGAAGGGGAGAGGGGGGTTGGGAGAAGGGGGGTGGGGTTATGGACATTGGGGAGGGTATGTGCTATGGTGAGTGCTGTGAAGTGTGTAAACCTGGCGATTCACAGACCTGTACCACTGGGGATAAAAATATATTATATGTTTATAAAATAATATATATTTAGAGGCACCTGGGTGGCTCAATTGGTTAAGTGTCTGCCTTCAGCTCAGGTCGTGACCCCAGCGTCCTGGGGGACCCCAGGTCCTGAGCTCCCTGCTCAGTGGAGAACCTGCTTTCCCTCCTGCTCTCCCTCTGTCCCTCCCTCTGCTCATGCTCTCTCTCTCTCTCCCTTTCTCAAGGAGATGGATGGATAGATAGATAGACTCTTTAAAAATACACTTAAATTTACCTTTTAGTTTTATCAAGGTAATATAGCTTCATAGTTTACAAAACCACATAATGCTATAGTATAATAACATACTAATAATAATCACCTGCCTTATCACTTCCTTCAATTAGAAGTGAGTCCATTGCTGCGTTCACTATGCATGCTGTCTCTGCCTAACAGCACTATTTCACTCATCCCCACCTTTACTGCTGAGCACGTGCACATACGTACATGTACTGTGCATGTATTATGCAGTCACACACAGAATCTATATAGCTAGGACAAGATCTGCCAACATTCCTATACGCTTAGCATTTCTGCAGTCTGCTAATTCTGAATGAACGTCTTTTTGAGTAATTGGGCTTATTTATGTGGTATGTTAAGTTACTTGGAAAGCACTGTCAAGCCAGTAATGATAAGCCTTAGTTGCCTTAGCTTAATTTCTCTCATCAAAAACCTGGAGTATATGACAAGATAAAATCAGAAAAGTACAAGGGACAGAGGGACAGAGGGAAGGTTTTAGGCAGAAAGACTAGGTGAAACTACAGTACAAAATGTTGGGGGGAAAAGCAGAGTGAGAGATGCGAAACAAAAACTGCAAGAACATGTGCTAAGGGGGATTCAATGGTTTGACAGGTGATAAGATTCGGATCACTGCATTGTGAAAGCACGGATCAAGGAAGGGAATTATGAAAATGGTTGCTGTGATTGATAGATCTGATCACCCTAAGTCGTCTTTGAAAGAGCCGAATGAACACTGGAATTTCTCTTTAATTAATAACCATCATCGAATCCGCGTTTCTTTGAATGACACTCACACAGAATTGGGGCAAAATAGGTAATTTACAGCCTTCTGCACTTGTGGGGTTCAAATCTAAACACAAAGCTCCCAAGGTGAAAATATTAAACATCCCTGACAGGGAAATAAGAGCTACATCCCATTTTCAAATACACAGGAAGGACAAAAGGAAATTAGATTCAGAATCTGTAATAAAAAGGAAATTAGTTTTTTTTTTTTTACTTGTAGCCTTTCATAGGTATTAAAAAAAAAAAATTGAGTCCATTCTTTTTTTTTTTTTTTTTTTTTTTTTTTTTTTTTTTTTTTAATTTATTTTTTATTCTTAATACTTAGCTTCCGGACCCTCCTTGCTATTTGCTAAGGAGATAAACATACATTCATATTTTCAGTTGGTCCTCTCTTTCCTCTCTAGTACTTCTGATGGTTTAGGTTGCAAATCATTAAACCCAAGTTATCCCAGCTAAATGAAATGTTTAAATGATACTTTTTGATCGTCCCCCACTCATATTCTAATACACACACACACACACACACACATATATACACACACACACAAGTATGTACACATACATTCTAATACATATATATGTATACACACACACACACACTGGCAATGAGATGATTTTGATCTATTTATTATTTCTCCATTACTGTAGCAGAGTTGGCAAAAACAGAACAAAAGGAAATTCACCCAAAACCCAACAATATTGTTTGTTCTCTGGTCCCCTTCAAGGAGTATGATTCCCACCCACCCCACCCCCGCCCCTGGTCTTCTACAAATGTCAGTGGAATTCAGTGAGCTGGAAGACAGGTAGGGGTTCAGTGTTCTTGACAAGGTTTAGAATAAAAATAAACTGCATGATATGATAAATATCATGCAGTTTATTTACAAATATGGTAAAAATACAAAGAAATAGTAGCCATAAGCTCTACCCTTATGGAATTCATGATATAGTCAGAGAAGTAAGATGATTTGAGAAGTGCCTAACAGTAGAAGAGATAACAGTTTTAGTCAACAGGATGGTATCATATGCAGTGTTTCAGCAATAGATTCCACCCCAAACAGAAGACCTTTCTATCTTCTTTATTAAGAAGTCTGGGATGATAAGGAAGGAATTAAGTGATGTGATTATAGTCTCTATTTTGTCACTAGTGAGCTAAAGGACTTAAAACAGTTGCTTAACCTTTGTGGGCCTGAATTTCATTATCTGAAGAAAAAAAAAAAGACTAAAAGGAATAATAGTTCAAGTATTTTTAGACCTAAAAATCTATAACTGTGACTCCTTTTCACAACTGTGACATGTGTATACCTATTGGGGCTGAATCAAGCCATCAAAAAAGCCTACATACAGGGTATATAAGTGACAATGTCCTTGGGATATTTTAGGGATAGACTGGATGTCACAGTAGATTCAAAAGTGGGGCACTTCAATCAAATATATAAGTATTTCCTGGAGATGATTCTGAAAATCATCAATAATTTTTTTTCTATTTATTTCTCCTTAACGACTCTCCATCCACAAGATTGGAGGTCATTAAGTTTTACCATTTATCTGTGGAATCCAGTGTAGGGAGCATAATTTCATTTCAGCCAGTAATGTTTCAAACCCTATCATATGAGAACCGTTGTACAGAGCTACACTCTCCCTTCATCCAAGTGTATTATGTATAAATTTGGTTTTGAATCTTGCTAGTTCAGAGGCCAGATTAAGAATTTTTAGTAGGGGCTCCTGGGCGGCTCAGTGGGTTGAAACCTCTGCCTTCGGCTTGGGTCATGATCCCAGGGTCCTGGGATCTAGCCCTGCAGTGAGCCCCGCATCGAGCCCGCATTGAGCCCCGCACTGGGCTCTCTGCTCAGCAGGGAGCCTGCTTCCCTTCCTCTCTCTCTGCCTACTTGTGATTTCTGTCAAATAAATAAATAAAATATTTAAAAAAAATAGTACTATCCTGCATTGCTTGGGGCAATTTCTATGAGACTAAATTGGAAATGTCATTTTCTCCAATGGTTCAGAAAGGGGTCTTTCCCTAAAGAAAGTCTAAGTTTAACATGTTTACATGCTTGCCAGAACATGTGTCAGAATGAATTCAGGAGCTTGTCTGTGAAGTTGGCAAATTTCTCCCCCTTATGGCATCAGTCTAGTGGACTCTGGAGTCTGTTGCCTCTCCCAGGGAGTCGGAACAAGGTGGGATCTTTTCTCTCAGATCTCTTGCTTTGGGGCTCACCAGGAGCTCCAGAACCAAGAGGCTGCTGTTAGTTGAAGCCTGTATACTAGTGACCTGGTGTGAGGTCACTGGCTCTCTAATTGAGGGAAGGCTGACCTTCCTCATTTACCTTGATACATACGGACAATACATACAGACAACACTACGGAGCTCTCCAGGAGGGGGCTCTAGTTTCATCCCTTCTATTGCTCTTCCACTGTGACTTTAGATTTCCTAACACTTCTACTACTGTGGAAGAAGGATTTCCAACTTTTCCTCAGTATTTTCTCTTTCCCACCAATGTGCAGCCTCTCTTCTATCCGTCAGTCCTCACAGCATCATGAATGAAGGGACTCTGCACACAAAGGCACAGACAACACTCGTTTCTGGATGAGTAAGATTTAAAAGTCGGCACCAAACCTCTTCTTAGAAGCATTGACTCCTTTCTTGCTACTATAATTTCTCTTCTCCCCACAGCAACCACTTCAAATTACTTATTTCCCTCACTTTGGTGACATTTATCAAAATCTTATATTTGGGAAAAAAGTAGATGCAGTTGGTTACAACAAGACGTCACCGTTTGATGGGCAATCCCAGGTTACCCATATATTCACATGGAACAAAACTGACCATAGAATGAATAGATCTCTGATGGTGAAACATGAAAGATCAAGTCCATGAAAGAAGTTTAATCCACAGAAGTAAAGATGCTGCCTGTCTCTATAATAACATTTAACGATAATAGTCACGGAACAAAGTAATAATGGCGACTATCGTTTACTGCATTCTTACAATATGCCAATGTGATTTGTAAATACATCATCTCATTTATTCCCCAACAACATTATGAGGTAAGCAATCATTTTTTCTCTTATTTTGCAACTAGGGAAATCAAGTATTAGACTTGCTAATAAGTTCACCCAAAACACAAATAGTAGATGAGTAAACAGGATTCAGACTCAGGCAATCTGATTCTAGAGCCCAATTTCTCAACCACTACTCACTGTCTCCCAGTAAGTATTATAATTAAACAGATTGATGGCAGAGATAATTTAGACTATTTTAATTTAGGCTAGTTAAATTAAATTAGATCAGCAGACAGACACTAGAGTCCCTTCCCAATTATCACAGTTAAGTTTATAAAAGCACCTCTGATAGAGGAATTTTCTATTGAGGACCTCAGGACCTTATTTTTTTTTTAAATGTGTTATGGGAAATCAAAGACAGTAAAGGAATAATTGAGAAGGTCTTTTTAAATTAAGTATTCTGAAAATTTAAAAAAAATTTACAAAGTAAAATAAGTATACTAATTGTTCATTAAAATGAAACAATAAAATAGCCCTCCAAGTTAAAACAATATTTACCCATCTTATTATAAGGATTATTCTACTATCAAATTTCCATTCACTAACACTTGCTCAGCAGAAAATTTTCAGTCTCTGCTTCTCCTGAAGTTTGCTTCAATCTACCACTGCTGTTTTACGAAGAGCTATTCATGTGCATCTGGACTGCTTTGTTCATTTTTGAATTTCTAGTGTAACACACCTGTTCTTGGTCAGAGAGTCTTTAGATCACTGACAAGGTAAAAGAACTATTACACTAGATTTTGAGGAAGGATAGCTGGTATTTTGGACTACTGCATATAGATACACTTCTAAACTATACGATGATCACCTACATATACTAATGTATATCACAAAACTGAAGGACATTACACAATGCATCACTATGTAAAGAGAAGACTTCCTTATTACCACACTATTGATTTCGTTTTTGCCCCAGTTATTTGGGGGCTGAGCAATAGTATGGAAATACTGCTCCTATATCAAATATAGCAAGCCAAATTGAAGATCTATGATAAGAGGTGAAGGTTTATTGCCAGAAACAGTGACAAGGGTTGGAAGCTGTGAAATTGAGAAAATGGTGAAGGTGAACCGAAGTATAGCTATTGAAAAATCGGATGGCAGGACTTCTGCACAATATGTAAGTAATAAGTATTCAGTGAAAAAAATGGAATGGTAATATATTGATAAAGGATTCTTGGTAAATGGATAAATGGATGGATGAGGTAGAAAAATATTGAATATTTCCAACTTTATAATTTTAACAAAGATTTAATCAGGGATAATATTTGATTGCTATATTGTATTCTGTTACAATCTTTGTTGTACTTTTCCATCTATAAGTACAAAAAATAAAGACATAATGTCCTCTAATCACTATCTGTGAGATGCTAAGGACTTCTTTTGCTCTGCTTCTTTTATACTGTTTCATATTAACAAGACATCTTAAAACATCATGAAAAGTACCAACCTTGAAAGCTGCATTTTGTTTTTCTCATCTCACCTAAAAAAATAAAAAGACAAGAAAAAAAAAGGAAATTTAAGTGAAAGCCAATTAAGGCAACACGACAGTAAAAAGAACATTAAAAAAAAAAAAGCAAATTTTACCCATTTTTCCTTGACAAAGGCGACACATTTAACTGTAAAGAGAGAAATACTCTGATAAAACTTTTTCTCCCCCAAATACTTTTTTTAAAAGTGTTTTGTGCTTTTTGTACTTCATGATCGTTAGCTTTTTAAAATTTGGGGAGGCAAAGCAATTATCAATGACAATGAGAAAAAGTACAGAGGGGATGTTTAATAAAAATGATAAAACTAAATTGCATATAAGAAGAAAACATATAGGCAGCAATTAATCAACCCATGGAAATGTGCCATCATGATAAGAGTTTTTGATAAATTCAGACAAGGGTATTTTAAGAGGCTGTTATAATTTACTCTCAGGTTTCTGTATTTCTCTTCTTGAATGCTGATTAGAACATAGGCTTTTGCTTCTTTTCCCTCTTTGCTCCCCCAATAATCTGTTCTCCCTTATGGACCAAGTGATTATTGTGTTGTTTATAATAACTGTTCTACATTCCTTATGGAAATTGTAATTATGATGCTGAATATTCAAACTGCAAGCCACTTTTCTCAGGGAAATTGTAATTATGATAATGCAGTATTTACCCAACCAATGTTTTCTAGTCATTGTTCTCTTTGAGGAATGAGGAGGTGAGAGAAAAAGCACTGAAATAAAACATCCTGTTGGGATCTCAGATACGTACGTATTCTGGAAAAGCATAATAATAATCATAACAATAGCTGATAATTGCTATAGGGCAGGTGTGGTATAATCAGGCTGACATATATGGGACATACAAGCATATTACATGCAGGCATATGTGAATTACATACATTTCTCAATTAACTTTCATACCAAGCTCATGAGGCAAGTCATATTACTATTCCAATTTTATAAGGCTCAGGTATATTGAGCAATTTACCTAACATCACACAGCTAGTAAATAGTAGAGTAAGGTTTAAACCCATATTTGTAAGACTTGTAAGTCTTTGTATGTCGAAAGCCTCTGTTTCATTCACTGGTGTCAGTGCACATTGGTAAACTGATTCACCGACAGTCTCCTTTTTCCAAAACCAGCATTTCTCAATTTCTGTGAAGTATAGTTGGCTTCTTGGCAGACAGATACTGACTCTAACCCTTACTCCTAAAAAGTAGAATTTCTACCTTACCCCAAGAATGGAATAAACCTCTGTGCAGAGTGAAATTCAATGCCATCTTTTTGAAGGGCAATTTGACATTATTCATTAAAATTAAAATTTTTTCATGCCCTCTGACCCAGCGGTGATATTTCTAGAATTTATGCTAGAAGTATACAAGTAGTCATCACAGCGTTGCTTTAAATAATGAAAACAGGGGCGCCTGGGTGGCTCAGTTGGTTAAGCTATTACCTTTGGCTCAGGTCATGATCCTAGAATCCTGGAATCGAGTCCCACAACGGGCTCCCTGCTCCTCGGGGAATCTGCTTCTCCCTCTGGCCCTCCCCCCTCTTGTGCTCTCTCTCAGTCTTTCTCAGATAAATAAAATCTTTAAAAATAAATAGATAGATAGATAAACAAATAAATAAGTAATGAAAACCTATAGAAGAAGCCCGAATGTCCACTCTGTGATTCAATAGGATATTAAAGTTATTAAAAAGCAGGGTTACACAGTATGTGTCCTGGAAAAACGCCCATAAAACACTGTTAAGTTAAAACAGCAAGTTGTGAAATAGTATATATGATTTTACCATTGTTAAATATATATATTTATTTATGTATATATAATATCTGATTTTACATAGAAGAAAATCTAGGAGAATAGATACCAAATACTTAAAGTAGTTGTCTTTTAGTAATAAGTTGAAGAGGGAACTTCTTCCCTACCATGATTAATAAATTCTCAGTGCTTGAAATGTTTATAGCGAACATGCATTTTTTTGATAAGCAGAAAACAAATTTTTAAAAATATAAAAAGACAGAATTAAGGACACCCCCAAATAAACACAGAATTATATTTATTTCAAAAAGAAGACCAACAAAACAAAGTAAAATCCAACGTCAATCACTGAAAAATCTCAGTAAGTGAGCCCTCAGGGAGGATGAGAACTGGGTCTCTCCTGACTCATCTGCCTGCCGTACTTCTACTTTGCCAGATCTCTGCAACCAGAGCCCCAAGCAAGGATGGAGACTCACTAGAAATCAGTAGTGGCTGTTTAGGATTTTTTCAATATTAATAAACAGTGACCAAGCACCTACCACATACAAGTACTTTACAGACGTGTTTTTAAATCTCATAATTGCAAGGCAGGTATTTTTACTTTAAGTTTTATAAATGAGGAAAATCATGATCACTGAAATTATTTATTTATCCAAATATTCTAAGTTGGCCTGTGTTCTCTCTCTCTTTCTTTTTTTAACTTGGCAAACTGACCAGCCTTGATCAAAGAAGAAACTAAGGTTAAAAAGAAGCTCAGAAACTAAATCAAAACGGGGAATAGAAGGCAAGAACAAAAATATATAGTGATTTTTTTTTTTTTTTAGCATACTACATTCTAGTCACTGACTTACTACCTTATGGAGATTGAAGATTTCCAAGATCTGTTCTTAATTCTTTTCTAAGCTTTAATCTATGTCTGATACCCTGCCCAAGGGGTTCCTGTCCCCTTTTTTTTTAAGCTTTGGAATATACACTCTTGTTCTTTCAGTGGAACCCATTTATTTCATAAAGTCCACACTTTGTGTATTTCTGTTCTCCGACATGTGGAAAGGTTGATGAGGTGTCCAACCTGCTAACAACAGGGGTCAATGCCAAGCCTCAATTTCAGCATTAGGCCTCAGGGAGAGCAACCATGCACTTGATGGAAATCTGATTATGACCCTGAACCTCTTCTACCTAAGATAGAGCAATGATTCATTTTTATGAAAACCGAAGCAAATTCCCAATATAGGTTTGCTTATTTGTCTGTAGGGCCTTGTTCAGCACCATGATCTGAGTGTTTGATACATAAGTACACGATACTGCATAATATTACCTCAGACCAGTAGAAATTCTTTGGACTTCATCAGTGAACACATAATTAGGCAATCTACTCATCTTAAACATACTGCATGAACCAGAAGCCGCTGGCCTGATGGTCCAATGGAATGCACTTTTGACATGACAGCTTAAACACCAGTTTGAAGATCATATCTTGCAGTCATGGGGTGTCATTGAAAGGATCTGATAAATATTCCACATCAAGAACTTTCTTTGGTACTGCATCCCCAACAGACAGAATGAATACATGGGTCTAGGAACCAAGGGGGAGGAAGTAGAAGTGGTTAAAGTTAGCATCACTCCCAGTAGCCTAACTGGAGAATTTGTTCTTTCTGTTTCCACAAATTTAGGTTCTGAGGACCCAGAAATTTTGATTTTCATTGAGAGGATGTTTCTATGAGAGGACAAAGTAAGAGTCTCAAACTTTAAAATGTATTTTGCATCCAATCACTTTGGGCATCCTATGCCAGCTGACTGGCAACAGGAAGTCACCATACTGGCAGGGCAACTGACTGATCATCAAGAAGAAGTAGAGCTACTGTCCTACCACGAGGGCAGGGAAGGATTTCTGATATCCAAGTGGTTCAGAGAACATTTCCTAGTATTTTTCTGCCTGTTTTTATAGTAAATGGACAATTACAGCAACCATGACCCCCTCAGTAACAGTCTGAGCCAGCCACAAGGTAAACCACATATATCAATATCTCAGTAGAGGAGCTGGCAGAGGAAGAAAGAATTCTAAAAGAGTAGTAGAAGAGAAAAGACAATAGGAAGACAGTAAGTATTAGTACTGTTGTAGCCTTGAGACTAGATGCACCAGCAGGGGCTATGGTGTGGGGACCATAGTGGGGTACTCTTCCTTTTGAAAGTTTTCTGAAAAAAGATGACCTACTAAGGAATCCTGGAGAAGCTTCTCCAAGATGGTATAAACTTATTATAGGAAGCAAGAAGAGCCAAATGTCACAAGAAGTAGACACAGTAGATGGTGGAGGTCATCACCCACATTCCCCTTCAGGATAAGGGAGTCATTTCCATAGCTGTCTCAAGTGTTGGTTTTTGATGGCTCAGAGCTGACTCCCTCTCTGGAGATTTTTCTCCTTCTGCCAAAGGGCACTGACTCATCCAGATTATTGCCTCTCCCACAGGCAGCTCACATCCAACGACTCATCACTAAAGGAGTACAAAGCCCCAGCCCCCTTTTTTCTATCTTGGACAACTTCAACAATGTTGATCCAAGTACACTCCCCAACAAACTTCCTGCATAAAACACTTCCAGCTCAGAATCTTTCTCTCTCAGGAAAATTGACTTAAAGCAAGATTACAAAACTCAGAAGACATGGCACTGAACATTGAACACAGATACAACTGCCTGTAAAGCCCATATTGTATATATAATGTCTTCTTGTTTCCCATAAAGAACAGCTTAGAGGCTGGTATTCCTTAGCATCTGACTTTTGATTTCCACTCAGGTCACGACTAGGTTTGAGAGATCAAGACCCAGGTCAGGTTCCACACTCCACAGAAAGTCAGCTTGGGATTCTTTCTCTCCCTCTCCATCTGCCCCTCCCCCTGCTCATGCTCTTTGTTTCAAATAAATAAATAAATAAATATTTTTTTAAAAGCTTAATTTAATTTTCAACATATATTTGTTTAGGCAGGAAACACAGCCAATAATGCTATGTTTAAGTGTTACACAGTATCTATAATTTGCTTCCATTAGAATATTAAACTAATGTATTTATATCTCTTGAAATTCAGACTGAGATAAATTAATAGACATACATACACATACATACTAACTTTTATTCTGTTAAAATATATATGTACATACATATGCATGTATGGGTATATATCTAGGTTATAAAACATATCTCAAAACTAATTCCCAGGTTAATTTGGCCCAAATCCCTAGTTTTGCTAGACTATTTTCAAAGAGCAATATGATACTTTTAACCATGCCATTTTTCTAGGAAAAAATTCCATACTTCTCTTTCTTTCTCAGAAAACTTAAAAGATTAGTTATGGAACAAGGACTTACATTTTTACCATAAATGTAAGGATTTTATCAGGCATGAAATGTAGTCAGAACGATTTACAGTCCAGTAAAATATTACTTTAGGCAGCTTTTATAATCAGAATACAGAAGTTACCTAATTCTATGCAGTTTTGAGAGAATGCTGTTAGGATTTTACAACCAGTGAAGAGTGCAATTCAGTGGTCACCACATCTCTCTAATCTCTTTTCTGGAAATCATTGTACCTCTTTGCTCTATTCCCAAAGAAATTTCACATCACCAATTCCTTTTTCTCGCTTACCAGCTCTTAATACTGGATCTAATCACTATGCCCTTCTGTCTAAAGATGGCATCACTGACATGAATTTACTCATATCATCTGGTCATTATACTTCACTAAGGGCTTCTCATGATAAATAAACCCAAGGCGTTAGATTGTATTCCTTTGACAGAAAACCGAGACAAGAAAATTGCAAGAAACATATTTAACCTGGCCACACGGAGGGAGAAAATAGTTGCTACATGTAGAAGAAGACTTTCTAGCTTTCGTTTTATCTTACTTGTCCTAGTTGGTAAATAGAATATACTATATTATTTTGTTGGGGGCTGGCTTTTGAGAAACTCTGAAACATCAAAGGGATGTGAAGAGTTTCAACTTGGGATAACTGGCATACTCCCACAGAAGCTGCATTATATATTCCATGTGGAGATGTGGGTCATTAAAGCAAAACAAGGAACACAGGAAAGATTTTAAGTGAAGCATGAAGCTAATGAATTTTTTTTTTTTTTAAACTAAGAAGTAGCAGGCTTTGTACAGTATACTCCATTCAGTGAGCTTTAAGTTAAAGACATCCAGGGTGCCTGGGTGGTTCAGTCAGTTAAGCCGTTTCCTTCAACTCAGGTCATGATCTCAGGGTCCTGGGATATAGTCCCTCATCCACCTCCCTGTTCAGTGAGTAATCTGCTTGTCTCTCTGACCCTCCCCAATTCATATGCTCTTTCTCTTCTCTCAAATAAATAAAAATTAAAAAAAAAAAAAAAGACATCCAGACTTCCAGAAACACCTTGACTAGACTATTGTTCACCTAACGATCAGTAATTCTGTAGAACTGTACAATCAGGCATTCTAAATTCATTCTGGGGTCATTCATTATTCTTAAGCAAATTCATTAATATGTTAACCTGTAAACTTTGGAAAGACAGCAACATGGACTTACAACAGTTCATTAATCATTATAATTGGGGTTATAGAAGACAAAGATGCTCACTACTTACTCACAAGGAGCTTGCCTTGACTTAGAATGCCAGTCCACCTGGCATCCTCTCAGACCTGCATCAGTAAAAGGCTCCTCAGTACCTAGTGAGCAATATGTTTGGTTCAGAGAAGAGAGTCAATTTTGCCCATGACATTCAGAACTAGTCTAGCTGAGTGACTTTCAGTACAGAAAGTGACATGTTACGCTACATTTTATATCACAGTAGTACATACGAAAACACAGACCAACAAACAGATAAAGACTTACAGACAAAGGCATGGGGTTGAGTTTGTAAGCCCAGGGTCTCTCCAGGACAGAGCCTATTGGTGGAAAACTGATGTTGCTAAGAATTTAATTTTGATACAGTTTTTCAAAGAATACCTAAAATTATTTAATTTTAAATTAAGTAAGAGTGAGAGGTTGGGGAAATGTCTTAATCTAGGGTGAATTATACAGAAACTGGAAGCAGGCTGGAGCCAAAGGCATGGTTTGGAGATAAGGAGGCAGTTTGTACGAACTGTTGAGGTGGCACCTGCAAGAGAGTGAATGCAGATTTGTTTGATGTTTGACAGAGATGGCAAAGAGAATCCAAGTTAACTAATGTGAAATCACACCTTCCTACCACTCTGGAGAAGCAATATGGTTAAAAAAGCACTGAGCAAGGAATCAGCCTTTAGTCTATTCTCTACCCCCAAATAGTTTTCTATTTCAGGGCAACATTTTTCCTTAACCTGTGGGACAAGTTAAGTCCCAAGAGGTAAGCTAAGCATAGGAAAGGTATACAGCTTGACTTCATCTAAGTAAGAGATAGCTAGTAGGGTGTATCCAAGCCAGCATCCCTGAAAGGGAACAAAAAGCATATTCAGAAATGTGAAACCTACGTGGAAAGACAAAGGAGAAGGAATATAATCAAAATATGCACCAGAACCAAATGTCAGGGAATATATGGAAAACTGGATTAATCCCACAATAGCATATGTTTGGATATATGAGGTAGATCCCAGAGATCATACAGCACAGCAAGAAATGTGGATTTGTGTTGACTGTTCAGGAATCACATGGTGTATTTGTGGCCTGATGTCAAGGTAGACTGTAAGCACTGCGCAAAAGGCATGTCTCTCTCTCTTTCATGTGGTAAGTGGCACATGGTAAGCTCTCAACACATAACTTAGAATGAGTGAATGAATGCACATGTGACTAGAGGAGATAAAAGGGACAGAACTAAATGGGACAAATACAGCAAATAGCTAAGTGATGCATTTGGTGAATATGGTTGGTCAAAAAAGCACTGGCCAAGGGATCAGGGAGCCAGGGTGTCATTATAGGTGCCTTATAATTTTTAAACTAGTCCTTAATATCATTTAGTCTTTTAAAATAAAATAAAGTAATACAATGAAAGATACAAGATTTTTTTACTTGTTTCACCTCCTCCCCAAAAACCGCACTACTTGACACAGAATGATTTAGACAGGAATATAGGAAAAAAAGTATGACTTCTTTTTATGGTTTTATTTATTTATTTGAGAGAAAGAGGGAAAGAGAGAGGAGGAACAGAAGGAAAGGGGGAGAATTTCAAGCACGTTCCCCCCTGAGAGGGGAGCCCAATACAGGGCTTGATTCCATGACCCAAGCTGAAATCAAAACTCAGACATTTAACCGACTGAGCCACCCAGGTGCCCCTAGAAGTATGACTTTGAATCACTAGGAAATGTGATGTGTTTCCCACACATTGTAATGCTGTCTTAAGCTTTATTATTACACCTGCAGTATATAAAGGAAGGTAGGAAATGAACCTGCTTTTCTGCTCAGTTGTCACATCAACAGAGAGCATTGCTTTGTTTTGGAAACCAGATTTTATAAGATGCACAAACAAATGGAACATAATCTGGGAAAAAGGCTAAGTTAGTAAAGAAATTCAAAATAAGGAATGGCTGAAGAAACTGAACATGATCAGAGGAAACACTCAAATTGTTTTGGAACATCTGAATAAGTCATAAAATTTTAGCTAGAGAGATTTCCAGTAACATGATGAAGAATACTAAAAACTGTCTCAAGATGGCTTTTATTGCCTTAAGACAGGGGCTGGCAAACTACAGGCTGCCAAAACCAGTCTTATTCTTTATATATTGTTGATGTCTGCTCTCTTGATATAGTAACAGAGATGAGCAGATTAGACAGAAACCATACAGCCTACAAATATATTTACTATGTGACCATTTACAGAAAAAGTTAGATGGCCAGTGCCTTGAGAGATAGACAACCATTCCTTCATTTATTAATTCATTTAGGAAACATGTTTCAAGCATATACAAGGACTCTAAAATGTACAAGACACTGATAAGATATAGATAAGACTCAGTAGGTACCTTAGTCTAGGTACATACTTGTCACCAGACATAAATAAACTACGTGACCATTATTAACAGGACATTTTAGAGAGGAGAAAATCATGAAATAAATTATTAGACTCAATGACTACAAAGGCTTTCTTTCAAATGCAAAATTCTTTAAAAGGGGCAGTTTCATGGAGGAAAAAGCCTTAAAAACATTGGTAAATGGAAACAGATGGAGAAGTAGGAAGTGAGGTTCCTTTAGGTACAGAGAAGAGTGAGTGCTCAGAGAATAAAACCAGTCAATTTGGATAAGTATACAGAGTAGGAGTGTAGAAACACAGAGGAGGTATGTCTGGAAAGACCAGAAGAACCACAGTGGGAAGGGTATTCTATAAGGCTTAATATTTCTCAGGTTATTTCAGACAATGGGAAGCTACAAAATTAAATCCTGGGAATATGGATTTGACAGTGGTATGTAGGATGAATTTGTGAAAAAGGAATAGTACAGGCTTAAAATAAGAAAAAACACAAAATCTACATACTGGTTGGGAAGAGAGAAGCAGAAGTGGATGTGTATTTCACATGAATGAGATATGTTGGGTCCATAGCAACTCAGGCTCTTCAAGCACAGGGAGCAGTGGCTAGGAATGACTGGGGCCTGTCCCTGACTGTCTATTTCTTTCTCAGGGCCAGAGGTTTCCTTTCTGTAAGACTCAAAGAGACACGGTAAAGTCCATCTTCAATACACCAAGAAGTCCAATCCTGGTGGGTAGAAAAGTGTTGTCATTCAAAACAGGATCCCTGATAGTAATTATGGCTAGGTAGAATGTTGTTTGGAGTCTTAGAGGAGAAGCCATCACTTTTTTCAGGGTCCTAGTTAAAAGGCAACAATTGAGAAATGAGTGTATCAAGTCCAGAAGGAAACAGCAGAGCAAAACAAACAACCTGAAGTTCAGCAGTAGAGTTTTGATTAACATGGTAGAAGTAGAAAAAAAAAAAATATGTGAGACTGTAGGTATTTGTATACAAAGGGTTGCAGCCCATTGATTGGTGAGCTTGAGGTTATTAATGTATGATGTAATATAATTTGGAAGTGGGTGTGGTATGAATACAGATAACAGATCTCCTGGAATACTGGTACAGCCCATAGGATAATTGTAACTACTTTTGTGGGGAGCTCAAGTGTTTCAAGTGTCCAATCTGGGCTGGAGTGTACATGTATATATGTCAAATATACAAAATGGTGCCTAAGTCTGAATGGGTGCCACCAAGAAGACAAATGGGCAGTAATCTTTTCAAAGATTATTATTATTGTTATTCCTAGATATAATTGTGGTTCTAAAAGGAAATCTTCATCTTCTGCCTGTAGTCTACTCAGTGGTGTTCAATGGAAGTGTTCAGCTTGCAGAAAGTCAGTCATATATTGACAAATGAGGAAATTACTCGGTTGGCCCTTTATATTGCACTTCTAACCTAACCATCCTTTTGTAGAGAAGCCCAAAGCTGCAAATTTTAGGAAGATTTTTGGCCAAATCATTACGGCGCTGCCCTGTGGGTCAAAAGGCTCAGGCCATGATTCAGAGTTGTATATTTTATTTTTCCTTTAATTCACAGATGTTTGCATATTGTTATAGACAGAGTGAGCATGTTGGAGGGACTATATTGTAGTGAGAAGAGTGTCTTTGGATTCAGATGCACCTAGGCTGAATCCAAGCGTTACTACTTATTAACTAGAAAACACTAGGGGAGGTCCTTAACTTCTCTGAGCTCCAGTTCTCTTATCTATAAAATGAGAGTTACTGAGATTATACAGATTGTGCCTGGCATTTATTAGACACAAAAGAAGTATCAGTTCCATTTCTTCTTCAATACTGCTTTTGATTATTAAACTATCTCAGCAAGTTGCATTTATCATCATGACATTCAAAATAGGAAAGCATTATTAGAACATCTCAAATGTCTAGTATTCAGACAAAGATATTCTCACATGGAATGCTTCACATGGAAAGATTCACATGAGAAAACTCATCAGATATGTCTTTGTAAAGCAATCACGTCAATAAATCATGTATTAAGTGAGTTTAGCTAGCCACCTACACCATATTATGGCCATTAATTGGTGTTCACTTATATTAAGGACAGACATAATATCCACGGGGAGAGTCAGCAGAATACCAACTAAATACATTTTATATTTTCTATGTTGTGTCTTAGCAATACTTAGAGCAAAGCCTTGAATCTCATGGGGCTCGTTCACATACAATCTGTGGCTCTTCCACACCTGAAACTCTCATATAGGAATACTGTAATTAAGTTCTCTAGGCCACACAGTATTATTTAATAGGAAGTGCTAAAGCACAGAGGCATAATACTTGTTCTATTTTTAGATACCCTTGATAGGGGTCTTCAACTTGCTATGTGATCTTTGACAGGTTACTCGACCCTGTGGCTCATTTTCCTGATCTGTAAAATGGGGATGGTAATAAATAGTACCCACCTCACTGGGCTGCTATGAGGATTAATTGGGAAACTTCTACAATTCAAGCACCTGATCACACTGGAATCGTGATTTTTTTCACACCTTTTTCCAAATACGATTTGTGGAGATGTATGACATACATGATGATTAGAACAAAAAGAAAAGGAATATTACTGTCAAAGGTGGTGGTTGTGGAGGTGGGGGTCTTTTCTGCCATAGAGCTGATCTTTCTCAAGCCCAATCCAGAACCAAGACCCTTGGTTCAAATCCTTCATTTGCACTTTATCACCTGTAGGATGAAACTCATTTGCTCTAGGATGTATGTGAGGCCCTTTGTAGCATAGCCTCTGTCTACCTTGCTGGAAGCACTCGCTGCTTCATTTTTAAAGTTGAAATATCTGTCATAGATATCTAGTCTAATATCATAGATCTCTACTCTTTTGTTAGAGCAGGATCTTGGATTTCTGCTCTGCCTCTTGTCTTCATATATAGTTCCTTCTCTACCCAGCATGCTTTCTTCTCCCTTCTTGAATCTCCCATGAAACACTTTATAGTGTGGGAAGGTTTAGGAATGGAAGTCTAAACCCACTGGAAGGTCTCCAAGAAAGGCCAGCATGTTAAAGGCAGTAGAGACTCCTAGAGAGGGCTATGCATCCCAGACAGTGGGAAGTTAGGCTCTGCAGAAGATCCCACCTGGGAAGGAGGTGTCCATGCAGAGAATCTCTTAGCGCACAAAGCCATTAACACAAAGACTTTGGAGGTGAATGAAAAAAAAGAGAGGTTTGTCACCTCACAGCCCCAACCACTAAATTAATGTTGAATGTTGATTTATGCTAATGACACTTAGTAATGTAATTCTCTGTAAGAGCATCTGTACAATATTTCAGATATTCCCAGAGGTGCTTAGAGAGAGGGAGTAAGTCAACCAGATAATATTGTGTGAAATTAATTAAACAGTGACTTTAATATAAGGAAGCTCTGAATTGGAAAATACATCTGTTTTGTATAAGCATTTTCTTCCAACACACCTGCAGTGTTTAGGTTTGCCTAGCATTCTTGTGGTAAAAGATTTTAGAATAGAAAAAGCTACAGTCTTATCCAAATGCATAAAAGGTTATTTGGCTTGTGGGCAGAATTACATCTATGGAAATTCTTTTGTGTATTTTCATATTCATTAAAATAAAACATTACACAATAGAACATGTAGAAATTTCCACATATTAAATTAGTGATAAAGAGTACTATAATACTTATTTCTATTTTAAACTGCTGTTAGATAATTTCAAAGCTATATTTAGATGAATTTTTTGAATTTAGTAATTTTTAATAATGTCGTAAGGAAATCTACCATCAAAATAAAAGCTAGAGAACTGACAGCATTTTCTTTCTCAATCCCAAACAAATGATTCTCCTGAACCCATTTACTCAAGCAAACAGCAATCTGAATTCCACATACATTATTCTCTTCCTTTCCATTATACATGGTGTTATATCTATAAGCATTCATATGGAAGGATATATATATTTATATATTGCATATATTTGTATACGAAAGTGCATTTATAATGTTCTTAATTTTAAAAAGTAATCACCTTGTATTTAATTATTTGGGCTTTTTCTCAATTAGCATTTTATTGTAGTTATGACATATTTGCACCTGCTTCTGCTTTTTAATTTATTTCAATCTGACATTCTATTCTACACTTTTTTTTGAAAGGGAGAGAGTATAAGCATGTGTGTTGTACACATGTGCAAACAGGATAGGAAAGGCAGGGAGAGGGGTAACAGGGGAGGGAGAGAATCTTAAGTGCAATTCCACACCCAGCACAGAGCTGGATGCGGGGCCTAATCTCATGACCCGGAGATCATGACCTGAGCCAAAGTCAAGAGTCAGATACTCAGTCCACTGAGCTACCCAGGCACCCTCTGTTCTACACTTTTTAAAATAATAACCCTCTCCTTTTATTTTTTCCATTCTTTTTAAACAAACACATCATATTCATAGAATTCCACTCCTCAAACATATCTGGTACAATCATTCTAGACTTTTAATCTTGTTTTAGTTTAAATATATTTTATCTTTCTCTTTGCTCTTAGTAAGTTTTAAAATGACAGTTTTTAATAAAGAATAAAAATAATTTTAAAACACCACATTCTCCTAAGACCTATCTAACTTCTTCTTCTTTAAATACTTCTTCTTCTTCTTTAAATACTTTATCCAAACTATTCCCAGTGTGGGTCTTTGGGAAATTTCAGAAGCTTTGTATAATAAAGTAAACCATCTCTTCACATTTAAATAACAGATGGATATCAAATTCTAGGTCTTAAGCACTTTGATTATTTAAAGTACTCCACTGTTTTCTTGCATCTAACATTGTAGTTGAAAAATCCATTAGTCTATAACTTTCTTTTTTGTTTTAAATTTTAATTCCAGTATAGTTAACACCTGGTGTTATATTAGTTTCAGATAAACAATATTGTGATCCAACAATTCTATAAGTTACTCAGTGATCATCAGGATAACTGTATTCTTAATCCATCACCTGTTTCTACCACCCCACATCCCCTCTGGTAACCATCAGTTTGTTCTCTATAGTTAAGAGTCTGTTCCTTGGTTTGCTTCTCTCTCCTTTTGTTTTTCCTTGGGTTGTTTATTTGTTTTTTAAATTCCACATATAAGTGAAATCATATAGTATTTATCTTTTCTGACTAGGTTTATTTTGCTTATCATTACACTCTCTAGCTCCACCCACATTGTTGCAAATGGAAAGATTAAATTTTTTATGGCTGAACAATATTCCATTCCATTAATGGGATATTCTATTACTCATTTTCCTTACCCATTCATCTGTTGATGGATACTTGGGCTGCTTCCATAATTTAGCTATTGCAAATAATGCTGCAATAAACACAGGGGTTCATGTATCCCTTTGAATTAGTGTTTTCGTATTTTATGGGCAAATATCCAGTAGTGCAATTACTGGATCATAGGATAGTTCCATTTTTAACTTTCTGAGGAACCTCCATACTGTTTTCCACAGTGGCTGCACCAGTTTGCACTCTCACCACCTTCCAAAGGGTTCCTATTTCTCCACGTCCTTGCCAACAGTTATTGATTCTAGCCATTCTGACAGATGCAAGGTGATATTTCACTATAGTTTTGTTTTGTACTTTCCTGATGAAGACTGATGTTGAGCATCTTCATGTGTCTGTTGGCCATCTGTATTTCTTTGGAGAAATGTCTGTTCATGTCTTCCACTTATTTTGAATTGGACTACTTTTTTGGGGGGGTTGTTACATTGTATAAGTTCTTTGTATATGTTGGATACTAACCCTTTATCAGACATGTCCTTTGTAAATATCTTCTCCCATTTATTAGTTTGCTTTTTAGTTTTATTGTTTGCTTCACAGCACAGAAGCTTTTTATTTTCCTGTAGTCCCAATAGTTTATTTTTCCTGTTGTTTTCCTTGCTTGAGAAGACATATTTAGAAAGAAGTTGCTACACTCATAATCCAAACAGTCTGATTCTTGTTTCTTTTATGTGATCAATTTCCTCCTATTCATTCTTTCATTCAATTAATATTCATTAAATGCTTACTACGTGCTATACTAAGTTAGGCAACATGGGTGTAGGAGAGGCAGAGCCACACATTCTTGAACGTAGCCCTCTAGTGGTACGCACTTAACACAGGCAAACGTGTTTTTAAGGCCAATTTTAATGGAGGCATTACCTTTCTTTTGTAATCTTAAAGACTTGGTGCTCAGACTCTCTATACCTATACCATTTGCTTCACTTGATTTACTCCTTACCTCAGCTCCAAGTTCCTGTTATATTGTAATTAACCTCACCTGAAGTGATTTTAAAATTCACTTGATTTACCTAGATGAGATTTGTCTTTCTCATAGCTGTTAAAATGTTATACAGAAGTAAATTCACATAGAGGTTAATTTTATATAAGAGGAACTCATAATTGAGGGTTAGCAGGGAGGAATTGCTGTATTCAACCTCACGCCTCTACTCTGAATTGAGAAATGTGGAGAAGGCGCAAATTCTGTTACGCTTCATAATGCTGTTTTCCTCTTACTAGACAAATAAAATTAGGCTTTGTGGCTGGGAAGAAGCTCGGTACAGCTTAGGGAAAATTATGAAGCAGAAGGAAATGAAGTGAACAAAAGATAAATATTCAAAATATAATCTTGCCCTGAAAGTCTCTAATGTACTAAATCCTCTCTGAATTGTGTTTCTTTCCATTAAAAAACAGGATATGCTCACAGACAAATATATATGCATGTGTTTCATTAACATACTTTTCTGGATAACCACAGCAAGGCTTAGCCATAGACGCCGAGAAGCCAAAAGAAAAGGGACCCAGAGAGGAAAAAGGGGTAACAGTTAGTATTTATCAGGAAAAACTGCATATCCTTGGAAGCTGTGTGGACCTTGTTATTTTTATTTTTTTTTGAGATTAATTTATTTATTTGAGAGTGAGAGAGAGCGTGTGCACATTCATACACGAGTTGGTGGGGTGGAGAGAGAGAATCCTTTAAGCAGACTCTCCACAGAGTTTGGAGCCCACTGGGAGCTTTCATCCCACCATCCCCCAGATCAGGGGGATGAGCCTAAAACAAGAGTCCATCACTCAAATGACTGAGTCACCCAGGCACCCCTATTTTTAATGAAATAATAGAATTCAACATATATCTTCTTCCAGAATGTCAATACTAAAATATTACAGCTCTGGGCCTTCTGGGAACTCAATCATGTTAGCAGCTAATCATCTTTGAGAAGAATATCAACAAGCATGAAGTGTCTTTTCTTCCAATTGAGGTAGACTTAATATTGAAAACCTTGCACATAACACAAATTTTGCACATAACACCTTGCACCTAATACATAGCTGACCTGACATATATCCCTCTGCTTGCCTGAGGAGCACCTGTTAGCAAGGATTTTCTCATATATGCTGCAGCTCTCTTTTATAGGGGAAGGAAATACCATGTTCTCATAGCAATCAAGGACTTCCCAAGTTCATTGTGCAGATCTGATGGTGCCCTTTGAGACTGTGGCACATTACAGAAGTCAGTGTTCTAGTTAGCACCTTCATTTGCTGCTAAAAGACACTAACTGCCTGAGAAAGAAGGATTTGTATATGCATGTGTATCCTTATTTCATTTTCCTCTGTTTTGTATTTCCTTAAAATTGCACATATCCTCTTCCCAATCACAGCAACTAAATATATATAATATATATAAAATAATTACAATAATTACAAAGGAAGTATATTTAAATAATTACAAAGGAAGATCAAACAAATATACATGCCAGTGAATAATTCTAAAACTGAAGGAAAACTTTTGTATTGGTCAATGTCATTTCAATAAAGATGATAAGGTCTGTAAATAAAAAAAAATACTATAATGTGTTCTAGCACACATTCTTCGACACAGGGTTTTGAATTTTAAAAACAAACTACTCTAAGTAGTTTCTTTGTAAGGTAAGGGTTTCTTAGAATAATTTGTGAGCATGAATACCTGGGAAAGGCATTAACAAAATAATTATTTGATTTCAACCAAGATAAAGGGAAACAGGAAGCCTTTGCACTTTATATGGGAATAAGAAGAATATCAAACAAGTTTTAAGTCTACAGAGCTTAGAAATTTTTTTTAAAGACTTTTATTTTATTTATTTGACAGACAAGAGATCACAAGTAGGCAGAGAGGCAGGCAGAGAGAGAGAAGGAAGCAGGCTCCCTGCTGAGCAGAGAGGCCGATGCGGGACTCGATTCCAGGATCCTGGGATCATGACCTGAGCCGAAGGCAGAGGCTCAACCCACTGAGCCACCCAGGCACCCCAAGCTTAGAAATTTTTAAAATTAAATATTGAATTCATAGTAAGGATGCTTATAAACATTGTCTTGGGGTAAATAGTTACACTATAAGGATCATGGTGTACCCACCACTTGGCGTAAGTAATAAAAGAAGCCCAATAGCTTAAGGTTCTCAGTGGTCCATCATTGGTACTGGCTACTATCCTTGCTGCCTCCAAAGGTAAATCCATTCACCAAATTTAGTTATTTTTATCATTCTCTCACTACTCTTCATAGTCTTACCATGCTGGTTAATACCCTGAAACATACCATTCTACTTTGCAAATTTTTTGAAGTTCATGTAACTAGACTTCCTTTTTTTTTTCTGTTCTGTCGGTGTTATGTCATTTAGATTCATGCTGTTTTGTGCAGCCATTGTTTAGTCAGTCGTGTTGGAGAGTATGGCATGATGTGAATATACCACATTTTCCCCCTTCATTGCACTGTTGATAGGCATTTGGGATTCTCCCAGCATTTCGTAATTTTAACCAATTGCTGTTGTTAACATTCACATGTGTGTCTTCTGGTTCAAGATTCTGGGACACATTCACATGTGTGTCTTCTGGTTCAAGATTCTGGGACACAGAAGCAATAGTTTTCCTAAGGTTCACAGCTAGGAGTGGAACTTCTGAGCAACAGGGGTATGCAAATATTCAACTTTACCGTAATAGGCTAAACTGCTTTCTAAATCTGTTTATTTGAACTATGGACTTCAAAATTTTTCTGTTTGTTCTACATCTTTGCCAAGCCTTAATATTACAAGACTTTTAATTTTTGCCAATTCTGTATCTCACTTTTGACTTTAATGTATCTCTCTCTGGGTTTTTAATGAAGCTGATGATATATGAATTCTCATCTGTGATATGCCTCTTGAAGGTGTTTCTTGTGTACTTTGTGGGTTTTTTTTTTTTTCACACTGTGTGCATTTTTCTTGAAGCTTTATCTGTGGAAATTCTTTGATGTCTGAGCCAAATGTTGATTCACTCAAATACATTTGCATTTTCTCCTGCTACTTATTTAGAAGTTTATCGAGCTGCAACAGCTTAAAACTAAACATTTGGTTTGAGAGTTTGTTTGGATCCCCCAAGTAGAATTAATTCAGGCTGTAAACTATACATGAGGGTCTATTGTGGTTACTCAGATTCTTGGAAAAATTTTTTTTTCTCCATTCAGTGTCAAGGATCAGGGAAAGCAATTACTCACTACTTCCTGGAGGGTAGAGGGCCTGTTGGCAATTCACCTTAAAGCAAACGTGCAGCCATTTAAGTTCCCAGCTTTTCCTGAGCATGACAGTTATAGCACAGAGGCTTATTCCTGACCCGTAGACATCAGCATTCCCAACTTTTGCCCCATTTCCTAGAGAGTAGCATAGTCAACCCCACTCAGTAACACATCACCAAGCAAGGAACCTCATCGTGTTCCTAGATAACGAAGAAATCAAGGATCTCAGTTTCACACACACACACACACACACACACATTAAACTTCAATGTGATAAATGCACTTGGAATTTGCACTTGGAAAACCTAGAGACAATCTTAAATTCAATAGAAATCTAAGAGTTTATTGTTTATTGTGCAGCTGAATAATGTTTTTATTTTGAATTACATATGGCGGGAACCATACATTTCTGAGTTTGGAGGAAATGAAATCTTAATCTAGCCCCTTGCCTCATGTTCTACATTCCATAATTTCCTTTCTCCCTCCCTGTGTCAAAGTTTGGACCATGGCTAAGTTGCCTTGAGTTAAATTGCTAAATCACATAGAAAATATCTTTGCGATCTGGAAAAAGGATGTCTTTTGTAACTGAACAAGTTGTTGCCTCTTTTTATTAGACTCAAACTCAATTTTTATAGCCTGATGAGACATTTTACTAATAACAGTTACCAATTTTTTTTTTTTTAGAGTGCCTACTATCTGCCAGACAATATGTTTGTGTGCTCTACATATTAATCGAATGCTTGCAACTCTTCCAGATGGCCCAAGATTACCCAGGCTAGTAAATGCCTCAGGTATATTCTATATCGGGTCACTCTTCCGGAGTCACTCCCTTACACTCCATGATACTGCCACACACTGTGAGCAAGTAGCCTCCCCATTGTTCAAATCCAAACGACTACAAAATTAAACTATTTCTTTCATAGTTTTTGAATTGTTTGGCCAATAACAATGAAAGAACCTTTTATTGTGAACTCTTAATTCACATCCATGCAAAATGGGTGTTTACCCTGAAGTTTTGCATTATTTAATGATTATTTAGTTAAATCACCTTGTGTATCAAGCTATCAAGTATGGAACAGCTGATTTTCTAGCTTCCATGTTTATGAATAGCTTCCATTGCTCTCCTGCTATTAAAATGTTGATACATGCACACAAAATAGGAAAAGGTTTCCTTTGAATGCCACATAAAGGAAAAAACTGATTTAAAAAAAATCACCTTTACAAAGGAGTTTGTGATCACATCCCATTAGACCTTGATATATACATAAGTCTGCTATCCCCCAAACTTGCTCATGTTGTAGTTTCCTGTAAAATGGGGATAAGACACATTTAACTTCTCTCAGGTAGAAACGATTTAATGAAGACATGAATGCAATGTAATTTGGTTTCTTTGGAGCTAAGAATTTTATAAACAAAAGGCATTATCATGATGCTCTTGTTATTATTCACTTGTGCTATAAAAACCTCCCAAATGCAGCCAAAGTATGAAAAAAAAAAAATCCAACCGTCTCATTGAAAAAGCTTTTATCTTCTTTGCTCTTCTATCTTAGAAGCATTAGCTTAAAAAATGTCTGATATACCTGACAAGTCAGAAAGAACTATTGTTACCGATGGAAAAGTCATCTATACGCAGGTCCTGATCCAACAATACAGAACTCCCAGACATGAAAAACGACTAAAACATAAATGCGGGTAATTGTCAGAATAATTCTGACTCATCTTTGCTTTGACTCATAGTTTGCTTGCTTATTGACCCATTAACTTAAATCTGTCTTTTTTTTTTCTTCAAATCAAGTTTATGCTGGTATAATTTATGCACAATGTAATTCACACAGTGTAACTGTAAAAATCAGTGAACTGTGACAGATTTGTAAATCCATATAATCACTACCACACCGATCAAGACATAGAACATTCTCATCTCATCAGAAAGTTCCCTCATGCTCCTTTACACAGACCCAGTTTTAACTCATTAGAAATGAGATCTTATATTCAAGGATAATAATTATCTTTGATTCAAAAATCTAGTGCCTGGATTCCTGCCAAAGAGATGAAGATTTTGGCAGTTGCAATCATGTGTTTTTCTATTATTTATGAGTTATCATTTCCTCAGAAAGTCTTTCCCCATCTAAAGGCCTTTTTATTCCCTCTTGTCATACTCCACCTTTGCCCTTTATTCCTCTTATGACAATGTATCATTATTTATTTCTTGGGGTGTGTGTGTGTGAATATGTGTGTGAGTCTATGTGTATTTAATGTTTATTTAATGTTTATATCACTTCCTAGACTTGAGATTTTCCACAAATAGGAATCATGTTTTGTTTTGTTTTGTCTTTTATTGCTGGTATGTTCTTTTTTTTTTTTTTTAAGAATTTATTTATGTACTTGAGAGAGAGAGAATCAGAGGGAGAAGCAGACTCCCTGCTGAGCAGGGAGCCCGATGTGGGACTCGATCCTGGGACTCCAGGATCATGACCCGAGCCAAAGGCAGTCACTTAACCAACTAAGCCACCCAGGCACCCCTGCTGGCATGTTCTATATAATGACTGGCACTTTCCTGGCACATGCAATAACTCAGTAATTATTTTTGAATACACTAGTTAATAGCTAATTCATTTATACAACATTTATGAAGTAACTACTATAGGGAAAGGGACTGCATTGTATTCAAGAGATAAGGGTGGAGAAGAATGCTTAATAAGGAGACCCCACTTAAGTTGAATCTATGATTATGTTTCTATAAAATAACACCTCGATTATTACTATCTTAAGTCAATTAAGATATTTGCTCTTTTAATTAGGGTTCGGGGAGCCTGGGTGGCTCTATTGGTTAAGTGTCTGCCTTAGGCTCAGGTCATGATCCCAGGGTCCTAGAATTAGTCCAACTTCAGGCTCCCTGCTCAGAGGGGAGTCTGCCTCTTCCTCTTCCTCTGTTGCTCCTCCTGTTTGTGTTCTCTTGCTTTGTTTGTCAAATAAATAAATAAAATCTTAAAAAAAATAGGATTCAGCTGAAAACATGTATGAGGGAAGAAGAGCTACTCTTTGAGATAGAGTCATACTATACATTCAACTCATTTTGGGAAAAACTGGCATTGGAGTCAGATACTCCTGGGTCCTATCTGTGCTATTCACTAGCTGTTAGTCTACTTAGTCCTAGCATCTCTCTGACCTATGATTTCTACACTTACAGGGTAGAGATAATAATAGTTTAGCCTCATATGGATGGTGTAAGGTTAAACAGTTTGTAAATGAGGGTTTATGTTATCTAAAGAGGAGAAAATAATAGGTAGCCAGTATTTGATTCTCAAGTGCACATTTTTGGAATGAAGTTTCGATAGATTAAGCATAAACATTGGTGTCAGGAAACATTTTTGGAATAAAGTTTCAATAGATGAAGCATAAACATTGGTGTCAGAAAAAAGCAGTTCAAATCTCAATCCTACTATGGGCAAGAACTGTGACCCTGGCTAAAGCAACATCTCACGCCTCAATTTCATCATCTCTAAAATAGGAATCATCACAGTTATGTTATAGGATTGATGTGGAAAGACTCAGTGTTTATAAAATGCCCAGCGACTGCCATCTAGGAGGAGCTCAATAAAAAGAGTTAGTACAACTATGTCTTATTGTTAAGCTCTCACTGTATGCAAGGTACATAGGTGAGGTGCTTGACATGTATTCATTTGAGAATAATTCAAAAGTGGTCACAGATATGCCTAATCTAGAAAAAGATTTTTAAATATTCATTTGTCAGAGAGAGGGGGAAAGAGAGAGCATACGTATGAGCAAGGACAAACAGGGGGAGTGGCAGGCAGAGGAAGAAACAGACTCCCATTGAGGAGGGAGCCCAATGAGGGGCTCCACCCCAGGGCCCTGGGATCATGACCTAAGCCAAAGGCAGATATTTAAACAAAAGAGCCATCAAGCACCCCTCTAGAAAATTTTAATTATTGAAAACTTTATTCCAAAAATGTGCACTTGAGAATCAAATACAAAACTCTATAGCGAGTCATTTTCTATTAATTCAGAGCAGAATATCAACACAATGGAATGATTACAACTGTATTCAGGAGAAAAATGTGGATTTGACTACGAGAATTTAAATGACTAGCTTAACAAATTCTTTTTTTTCAACTCTAGATGTAGGTAACATTCACCCAAAGAATAAAATCGTGAATGGTGGTGAGGGAGAATATATCATAAGACAAATCTTAATTTTTAAATACAACTTTATGAGGAAGCACAATGGAATGATTACAACTGTATTCAGGAGAAAAATGTGGATTTGACTACGAGAATTTAAATGACTAGCTTAACAAATTCTTTTTTTTCAACTCTAGATGTAGGTAACATTCACCCAAAGAATAAAATCGTGAATGGTGGTGAGGGAGAATATATCACAAGACAAATCTTAATTTTTAAATACAACTTTATGAGGAAGCCATTTGGCCAATGAATTGCTCATAAAAAGTTTGAGATTAAAACTTTGCCTGAAATTAAGAGGCAGCAAGTAGCTGAACCAGTATTTGAACTCTAGACTATCTATTCCATTGTTTGCCTTCTTTTATTGAGTATTTCTTTTATCTGTTCTGCATCTGCTGTGTGGCAGGTACTCTCCGAAGGACTGGGGAACCAGCAATGAACAAAGTACAAACAACAGAACTAAACGGCAACCTTCAGAATGAGAAAAGATATTTGCAGAAGACATATCTGACAAATCTATAAAGAACTTTTCAAACTCAGCACCTCAAAAAACAAATAATCCAGTTAAGAAATGGGTGGAAGACATGAATAGACATTTTTCCAAAGAAGGTATATAGATGGCCAACAGACACATAAAAGATGCTCAACATCACTCATTATCAGAGAAATAAAAATCAGAAGTTAAATGAGATATTACTCCACACCAGTCAAATGGCTAAAATTAACAACACAGGAAACAACAGATGTTGGTGAGAGTGCAGAGAAAGGGGAACCTGTTGCGCTGTTGTCAGGAATGCAAACTGGTGCAGCTACTCTGGAAAACAGTATGGAGTTTTCTCAGAAAGTTAAAAATAAATCTACCCTATGAACCAGAAATTGCACTACTAGGTATTTACCCAAAGGGTACAAAAATACTGATTTGAAGGGACACATGTACCCAGATGATTAGAGCAGCATTATGTATAATAACCAAATTATTGAAAGAATCCAAATGTCCACTGACTGATGTGCATGGAGCTAGAGTGTATTATGCTAAGCAAAAGAAGTCAGTCAGAGAAAGACAAATACCATGTGATTTCACTCAAAAGTGTAACTTAAGAAACAAAATGTATGAACATCAGGGGAAAAAGACAGGCAGATCATGAAACAGACTCTTAACTCTAGAGAACTGGGGTTTCCTGGAGGGGTTGTGGGTAGAGGATAGGTTAAATGGGTGATGGGTTTTAAGGACAGCACTTGAGATGATCACTGGGTATTTATGTAGGTGATGAAGTCACAAAATTCTACTACTGGAACTGATATTACACTATATGTTAACTAACTGGAATTTAAACAAAAACTTAAAAAAAAAAAACCCAAAGCACAAATATTACCCTCATGTAGTTCACATTCTAGAATATAGGATAAGAAAGCCAATATTTAGTAGAACACACTTCTCTTATTACCTCCTTTAGTCCTTACAGTATTCTGAGAGTTCAGCAGCAAATACTATCCCCGTTTCATAGATAAGGAAACTGAGGTTAAAAGTGGGTTACTAAGCTAGCAAACTAAATAGCCATGAGTGGAGCCTACATCTTCTTTCTCAAGATCTAGTATCTTGTTGAGTGAAAAATCAATGGAAACCTCAAATTTTACCCTTAAGGTAGAGGAAGAATAATCATATTAACAGCAATAGAGTGAAATACTCAAAATGGAAGGGAATAGTGGTTGGTAACAAAACACAAATAAAGAGCTACAGAGTAGTATACAAGGCAAGATCAACAGTCACACCCTCATCCCTAGCAAACACCATATAGTGATTAAGGGGAGTTGGCACATACATGTCCTGTGACCCGTGGGTGGGACAGCTCTGAGGAAAGGGTCCCCATGCTGTCTGTTAGAGTTCCCCATCAGGATTCAGCTCCGTTATCAGGATGGCTAAGTTAGTTGATACATCCTTTACTGACTCCTGTCTTTCCCTGTCTCACTCCTCAAACCCATACTGATGATTCTTGGGACTAACTCCGGAATAAATTCTCTATAGTAAAATCTTTGCACCGCATTTTCTGGAGGAATCAAGAGTAAGACACGAATTGATTTGCCACAGTGAGTGCCCGGACAGTAGCTTTAGAATGAATGAGTCTATGTCAAAGCCATATCTGATATTCAAAAATCTCTTGCCAATGAAATGTTTCACAATGCATACAGTCTATGAACCACTCTCAACTGGGCCTTTTGCCTTTAAGGACTTCGCTGTAAGTATTCTCTAATCTGAATGCACTCAGGATATGAAATGTAGTTTTTGCTACAAATCCAATGGGGATTGTTTCTTCCATCAACAAAACAGAGTCAGAGCACAGTGAAGAAGGTCCGTCTGCCCCTCCTCTCTCCACTGCCCTCCCACCAATGTTTCCTCTCTCTCCTCCAGCTCTTCCTATATTCCTGCCTTTCTTCTCCTTTCCTCCCTCATTTCTTCCTTCCTTCCTTTACTCCTACAGTAAATATAATCTTACCAAAGTCATAGCCCTCTGGGAAAAAGATTCTTTTTAGTTAAGAAGGTAGGCAAGACAAAGAAAGCTGATTAATATCATCTTTCCTCCTTCGATGTCTTTTGTTTTTCTAAACCTCTCAGAAGATTTATGGAGGTAGATAGAGGTACCAAGTAAGAAAAAAATTATTAGTATTGAGCTGTACCTAGAGCTCTTTTTTATTACCCAATACAATACACATAGATTCTTATTAAGAAAGAAAATCCTCTGTGAAGCAAATAATCCATTTCATTTTCCAAATGAGCACAGTGTAGGTAAAAAAAAAAAAAAAAAAAAAAAAAAGAACAGAATTAACAATAGAATTCTCAGCCCAAACCCCTTGTCATTTCCTTCTTTAGGAAAATGAACACAGGTGGAGAATGTATTAATTTCATTACAAGGTAGAAAAACTAAGCTCACCCCGTCTTTTTGTATTTAACTCCCAATTGGCATAAGGCCACTGCTGTCTCATTCATTAGATTATCAGAGCTCAAACAACCACCTATCTTGGCAACTGGGAACAGAACTTACTTTCTTATTTTATTAAAAACAGAATCACTGGCATAAGAAACAAAACTAACACGGACTTCAAAACATCAGTCCCGGCCCATCATCACAAGTAACTGCCCAAATGAAGCACACAGATGAAAGCCCTTGCATTCTATTCCTTGAAGGAAGCTCTATAATCACAAAATGAGACAGGTCAATGTCGGGCTCATTAGGAACAAAGGACATAAAAAATAGTCAAATATGCGTATAATATATCAATGACAAACCTTATTAATTAAATTCAATGTCAGATGTGCTGGAAAATATCACTTTATTAATTGCAATATTACTGCAAATCAACATTCTTTCTCTTTTTCAATGCCAATATATTAGAAGATTATAAGAAAAAAAATGTTTTAATTGCCAAGAAAGTCGATTATGTTACACAAGTACATTTCAAAAGCATTTCAACTCTTATACTGCACTAAAGGCCAAAGATATGGACGCAAACCCATCTCTACAATGACAAAAGTGAAATAAAACTTAGGTCCATGATGAACAAAGTGGGAAACTGGTCACTAGAGTGTATGTCACATGACAGACAACCCCAGCAGTCAGTGGACAAAACTGGAGCATACCCTGGGATGTCCATCTTTCTCAGTGATAAGTAGATTAGAGTACTATTATGTACTTAGAAACACACAAAATGACACACATTTAAGATTTATGTTATGGCACACTTCACTTCATTATTACCTATTTAATTTTTTTATATGTATGAATAAAAAAATCTTTTTAATTATGTTATGTTAGTCACCATACAGCACGTTGTTGGTTTTTGATGTAGTGTTCCAAGATTCATTGTTTGCATATGAGACCCAGTGCTCCATGCAATACATGCCCTCCTTAATATCCATCACCAGGCTAACCTATCCTCCTACCCCCACCCCAAACCTTCAGTTTGTTTCCCAGAGTCCAAAGTATCTCATAGTTCATTCCCCCCTCTGACTCCCCCTCTTCATTTTTCCCTTCCATGTTATTCCTTATGCTCCACAGATAAGTGAAACCATATGATAATTGACTTTCTCTGCTTGACTTATTTCACTTAGCAAAATCTCCTCCAGTTCCAACCATGTTGATGCAAAAGTTGGGCATTCATCTTTCTGATGGCTCAGTAATATTCCATTGCATATAGAGACCGCATCTTCTTTATTTATTTGTCTGTTGAAGGGAATCTCCATTCTTCCCACAGTTTGGCTGTTGTGGACATTGCTGCTATGAACATTGGGGTGCATGTGCCCCTTCTTTTCACTACATCTGTATCTGTGGGGTCAATGCCCAGAAGTACAATTGCTGGGTCACAGGGTAGCTCTATTTTTAATTTTTTGAGGAACCTCTATACTGTTTTCCAGAGTGGTTGCACCAGCTTGCATTCCCACCAACAGTGAAAGAGGGTTCCCCTTTCTCCACAATCTTTCCAACATTTGTTGCTCCTTGCCTTATCAATTTTTGCTATTCTAACTCAATGTGCTTTTGATTTGAATTTCCCTGATACCTAATGATGATGAGCATTTTTTCAATGTGTCTGTTAGCCATTTGTATGTATTCTTTGGAGAAGTGTCTGTTCATGTCTTCTGCCCATTTTTTGACTTGATTACTTGATTTTTGGGTGTTGAATTTGAGTTCTTTATAGATTTTGGATATCAGCCCTTTGTAGTGTCATTTGCAAATATCTTCTCCCATTCCGTGGGTTGCGTCTTTGTTTTGTTGATTGTTTCCTTTGCTGTACAGAGCTTTTTATCTTGATTAAGTCCCAAAAGTTCATTTTTGCTTTTGTTTCCTTTGTCTTTGGAGACGTGTCTTGAAAGAAGTTGCTATGGCAGACATTGATGCCTATGTTCTCCTCCAGGATTTTGATAGATGCCTGCCTCATATTGAGGTCTTTCATCCATTGCGAGTTTATCTTTCTGTATGGTGTGAGAGAATGGTCTAGTTTCATTCTTCTATACATAGCTATCCAATCTTCCCAGCACCATTTATTGAAGATACTATCTTTTTTCCACTGGATATTTTTTCATGCTTGGTTGAAGATTATTTGACCATAGATTTGAGGGTCCACATCTGAACTCTCCACTCTGTTCCATTGGTCTATGTGTCTGTTTTTGTGCCAGTACCATGCTGTCTTGGTGATGACAGCTCTGTATTATAGCTTAAAATTAGGCAATGTGATGCCCCCAGCTTTGCTTTACTTTTTCAACATTTCCTTGGTAATTCAGGGTCTTTTCTGGTTCCATACAAATTTTAGGATTGTTTGTTCCAGCACTTTGAAAACTGGCACACTCCACTTCTGATACTAATTTCTCTATTGTTATGGTAAACTAGGCTGCAATAAAAAATCAACTCAAGTATAATGACTTAATACACTAAAAGTTTGTTTCTCATGCAAACAATAACCACATTGAAATAGTGTGAACCTGAATGCAAACTTTAAATTCTTGAGATAAAACAGTAGCATTCAGGGAAGTTTTGTGATTCCATTTGGGCTGCCCAAACCTCTAGAGGGCAACTTCACTACTCTGGCATTGAGAACTCTTTTTTAGAAAACACTGAAAGAAGTTATAAAGCTTGCTTATTAGCAACTGTAGGAATTTCAGCAAACTTTGCTCTTTGTACTTTTAAGTTTTTTTTTGTTTTTTTTTTTTAAAGATTTTATTTATTTATTTGACAGAGAGAAATCACAAGTAGACTGAGAGGCAGGCAGAGAGAGAGAGGGGGAAGCAGGCCCCCTGCTGAGCAGAGAGCCCGATGCGGGACTCGATCCCAGGACCCTGAGATCATGACCTGAGCCGAAGGCAGCGGCTCAACCCACTGAGCCACCCAGGCGCCCCCAAACTTTGCTCTTTACATATAAAGTCAACATTAGACCTTGAGTTTAGCCTTTTGATCTTCAGTATTTAGATTTGTTTGGTAAATCCAGAAGTGCCGTCTGCATCAGATTCCTAGCCACTTGTTTTAGTTAAAATATATTAAAATTTAAATTAAGTTAAATTTAAAATGTCCATTGGGCAGCAAGAGACTAAGGAAAAGATTTAACTACCATAATTCACTAAGAGCCTTGAGTTATATAATAGAAAATTGAGAATCTCATTCTACCAGGTATGCTGCACTTCACTTCTAAGACTCATTTCCTTCCTGTCTGCAAAATGCAGTAGACTGACTATTCATTCAACAGACACATAGAAATTACTGGGTGCCAAGTGCCGTTCTTAGCACTTTTCATGTATTGACTCATTTAATCTTACAGCAAAGGTCTATATTTTAAATGCCATGAGTAATGTGGTAGGTAGATGGGAATTCACTGTACTAGATAATCTGGTCAGGATCCATAATTACTTTTGTTCATATTTTATTGTATTGTATTGGGAGTCAGCTGTTTAATACGAGTGGCATTTGAAGGATCCTGCCTAAATTGAGGGACAAACCATGTATGTCTCTAAATGAACACTACTTTAGGCAGAAAGACTAGCAAGTGTAGAGGCTCTGAGGTAGAAATATGCTTGAGGTACACGAAACTATCAAGTGGTCAGCTTCCAGAAAGGAACTAGACAGAGACTAGCTAGCAGAGACTAGTGGAGCAGGTGACATCACAGAGGAAAAGAGTTTGGCTTTACTTTATTTTTGATGGAAAACCAAAATGACTTGCCAGGCTTCCTAACCTAGCCTACTCTTTTACCTGATCCGGATAAGAATTTACATATGTAAATATTTTAAGCAATATTTAACAATGCTCTGAGTCTTTCATGTTTGTTTGTACATTCTTCTCAGGAATGTCTGTCTCTCCAGCAGCCTCATCAATACATCTTCCTCATAAGCCTAGACTTAATTTTCTAAGAAGAATTCCATCATTTGGCAACAAATGAGTCTTTATAATATGCATAATTCATACTAACTCCTATGGAAGAGGAAGCAAAAGTAGAATAGGAACCATAGTCTTTAACATCCTCTTGAGAGAATAAGGTATATAAAAACAAAAAACCTTTGATCTGTGTAATACAGAATCTAAGTCTATTATGGAGGACATTGACACATTAGCTAACTTAAACCACAGGAACATAATACATTCCATTACTTAGATTAGTTTCAACACTTAACAAATATGCTCTGTAATACAGTCTCTGTGTTAGCCCATGTTGCCTTTAATTTTTTTTTTTCAAAGAAAAAGAAAAAAAGTATAGATTTTGACTTGTGACTAAACTGGATTCCAGTCTCAGCTCCAGGATCATTTCTTCTGATGGGCACTGAAGTCAAAGTGCCAAGAGCAAGAGGTATTTTAAGACCAGGAAAAAAAGAAAAAGAAAAAAATGTTGGTTCCAAGATAAAAAAAAACCTGAAAACAGTATTTAATTCAGTGTCTCCAAAATGTATTACTCTCACTTATATAATTATTAAATTTGATACTTACAAAAATTATTATATTTGAAAAGAAGTTTAGCAATAATCCTCAAATATGTCCCAAATCTTTGAGAAATCACAGTCAATCATAAATTAAGTGGAATACTTATAATTAAATAATTTCAAAAATAAACTCGAAAAACCTTTAAAATTATTATGGGGCATGTATTGCATGCAGCACTGGGTGTGGTGCATAAACAATTAATTCTGGAACACTGAAAAGAAATTGAAAAAATAAATAAAAATTTAAAAAATTGTTATGGGTAAAATTCTATTTAATGTGAGATGTGAATACATTTTAATTTGCATGCTCTAATGCAGATGGGTCCTTCAAAATAAGCAGTGCTGAGGCCTATTACCTCTCACAGCAGCTCTACATGGCTCTGACACTTGTTAGCTGGGTAAGCCCGGAGGTGTCACTTTTCTGACCCCCTTGTCTCTTACTACAAAATGGAAAATAGAGCACTTGCCTTGTTAGAGGATTCTGAAAAATAGAAAAAAAAAGACATGCAAATTACTTGAAATTATGTTGGACACCTAGCAGAAGACTCAATAACTGGTTACTATTATTATTTATTATTATTATTATTATCAGCCATTATCTATGTCTGTTTTAAGTGCTTATGCCTTATGGTTCTCATAAAAGCTGTCATCTCATCAAGCTGTAACCTTTGTACCCCTTCATAGCATGTAGTGCTGTTACACATGTACATGTTCCAACAGGCTTTAATAAATGACACTTAAATTGAGTGACAAAAGTCATGAGTTGGGAAGAATTGAAAATTACTGTTGGAGTTAAATTTGCATGTTAAAGAATGCTGCCATAAATGCCAGGTTGAGGGCTGAAACAGAAGAGATCAGTTAGTGTTGTGATTATCCATAAAGGCTGGCCAGGAGCTGGAAGGGGAATATTTGTATGACCCATGCTATGTGGAGGTCAGGCCATTTTACTCTACAGCTGATAGCAGGATGGGTGATATATACAGGAACTGTGTTATCTGGCTTAGTACCTGGATTTAGAAAGTACTTAGTAAATGGGTTGATTTTATTAGCTGCAAAGCACTAACGGTAATTTAATATCCAAATCCATTCATTTTACTTTCTAGCACAAGTTTAGCAGAAATCCTTTTATTAATCTTGTTATGAATAAATCTTTCTGTAGACATTTCCTTTCTTTGGTTCTCATTTCCAGAAATCTTGCTTAAATAATTTGATTTGGAGTAAGAGCTGCCGTAGGTATAGTTTGGCTAAAATGTAAAATAATATGTTAGCTGGCATTTAAATCTACTCAGAAAGAGTAAAGCTATAAAGGTAGAAAGAAAATGTAGAAATAAAATGTAGTGTTTTGAATATGCAATTGGGGGCAACAGACCATTCTTGTAAAACCTAGAAGCATGCTGAGAAGTAGAAATCTCTGCTATAAGTTTGTTAGAGCTGGTAAGACAGTGAGTGATGATCAGATTGAGAGAGAGAAGGCTTAAAGAGAGGGCAGTTATTTTTTGCTATCTTTTTTTCGTCTAGAACATGGATTTTTATTCTATTTTTATTCATTTAGGAAATTTCTTTATTGAAGGTGGCATGCAAATGGTACTAAGAGATTGACTAAGTTAAGTATTTCAAGGACCATCATTTCCAATGTTGTGATGGTCAAATCATGGTGATATTACTTGTAACAATCCTATTCTCTCTTAAATTCAAATTCCCTGAGGCACAAAATTCATGGAAACTCTAATTCTACCTTAGTTCTTTCCGTCATGGTCCAAAAATCAAAGTAGTAATCACAGAAGTATTTCTGTCTTTGTGGAAACAGTGGGATAATATTAAAAGGCATAGTGTTTGAGCTTTGGAGAGCTTGGCAACATCTTCTCACTCCTTTCACTGCAACAGAATTAGCTCATTCAGATGGCCTACCCAAGAACAACCTTCACCAAAGCAAATTTTCCAAGACTGGACCTAAAACAGTTACTAAACTGCATTTTTCTGGAAGAATGAGGAACTTAAAAGATGAGCACATAAACTGGCCAACCTATCTGCTGGAAACTCAGGCAATATAAGGCAAAAGTCTTATATTTCATATAAATTTTGACTCGAGTGAAGTTCTTAGAACTTATCCTAGGGAAATAATAAAAAAATTATGTGTACTTTATTGGCCAATGTATTAAATATGAAAGTGAAAAATTGTAAAGTATGTAAATATCAACAGTGCTGGTCTGGTTGAATAAATTATGGCTTACTTATAGACTTACATTATGAAATATTATGCAGTCAATAAAAGAAAAAATTGCATGATGGTCGAAAACAGATACAAACAGAAACAGGGGGGAAAACATGATTAGAAAAATTCATAAGAGAAGAAAGAGATAAGTGGCCAGAAAATACAAATAAATGTTTAACCTCAGAGGAATCAGGGAAATACACGTTCATACCATAAGTGATACCATTGCCACCCAATGTAGACTCTGAAATATAAAATCATTAGGGCTTCCTATGATGGTCAGGGAAGGTTTTTGATTAGACCTGGCATAGAACATTAGGAGGAGTTTCCAGAGGCAGAGTGAGGAATTATTTTATTTATTACATTAAATTATGGAATTTAGCTTAAAGACACTTTAAGATTCATTCTATTTCCTGAATTCTATGATTCTATTTCAGATACATTTGTACAAGGAATATTTTTAAAAAATATTTATTTAGTTTAGAGAGAGAGAAAAAAAAGAGAGAGAGAGAGAGAGAGAAGAAGGGAAGGGGCAAAAAAAGAGGGAGAGTCTTAAGCAGACAGTCCAACACAGGGCTCCATCTCATGACCTTGAGATCACGACCTGAGCAGAAACCATGAGTCTGTTGCTTAAGCAACTGCACCACCTAGGCACCCAGGAGAAACACTTTAAAGTAATCTCCATAACTAACATATTAGAAAGTATCCCCTTCTTACATTAATCATTAATGTAAGTAATGATATTTGGATTAGAGCTTAAATTTATAAAATTGAAATAAATAGTCCACGGCCCAGGAAAAGCAGTCAGTTTAGTTTTGCGACTTATTTTGTAAGAAGCAAGTAGTTGCAGCATATGCATCGATGCGGACACAATGCTGCTGGACTGCAGAACGTACTGGGGACAGCTAAAGCAGAGTGGCTCCATTGTGACCCTTTGGCGCCAGAGAGACCAATAAGATACACTCGTATCTTTGAACAACGGCCTAATTTGTGCAGATAATTTATTTGGAGTCAAAAGACCTGGATCCCAGTGCCACCTGTCTTTTATTATCCATGGGAGCTTACATAACTCATGGATTTTCCTGAATTCTGTTCTAGGACTGTGCAGGAACTTGTTCGTATCAGCTTGTGAAAGTCAATTATTCACATCTCTTTCCAAGTCCCAAGCTCAGTGGTGCCACAATAGTACCCTGAAATCAGGCCTGATGGGTATGTGGATATCACAGAAACTAGCAACTTTGGCCCCTCCCCTCCAAAAGAGCTCCTTGTAAACATGTACCAGTAAACCACTGGCTTAAACAATGGATTGTTGAAGAATTACAAACAACAGGACTTAAGGGATTTAAATGTGTCTTGTAAAACACAACACGTACTTCTTATGCTAAGGTTTTGTCAGTCATATCATTCTATGCATAGTGTTTTGATACCTCAAACCTTGAACAAATAGTTGTCAAAGGCATCTTTTCTTGAGTTGAGAGAAGAGGATAATTAATGAATGCTTTCTAGAACTCGAAACTTGATACAGGTGCAGGAAAACATGAACAAAGGATAGGAGATAAGGGAACAACCTGAATTAGGGAAAGGGAGTGTCATATAAAGGGTTCTGAAAAATAAATCAGGCAAAAATATGAGGGCACATAATTTGAAGCACAATTGTAAATAATGTAAAAGGTATTTTTTTTAACATTCTAGAAGAGTCTGATGAGATCTTTTGAAATCATTGTTTCTCTTTATTTTTTTCATTGATATTGAACCAAAGCTACAGTTCATACCAAAAATGAATAAATAAAAATGTGCCTATATTATCAACAATCATATATATAATGTTTATTCATGAAAAGACATAATATTGGGATGTTTTATAAAAAATTATGTATGTAAAGGGCATGCAGTGATGAATTAAATTTCAAAGTGTTCTTTAGACTGAAAAAGCATGATGAGTGTTGAAGAAGGTGGGAGATTTTTGGCAAAGTGACGAAAGGCCTCACTAGGAAAACATAAGTAATTCTAGAACATACCCACATGGATATAGGCAATGTCAAAATGCAGCCTGGGGACCCCCCCAACCCCCATACCTTTTCTATTTTCTCCTTTTATGAGCACTTATAACTATACAACTAAAGAAAAAAAATAAAGACTTGCTATCAGCATTATGAAACAAAGAGAAAATCTTAATTCTCTTATTTACAGTTCTTCTTTTTCAACTTCTCCCCCATTTATTAGTATGTAGAAAGAGGAATAGTCATGAAGGAAAAACTTCATATTGTATATAAACATAATATAGCATAGAAGATAAAAAAAAATTTAAAGTGAAATTAGAGTATTGAAATCATCATCAAGGTGTCAAAAAATAATGATAAATGCAACAAAAATCACCATCCCTGGGACTCCTGGGTGGCTCTGTCAGGTGAGCATCTAACTCTTGGTTTAGGCATGGGTCGTGATCTCATGGGTTATGGGATGGAGCTCCCTTCAGGTTCTGTGCTCAGCCAGGAATCAGCTTGAGGATTCTCTTCCTCTGCCCCTCCTCCTTGCACACACACTCTCTTTCTCAAATAAATAAATAAACCTTTAAAAGAAAGTCACTAACCCTGATTCTTTTACACATTTTTGCCATGAATAATCCTTCAACTTCCTCCCTTCATCCTCCCTGTCCCTATTCCTTTTTCTTTCTCTCTCTGTTCCTCCTTTCCTCTTTCCTTCCTTTTTCCTTTCCCCAGTAAGTCATTGCTTTCCTTCATCCTCCTCTCCAACCTATCATCTGTTTAGTTCAGAATTACCTTTATAAAGGTAATTTTATAAGATACTGATTATAATACTCTGGTTGAAAACATGATATTACATATTACATACACAAGAAGAGCCAATCCTACCCCCAATTGTATTCCAGGTTATTGTTCCCATTGCATTTCTCCCCTCTTCTTTCTCAGTGTACCCTAAGCTTCAGAAACAAATCTGCAAAATAGTTCCCACGTGTCTTACACTTCCAGCCTCCACTGAGAAGGAGGCAGACTGTATTGCAGAAAAAGCAGGGTAATTAACATAATCAAGATAACAAACCTTTCCATCATTCTTGAAAGATTCCTCATGCCCTTCAGTAATTCCCTCCCTATCCCCAGAGAACTATGAATCTGTTCTCTGTTACTATATAATCATCAGATGAATCACTGTATTTCATGAAGAAATTCCCTGGGAAAAAGGAGAGAAAGATGGTGCCAGAGGAGTAGGACGCTAGGCTCATCTCCCACAAATACAACTAGATTACTATAAAATCATCCTAAATATCCCAGAAAATGACGTGAAGATGACACAACAAACTCCATAACTAAAGGAAAGAAGAAGCCACATTGAAGAAGGTAGGAAGTTTGGAGAGATTTAGGAGAGAAACAGATGATGGGTACTATAGAAGTGAGGGAGCCATGCTCATGGCAAAAGGAGAAGAGAGAGAGGAGCACACAGAGATACACACAAGGGGAATGCAACCCCAAAGCTCGTGGTTTGGAAAACAGGAGGAGCTGAATTTTTTGAGTTCTTTCAACCAGCGGGGCTGAAAGCCTGGTGTTTCAATGGTCAGTGTTTTAATGGCTTGTCTGGAATAGAGTCTAGAGGTCACTGCACTGTTCCTGGAGAGAAGGCAGGCAAAACACCCAGGGGCAGATAGCATGGAAGTGGCGATCTGAAGAACACCTGTGGCACACAGTGGGGGGTTGTTTGCTCTTCTCAGAGCTTATCCCTGTGAGACAGCATTCATACAGATATTTCTCCAGGAAGGAAAGAACTGGCATATGCCATTTCCCTCCCTCATCCCTCAGCATAAACACAAAGCTACCTGTGGGAAGCAGGACAGCATGGATACTGGCTGCCTAACTTGCTTTCACCAAGTCCCACCTCTGGGCACTCTGGTGGGATTGTCCTTCTCAGTCCAGCTTGCCTCAGTCCCAGCTCAGTGGGCCCCTCTCCCAGACCATTATAGACTCTTATCCCACCACATCTGCTGATCAGAGAGCTCTGCTGGCCATCAGTTCTGGTGGAATTGGTGTCAGGTCTTATTTTAGAGGTAGACCAGAGTACACCTGGTTAAATCTCACATTCAGGCAAGGGACCAAATACTGCTTAAAGTAGGCAAGGAGAGCCTCTGCAGACAATGGGCCTGAAGGACAGAGCAGCCAAAACACAACAGCAGAAATCTTCAGCACACATTGAAGACATTCCCTGAAGCACCAGGCTCTGGGCACTACATGACCTCTTCTTCATAAGACCATTACTTTCAGGAGCAGGAGATATAACTTGCTTTTCAAACACACAAAAGAAGGCAAAGATTTAGACAAAATATCAAAATGGAGGAATTTATCCCAAATGAAAGAACAAGATAAGACCACGGCCAGAGAGTGAAGCATAGAAAGATATAAGTAAGATGCCTGATGGGAAATTTAAAGGCATAATAATAAAGATACTCACTGACCTTGAGAGAACAATAGAAGACATCAGTAAGATCCTTATCATAGAGATAAAGGGTTTAAAAAGAATCAATCAGAGACAAAGAATACAATAAACATGATTGGAAATAGGCTTGATGCAATGAACAGCAGGTTGGAAGAAGCAGGGAAACAAATTAGTGACCTAGAAGACAAAATAATGGTCTATATTGAAGCTGAACATAGAAAGAAAAAGAAGAATTATACAACATGAGAATAAAGTTAGGGAACTCAGTGACTCCATCAAAAGTAATAGCATTTGTATTACAGGAGTCCCAGAAGAAGAAGAGAGATAATGGGGGAAGAAAATTTATTTCAAGAAGCATTGGCAGAAAACTTTCCTAACCTAGGGAAGAAAACAGACACCCAGATCCAGGAGACACAGAGAACCCCACCAAAATCAACAAAAGTGAGCCAACACCAAGACATATTGTAATTAAATTTGCAAAATATAAGAGTAAGAAGAAATCTTAAAGATAGCAACACAGGGGCGCCTGGGTGGCTCAGTGGGTTAAGCCACTGCCTTCGGCTCAGGTCATGATCTCAGAGTCCTGGGATCGAGTCCCGCATCGGGCTCTCTGCTCAGCGGAGAGCCTGCTTCCCTCTCTCTCTCTCTGCCTGCCTCTCCATCTACTTGTGATTTCTCTCTGTCAAATAAATAAATAAAATCTTAAAAAAAAAAAAAAAAAGATAGCAACACAAAGGATGTCTCTAACTTCTTTGGGTTGGGGGAGAGGGGTGGAAGAAGAGGGTGTAAGAGAATCTGAAGCAGGTTCTACACCCAGCAGAGAGCCTGATATGGGGCTCAATCTCACAACCCTGAGGTCATAACCTGGGCCAAATTCAAGAGTCAGATGCTTAACCAAATGAGCCACCTAGGCACCCCATAAGTCTCTAAATTACAAGGGAAGACCCATAAGGCCAGCTGCAGATCTCTTAATAAAAATCTGGCAAGTCAGTAGGGAGTAACATTTTATATTCAAAGTACTGAATGGGAAAAATCTGCAGCCAAGAATACTCTGTCCAGCAAGGCTATCATTCAGAATGGAATGAGTAATAAAGAGTTTCCTAGACAAACAAAAACTAAAGAAGTTGATGAGCATTAAACCAGCCCTGCAAGAAATATTAAAGAGGACTCCGAATGCAGAGGAGAGACCAAAAGTGACAAACATAGAAAGGATCAGAGAAAATCTCCAGAAACAATGACAAAACAAGTAATAAAATGGCACTAAATACATCTAAGAAGAATTAATGTGAATGTAAATGGACTAAACTCTCTAATCAAAAGACATAGTGTGTCAGAATGAATTAAAAAAGACCCATCTATATGCTGTATAATCTATATGAGACTCACTTTAGACCTAAACACACCTGCAGATTAAAAGTGAGGGATGGAGAAATATTTTTCATGCGAATGGATGTCAAAAAAAAAAAAAAAAAAGCCAGAGTAGCAATACTTATACTGGACAAACTAGATGTTAGAACAAAGACTGTAAAAAGAGACAAAAGGGGGCATTATATAATCATAAAGGGGACAAACCAACAAGAAGATAGAACTGTAAATCTTTATGTACCCAATATATGAGTACTCAAATATATATAAAGCAATTATTAGCAAACATAAAGGAGTTAATTGATAATGATACAATAATAGTAGAGGGCTTAAACACCCCACTTACATCAATGGACAGATCATTTAAAAAGAAAATCAACAAGGAAACAAAAAGACACACTGGACCAGATGGACTTAACAGATATATTCAGAACATCCCATCCTTAAATAACAGATATATAACATTCTTTTCAAGTGTACTTGGAATATTCCCCAGAACAGATCACACATTAAGTAACAAAACTGGCCTCAACAAATACAAAAAGACTGACATCACACCATGTACCTTTTCTAATCTCAATGTTATGAAACTAGTAGTCAACCACAAGAAAAAAATTTGGAAAGACCACAAATACATGGAGGTTAAATAACATGCTACTAAAAATTGAACAGGTTAACCAGGCAATCATAGAAGAAATAAAAACATTCAAGAAAACAAGTGAAAATGAGAGCACAATGATCCAAAACCTTTGGGATGCAGTACAAGTTCTAAGAAAGAACTATACAGCAATATAGCATATATAGCAATTCTTCTTTCTCAAGAAGAAAGAAAAATCTCAAATAACCTAAATTTATACCTAAAGGAACTAGAAAAAGAAGAACAAATGAAGCCAAAAGCCAGAAGGAAGGAAATAATAAAGGTTAGAGCAGAAATAAATGGAAAGAACTAAATATATATATATAACTCCTGGTTTTATTGAAAAAAAATCTCTATATATTTATATATAGAAAAAAAAATATCATATATATCTATATATATTAAAAATATATATCTATATCTATATCTATATCTATATCTATATTCAATAAAACCAGGAGTTAGTTCTTTGAGAAATTTAACAAAATTGGTAAACCTCCAGCCAAACTTTTCAAAAGAAAAGAGAAAGGACCCAAATAAATAAAATCACAAAGGAAAGAACAGAAAGAACAACCAACACCATAGAAATACAAACAATTATGAAAATATTATGAAAACCTATATGCCAACAAATGGTACAACTTGGAAGAAATGGATAAATTTCTAGAAATATATAAACTACCGAAGCTGAAACAGGAAGAAATAGAAAACTTGAACAGACTGATAACCAGCAAAGAAACTGAATCAGTAATCAAAACACCAACAAATAAAAGTCCAGGATCAGATGGCTTCACAGGTGAAATCCACCAAACATTTAGAGAGGAGTTAATACATATTCTTCTCAAACTATTCCAAAAATAGAAAGGAAGGAAAACTTCCAAATTCATTCTTTGATACCAGCATTACCCTGAAACCAAAATCAGATAAAGTCTCCACTAAAAAAGAAAGCAAGCCAATATCCTTGATGAATATGGATAAATATAAAAATTCTCAATAATATACTAGCTAACCAAATCCAACAATACAAAAAAAAAAAAAAAATCATTCACCATGATCAAGTGGGATTTATTCTTGGGTTACAAGGGGGGGCGGTTAATCTTTGCAAATCAATCAACTGATACATCACATTAATATAAGAAAGGATGAGAACCATATGATCATTTCAGAAAAACCATTTGACAAAGTATAACATCCATTCATTACAAAACCTTCAACAAAGTAGGTTTTAGTATATGTGCTGCCAAAGTGAGCACTCAACAAAGTAGGTTTAAAGAGAACATACCTCAACATAATAAAGGCCTTCTATGAAAAACCCCTACCTAATATTATCTCAAAGGGAAAAAACTGATACCTTTTTCTCTATAGTCAGGAGCAAGAGAGGGAATGTCCATTCTCACCACTGTTTTTTAAAGATTTTATTTATTTATTTGACAGACAGAGATCATAAGTAGGCAGAGAGGCAGGCGGAGAGAGAGAGGAGGAAGCAGGCTCCCTGCTGAGCAGAGAGCCCAATGTGGGGCTCCATCCCAGGACCCTGGGACCATGACCTGAGCCGAATGCAGAGGCTTTAACCCACTGAGCCACACAGGTGCCCCTCACCACTGTTTTTTAACACAGTACTGGAAGTCCTAGCCTCAGCAATCAGACAACAACAACAACAAAAAAAAAGGCATCCACCAAATCAGCAAGAAAGAAGTCAAACTTTCACTATTTGTAGATGACATGATACTCTATATGGAAAACCCAAAAGACTCCACCAAAAAACTGCTAGAACTCATAAATTAATTCAGTGAAGTCACAGGATACAAAATCAACATACTGAAACCTGTTGCATTTTTTATGTAGCAATAATGAAGCAGTGGAAAGAGAAATTAAGGCCCCCAAAATAAAATATCTAGGAATAAACCTAACCAAAGAGATGGAAGACCTGTACTCTGAAAACTATAAAATCCTGTTGAAGGAAACTAGAGATGGTATGAAGAAATGGAAAGACATTCCATGCTCATGGATTAGAAGAACAAATACTGCTAAAATGTCTATACTATCCAAAGCAATCTACACATTTAATGCAATCCCTATCAAACTATCACTAACATTTCTCAAAGAGCTAGAACAAACAACCTTAAAATTTATATGAAACACAGAAGACCCTGAAGAGTCAAAGCAACTTTGAAAGAGAAACGCACAGGTGTCACAATTCTGGACTTCAAGTTATACTACAAAGCTCTAATGATCAAAACAGTGTGGTACTGGCACAAAAATAAACACATAGATAAATGGAACAGAATAGAAAACATAAATGAATGTAGAACTATATGGTCAATTAATCTGTAGCAAAGCAGGAGAGAAGAATATCTAATGGGAAAAAGAGTCTCTTCAACAAATGGTTTTGGGAATATTGGACAGCAATATGCAAAAGAATGAAACTTGACCACTTTCTTATACCATAAACAAATATAAATTCAAGATGGATCAAAGATCTAAATGTGAGACTTGAAACCATAAAAGTCTTAGAGGAGAACACAGGCAGTAATCTCTTTGATATCAGCTGCAACAACTTCTTTTAGATATGTCTCCTGAGGCAAGAGAAATAAAAGCAAAAACAAACTATTGGGTTTAAATTAAAAATCTTCTGCATAGTGAAGGAAACAACCACCAAAACTAAAAGGCAACCTAAGGAATGAGGGAAGGTAAGTGCAAATGACATCTCTGATAAAGAGTCAGTATCTAAAACTTAAATAACAACACCGAAAAAATGGATAATCCAACTAAAAAAAAAAAATGGGCAGAAGACAAGAATAGACATTTTCCCAAAGAAGACACACAGATAGCCAACAAACACATGAAAAGATGCTCAACATCTCTCATTATCAGGGAAATGCAAATCACAATGAGATACCACCTCACCCATGTCAGAATGGCTTATGTCAACAACACAAGAAACAACAGCTGTTGGGAAGGATGTGGGAAAACAGGAATCCTCCTGCATTGTTGGTGGAAGTGCAAACTGGTAGGGCCACTCTGGAAAACAGTAAAACAGTATGGAGCTTCCTCAAAAGTTAAAACTGGAACTACACTATGATCCAACAATTACGTAAAGGATACACAAATTAAATTACACAAAGGATACAAAAAATAATAATTCAAGGAGATACATGCACCCTCATGTTTCTAGCAGTACCATCCACAATAGCCAAATTATAGAAACTGCCCAAGTGCCCATCAAATGAGGAATGGATAAAGAAGAGGTGGTGTGTGTGTGTGTGTGTGTGTGTGTGTGTGTGTACACACACATATATACACAATGGACTATTGCTCAGCCATAAAAAATGAAATTTTGCCATTTGATACAATATGGATAGAGCTAGAGAATATTATGCTAAGAAAAATAAGTCAGTCAGGGAAAGACAAATACTATATGATTTCACTCATATGTGGAATTTAAGAAATAAATTGAATGAGCAAATGGTAAAAAAGAGAGGGAGAAGCAAACCAAGAAACAAACTTTTAACTATAGAGAACAGGTTAATGGTTACCAGAGGGGAGGTGGGGTGGGGGAGGGGATGGGTGAAACAGGTGATGGGGGTTAAGGAGTGAGTTCATTGTTAGGAGCACCAGGTGAGGTATGGAAGTATTGAATCACTATTACAGTACACCTAAAATTAGTATTACACTGTATGTGAACTAACTGGAATTTAAATAAAAACTCAAGAGAGGGACACCTGGGTGGCTCAGTGGGTTAAAGCCTCTGGATTTGGCTCAGGTCATAATCCCAGGTCCTGGGATGGAGTCCCATATGGGGCTCTCCGCTGAGCGGGGAGCCTGCTTCCCCCCCTCTCCCTCTCTGTCTGCCTCTCTGCCTATTTGTGATCTCTGTCTGTCAAATAAATAAATAAAATCTTTAAAAAAAAAAAAAAACTCAAAAGAAAAAAAATCGAAACCCCCTATCTCACCCAGAAATAGGATTTATTTTAATTTAGTGGGCTCTACTTGGGAGTGCATGGAGTGCTGTAATGCATGGTAGCCACTGGTATTGGCCCTGCCCACTCTGCCTTGTCTCTCACTTAGTAGAGGCAATGCAGAGTAGCTTTATTTGAAAAAGAAACATTTTTTTCTGATTATAAAAGTAACACAAATTCACTGAAGAAAATATAATAAAAAAATGAAATTGCCTATAATCTCACCATCTAGAACACGTGTTAACATTTTGATGTTCTTATTGTCTTTTTTAATGCGGTTATAGACTGTGTCTGCTTCCCATATTCATATATTGAAGTGATAACCCTCAATAACTTAGAATGTGACTGAATTTGGAAATAAGGTTTTTAAAGAGATAATTCAGATTAACTGAGGTCATAAGGATCGGGCCCTAATCCAAAAGGACTAATATCCTTATAAAAAGAGGAGGGGCCATCAGGAATGGAAGTACATAGAGAACAAGCCACATACGGACGATGAGAAGACAGCTACCTGGAAGCCAAGGAGAGAGGCCTCAGGAAAATCTAACCTGCAGACACCTTGATCTTAGATTTACAACCTCTACAACTGTGAGAAAAATAAATTTCTGTTGTTTAAAACCTAAAAATTTTTTAAAAAGCAGCTTTGACAAAAATTCATCTCTGGTCTCTACAACTTAGCAGTTGTGGTGTATTGAGTAAGTTTTGTGTTTTGTTTTGTTTTGTTTTTTTTCAATTCCTCAGATTCCTAATGTATAAACAGAGATGATACACCATCTAGAATTATTGTGAGAAATAAATGAGATAACATATACAAACTGTTCATTAAGAGAACTCTGACATCTTGTCAACTTTAGTGATGATAGAGATGATCACACACCCCACCTTGCCCCTCCAGATCTGTTTCTTCTTTCTCTATTGGTTCTATATCCTAGGGGGCCAACAGTTGTGGACTTACTTAATCAGTGAACTCCTTTTTCTCTGTCTTCTGGCTGGTTCAGGCCAAAGGGAGGTTCCTGCAGGAGATGCAACAGTGGGAAGAAAGGGACCTGGGGGGTATTTATTCCCAATGCTCTGTTATCCTGTAGGGTAAAAGGCTGGCTTGCATTACTCCCTTTGAAAGCCACAGCTCCTATAATGCAGCCTTCTCTCATGACCACAGCTACTCTTCTCTAGAACCTGACAGCTCTCTTTGCTTGCTCCTTCTGACTAGGATCTCATGTCATTGCAGTGCCTTCTGTCCTGCCTGGATTCTAGCTGATAGAGTAATGATGATGATATTGTCTTTGCCTAAAATGTTAAACTCTTCTAAACCTATTGAGTCCCTACCCAGTCTTTGAAGAGTAACTAAAATGCCATCCTTTTGAGGGATTTATCAAAAGGTGACCTTAACTTCTTCTCCCAGATTCTCAATGCAATATGCTTGAAACTCAAATCTATTTTTTGACAAGTGGCAGAATCTGTATAATGGTGATCTGGTTCCTGCCTACAAAACTGTGAGCCTACTGGGGACTGCACACTGGGTCTTACTCATTCTTACACCTTGCAGCTGTTGGCACAGTGGTTCACTTGCGGACCTTGAAGGTAAGACTTTTTAAACTGAATACTTTTCTGAGCATGAGCTTTTTTTTCCCCTTAGTTCTTCATAATAAAGTTGAAATTTAGTCTCTCTGTTTTCTGTAGTTATCTCTCTGATTATCTCTTTACCTAGATTATTCTAATGACCTCAGAAGCTGACCCAACCAGCTGAAATCTTTTCTCCTAAAAGAACAAGTGAAAGTGGGCAACACTTATATAGGTATAACTTCTTTTTGCTGGTAAACATTTGAAACTTTTGCCTAACTTTTCTCAAAAAACTCTGTATTACTCAATGTACTCTTTTCCATAGTATCTTCTTTTTTTTTTTCCAGTCCATAATAATAACTGATATTTCCTTTCATTCATTACTCACCCAGGTATTTTTCTTTTGTATTAAGAAAATGATATGGGGGCACCTGGGTGGCTCAGTGGGTTAAAGCCTCTGCCTTCGGCTCAGGTTATGGTCTCAGGGTCCTGGGATCGAGTCCCGCATCAGGCTCTCTGCTCAGCAGGGAGCCTGCTTCCTCCTCTCTCCTTGCCTGCCTCTCTGACTACTTATAATCTCTATCAAATAAATAAATAAAATCTTTTTTTAAAAAAGAAATAAAATGTTATGTTGCTCATTTTTATCACAAAAAAAATAAGTATATTCTCCAAACAATTTCTGGTAGGAATTTAAAGGAAAAAAATCAGCTCATTTTTTATTAGCTTATTTTCTTTTTAATTATTAAGTCCAACAGATACTTTTTCAAACATTTCAAAAACTGGAAACCTAACAGATTTTACTTCCTCTAAATTGTGGTACTAAAACGAATATTCTAACTGTCAGGAACAAATTCTCACAGTGGATTATTGTGTATTTGTCACAGCAGAATCAATGTCACTATATTTAGAAGGAAGCAATATCAAGTATGAGAGCCAATACCACTACTGTGTTATTTCCAACTTGGCTATTGAGAGGCTAAATGTTGCCACCTTGGGATGTATAATGAGAAAGGACCTCATTCTTTCAAAATAATCCAGGAGCATTTGCATCGAGTGCCTACTTTCAGGCTAACTTTTGACAATCAGTTCTTTATGGTAAACTCACTTCATATAATGAATGTTGCTACTGTAAATATGGCAAGGATGAATTTTTCACCCATAAGTGACTTGCAAGGGCCTCTGGAATAGTTGTTGGAAGGTATGGAAGAACGAAACTGTTAACACGACACTGAAACAGCTGCCCATTTTTTCAGTGCAAAATGCCAGGAGGAAAATACCTTTGGACTTGGCCTATGAACTTGGAACTGAGGAATGTCATATGGAGCTGATGAGAGGAGATTCTATTCTTAATTGGATTAAAAGAGATCTAATTTGATGAAGAGGCATAGAAAGGCACCTCTTCAAAACAAATCCCTGCCTAGAAAACTAAGGCAGAAGCTCCTGATTGGATTCACTGATATTTTAATACTCTGTGGGCTTCAAACTTTCTAAGAACACTAAATGTGTATTAAGGTAACTTGCATATTTAATTCAAGCTATTTTATTTTGTATTCTCCCATAGGCTCTAGAAACACTGCATTATTATTCAACATTGATATATTACCATGTGTCTTCCCAACTGAAATAGAACTGGGTCCTGCCGCAAGTGCTCCTTCCGAAACTTCTAGTGCAGCCAAGCAGTATCTTGCTTCTTGCTTTTTCAGGGAGTCCAAGACCATAACCTTCCCTGACGGTCTCAATGTCCCCTCTAAGTTAATTCACCCATTATTCTTTATCACTCACAAACTCCTTCGTCTTACTAACTCTTCCTAAGAATGGGAAATCCATTAGATTTATATCTATCGCTCCTAACTGTTCCCGTAGTTTAGAAACACAATCTGTCTCTCATACACATTCATTTGAGAAATAAAAGGATGATAACGAAATGGGATTTCTACATTATTGTGCTTGTTCATTGAAGACAGTTTCAGACACTTATTTTTAGAGTATGAGATATTTCTCATTCTACCAAGTTTTAGTCATAAGCTTTGGGGTATGTTAGATGACTTTTCTTCACTTCCCACATCCCTATCAATAATTAAAAGCCCCCTCATTTGTGGTATGACCGCTTTTTCTTCCTTCCTTTACATGTTTTACTTTACCAACCATATGTAGACTAAAGATTACTCATTTCTTTATTCATTGAACCAAAAAACATTTATTAAGTAACTACTGCTGATTGGAAAGTCACCACGGTTACTTCACTGCTTGTGTACATCATAGTACATAATTCTTTTAATCATGCCAACAGCTTTCTAATTATTCTCCCATGGCTCTACTTCCTCCTGTACCAGAAATCTATTAAAATCCTTTTCACTTTTTTTGCTTCCAAAATTTCAATGACATACAATGTCCACTGGTTTTGATTTATATTCAAGATAGCTAATACATGGCTACTGCCTATCTATCCAACTTTGACTCCCATGATTGCCAAAAGTACTAAATGTACTAAATCTATGATAACTTCTAGCCAGAGCTTGTAGCATATTATTCCCTATATGCATTTTCTATTTTTTCACCTCAGAACAATAAAGTTATATTTTTAAATCAATTAAAAAAAACAGGTGAAAACAATAACTTTCTATCTTCACCCAGATTCTTAGTATGTATGATTTTCTTTGACATTTCTCAGCAAACATGAGGCTATTTGCAGCATTTCCCAAGCAAACTGTTCCTCTTGTTATTTTCCATTTATTCTTTAAGGTCCAAATTAAACATATAATTAGGACAAACATGCTTTCAATAAAAAGGTATAGTGAAAGAGCTATTTTAATCCTTTCTTCCCACCAATGCCAGTCTAAGTAAAAGAAAGTGGACTAGCCAAAATTCTATCAAATAATGAGTTTTCACCTTCATTGCTTTTTTGAGACTTGAATCATATAGACTTCATGATGGTTCTATAGTCCATACAATCAGGAGATCCACCAGCAATAGCCTCAGCTAATCTCTTTATCTCCGAGGTGGATACAGGTTACTCACTTAATTTCCAATTGCAGGGCTAAGTATTATAAGTAAGAGGATATGATACCACATTTTTGTTTCTAGGGGTGTGTGTGTGTGTGTGTGTGTGTGTATGTTTAAAATGCATTCAGGATGGTTTGCAATGATGAATAAACTCTCATGATAAGATAAACAGAAAAAAAAGAAGAGAAAAAGTGAAGACAGAAGAAGAGAAGGAAAACAAGAAAGAACAAAAGAAGAAGGAAGGAAGGCCAGAAGGCAGAAAAATTGAGGCAAAAAGGAATATGGAGAGGGAGATGAACCACGAGAGACTGTGGGCTCTGAGAAACAAACTGAGGGTCTTGGAGGGGAGGGGGTGGGGGATGGGTAAGCCTGCTGGTGAGTATTAAGAAGGACACACACTGCATGGAGTACTGGGTGTGGTGCATAAACAATGAATCTTTGAACAATGAAAAAATTAAGTAAATTTTTTTTAAAAAGGAATATGGTAAAAAAGTATGAAGCCAGAGTCAGAGTAAGGTTATGGAACAAGCCACTTATGATTAAAAAAAAATAATAATAACTTCTTTGTAAATCAGCAAGTTGGAGCAGAAGGGGTAACCTCTCATGTATAAGGGTTTCATTCAAGGTTATTCGTGCTCTTTAATGAATGACTCTATTTGAAAGCAAATGATTGCACCAAACTAAACACAAGTATTGAGGTTTCAAAGCTCACCTAGCTCCCTGTGCCAAGATGCTGCTCATCACAGAGAAGAGGTTTCTAAGGCCACAGCACAGCACACAGTATGAGAAGTGGAACTTGGATTTGGTGCCAACACTTGCAAATTTTTTTAAGGGTTCCTGCTAATGTGCGGCAGATAGCAAAACAAGTGTGATAGTGTGTGAAATGACACATGCTGGAGGAAAGGGTGGAAGCGGGAGGCAGGGAAGTGAAAAATGGTTCTATTTTAAGAGGATGCTTAATTTCATTATGATCGACCATTAGCCTTTTTCTTACTTTACTATTTACTGTACTTTTCCAAGTAAGTATTGCCTAAGTTTCACCTTAAAGCCTCGTGGAAGGAAAGAGACCGTAAGAGTCACTCTAATGAAGCCTTCTTACTTGGCTAAGACATCCTAATAGAACAAAAACTTATAAAACAATGTGTATGTAAAATAGTGTACAGGCAGCCCAATCCTTGATCTGGTAAAACAAGTCATGATGGAGTAGTAGGAGACACAGAGGGAGAGAGAGAAGGGGATAAAGACAGAAAAGAGAAGCAATCTGATTATTTTACTAACTTCCTTAAAATTCTTTCAACAGCCCTGTGGTCTATAAAGGAAGGTAGTGCTGAGTGACTGCTGGGTAAGACTGGCACTTGTTTTTGGAATAGACAGTCTGGGTTCAAATCCTGTCAGTAACTCACTGATATTTGGACATACAATTTATTCCCTTTAAAATTTAGTTTCTTCACAAGATAGGATCAGGAGGGAGACAAACCATAATACTCTTAATCTCACAACACAAACTGAGGGTTGCTGGGGGGTTGGAGGGTAGGGAGAGTGTGGTTGGGTTATGGACATTAGGGAGGGTATGTGCTATAGTGAGTGTGTGAAATGTGTAAGCCTGAGGATTCACAGACCTGTATCCCTGTGATGAAGTCCCAGAACCTTAAGTCAGGTTCGGTGTGGTGAGGAGGTTCGGAGCCGACGACTAAAGAAAGAATTCTTAAGACGTCATTGGTGCAAAATGGTGGTTTATTAAAGCACGGGGACAGAACCCGTGGGCAGGAAGAGCTGCTGCCCCGGGTTGTGAAGGTGGGCATGTTATATACCCCACGGTTGGGGGGAGGTGGTGAAGGAATGGGGGATTTCGACAGAGTTCTCACATGCTAGGGAGGGTCTACAAGGTGCCGGGGGGGGGGAGTCTTTGCCATTATGGCTTGACTAATGTCGTCTTTAGGTCAAGCACTTACATCAAGATAATGGGGGATTCTTGGTGGGGCATTATGATCTGGCTATCATTTACATTCCTTTCTACCCCAGTCTCCTCCAGTTTATGGTGGGAGGGGGACATTAGGGCTTCAGGAACCAAGAGTTATTCGCCTCTGGAAATTTGTGCTATTGATAAGGTAACCTCCCTGTTTAGGTCTCTAGGACATCTTGTAGGGCAAGGGAGATTCCTGTTCTGCAGGATTGTGATCCCTGCAAGTTAACTATTTATTGTTTTATGGCAGTCAGGGGTGCCTGAGGAATGCTACACATATGGAGGGGAGCGGGTGAAGAGGGGGTGCAAGGCGCCAGCTTTTGCTTTGTCCTCAGCCAGCCTCCTGCTCCCTCATCACCTGGAGCAAATAAGACACTATATATTAATAAAAATAATTTTTAAAAATGTAGTTTCTTCATATATAAAAAAATTTATATTTACCTCTATATGATTGCTTAACTGAGATCACTTTATAGAGCACTTAGTACAGTGTATGCCAAATAAGAAATATTTGAGAAAATCTTGAGTATTATCATTATTATTAGTTGGAACATGGGACTGGTAGATCTGAAAGAGCCTGAAGATTACTCTTTTACTTACAGATGAAGGGACTTGGGCTCAAGGATGTTTCTCAACTTTCTCAAAGTCACCCAAGCAGGAAGATGGTCTTTTGTTCCACAGTCTATAGCCCTTGTATGACAAAGGAGAACAGCTTGCTTGAATAGTGTTAAATGGTTCAGCATATATCCCAGTTGAGATTCCAATACAAAGAATTCAGCTTTTTAAAAAAGCTTACAATTCAGGTTTCTTACTTCAAAGCAGACTCAACAAATGTGCAAGTGTGTGTGTGTGTGTGTGTGTGTGTGTGTGTGTGTGTGATATTTCAAAGCCATTGTAAAGGAGAACACAGCACTAAAACTCACATAGAAGGGGGCTCAGGACACCATGAACAATAGGGCATGCTGGTACTATCATTTTCCTTCTCCTGAACTGACCATATTCATTGCATGGAAGGGATGTCAGACCTCACATGGCCCATTAGTTTTATTTCCACTAATGATGAAACTGAGAACCAGAGAGATAAAAATCATAGACTTTGTTATTAAGAGAGAGAGAGCATGAGAGAGAGGAGAAGTTGGAGAAAGAAGAGGAAGGATGAAGGAAGGATACAGAACAGAACAAAGGTTAAAATGTTATTCAGCCTTCTTAATAATTTATTCTTCATTTTATTTTGTAATATGTATATAATTAAATTACTATAAGCCAGAAACCTCTCAGAGTTGAACAGTTGTTTGTTTTATGGGGATTTTCTGTTAAAACAAGACACTTCTCAATAGAACTGCCCTATGACCCAGCAATTGCACTACTGGGTATTTACCCTAAAGATACAAACGTAGTGATCCAAAGGGGCACGTGCACCCGAATGTTTATAGCAGCAATGTCCACAATAGCCAAACTATGGAAAGAACCTAGATGTCCATCAACAGATGAATGGATCAAGAAGATGTGGTATATATACACAATGGAATACTATGCAGCCATCAAAAGAAATGAAACCTTGCCATTTGCGACAACATGGATGGAACTAGAGCGTATCATGCTTAGTGAAATAAGTCAAGCAGAGAAAGACAACTATCATATGATCTCCCTGATATGAGGAAGTGGTGATGCAACATGGGGGCTTAAGTGGGTAGGAGAAGAATCAATGAAACAAGATGGGATTGGGAGGGAGACAAACCATAAGTGACTCTTAATCTCACAAAACAAACTGAGGGTTGCTGGGAGGAGGGCGTTTGGGAGAAGGGTGTGGGATAATGGACATTGGGGAGGGTATGTGCTTTGGTGAGTGCTGTGAAGTGTGTAAACCTGGTGATTCACAGACCTGTGGGATAAAAATATATGTTTATAAAAAATAAAAAATTTTTAAAAAATGCCAAAAAAAAAAAAAAAAACAACAAGACACTTCTCATGTTAAAATAAAAACGCTGAGAGTCATTAACAGGACTGCAGAGGCATGAAGATAAGAATGTTACCCTGACCACCTGAAAGGCTATTGAAATTTTTTGCTCAACTGAAAACAAGCCTATGGTAAAACAACAACAACAACAACAAAACCAAAAACAAACAAACAAACAAAAAAACGAGTGCCAGAACTATGAGTCTCATGAGATTTCCTATCACTTAAGCTTGGCATTAATGAGGATGTGAGGCTGTTGCTTCATGAACTGCCAGTGGCTTGTTATTTCCAAGATGAAGACCCACAAAACAGAGGAAAGGGAAAGTTTGTTCTTGGTTAGAATCTCTACTGGAAAACGTTGAACAACAAACACAGTAAAGGGAAAATGCATGGTATATGTTTTACTTGTTTTTTGTCACAACATAAACTCTGACAATTTATTCTGATATCCTGAAATTCCAATCCTTTTTATTCTAATATAAACTTGAAAAGTCAATTGTTGGGCTATAATTTCAACATTTTTCATAGGATACTTCTGCAAATGAGGTAAAGGTGCATAGCAACACAGTAATTAATTGATGATAAAAAGGTCTATTTCTCTTACAAATAAATAGCTTTCCCCTCAGAGTAGACATGTAGGACAACCAAAACTGGCTGAGATTCAAAAAGTTGCTAAGAGGTTCACAGACACACACCTCTGAAGGCTGCTAGCTGTGAATATTCTCAATGCCAGCTGCCTGTTGCTGGGAATTCTTTTTTTTTTTTAATATGACAACATATTATTACAAATCATTTGAAAGGGGAGACTATTCTAAAAAACCAAATTTATACATCTTATAACTGAGGTATACAAAAACATGATCAGATCATTTATATTAAAATCAGACATACCCAAGAAATAATATTTAACGAACTACATGCTCCTCTTTTAGGCCTTATTTCAAAATCTCCCAAGGATCTAGAGGGGCAAAATAATTTTCTCCTTAGTTTCTCCCCCAACCCCATTGTTTCTTATTGTGGTAAAATATACATACAATAAAACTGACCATCTTGGCCATTTAGCTGAAACTCTATAATTTTGACTACTCTTTTTTTTTTTTAAGATTTTATTTATTTATTTGACAGACAGAGATCACAAGTAGGCAGAGAGGCAGGCAGAGAGAGAGAGAGAGAGAGAGAGAGAGGGGAAACAGGTTTCCTGCGGAGCAGGGAGCCCGATGCGGGGCTCGATCCCAGGACCCTGAGATCATGACCCGAGCCGAAGGCAGCAGCCCAAACCACTGAGCCACTCAGGCGCCCCAATTTTGACTACTCTTAAGTACTTCATATAAATTGAGTCATAGAATATGTCTTATTGTGACTGGCTTATTCCACTTAGCATAATGTCCTCAAAGTTGGTCTATGTTGTAGCATATGTCAGAATTTCCTTCCTTTTTAAGGTTGAATAATATTCCATTATATGTATGCACCACATTTTGTTTATCCATTATCTGTTCATGTACACTTGGGTTGTTCTCATGTTTTAGCTATCATGAATAATGCTATGAACATAATGCAAGATATCTCCTCAAGACTCTGCTTTCAGAATACATGAAACAAGATGGGATCGGGAGGGAGACAAACCATAAGAGACTCTTAATGTCACAAAACAAACTGAGGGGGGTCAGGGGGAGGGGGGTAGGAAGAGGGTGGCTGGTTTATGGACATTGGGGAGGGTATATGCTATGTGAGTGCTGTGAAGTGTGTAAACCTGGAGATTCACAGACCTGTACTCCTGGGGCTAATAATATGTTTATTAAAAAAAAAAAATTTCTTTAAAAAGACTCTGCTGTCAATACATACGGGTATACACCCAGAAGTGGAATTTCTGGATTATACAGTAAATCTATTTTTCATTCTTTGAGAAACTGCTATGCTGCTTCCTATAGCAGCTGATTATAAATTATCTACATCCTCACCAACACTTGTTTTGTTTGATAGTAGTTATCCTATTGGGTATGAGGTGGTATCTCATTGTGGGCTTGATTTGCATTTGCCTAATAATTTGTGATGCTGAGCATCTTTTCATGTGCTTATTTGATAGCTGAATATCTTCTTCGGAGAAATGTCTATAGTCCTTTGCCCGTTTTTGAAGTGAGGTATTTGGGTTTTTGTTGTTGTTGAGTTTTAGCAGTGCTCTACATTCTGGATATTAATCCTTTATCAGATATATGGTTTGCAAAAATTTTCTCCCATTGCCTTCTCTTCAAGATAGTAGCTTTTGATGTATAAAATTTTTAACTTTTCATACAGTGTAATTTATTTTTTCTTTTGTTATCTATGCCTTTAATCTTATATCCAAGAAATCATTGCCAAATCCAAAGTCATAAAGATTTTGTTCTATACTTCCTTCTAAGAATTTTATTTTCTTGCAACTTACACTTAAGTCTTTGATTCATTTTGAGTTAATTTCTGTATATAGTGTTAATAAAGGTCCAATTTCATTCTTTTATATATGGATATCTAATTCTACCAGTACCATTGGTTGAAAAGACTCTTCTATCCCCACTGAATAATCTTAGCATTTTTGTCAAAATCATTTGATCACATATGAGAAGGGCTATTTCTGGGTCCTCTGATCTATTCCATTGACACATATGTCTGTCTTCATACCAGTTACATACTATTTTGATCACCATAGTTTATAGTAAGTTCTAAAATCAGGAAGTGTGAATGCTCCAACTTTGTTCTTTTTCAATATTGCTTTGGCTATTTGAAGTTCCTTGAAGTTCCATATAAACTTTAGGATGGGTTATTTAATTTCTGCAAAAAAAAATGCCTTTCGGATTTTGATAGTTATTGCATTCAACCTGTTGATTACTTTGGGTAGTACTGACATTTTAAGAATTTAATTTTTTTTTTTAATAATTTTCACCTTTTTTTTTTTAAAGATCTATTTATTTATTTATTTGACAGAGAGAGATCACAGGTAGGTAGAGAGGCAGGCAGAGAGAGAGAGAGAGAGAGGGAAGCAGGCTCCCTGCTGAGCAGAGAGCCCGATGTGGGACTCGATCCCAGGACCCTGAGATCATGACCTGAGCCGAAGGCAGCGGCTTAACCCACTGAGCCACCCAGGCGCCCCGAGAATTTAATTTTTTCAATTCATGAACATGGCATATCTTTTTTAGTTGTGTCTCCTTTATTTCAGGAATTCTCTCTAGTTTTTATCATACAAGTCTTTTCTCCCCCAGGGTTAATTTCTAAGTGTTTTGTTATTTTGATGCTATTGTAAATGAAACTGTTCTCATATTCAGTAATCAGATACCTCCCAGCAAAGAAAATCCCTAGACCTAATGGCTTCACTAGTAAATTTTTCCAAACAATTAAATAACTAACACCAATCTTTCTTAACATTTTCTAAAAAATTGAAAAGAAGAGAATACGACCAATCTCTGAGTTCAGTTTGCCCTAAAACCATAGCCAAGGACCTTAAAAGAAAATAAAACTAAAGACCAATATTGATACAAAATCCTCAGGAAAATTGAATTCAGTAGCATCTTAAAGGATTATACACCATGACCAGATAGAAATTATTCCTGGAATTCAAGAATGGCTCACCATGAAAATGGATCAGTGTAATATACCACATTGACAGAATGAAGGGAAAACAGATGCATGGTCATCTTAATAGATGCAGAAAAAGCATGTGACAAATCCACTACTCTTTCATGATGAAAACACTCAACATAGTAGGAATAGAAGAAATTACCTCAACTTAATAAGGCTATATATTAAAACACCCTACCAAAAACATCATGCTCAGTGGGGATGGACTGGAGCTTTTCCTTTAAGATAAGGAAGAAGGTAAAGATACCCATTTTTGCCACTTCTGTCAACAGAGTATTGTATCTAGCCAGAACAATTTGACAAAGAAAGGAAATTTAAAAATATATATATATCCAACTTGGAAAGGAAGAAGTAAAATGATCATTGTTTGCAGATGGTATGATCTTATGCATAAAAAAACCCTAAGGATTCCACCCCCCCCCACCAAAAAAACCCTGTTAGAAGTAACAGGTAAATTCAGCCAAGCAGCAAGATATAAAGCCAATGCCCCCCAAATTAGTTGTATTTCTATATACTAACAGTGAACTATGTGAAAAGGAAATTAGGAAAACGGCTCCTTGGCTTTTTAAGACTTCACATAAAAAATATATTTGTAGAGCTAAAAACAGAAAGCAACATACAAAATATGCATTATGAAATTTGAATTTTCATTGAAAAATGTAACTCTCATAATAAGCTTTTAATTCATTTCCATTTTTTCTTTAAATGATAAGTAGAATAATTTAATTTTAGATATGTTGAGGTTTGTCTTCACTTTATGGTTGGAAAAGTGGCTTGTCCAAGTTTTCACAGCTGGGTCTTTATTCATAGTCTATGCATCTGCTTTTCTCCCCATAAAATGCACATACACAACTACAAGCGAATGGAAGTAAAGAATAGAGAAAGGAGAACTCTAATACACAAACATTTTTTCCTCTTAGCTCTTTCTCTCAGTAGCTCTACAGAAATGGAAAAATCATTGTTTTCTTTGGGATTGATTTTCCTTCTTAGGAGGCGGAAAAATGGAGGTGACACTACCAGTGTCACCTTTTCTGAACAGGTTGCCACTGTGGTTTTCCAGCTGTGCTCCACCATGATGAATTCAAGAGACTACTTCAGAAATGAAAACTGGGGACTTGGATGTAGGTAGATTTAGGGTGTTATTTGCTATGCAGGTGGAGCATGGATTGTCCCTTCCCATTTCATATATACTTCATGAAGAGTCTAAGCTTATGTGTGTTATAAATTGATACTTGATTATAAAGTTCATTGGAAGTCAGAATTCTGCCACTAATGTTGATTATTATGATGATCCGAAGGACTGGCGCTTTGAAAAGAGGCTTTACAAAATATAAGAGGTATTAGTATTATAATTTAATCAGTATTAATTTAATAATAATTATTTAATTCCAATATTAAAAGGGTTTCTTAATAAACTGAATCACAAAGCTGCCACCTCTGAGACATATATTAGCACTGAATCAGCATTGCACATAATCAAAACAGCAGTTTGTCTTATTTATAAATTATTTTTGGCCAGTGAGGGGAACAGACTCCATAAGATTTTTACCTCAAGATTTCCTATTCTAGACTTTCAACTACCAAAATTAAAAAATGATAAGACTTTTAAAACTATGCTTTGTTAATGTTCTTGGCAGTGGGGGAGGCAGTTCCTGAGTTTTAAGACTTCATTTATTTCCAAGATCCACAAGACTATGTAGTTCTCCCCTATTCATTCTGATCCAGCTCTTAAAGCAGACAGAAACCCATAAAACTACTGATTAGCTGAAACATTATATATATATATATATATGTATATATATATACATATATATATGATAGATGATACATATATATGTATGTTTATTTAAATATGCATATATAAATAGAGATGTTTCAAAATAGTTTCCTTCAGTATGTGCTTGCTAGCCTTTAGAATCTTTCCAAAAGAAGAGGGCAACAGTCTCAATCAGTTTGAGCTGCTATAACAATTTACAGTAGAACCTGGGTGGCTTAGAAACAAATGTTTATGTCTCATAGTTCTGTAAGCTGGAAGTCCAAGATCAGGGTGCAGCATGGTCAGGCTCCTAGTGAGTACCCTCCTTCTGGTTTATAGAGGGCCACCTTTTTGCCATACCCTCACATGGTGGAAACAGAGCCAGCTAGCTCTCTGGCTTCTTCTTCTTTTTTAATCTGTATAGCTTTCTTTTATTATATAGCTCATTATGGATCCATTTGTTTCTTTTTTAATTAATTTTTAAATTTTTTTATAAACACATATTTATTTTTATCCCCAGGGGTACAGGTCTGTGTCTCTGGCCTCTTCTTACAAAGTCACCAATCCTTATTGTGAGGGCTCCACCATCATAACCAGATTACCTCCCCAAACACCTCCAAATATTATTACATTGGGATTAGAGTCCGAGCACAGGAATTTTGAGGGGACACAGACATTCAGTCCACTGCAGCAGTGAGGAGGCTGACGTTTGGTAATGGTTTTTCAAACCATGAACTGGTTTAGAATAAGGAGATCAGTGAAAGTGTGCCTTAGCAACTGTGAATTTAACATTTTCAGTTCCAACTATTAGCTTCAAATCCTGAAAGTCCATGATATGTAGTAATCTGATAGGTTTCTGAATTTGAATCATCTTCTGCTGGGGGTAGAGGGGAGGTAGACTGGGGGGGGGCAGGGGACTCACCCCTGAAGTGTGGCAATGAGTTATTTATTAACGAGTAAACCAAGCTAACAATGCTATAGCCTCATCTCCAGTCTGCTTCACTGTTCTGTGTTTTTTGCTACAGAAGTAACTGATGTTTGTCTCTAAGAAAATAATGGTTTTACACCAATAATATATCCTCAGGAAATCATTAAGGACATGCATTAATATTTTTGAGTAGAAAATTATTGAAAAGTTATTTATTATAGTGGAACATTAGAAACAACTGGGATTCAAAAATAAGGGTCTATTAGAGTAAAGATACCGAATGTCTAGACAGTGGAATCTTATGCCTAAAAAATGATATGTTGAAAATTATTTAATGGAATGGAAGGTTAGTCATTAATTATACTGTTAAACAACAACGGAGTACAATACATGTAACAGGAGAGTGAGATAAACATAGAACAGATAAGAAAACTTAGATATGTCCCCAAATCCCTTATGATAGCAAATTCTTCAAAATGCATTTAGAATATAAATCTGCATGCTAGTTCCTTCTGTTTTTAGCCTCCAGCTTGTCTATTTCCATAGTTGACATACTAAAAACTTTTTTAAAGACAGCAGTCATGGTAATGTGTTTAAAATGAAATCTGGATGTTAACACTTCCCAAAACCCTCGACGGCATCCCAGCACATTGACTATACATTCTAAACTCTTTACGCCCTGCAGGAATGACCTGCCCCGTCTGCCGTCTTGTTTTATGACGTTCTTCCCAGAGTTCACTCAGCACCTATCACGTTAACACTCTTTTAAGCTTTTCCCCAAATCAGGATCTCTGAATTTGCTCTCCTTTTTTCGGAAATATTCTCCATTTGCTCATTCCTCAGGTCCCATCACTCAGCTTAAATGCCATTTCTTCAAATACACTCACAATCGTACCTAAAGAAAGCCATGCTACAGCCTGTCTCATTTTCCATAAAAACACTTTCCTCAATTTTTATTTTTCTATGTTGGCCTTTACAGGATAATTATTAGACAGTAAGTTCCATGAGCGTCATAATCATATTTGTTTTACTCATTATTATACAATCGCTGACACTCAGTAGGTTCTAAAAATAATTATACATAAATTTATAAACAAAATTCTTATCTTTTTTTGTATATTCACATGAACTATAACCAGGATCTCTAGTATAATCAGAAAAATCAAGAATAGTTTAAGATATTATTCAGGTTTTACTTTTTGCAGAATACAAAATGTCCTATTAAATCAAAGGCTTGAACAAAATTAGCTCCATTTATCTTTATAGTTTTTATTCTATTGAAAAAAGTGATTTTAAGTTTTGAGAGTTTTAATTTTATTCAAAGGGTTTATCAAAATCTTAGACAAAATACTCCTGGCACTCTTACGTGACAGTAGTAATGACAGCAGGTATATGAATAATCTAATCTGGCTTCTCTGTAAAGTAAGCCAAATAAAACAATAAAATTATAACCTTTTAGTAAAATTAAAATTTTCTGTTAAGTAAAATACTTCGTCATTTTCCACTTTAGTTAAATATGCTTGATTAATAAGCTTGGATAGAAGTTATCATTATCATCACCAGCATTTCTGGAAAAGAACAGAATTGCTAGTTTTTCTCCTTTGTGGTTCTTGAATTTAAAACACATGCAAACACACACACACACACACACACACACACACACTGTTTCTCAGAACATTTTGAACATCAACCATTTACTAAAGTGTGTCATCACCTCACTATCACTTAATATAGATTTTTAAATTAAATTTGCTTCAAGAGATATTACCTTTTGTGGAGCATTAATTATTTTTAGAGAGAGATAGGGAAACTCAAAATACCAAGTGCTCCAGATGAATTACAATGAGTGGATGCCTTCTACCCCAGCATATGTAGTTCCAAATCCTGTATGAGAGACCCTCAAAATGTCTACCAAGGAAAAATTTTGACATGTTATCTCTTCACTGTAAGTATCTTAGAAAAGGTCAGAGTCTGTCCAGGAAGAAATGAAGAGTAGAGTGATTTTGCCCAGAGAGCTGCACATTCTACGAAGTTGCTTTTACTAAACTATATTTAAGCTGTGAGTGCTAAGATAAAGCCATGGTTTTTAAGCATAAAGTTTTTAAATGAATGCACACATTTTCCTACTGTACCTTCAAAGATGAGAAATTATATTCTCTGTGCTAATAAAAAGAAATACACGGACATTCACATATGTATATACCCTCATACCCCTTTACAAGTATACAATTTACTCTAAGTATAGAGTACATAACTGTGTAAGTTGAAGACATGACCCTTGGCCCAGTGGGAAGTAAAAATCATTACCCACAGAAACTTTTTCTTGCCATATAGTAAAGAGTTCAGCTAAACGGACTCTTTCACTTACACACTGATCTGAAATTTATAAAAGATGTCAGCTGGGGAACACCTGGGTGGCTCAGTTGGCTGGATGACTACCTTCAGCTCGGGTCATAATCCCGGAGTCCCGGGATCGAGTCCCGCATCGGGCTCCCAGCTCCACGGGAAGTCTGCTTTTCTCTCTGACCTTCTCCTTACTCATGCTCTCTCTCACTGTCTCTCTCTCAAGTAAATAAATAAAATCTTAAAAAAAAAAAAAAAGATGTCAGTTGGGGAAATGTCTAATCTGTAAAGAACTCTGATAAAGCCAAACTGCCTGATTTTCTGGAGCATGGTATGGGTAGAGAGGGAAATTTTAAGTCAATGTGTAGGTTAAATCAAGCTCTATTAGGAATGGCTACAGTTCAGTGGGGTTCAGCCCTATTCCATTAACAGACAACATTATTAAAACCAACACAGTCCTAGGCTTTGGTTATATAGAGATGAATATGTTTTCAACTGGTCTGAAAGAGTTTCTAGTCTCACAGGGAGAGATGCAAATACACAAAGATAATTATAGTGCAGTGTACCACATAACTAGATAGGGTTGGAATCTGGAATTGGTCTGGAAAGATGAATTATAGATTTGTGTATAAACTTAGAACTAAGAAGTAAGTTATCAACACTGTAGGAGAAAGGAGTTAATATGTTCCTCCAGGGTTGCTCTGCATAAAGTTATTTATGTAAGATTCTTAAGAGTGAAAAAAATACTTTAAGGGGAAAAGAAAAGGTAAGAGGAGAGCAAAGAGGTAGCCATATAATTGCACACTTGGTAAAGAAATACTCCACTTTCTCATTATTCATCCAAATCAAGGCAGAAAGTTAGATAGAGAAGGAGAATGAACAAAATACAGATGAGACCCAATTTCAGTGATTCCAAGAATGATAGAGAAAGAAACAAATTTTCTGACATAATGCTCCCATAACTTTCTTCTTCTTTGGATTTCATCATAACTAAAGAAATTTTAAAATAGGAAAAAAACGAATTATGTTCTCTTCCAGCTATCAGGTGCCGCATATAGTCCTCATTGACATCTCAAGATTTGATGTTGGTTTGTCAATGCCAATGAGCCAACATCTGACTCAGCTATTTTAGAGTTTGGTGCCATATAAGACAATAAATAAAATACAGCTAGTATCCTAAGGCTGTAAGTCTAAAATACAGATCTCTGATCTTAAACTCCCAGACTGACTTATCAAGTAGAATCACCAACATGTGGAGATTCCTGGCATTCATATTTTTCATGCATTTTCCCCCACTTCTTCAATTTTATTTTTTTTTCTTTCCCAAACAGATGAGGAGATAAATTGATTAAAAACAAACAAACAAACAAACAAAAAACCAAAAAAACAGGGGCACCTGGGTGGCTCAATGGATTAAGCCTCTGCCTTTGGCTGGGGTCCTGGTCTCGGGGTCCTGGGATTGAGCCCTGCAGGGGCCTCTCTGCTCAGTGGGGAGCCTGCTTCTCCCTTTCTCTCTGCCTGCCTCTCTGCCAACTTAAGATCGCTCTCTCTCTCTCTGTCAAATAAATAAATAAAATCTTTTTAAAAAAATTTAAAAAAAAACATCAAAGTATATGGGAGACAGTAAATATTCAGATTAATTTGAAGATGACCACAAGAAAAATTGAGAAAGAAAATAGCTCTAGGCAGAAAAAAGCACAAATAAAGATTTGGCAGTGGAACAGTTTATATGTAGACTAGAAAAGAGAACAGAAATAGAAAAGAAATGTAAGGCTCCAGAGAACCATCCTCCTCACCATCCATTTAATGACTTATGATGTATAGTAAATGACTCAGTATCACCAATCAGAAATATATACTAGGGACTTTGATATAAAGAGAAGAGTTGAAGTACTTAAGAAATCTGAAGAATGAATAAATATACTTAAAAGAGAAAAGAATGGAGATAATTTTGCCAAAATCTTCCTGCATGGCTCTGGGTAACTTGGGGTTGTATGTATGGGATATCACATACCCAGAAATTGGACACACTTACATATAGCTGACACAAAGCAAAGTGGAGTAAATTAAGACTTCCAGGGAAAGGTCCATCCTAGTCACTCTGAAGAGGTTCTAATTCTCAGCTTGTTCTTAGAAGTTATTTTTAGGAGAGCCAAGGCTAGGTCACGCATCTGCTCAGGTGGTTCTGACCACAGACCACACTTACCCACTACTCTCTATAGAGCTACTTCTTCTCCACTTAGCCTTTCTAAGTATAGCAGTTTAGTGGCAAACACTTTATAAGGGGAAGTCATCTCTATTATATATAGACTGGGTCTCTTGCATTTGTAGCTGGTTAAATCTTTGTTACCATAAATGATCAATTGCTAGAGCATTAATTATATTTTCTTTAAAAATTCTCCATTATTTTCTTGTCAGAAAATATTTCTATAATATTGATGCATATTATAATAATAAATTTTATTAAGCATAAGTGCTAGAGTTAGGCACTGTGGGAGAAGATACAGAAGAGAAAAAAGGGAAAGAGAAAGATTTGACTTTAAGTTCTACTGCCTATTTCTTGGTTGAATGACCTTTAGCAAGTTCTTCTCTACCCAAAATAATAAAATAAAATAAAATAAAATAAAATAACCACATGATCATTCTATATCCCTTCTAAAACTTAAATTCAATAATTATATTCAATGCCAATTCAAGACATATTAAAATAAGCTTTTTTTTGTTTAATTATCTAATTATTTATAGTTAATTATTGTAGAGAATCCTTTATTTTAAATGTGGTGCCATAGTTCAATGTCACAGTGAAAAAAATGAAAGCAGTTAACTTTAACATATTTTATTTGGGCTTTATATCAGTGATAACTATATTTGAAATAGAGCATCAGCTTTAAAAAGATAGCTTGATTAGTTTGGTAATATGGAAATATATAATATATATTACCTAATTATTAGGAGATAATGATTCCACAAGGTAAGGGAAAAAAAAATCCCTTAATTATGTAACAAATGGCTTATGCTTTCCTAAAAAAATGTCAAGCTGCTATTTCATTCTGCATGGTGAAATCTTATTGATCTCAAAAAAACTCCGCTCAATTGTCACTTCTTCCTTCAAGAGTTTCTTAAAAATAATTCATATCCTCACCTCCAAATAATCATCATTTATCTCCTGTATGATATGTGTGTATATTGTGTGATTTCCCATTTTTGCACATATTGTACTGTGTGATGTATATATTCCTGTTTTGCCCATTGTGTGCATCTTAACAGTAAAGACTCAGCAGAGTTCATCTCTATATCCCTCAACCTGGAGAAAATGTGTAGTGCAAGGCAGGTTCTGAATAGATGTTTGTCAATAAACACATGAATTAATTTGTAGTCATCTTCTCTAATAATTCTACTACTCTTTTGGCAGGAGGAAGAGCACTGAATTATGACTCTTAGACATAAAGTACCAAAAACTATACTTAGCCATAATTGTAATGAAATGTAAGAGTTCCCCTTTTCCCCCCACAATGAGTGCTATTTTAAACTAGCAAATAGCAAATTCTTTCAACATTATATTTGGTGTTCCTAATTTGCTGGTGCCCTGAGCATGTATTTAGCATTCTTGCTGGGTATGAAAGCACTGAGTGTTTAAGAGAATGGGTCCTAAAACTAGAAGGAACTAGCCCAAGTCCTAACTCTGCCATTTATTAACTATGTAATGTTAGACCATTTATTTTAACTCTCTGAAACATACTTGCCTTGTTTTCTCATCTGTAAACTAAGGGAGAAAACAATACCTACTCTGCAGTACAGGAGGGGATTAAAAGAGAACATTTTGATGCAATGCTTAGCACATAGAAAATACTTAATAAAAGTAAAATTAGAGTCCATAACCTCTTGATTATAAAGGAAATTTCTTAATTACAAAGGAAACTTTGATTGTAAAAGTTTCTGCACCGTTTCATCATTCAGTATAATTTTTAATATTGGGTTAAAATAGCCTTTTTCATTGTGTTAAAGAATTAACGTTGGGTCACCTGGATGGCTAGGTGGTTAAGCATCCAACTCTTGGTTTAGGCTCAGGTCATGAGCCAGGTCTTTTTTTTTCTTTCCAATTTTATTTAAATTAAGGAATTTTCTGTTTAAATCTGAGATAAATATTGTTGATTTCAACAAATACATTCTTAGTATCAAAATATTCATATATATTTTCAGCTCTGATCTATAAATGTGATGACTTAACATAAGTCATTTTCCAATTTTAAGTAACCCTAATATTTACATGATTAAAGTATATTATTCTTTTACTAAATTACTGAATTTATGTTTTCAACTATTATTTTACTATCATGTTTTGTGTTAATTTATAAATTAAGTTGTTTTGGTTACCAAAATGAACAGAGGAGATGCTATCTATTTCTTTGATTGGCCAATAGTATAAAAACTCTTTGATCTTTGTGTTTGCTTTTTTAAAAAAACTTATTCTTGACTTTTTGTTTTCTTTCAAATTGATGTGCTAGGAACACAAAGAAATATGTATTTATTAAATATTTACTGAGTGACAGACACTTCACATACATCATTTTTGCAGTACACATCTATAGTTAGTATTATTCCTACTTCTTAAAGGTGGAAACATATTCATAGGGGTTATTTTCTTAAACTCGGTTGTTGAAAAGATAAGATTAGTGTATAGTCCAGTCTGACTCCTATATTTAACCACAAAATCTAAAATGAAACAATGTCCTTTAAGAGCAAAGATTCAAGTATGAAGATGGATGGGAAAAACAACTTTTTTAATTTTAAAATTTTGAAATAAATGAAGTTTAGCAAAAGAAAAACAAATGAAATTCAGCAATTTAAAAAAGATTTTCAGAAAATAATTCAACAGTTTACAAATTTCTATTCTAAGGCAACTAATTTGCAACATTGTTAGTAATAATAAGAGCAAAATTATATACATATATGCAAATTTTATATGTAAATATAAAATTCTTTTAAAATTTTTGAAGCATGGGATGAAAAACAAATGGATCATTAAAACTAATAAGTAAGCTGGCTATTAATATATAACAAGTTGGCAAATCATAATTTAAAAAAATTATAAAATAAATGCATTGTAGAAAAATAAGAATATAAAGGAAAAAAAATTAAATCAACATCAAATTTCAGGTTTGGCAATGGTATAATAAGTCAAAAGTTAAGAAAGCCTTGTCTCAAATAAAAGAGTAGATCACTCAGTCTTTCTATGCGATTTCTTATCATTCTCATATTTCCATATTTGTAACCTCACAAAGAAAATCTTGCTGCCCAAATAAAATCACATTCCCCAAATCTCCAAACATAATGATGTGTAGACATAATTCAGAGTGGTCAAATACTCTAGAAGTAATCTTTTATTTTTTAAAATTGTCAGACTTCTTATGTAAACCTAACCACAAATAAAGCCCTTTTTAAATTACAAAGTCAATTTTAGGAAACATCAGGTGACATTTTCTTGGTATTTAGCAACACCATTTTACAGATAGAATAGGAACATTCCTTCATGATTACACAATTTTCAATTTAAACTTGTTGACTCACTATAAATCCTTGCTTCATCTGTTGTACTACATTTTCATATATACTGCTTCCTGATTAATTAGCACATGTATGTCACTTTTCGAAAGAGAGACAGAATGAAGCAAAGCAAAGGGGTTATTTACATTCACTGCTACTGCTGGGGGGAGGGGGGAGGCAGGGATTACTACTGGGCTGCTGGTCACAGAACTGGACCACAGTGTCACTGTTCTGTACAAAGGGTATGTGAACCATATTCAAAGAAAATAAGTGTTAAACTCTACAAAGTTCAGGAAACTTTATTCTTTCCCCTTTCCTCCTTTTCTTTGTGTCAAATCCATAGGTTTACACAAAGTAAAATAGTCCTATATTGTAATACATATGGCTAACCAGTTTGGAGTATCTTCTCCTGTGTTCATCATTATTTTATGCCCATGTTAAGAGGAAGCAGAGTTTCTCATCTACTTTCTATCCCTTTGTGACTTAAGATTTTGAAATATGAACGCTAGGAAAAGATTAAAAACTGAGCATATTTCAAGGATTCTGGAATTGTTGAAGATGATATCATTGTTGATGATATACATCATCAAATTATAATTTAAGATTTCTCATGATAAATATCAAATATCTTTTCTTCTCCCCCAATTTTTCTGATTACTATGGAGTAAAGGTTATTATGGTTATAGAAAAGTACAGAATTTAGAGAAAATTTGGAGATGATATAGAAATCTGTAAAATGTAAAAATTTCCCTTTCTGAGGAGAGCTTGTAATAAAGTATACCCTGCTATATTAAGAAAATATATCTAAGATTCTGCATGTCAGAACAGACTCCATGCTTTCTAAGTTCTCCTGAGACCCTTGGAAAGAAATAGACTATCCAAGCTGATCATCAAAAGCCTAAAATTGTTTTTAAATGAATGAATCCATGAAACTGAACCACCAGTGAATGTCCTTTCTGACTTTCAATTATGTTTAAAGAATTATATATTCATCTCTCACAATTAAATCAACTAATGATGCTACCTGTTACTAAATTAGCTGACTCTGTTTATTTTTCTTTATACATTTTTTAAAGAATTTATTTATTTATTTGACAGAGAGAGAGTGAGAACAAGCAGGGGGAGAAGCAGGCTCCCAGCAGAGCAGGGAATCCAATGCGTGGCTTGATCCCAAGACTCTGGGATCATGACCTGACCAGAGGCAGATGCTTAAATGACTGAACCACCAAGGCACCCCCCAATCCTTCAAAAAAAATTATTTATTTATTTGACGGAAAGAGAGAGAGCACAAGCAGGAGCTGACAGTCTGTTCAAAGTAAAATATCCAGGATGTGTGGTGGCATGGTTTAAAATTTCCCAAGATAATTCTGAGGGAGTAAATCTTGTAATGATTATATATGTTTTTACAAAAGAAAAAGCTGACAGGCAATATTTAATTTTATTTACTCTATGTTTTTTGAAAACACAGGATCTCTGTTTTCGAGGACTAATATCAATTGACCAAAATTTAAGTTATAAAAAAGGACAAAGACGCATAGAATATTTAGTTATTTGCTTCTTTTCAGGATTTAATTCACAGAATTCACACATTTTTTTCCTTTCCTCCTGTCTTCTATCCATTAATTTCAAAAGCAGGTGCATCTTATTACACTGTATTATTAACTAACTGGAGTTTAAATACAAACTTAAATAAAAAATAGGTGCATTGACTACCCTATTTTCCAGGTTAGGTTTCAATGGAAACATCATGAAATATTATGGCCAAAGGGGGGCTCTCTTTCCCAGAAATCTAGCAGCAGTGTTGAGAAGAATTAGGAGAACCCAGGTCACTAATTCACATTCACGGCTTTCCTCTATTCCGCATTGTTTGCCCTGCTAACTTATAGGGAAATCAAGCCGCTTGGTAGTATCACTTCCATATATGCTATGGTATATTGCAAAAAGGGTGATAATGCCCATCAGTTCTTGTCATCAAGAACAGATATGTCTTGCCTTACCATTGAAACTAGGCTGGCCTTCACTTTGTCTAAAAGAAGATGAAGGAAGTATAAATCCCAATGCCAGATTGTATAAAAATTAAATAAGTCCCAACCCTAGGATTCAAGAGCCCTTCCTTTGTGCACTAGGTCGATAAACCTGGCTAACCTGCTAGAGCAGAGACTAGGTACAAGAGAATGAAGGCTCCTCAGCCAGTTGCCAGACATGAGATATCATCTGGGACCGGTCAGCTCCCATTTAACACACCAACTGACTATATATCTATATCTATATCTATCTATCTATCTATACATATATATAATAAAGCCTACTCAGACCAGCAGAACCCAGCCAAAAGAATTACCCAGGAAAATTTGGGCTAAATTAATGGTGGTTGCATTTAAGCCACAATATTTTGGGGGTAGGATTTCACAGAGCATTTAAAAACTGACATGTAACCTTATGTCATTTTAGCTCATTCACATAACTGCAAATTAGCTACTACATTTTTGTACTCTATTTTTTTCCTGGCATCCCAGTTATTACAACCAAGCTAGATGTCTATTTTACACTCTCTGAAAAACTACGCACTAAATTTCTTACCCTCACATCAATGAGATCCACACATAACCATTGGGACTGTGCCAAAGTGCAGCAATTAAGTGGTCAGGTCCTAGCATCACACAGACCTTTTTTGGAATCCTTCCCATCACATATTGGGTCTATGATCTTAGATAAATGAGTAAATGTTTCCATTTTTTCCTTTAAAAACCGAGGATAATAATAACTACCTTATAAAGCTGCAGTGAGGAGAAACAAATATACCATATTTAATGTTTCATGTATAGTAGGTATTCCATGGACTTTTAAGTTCTATTTTTTCTAGCACACTGCAGGGGCCTTAATGTTTCTGATTAATATATAATGAATGTATTATTTCATCTCCATTAACTCCCACCATTTTTTTTTCTTTAAAGCCTTTATATACTGTGTCTTCACGATGAAAAAAAAAAAAACTCATATAGGGCCTACTATATGAAATAAATGATCACATAGACCCTCCATAGTGTGCCCTGCTGTAGGTCTTTTTCCTTTTATCATGACCTAGAACATTCCCATCATGTGATCACATCGATATGGGTGATATCCAACATTATAGCCTTTTTATTTATTATTCATTTTTTGGAATGGGGGTATTCATTTTTCTAATCAGAAGCAAATCAGAAGGAAAATTGTGTTTAATGACTCAGAATAATAAAATCAAGGATCTTATCTACTAAGATATATTCTCCAAGGAGTAATGTCTTCATACTCAGTGCACCAGCTGCCTACAACCTGTGATGATTAAATATATTTTCACAACACAAGAGCTGTCCAAATAAGTCAAAAAGGGAAATCCTTCAAAGAACAATTTCTTTAGGGTCTGACTATGTTTTTTTTGGTTGTTGTTATTGTTAAATGCAGATAAATTACTTTCTTTTTGAAATGCCTATTCATCCTGCTTCTTTTCAAGATCACTTCAGCTGTATTTTCATTTCAAGATTAAATTCATCTATAACTATAATTTGCTTTGCTTCAGAGGAGATGGAGTCATTTGTTTTGAAGTTGAGCACATTTTAGATACTTTGAACTGTATCTCTGAAATCAACTACTCAAAATGAAATTTTTCTTTCTGCCATTAAGGAAGGTCAAATGGAATATTACCAGACACACACACACACTATAATACAAAAATAATAGTTTATCATATCAATAAACATTTTTGAAAAACATCTCCTCCAAAATAAAAGTGTCCACATTTATATGGCTATAAATGAGATACACAATGCTTCCTAAAACGTATGATATATGTGCATATTCATTTGCACAAAATAGCAGAAGGGTGGCTAGCTAGCTGGAAAATATGCCTAAAAAGTTGGCATCAGTTCAGGATTTCAAAGTACCTGCTTCCATTTTTTTTTAATTTAACTGTAGAAAGTGACCAAATTGTTCATTAAATTCTGATAGCCAAATACACTAGTATATGAGGTGTACTAAAATTCAAGTAGATGATAGTTTTGAAATCTGGAAACAAATTCTATTTACACTGTCTTTCTGGAGGACAAGTAACTGCCTAGTTTCCTGAAAAATACTGTCATCTGAAATATACCTTGTAATACCAGGACTGATCTCCTATATCTGAAAAACAAGTAACATTGTTGTTGATGTTTTTAAATAAAACTGTAAGTTCAGTGAATCAAAAGTTAAATTTATAACCATATCCATTTAGAAGGCAGAAAGGATGGGCGATATTTGCATGGAATAGCATAATTCTACCACCATTGCTACAGAAACATGCTCCAAACAATATTTTATTTTGTTTTGTTGTTTGTTACTTGGAAGGGAGTGAACAAAGGTTTGTTTTTAATATATAGTATGTTGAGGTAATTTTTACATCCTTTGCCATATTTGTGAAAGATGAGGATGGAGAAGCTGCTCCTGAGAAGCACAGGGCTTAAACAGAGACTTAAGGTCCATCCAAAAGGATGAGGCTCAATGGATATCACCTGAGGGTGTTTGAATGAAAGGAAATGAAACCAAGCACTTTTTCTTGATTTCTTGCCTAGATCATTTCTGTTTTTATTAGCAACAAGAGCATAGACCATCACCTACCTGCCAAACCGAACTTCAATAATCACGATTCAGTTCAGATGTCATTTCTTCCCTTCTTTCCTCTATGATTTAATAGCATGAAGTTCAGATTTTTATTGGAACTCATATTATATTTGACTATAACTTTCTTTTTGAAAGGTCTCCTCTCTCTCTTCATCTCTCTCCCTCGTTCTCTCCCTCCCTCCTTCCTTCTTTTGCTCTTGCTCTCAACCTAGCTTTCTCTGCAATATTAGTATCCCTTCAGAGGACAAGGAGATTATATCTTTATCTCATTGATTCATCCATTTATCCAACAAATACTTGTTCCACACTTATTATAAGCCAGTTTTTTTTTTAAGATTTTATGTATTTATTTGACAGAGAGAGTACAAGCAGGCAGAGCAGCAGAGGGAGAGGGAGAAGCAGGCTCCCCACTGAGCAGGGAGCCCGATGCAGGGCTTGATCCCAGGACCCTGGGATCATGACCCGAGCCGAAGGCAGTCGTTTAACCAAATGAGCCACCCAGGTACTCCGTAAGCCAGGTGTTTTGCCAGTAACTGACTAATGACACAAAATTTTAAAAAAATGCAGTTTCTAGTATCTGGAGACATTGTATCTAATTGGGAAAACTAACTAGTACATATATGTGTGATCACTGTATTACCTCATATATACTGTGAAAAGTAAAGTGCTTTGAGATCAAAGAGGGAGAACCCTTAATGGAATTAGAGGAGTCAAGAATTTTCTTGTAAGCAAGGACATTTAATATGAGATTAATAAAATGAATGGCAAGGTGTAAAGTACACGTAAAGGCTTAGCAAGGAGACAGAACATGATCAGGAAGTCGCAAAGAGATTCCCCATCACTGAAGTGCAGGGTGAATGTCTATTGTTCTAACACAAAATGTGTTGTATAGTAGGGCCTCCATAAATGTTAAATAAAGACTGAGTAAAGCTTTGCAAACAACGTCACATGGTTGACAGGTCTACAACGTGGAGCATTATTTGGAGGCAAAGGACGTCAGCAAGGAAGTTTAGGGTCTGCTTCTTGCCATCGGTGAGCTCACAATATTAACTAGCAAAGGCCTTCTGTGATATGTCAGAGCAGGCTCTGTCTTGTGCGGGCAGGGGTCAAGAATGGCCTTGTCTCTCAGGGGTCTTTTGAGCTATCAGGCATCGCAACATGTAAACAAAGATCAGCATTTAGCACACAAGAGGTGTTTTAGAAAATCTGCAGTCTGGTTTTTCATCTCTCAGAGGTTCTGGATTGCAAATAAATAGTTTCCTTTCCTGTTTATTTCTCTTTCATTTAAAAACTACACGTGAATCGTTCCTGTATGCCAGACACTATACTGCATACTTAAAGGATACAACGATGTTAAAACACTAAAAGATGTAGTCCAGAGGAGAAGACAAACTCATTAAAACCTCCCTTCTTAATTGGAAGGGGAGGTGAACCATGAGAGACTATGGACTCTGAAAAACAATCTGAGGGGTTTGAAGTGGCAGGGGGTGGTGGGAGGTTGGGGTACCAGGTGGTGGGTATTATAGAGGGCACGGATTGCATGGAGCACTGGGTGCGGTGCAAAAATAATGAATACTGTTATGCTGAAAATAAATTAATTAAAAAAATAATTATAAGAATAATTATTTCAAATTCATACTTAATAAAACAAAAAACAAAAAACAAAAAAACAAAAAACCTCCCTTCTTCTCCAGGCTCTGCTATAAGTAAATAGTGGGAAACCTGACGGGCTTCTTGTAACTTACCTAGCCCACCTGCTATTATACACGTTTTCTCTTCTATCAGCCTGTGCAAATGAATAGTCTCCTCTCCATAACTATCCCTACTGATGCAGCATCCACTATGTACTTTACACTTTATATTCTCTCCTTAATCTTCACCATGACCCTATGAGGTAAGAATTTTCATTTTACACATGAGGAAGTTGAAGCTGTTTACTTATAAAGGTTAAGTCATTTGTGTAAATTTGTACAATTAAGAAGTGATAGAGAGATTTTTGCAAAGGTTTGCCCTCATCTTTAAACCTTGGGTTTCGAATTTCTATTCTAAAATTGCTTTCTTGCCAAGCATATCATGATCCTATTCCACAGATTTTTAAGTGAATGTAAAATCAGTCCAAGATAAGTATCATGATAATAGATTCTAGACCTTATTCTCCATTTCCCCAAACAATATCCCATTTGGGCTTTCCTTTGCACTGATTCTGTGTGTAATACAGTTAGGTACACCCAGGACAGGAGCAGCATGAAACATACACAGTCATTTCCCCAGGATCTTTAAACATGACAAAATATTCCTTAATCATAAAAAGGTAACGGGTTGAAACTAGTTATAGTCATGCATCGCTTCCTAATTTAAAATGATGCCTCTCCTAATAATGTAATTTCACAGAACAATAAACAAAACAGCCATCTATTTGGTTTTTATATTTCATCTCAGGATCGGGAACAAGGGTTTCTGATATTTGAGAGGATTCTTTGGGCGATCTTTGAGCAAAGTGTCTAAGGAAATTACAATGTGAATAATAAGCCAGGGTGGAAAGGGGATCTCGTCTGCCTTAATCCTCTGGCTGATAAAGCAGAGCAGCTGCTTGCTTCTCCATAAAGGAAGGAAACTATGAGGTTTAGACTGTGTTTTCATTTTCCAAAAGGAGGCTACTTTCATGTCTCATCAGTTCTCGAGTTCATCAGAATGGGTAATTGCTGAGAAAGTCATCTGAGCAAAACAACTGGACCTTATCAACTACCTGGCAGTGAGGTGGGGTTTTCAGTCATCAACCTCAATTGACTCAAAAATGGGTGATTTATTCAGCTTTACTCAGAGATGAGAGGCTGTGATAAAGCTTGACTCTGCTTCTCTACAGGACCATGGTGGTTTCAAATGTAGCTGCCATTGATTCGAGCAGAGGGAGCAAAGCCTTAGAATGAGACAAGCTTGGTTTGAATCCACTTCTATCATTTACAAATGGCTTTTGACTACTTGAATTTTTCAAGGATGTGTTTCCTCAACTGCATAATAATGCAATTAATATCTACTGCATATAGGGAGAATGTAAAGTAATGTGAAGTAGTGAGCTATTAGTACGACCTAGTTCTGTTATTCTGTGATCAAAAGGCAGTCCTAATACAAGCAGGCGGCTGGAGAAAACAAGATTCTTTATCTTGCCTTAACTATCTATCTAACTTGTTAAATAACTTTGGTCTAAAGAAAGCACAGTGTTTACTTACATACTTTTTTGACAATTGTATCATAGCAGTGGAAAATGGAAATGGTACTATTCTAACCATCTTAACAGCTCAGTAAGTTTTAAATGTTGGCTTAGCACTTTCATCTGTTTAAAGAAAAATGAGATAGAAATAAATAGTTCTCTGCTATTATCCTGCCTCTGCAAACTTGCAGAACATACTGAGAAGGCACTATGCATTAAGAATCCATTGCCTATCCTAACTGTTTTCTTCCCTGAACCTCACAGGAGATTTAAATGTTAGGCCAAAAATGTGATAGAGTGATAATAAAGCCCTCTCTTCTTTCCACTATGGACTAAGGACAATATGTTAGTTCCAAAGATATATTCCCCTGGCTTAAACATCAGCCAAAAAAAAGTTGTGTCAAGAACATCATTCTGTCTTTAGTGGATGAGATCCACCTCTCCTTAACCGTTCTTTTAACATGCAGTGACAAACTAAGAACATGGAGCTCTGCATAATTGGTAACATTGTATGGGGCTGTTAGGTAGGCTAACAGCTCCCACTTTTTTCAGTTGAGAACCCTGAAATGCTAGAAATTTGCAATAACCTAAGGGACACTTTGGCTTTACAGTAGAAATTAATGGTAAAAATAGTCTTCAAGTTTTTACACAAAACTGGTTAATTACTATTCCTACCACCACCAAAGCATTTCTGCTTTTTCATTTCTGTCTGTCTGCTGGTTTCTCAGCCTTAGTGAAAATGCTGCCCATGGTGTTCAGTTGGACCTTAATTTATATATTTAAGTTGAGAAGTGGAGAAAAGTGGAAATAGCCTAGATAGGGTCTAATGAGATTTGCAATTATTCCACAAACATGTATTAAAGCACTGCCTTCGAAATCCCCTGAACCACCCTCAAGGATGACTTAGACATACCTGCACATCACTCCCACTGAGTCAGATATACATGTCTGAGTCCTCTCCAAAATCAGGAAGGACTCTGAGTAAGTAATCCTCAAGGTGATAGAGAAGGGACAGTGCTCTCCTACAATGTGTGTGTGTGTGTGTGTGTGTGTGTAATTTTTGGTTGTTTGTTGCAGCTCTTAAAGGTTTACATACATATGCTTCATTCCAGTGCTGACTGATTGATTGACTGAGAGCTGCCTGGAGCACAGTGTAGAAAAAGACCCTGAGGTTACTGGCAGGCTTGACAGAATAGGGCCCTGGTGACAGTGTTAAGCATGTTTTTCAATTCATCATCCCAGGATCCACAGGACAAAACTCAAGCTTACTAGTACAGCATATAAAATGCATATCCCATATTGCATCCTATGTTCTGGCATAGGACAAAGGAAAAGGTACTTACAGATAACTTGATGTGCCATACTGTTTCACACCTCAGAGCCTTGACTCACACAACTCCCTTTTTTCTGGGACAATTAATTTCTCATCCCAACATCATTCTCCCAGAGAAAGTCTTACCTTTCAAGTTTGAACTCAAAGACTTCTGGTTATCACTGGATCTTAAGTAGATCTGACTTATTTTGTTTACCCATAATATTCTATATGTAGGACTTTAGCATATTATTATACAATAAATGGCTTTGTTTGCATTCACTGTCACATTAGTGATCTATTTTTGGGCAACAAATCTGCCCTAAAACTTAATGGCTTAAAATAACAAATGTTTATTTTGTTATGATGTCTTTATCAGAAACCAAAGGAAGACTAGCTCATTTGATGGTTCTGGCTCAAAGTCTTGAAGTTTGTGGTAAAGGTGTCCAACAGGGCTGCAGTCATTTCAAGACTTGGTGGAAGTTGAAAGACTCACTCTCAAGCTCACTCATGTGGTTGTCGTAAGACTTGTTTCTTCTAGGCCATTCAACTTAGGACCTTGGGTTTTCACTACACCAGCGGGCCTCTCCACTGGGATTCTCACCATATGGCAACTTGCTCACCCCAGTACAAACGATCCAAGAAAAAGAAAGAAATCCCAACGCGGAAGCCACGGTCCTTTAAATAATCTGTTCTATGAAGTAATGTCACATCACATGTCACATTACGTTCATTAGAAACAAGTCAGTAAGTTTAGCCCACACTTAAGGGAAAGAGATTACACAAGGGCATGAACACTGAATCAGGGATCATTGCCTGTCATCTAAGAGTCATACAGTAACCTCCCTAACTGGGCTGAAACTAAAATGAATCTCTCTGTGTCTCACTATCATCTGCCTTCTGACTGGCATAGTAAATACCAAAGAAATGAAGAAAAGAGGGTGGGAGAAAGAGACAGTGAGAGCCATCAAAGTCAAATTATGAATTAAATCCCTTAAACAACTGGAAATGACCAATCCATAAAACTATTGTTTAGAAGAAATAAACCCTGTTTTAATATCTTAGTCAAGACTCAAATTCATGAAATTTCTAGTAATGTGAACCTTGATTACAACATTGAACAGAAAAAGAATGTGTAGCTTAACAACTCTTACATAGATCTGGAAAAGAATCTCTGAAGTTAAAAATAAAAAGACCAATTATGCTCATTCTCCCAGTTCATGGAGGCTCCTTGCAGTATATTTTATGACTTCCAAAAGGCCCTGTGGCTGAAACACTGACATTTATGGATGCAGTTTTATGTAATAAACAGGAGTTCAATTAACTTAAATGGGCTATCTGAAATATTTCACCCAGAGTGAATTCTAATTTAGGTTGCTTTCTCCTCAAATGCAAGATAGAAAAGTGTCCAGTCTCTGCTTCAAAATACTGGATGTGACTTTTGTTTGCCTTTAAAGTATAACTCATACTCCTCAAATGCAAAATAGAAAAGTGTCCAGTCTCTCCTTCAAAATACTGGATGTGACTTTTGTTTCCCTTTAAAGAATAGCTTATACTCACACACTCTCTCCCTCTCTTATTAAACATGTAGATGATGGGAAAACACAAGTGATTAAAATCTGGTCCCTGCTTTCAGAATCCAGTGTATACACACACACAGATAGCTATCTAACCAAATAACCATGTACTATAATGTGAAATAACCATAATATAATGTGAAATAGTGTCATACAAAGTCCTGTAGGGTCATAGAAAAAGGGTGATTATCCTTGCCTGGGAGAAGTTGGAAGGTCTTTTGGCAGTGGTTTGCCATCTACTTTAAAAGGAAGAAGTACTAGGAGGAAGATAATTTAGTTTGGGGTCAAACTTCCTCAAACATTTACTGAATTTTACTAAAAACCCACTTTGACATTAAAAGACATTATTTGAGGCAAAGTTATATTGGATTCCAATAAATTATTCTGTCCTAATCAACATAAATTTTCTTAGTAAAATAACAAAATATTTACTATTCCACATAAAATAGGAGCATTTCAATTGCGGTTTCAAGAAAAAGAAAAGAAAATGATGATGAAAGAATCACAAAGCAAAACTTTCCTTGTCACTGCTTGGAGAAGCAACCATAATAGTTTCCAGTTTGGTTTAACTGTGATTGATTTTGTAGAAATTTAAATGTACAAACAATAAATTTATTCACATGAGTTAATTTGATTGTAGCTTCAGAACTAATAAAGGATGGTTTGAGTGTTTTCAGACCTGAATTCTGTCTCCATTTTCTTTGCCTTTATGGTCACATTAATCATGAGAGTAGAATAGGAAAATGTTCTAAGATACACTTTAACTATATTAATTGCACTTTTAAGGTAAAGGACTCTGATGTTTATATTTAATTCTGATTAATTTGCAGAACAGAACATTGCAGATAAAAGAGATGTTAACTTTAGCTTAACTATATTCTCAATTTACCAGCCAAATATAATGAAGATTAATCACAATTCCATTCACATAAAACAAATGTTGTATGAAGTCTTGTTTGAATTTCCAGAGAGAGTTGGAACAGGTGGGAAGTGACCCAGTAAGAGTATGCATTTTTTATTCCAATCTTGGTTCTCTTGAAAAAAATCTGGGGGCAGGAAGAACTAGACAACAATTTAGCTTCCTTAGACATAAGTTTTTAGCATCAAAATGGCTAACATTTCTCTGAAATAGCAGTGAATTAAAGAGGTGGAATAGGGAAGATGGTTTGGTGAAAGGTCATCACTGAATAAAATCAAGCACTGGGATTTAGCAAGCATATGATATGTGATCTTAAGGACTTTCTAAATTAAAAAAAAGATCCAAGCTAGTCATCTCTGCCCTCTGCTCTCAGTTGTCATACTCAATACGTCTATAAATGGGAAGACCTAGGCCAATGGATATAGAAACTAATCCCTACAGCTCTTTCCTCCTTATTTATTCCACAGACATCATTTGTAAATTTATATGTCAGGTACTGTGGTGAGTCAGATTATCCTCTCTACTTAAGGTCTTATGACCAGCAAGAGAAGACAGAACTCATTAAGCATAAGATTATGTGGGTGAAAAGGAGGTACAGATTTTAGATCTATTTCTAAAAGAGAATGGAGTAATCTTGATTGAAGACTTGAGAAATGCTATTTATTTTTTCCTTCCTGCATTTGGCTTCTATCAAGCTGGAGGTCTTCTGTTTCAACATTCTCCATAAATACCTTACAATCTTCCACTCTGTGGTCCAAAATTTTCAACATATTGTCTTCAGATGGGAAGGTTAAAACAAACTGATATAAATGTTTCTCTTTACTTTCTCTGATCCATCATTTGAACCCACTTTTATTTTATTTATTTTCCTTTATTTCTTAAATTAACATATAATATATTATTTGTCTCAGGGGTACAGGTCTGTGAATTATCAGTCTTACACAATTCACAGCACTCACTATAGCACACATCCTCCCCAATGTCCGTCACCCAGCCACCCTCTTCCTGTCCCTCCACCCCCCAGCAACCCTCAGTTTGTTTCCCCAGATTTAGAGTCTCTTATGGCTTGTCTCATTCATAGCATGGATATTCAGTTTCTCTACTCTTTTTAAAATGCTTATTGGCCTTTTTACTATGTAGATGTTCAAATACACAAAAGAAAAAAGGAGGAAAAAGCATTGGTATACAAAGAATATATTTTCTCATTCTGTGGATGGTTTAGACCATTCTGTACTCTCTCTTGAATGAATATTCCTCTACATTTTTCTTTTCTCACCCTTTCATTCACTTTTTAAGTATGTTCCCCTTTATCAAAGCCAACAATTTTTCTTCGGCAAATTTGGCTTTTGGGGTATGGAGTATATCACATGTAGGTTTTTTGTTTTTTTTTTTAAACAGAAAAAACACAGTGTGAGCATTTGATTCATGAATATTGAAACAAAATCTCTAAAGAGAAGAGTTAGGCATTAGAAATCAAATTCTATAGGATATAAGCATTAAATTTTAAATGAATTAAAGGAAAACTTTTAAATTTTATTGTAAAGTAACTCAATTCTTGTTTATCATAAGTCATTTTAACTATATTTCATAATTTGATGATCTAGAAGTTTTAGGACTGTGTAACCTAGAATTACTTTTATCACATCTATGTCAGGGATATCATTATGCATAAGAAGTAGGGTTATAGTGCTCTGCTGCCAGGAAAACTCCTAAATTAGGAAAAGCTGCAATGCCTCAGCTTCTAAGTCTATGGAAATATTAAATGAGACAATGGATAACACAGGTGTTGCTCACATAACTTCTCATGAGCTCAGCTATGAAGGCTGATGGTTGTCACTTCCTCTCAAATCAAGATTTCTGTAAAAGACTAATGAACTTAATGAAGAATGAGAATGTAATGGAAGATGAACCATGTAGACTTGCTGCTGGAATGTGGGGTTCTATATCTGTCCCTTGATGTTCATTCTTGATTTACAGGGTTATAATGAGAATATGCCTTCTACTTTTGTGCCAGTCAGTTCTGTCCTTGGAGAACAGAGAATCAGACTAAGAAGGAAAGTGATGTAACAAAAGACCAAGTAATATTGAAGTTATTATGTGTAATGTGGTCAATAGAGAGTAGTGAACATCAATATAAAAGATAACAGAATGAACAATACTCAGAAAAGTCTTAGATAAATCAATAGAAACAGTGGAGTAGGAGCTTGTGAGGTTTCAGAGGAGTAAATACTTACTGACTGATTGACAGGTTGGTTAACATTCTTGCCACTTAATTCATTCTTAGGACTTCTATTTGTGTCTATCAGCAGTGATCCACAGCAGAGAGCAGTTACTAAGATTCTCAACTTGGGAGTTTTATTAATGCTTAGTCCCTCTTTCTGTTCTTAACATAATCAATAGCCTACTCTACAGTATCTCAGAAGCTTTTGAACAAATTATCCATAGTAACAACTTGCAACTGCAAGAATTTCAAACATTTTTTTTAACTTGATAAATTCAAGATTTAAGTTCATTCTTTATAGAACAGTAAACTTTTGGGACCCTAGGAATATGACATCTTAATGGAGATTAGTTTCTGCCAAGACCTTTGTAACCTCATCATTTTGATTATTAGCACTGGATCTAAACGTGTGTCGTAACACCTGGAAATAGTGATTGGCTCAGTCAAGTCTCTGAAAGGAAACACACAGGATGGTCTGTCGGGGTGGGGAGGGGTGGCGGAGAAAAATAAAGAAGAATATTTATAAAGGTCTGACAAGGTGGTAGAAACAAACAAGAGGTATTGAAGTATTCCAAGTCTAGCAAAAGCAGAAAGTCTTTACCATCATGAGACCAGAAGAAGAAAGATTAAGAACCTTGAAAGCATGTTTCTATGGACAGGAGCACATGATAGGAGCAGTAGCCTTTTGCAAAGGAATGGAGCCACCCTGTGAAGACCTGGCAAAGCATGAACTGGGGATTAAATAGCCCAACCTCATTCCTCTTCCTACTTCTCTTCTCTTGATGGTGCCTCCATTGTCTAAACACAGAAAGCCAAACAGCAAGGAAATCACACATGTCAGACTTCCAGGGAGTACAGAAAGGTAGGGGAGTAAGAAAAGGGATCCTGAGGGACAAACATAATGTATTTGGCTCAGAAGACCTTTCTGTATCTCTCAGAGCAGCACAGTATATGCTGCCAGGCAATTCATTCATTTTTTCCTCATATTGTTTTTAACAGTTTAAATTGCTAACATTGCTAACACTTTAGAGCTAGCTAGCTATCTCTTCTTCTTCCAGATATACTCAAAACAATGAAAAAAAAATTCTTTCTATACAAGAATTGCAGGACAAGTGATTTAGGAGTCTGGGCAAAATGACAAAGTTAGAACATTGGCTTCGGTTCCAGTAATCTAGCTTTCTTCTTTCCTTGTTCCATGAAAGGCCCAAGACCTTCATGATGACCCCCTTTCTCATCCTATGGACATCTATCCCTATGGAAAATTGACATCATCTAGCTAGTCTTTTTCTCTCCCAATGCAGCTAAGTAGCAAATCGTGATAATAATTTGAGCTAATAAATCTTCAGTATTGCCACCGAAGGCTAATACCTTTGCCTTACTTTTCAGAAAGACAGGTATGAAAGATAATTTTGATGTCAACAAGAAGTAAAGAGCAAAGGAAAATGTCATATAAATGCCCCCAATTCCAGGATCCTTGTGGTAGTCATATGGCTGTTTATTAAATAGTTGTGGTTCTCCTTAGCATGTGGTATTACTGCACTTCCTTGCCCACTGTGGATGGGGGATGTGGCCATGTGACTTGCTTTGTCCAGGCACATATATCACTTCTGGGGGGAAACTTTAAGATCCATTGTATGATTCATATTGCTATATCCTTCTTGCTGCCCTGGGGCCAAACAATGTTCTAGATAGTGGCTTCTCTGACAGCCAAGATTCTGAACTCAGTATAACATGATGGCTATATGCCATCAATAAGCAATAAATCACAGAGTTTTTTTGAGACTCTGAAATTCAGTCTTATTTGTTTCAATGGCATAACAGAGCCCGTAATGACTGATAGAATACTAGCCTGTATTACTATCTTATTTCTACACAGTGACACTTCATTATCCTCAAAATCTTGATTTTTATCATTCTGTTTTTAAAGAGCAATTAATATACTCAGGAGCAGGTACATTTTATGTACCGATATCTGGGACATAGAAGTGTCAAAAAATTTCTAGCAAATTAAACATACACACTTGAGTGATTAGTTTATATTTCACAAGTCAAAGATTCAAAAAAGAAGTGTGAATAGTATGATTATATAAATTAGCAGGTATACTTTCAACAAAACATACAAGGATATTTCCAAAAGTATGCTTCTAGAAAAATGTCTTAGAGCTTCTCAGAGGAACTTAGAATACTGTCACCCTGGAAAAGCCAATCCCTAAATTATGAGGCTGGAAGTTTTCTTCTGATATTCCCATATACTACCAGCATAATGAGCTCTTCCTCTTTTTTGGTTTCTTAAATTGTCTAGAGCTTTCTAAGTTGAAGTTACGCTTTAAAAAAAAAAAAAACCACAGAAGTGGAATAAGAAAGCAGGGACTCTGAAAATAAAAGTAATTTACCTTTGGATATAATTAAAAGACATAAATATCTCAGAGAATGCTTTTCTGTTCCAGTCATGACTGCTCTATGGAGTGGATTAAAAAACAGAGATCACATTAAAACAAAATTAATCAGCTGAAACATACTACATATGCCTCAGTGATTAACAAGAATATTTTATTTCTATCAGTTATGCAAATGAGAACAAGGTATTTTAAGGTTTTTTCCCAGTTTGCATATTAATTCAGAATATATAAAGTGATTTGAATAAAAATGACCTAGAGGCATATCTCAAAAAGTCTGTATACAAGCACAGCATCATAAACTCATTGACCCTTTTGTGGTATATTAACCCATCCTTTTCAACTGGAAGTTTACTTATTAAACTAATTTTTAGTTAATAAAGAAGCCTTTTGTTTAAAGAGAAATGTGTAATCTATCACTTTGCTAATCTTTTATGGATTTTAGCCCAGAGTTCACATTAGATGTTCTCAAACCTCAGTGAACATCACATAACACAGATACCTGAACACACATGCTGTGATCCCGAAAAGTTTGATTTGGTGGTCTGAGGTCAAATTTCCCAGGTTATTTCTGATGCAACAGGTCTAGTCACTCTTTGTTGAGAAACACTGCCCAAGACAGGGCTCTTGACATCTTATAAAGGTACTGGACATTGATTTTCTGAGTTTTCATCATGTATTTATGGATACCATGCTTTTCATAAACATCTTCTCTGACAACAAAGGAGAAAAGAACATTTTATCCTATTGATTTATTTTCCTTGATGAAGAGTCAACTATTCATTTTTTATTAAGTGAGTAAACCATTTATTATTCAAGTCACTTATTATTTGAGATTTATTGCAAGCAAATAACTCTCTAGAAGTATCTAATGTGCAAAAATTAGATTGCTGTAATACTGTGTTTAAGAATGTATTGTCTCTGACTTCATCCACTGTTTCTTATTCAGAATACTTTTCAAAATTTACATTGATTAGACCATTTCATTATCGGTTTATTGCTTTATAAAAAAAAACTTTTCTCTCATTGGCAATGCCTTTGTACAAATGTATCTCTATTTGACTAGTGTGAGTTCTGCAGACTCTCATTTTCCTGGGGATCTCTGCAATATTTCCTGAACATAATAAAAACACTGTTCAGTTTTACAGATTATAAAAATAAATGGATCCTACTGATTGTCATTTTGTCTGCTTACTTTGCATTTCTGTTTATTTCTTCTTTAAGGTCATAAGAAACACATAGTAGAATAATTGGAAAATATTCAGCAAAAATGAACAAACAAATGACCCTAAATCCTACCATTAAGATGTAACCACTGTTAAATGTTTAGTTTACATACTTTAAAAATTTCTTATGCTAAGAGTACATATAACTTAAAAAAAAAAAGATCAATTCTCTCGATGTTTGTAATCTCCTCCTTTCTCATCTCTCTGTGATCTTCTTCAATTATTACCACCTTTTCCTCCATCTCACGCTTCCTATTTTGTTGCCATTTCCAGGTTTATACAGATGTAATTGGCAATAACACTGAGTAAGTTTAAAATACACAACTGTAATAGTTTGATCCATGTATCTATTGCAAGTGTTTACCACAGCAAGATTAGTTAACAAATCACATAATTACCCTTTTATTTTTGGTGTTGTTATGGTGAGAATATTTAAGATCTATTCTCATAGCAGCTTTCAAATATACACTACAGTATTGTTAACTATAGTTACCATGCTGTACATTAGATTGCTGGAGTTTATGCATCTTATAACTGAATGTTTTTACCCTTTGACCAACATTTCCCCACTTCCTTAACCCTCCAGCTCCTGAAACCACTCATCTACTCTGTTTCTATGATTTGGACATTTTTAAGATTCCATATGTAAGTGAGCATATACAAGACAGTACTTGTCTTTCTCTGACTTATTTTATTGAGCATGATGCTCTCAAGGCCCATCTGTGTTGTGCAAATGGACTAATTTCTTTCTTTTTATGGCTGAATAATATTCCATTATAGATATATACCACATTTTCTTTATCTTTTCATTTGTTGATGGATGCATAGATTGTCCCCATACCTTGGCAATTGTGAAATATGCTGCAATAAACCTGGGATCCAGGAATCACTTTGGGATAGTGACTTAATTTCCTCTAGATATATACCCAGAAATGGGATTGCTGGATCACATGGTAGTTCTACTTTTAACTTTTGAGGACCATCCATATAGTTTCCCTGGTGGCTACACCAGTTTGCCTTCCCAGCAAGAGTGCACAGGGGTTCCTTTTCTCTATTTCCTCCTTAGTTTCCTAGTTTTAGAGCCAAAGAAGCAAATGTTTTCAAGTAGATACAATCATATTCTTTCCTTTTTAAAACATAGACTCACCTTGCAAAGGAAACCAAGAGATCATGTTCAGGAGAGCCACGGTCCTCTGCTAAATAATTAGGCCCATCTACATTTCTTGAGTGCTCTCAGGGATATGTGCATTCTTAGGCCATTTAAATATATTTTAATTATAAAAGAAAAATGTTTGAAATCCAAAGGTCTTGTTGATTTAACTTCTCAAATAAACTGTCCTAAGAACTGCAAAAAAAAAAAAAAAAAAAAAAAATATATATATATATATATATATATATATATATTAATTATAATTCATGGCCTTTCATGAGTTGAGATCATAATCCCATGGTTATAAAGGCATATAAATCTTGTGATAGAAAATTTATTTTCTTTGGAAGAATCTCATTATATACTATATACTTCAATACACTTGATATAAGTGAAATTATTAGCCTGAACAATGTAGGGGTTTTTTGTTTTTGTTTTTTTAACAAATTGAGGCTTTCTAAAGGTGAGATCTTCACATATATGTACTGATAAGTTTTGAAGTAAGGATTACCAGGGTACCTCCGGCGGCTAAGTGTGTGCCTTTGGCTCAGGTTGTGATCGCAGGATCCTGGGATCCAGCCTTACAGCAAGATCCTTGCTACTTTTCTCTCTCCCTCTGCCCCTCCTCCTACTCATGTTCTTTCTCTCTCTTTCACTCTCTTATAAATAAACTAAATCTTTTAAAAATAAAATAAAATAAGGACTACTCCAGTTATAATTTTATATGGACCATGGTATGTGCACAAGCAGAAGAGGAAAAAATAATGTTAATAGGTCAAACAGACAATGGATAAAACATGAAAAAGAAGGCATGTTCTTGTACCAATTACCCAGTTTCTCTTCTACCACGTGGGCATCTCTGTCCTTATTACTGAAGGGTATGCCTGGCTAAGTGCATGAGAGTAACAATAATAATAACAACTAACATTTCTCCAGTGCTAACCCATGTACCAGTCTCTGTCCTGAGAGCTCTATAGGTCATGTCATTTAAACCTCCCAACAACCCTGTGCTTACCTCATTTAAGTTAAATTAACTTGGCAAAGGGCATAGAGCTAGAAGTGATTGTGTGGGAAGCCAGAGTCCAGAGCCTATGCTCTTAACCACCCCACCATGATGACGTTGTCAGTAAAAGAATGTTTATTTATTTGCTTATTTATTGAGCAAGCAGGGGGAGGGGCAGAGAAAGAGGGAGTGAGAAAATCTCCAGCAGACTCCAGGCTGAGCACAGAGCCCGGTGTGGGACTCAATCTCATGACCCTCAGATCATGACCTGAGTTGAAACTGAGTTGAAGGCTAACCCAAAGAGCCATCCAAATGCCCCCAAAACATATGTTCTTAAGTGCAGCTTTTTAACCTTTACTTTCAGAACCTATCATTAGTCCTTAATTTACTCAATCATGAGTAAATTGATAAAAAATTTATCAATAGGGATAAAAAATGTTGTTCTGCAAAACAACTTAATTAGTTTTCACTTGCAATTGCCATGTTCCTTCCAATGCCCCGCCCAGTGCCTGACCACACTAAGGATTGCAGTCAGAGCCATGGACCTGTTCATCCCCCACAGATCTGGCATAATCTGGCTTCATTTGATTTCCCCCATTGGAAAATGAATAAACTGGGTAGGCTTGTGAAGAAGACAAAACGATGTCATCATTTGTGGGGCTCTAGAAACATTCAAGATAATCACACATATTTTATTGTTCCCTTTGTTTTATTTCAATAAAGTGTGCAGTGCCCACAGGTAATTACATCTTTAAAAAATTAATACATTGCATAGGGAATAATAGTCGGGCTGTGGAAGATATTTGAAATTATACATTTTGGAAGGAAATCTTTGGAAGCAAATCCAAAAATTTAAGGAAATAGAGGGGGGAAAATGCACTCCTTCTGCTTAGTGACAAAGTTACCTCTTGGTGGCAACATTTTTAAAGATGAAATTCTATGGCTAAAATTCTTGTCATGGTTAACTTTTAACCAAAAGGGAAAAGAACATTATGGGTTGTGATTTACTACTGGACATTACTAAGGATATTTGCATTAAAAAAAGAGACATTCTACCTGATCTCAGAAGTAATTAATTCTCCTGCTCTGAACAAATGGTTACACAGTATCTGGGAAGACACATCAAAATTTTATTATTATCCAATAAGACAGAATAAGATATAAAATTATACAGAAAATATATAATTTTATGATTGGGAGACAGTTTTTCTTTCATCTGAGGATCCTAGAGAATGTTTATTTTTCATTTTACCTTGAATTACCTCATTATGCTTACTATTGCTACCAACAGTTTATAGAACGACACACAAATGAAAGAACCCCCTATTTTGCAGCTACTTTGAAGAATCACAATTAATTCAGAATAATAGAATCTGAATCTGCTCCAGAGTCCACTTCGCATTGCATGTGTCGCTCCAGGATGTCATCACGTACTGAAATCTTACTGTAAAATTTCAAATACTGGAACTCTTGACCATGTTAAGCTGGGCTGCAGAGGACCACAATGTTAAAAGCACAAATTCTGAATAAGGTCCAAATCCCTAATATGTTAACTATTTGTCACTGGGCAACTACTTAATTAACATCCACCCAGCTGGACATGTCTTGGCTCTTTCTTTTCTTACTCCTCACCTCACTCAATCAATGACTAAGTCTTGCCAATTCTATTTCCTAAACTTCTCTTTACGTCATTCGTTTCTATCCTTTTGCCATTACTTGCTCCAAGGAACTGTTATCTTTCTCCTTCACTCCTGCAAAAGCCTCCTAAATGGTATTTATTCATCCTCTGTGATGTTTTCTAGTCCATTCCCTAAAGGGCAGCCAGAATAATCTTTTATAGAACAAATCTGATTATAGCTCACTCCTAATTAAAACAAACAAAATACAAATTAGCAAGTAAACCTTTTGTCTTCACATTCCCTTTGGCCTAAAATCTAAAATTAACATGTGGTCTGCAGGAAGGCTCTGTAAGGTTCCAAGTCTCCTTCCTATGCTTCCTCTTATTCTGCATGACAATCACATCTTCTGCCTTCCATTTCTGAAAGCATAAACTACTTCTCCATCTCTGAACCTTTGCAGATGCTCCTCTCTTTACCTCAAATAATCTGCCCTGTTCCCCCAACTCCACTACCAAACTCTCCTTGGCTGCCTTTCTCTTATGGTCTAGACTCCGAAACCTTCCTTGACACCCCCAGACCAGATCAGGTCAGTCTCCTATATAATCTCATGACCGTTCTGGATTTCTTTGTAGTGCTTTTCATAATTGAAACCAACGATTTGTTCTCTAATTAGTTTAGTATTTCTGTAGTGAGTTGATGAAAATTCATCTCCTATCAAAACATAAATTCAGGGGCACCTGGGTAGCTCAGTGCGTTAAGCCTCTGCCTTGGGCTCGGGTCATGATCTCAGGGTCCTGGGATTGAGCCCCATATGGGGCTCTCTGCTCAGCAGGGAACCTGCTTCCCCCTTTCTCTCTGCCTGCCTCTCTGCCTACTTGTGATCTCTGTCTGTCAAATAAATAAATAAAATATTAAAAAAACATAAATTCAGTTAAATTGTATAAAAAAGAAAATGTATAAAAGGGCCAACTTTATGCAAGAGACAAAAAACTTCATCAATAAGCATTGAATAAATGAATGGTACTGTGAACCTCAGGTGTCCTTCTGTGGAATGGGATAATAATAATAATAATGCTTATTTTATAAGATTATGATGCTGACTGATATGATATCATGTCTAATGCACTGAGCACAGTCCTTTCACACAGAAGGCACTCCAAGTTGATAGTATTTTAAAAATTATAATTTTCAATGAAAATTCCTCCCATGGTACAATTCACATTAACCTAATAATTATTTACTTATTTTTACTTTTCTAGGTAACAGCTACTGAAAGCATGGACAAAAGAGACAAAAATAATCACTTAGAAGCAAGTTGCTTATTTGGTATAAACCTAGCATATTAGAGCCAAACTATGTTTTCACTATTTAAAAAATAAAAAATAAAGGGTCTCCTGTGTGAGGCTTGATTAAAATATAAATATATAACTAACACTGGATAACCATTATGTAAATTGCCCCAAACTGCTCATTGGTTTATACTACAGAGCTTTAAGTTACTTGATTAAAAAAATAATGAATACTGTTTTTCTGAAAATAAATAAATAAATTTAATTAAAAAATGCAAAAAAATAAAGTTACTTGATTAATGCAGAAACTCACTCCTTTTTATTGTGATGAGCGGGCATACCAGAAAAACAAAAAGAATAGGTGATGATTACAGTAAGGTAAGTGAAACATCTCTCATGACCTCTCTGTGGCTACCATGGAGGATTGTGGTCACAATGGAGAACTCATAATGTGCTGATTTCAACTGATGCCAATTAGAATAGAGTTGTGTATTCTGTTTCCTGTCCTGTTCATTTTTATCAATGAATTGCTTAAAGACAGAAAACGTAAGCCTCTCCATTGACCATATTAGAGCTGAGAATGAGGGAGTAGGAGCAGTGAGGAAGACAGCTAGCCTATTTACTAGCAGAGCTGATCAAGATCCAGAAATATCTGGAAAGGATAGATAAAAGACAACATTAAAAATATCATTAAAATGTTGCATGGGGGGGCACCTACGTGGCTCAGAGGGTAAAAGCCTCTGTTTTTCGCCCAGGTCATGATCTCAGGGTCCTCGGATCGAGCCCCACATTGGGTTCTCTGCTCAGCAGGGAGCCTGTTTCCCTTCCTCTCTCTCTGTCTGCTTCTTTGCCTACTTGTAATCTCTGTCTGTCATATAAATAAATAAAATCTTTTAAAAAAATGTTGCATGGGTTAGAAAGCTGTACAAACACAAAATAGGGAAGACTTGTTTGAGTAAATAGAAGGTAATATTTAAAAAAATCCTACAGCTTTTAATGGCCATGATGTGACTGGTAGAAAAAGTTAAATAACAGCAATCATAAAAAATTACTTATAAACTACTGTAATGCGGGGTGCCTGGGTGGCTCAGTGGGTTAAGCCGCTGCCTTTGGCTCAGGTCATGATCTCAGGGTCCTGGGATCGAGTCCCGCATCAGGCTCTCTGCTCAGCAGGGAGCCTGCTTCCCTCTCTCTCTCTCTCTGCCTGACTCTCTGTCTACTTGTGATTTCTCTCTGTCAAATAAATAAATAAAATCTTAAAAAAAACTACTGTAATGCAATTTTAGATTTTTATTAATAGACAAAGAGACATGTAAAGAATTAGAAAACATTTAGCCTATGAGATTTCAAGTCTCACATTTTCAAGTCCCCTCGTTTTCCCCCTCCTTTTTGAGGGAGAGAGGAGAAGGCAACGATTAAAAACTATTGTGCATACTTATCATATGTATAAACCTATATGCAAGGGAAATTTCAAGAGGAAAATACACACAGATATACACACATACACACAAGTTCTTGATTCGAAGCAAGGTACAGTTTTAAAAAGGAGAGGCTCCAAATACAGATACCATAACAGAAATGGAACATGGAAAGGTCCAGAAAAGAAAAAAAAAGCTAAAAGTGCTGTGGAAATTGAAAAGAATTCCCTGTGATCCTGAAGAAGCAATGACTTCCAGGTAGAGGTGGCATTTAAGCTAAGTCTTGAAAGACTGGTAGAATTAGACATGTGGAAATAGCACACCCAATAGAAGAAAGCGTGTCTGAAAAGTATAGCCACAATAACAACTAGGATGAGTTTGGGAAAGGTGAATTATCCAGTTTGACTGAAATGTAGAGAAAATCAAAGAAAGTAGCAAAGGAACAAAGAAGAAATACCACTAGTAGTATAGGGCCATAGGTAGCATGTCAAGGAGATAGAACATATTTTGTGGGCTATGGAAATCACATATCATCCATCTATGTATCTATCAATCGATCTATCTTTCTATCCATCTATCTGAAGAGTCAAGCCTTGCTACCTATTTAAGAGCAATATATTTGAAAGGAAGGAATCTCAGTTCTGACACTCATTGTAGAGAAGTAATCTTAGTTAAACCACCCCAAGGGAGCTGATCTTAAGTTACTAAAGCAGGCTGCAATAGCCAAGGTAGTTTCTGCCTCTCCGAGAAAGTTGGCTATGGCTGAATCTCTTTTTCTCACCCTCTGGTCCTTGGGTTGAAGAATGGAGGGTGGGACTGTTCTTGGGTCCTCAGACCCAGAGTGACCACCACTCTACATCACTCATGAATTAGCTTATCATCTGTACTCCCTTCCTGTTATGTCCCTCTCCTGGATTGAAATTTCCTGTTTGCAGGATACTGGAACTGTATGCTCTTTGAACATTGTTCCTTGGACTGTCAGTCATTGTCTCCTGCCATGTTACTGAAATGGGACCTGGAGAGCATCTGCAAGATTCACCTAGATGCTCCTTCAAATCAGATTGCTAACTTAAAACCAAGCCCTATTGATCAGATTTTTGACATTGTGTCCTAGGAATTTACATTCTAACAAGCTTTCTAGGTAAACTTTAGGTTCATTGAAATTTGAGTATTACTGCTTTATAAGAAGTTGCCTCTTTCATGAATCATAATTAATTTAAAGAAAGCTAAAGAAAGTAGGTACTATGCAGATGGGGGAAAAAAATTTAGAGTAGGTTTGGAGGAGGGCATGATCCTAATTCCTAAACATTTAGAATGGTGTCAGTAACTTGGAAGTCAGATTGGATTACAGCCTCTTTTCTCCTTTTTAATTCTGAAATTCAGAAAATACCCAAATAAAAAGAGTATTAAAACACTGACGTCTGACCAGTTATATGCAACTTAAATATTTTTCTACCTTGTGTCCTTTTAAAATTAATCTAACATAAGAACATTATTTTCCCCAGCTTTATTGAGACACAGCTGACATACAACCCTGACATATTACCCTTAAGTGTAAGCTTAAGATGTACAACCTGATCCTCTGAAACATGTACATATTGTGAAGTGATTACCACAAGGTTAGTTAACACTTCCATGACCTCATGTAATTATTATTTTTTAAGGTGTGGTGAGAAAATTTAAGATGTACTCTTGCAACTTTCAAGTATACAATACAGTATGGAAATGACAGTCATCAAGCTGTATATTAGATGCCCAGCAAGTATTCAACTTAACACTGAAAGCTTGTCACCCTTGACCAACATCTCCTCATTTCACCCATGGCAACCTCTGGCAACCAGTAATCTACTCTTTGTTTCTATAAGGTGATTTTTTAAAAGATTTCACATATAAATGAGACGATACAGTATTTGTCACTCTCTCTCTCTCTGATTTATTTTACTTAGTATATGCCTTGACATTTCATCCATGTTTTCATAAGTGGCAGGATTTCATTCTTGTGTAGGACTGAAGAATATTTCATTATATTTGTAAATATACCACATTTTCTTTACCCATTCATTTACTGATGGACACTTAGGTTTTTTTTTTTTTTTAAGGTTTTATTTATTTATTTGACAGAGAGAGAGATCACAACCAGACAGAGAGGAAGGCAGAGAGAGAGGGAGAAGCAGGCTCCCTGCCGAGCAGAGAGCCCGATGTGGGGCTCGATCCCAGGACCCTGGGATCATGACCTGAGCCAAAGGCAGAGGCTTAATCCACTGAGCCACCCAGGTGCCCGACACTTAGGTTTTTTACAAGCCTTAGCTATTACAAATAGTGCTGCAATAAACACAGAGGTATAAATATGTCTTTGAGATAGTAATTTCATTTCTTTCAGATAAATACCCAGAAGCAGGATTGCTAGATCATGTGGCAGTTCTATTTTCAGCTTTTAGAAGAACCTCCACCCTGTTTTCTATAGCTGTACCAATTTATACTCCTATCAACAGTACGTAAGTGTTCCCTTTCCCCCATATTCTCTCCAGCACTTGTTATCTCTGGTCTTTTGATAGTAGCCATTCTAACAGGTAGGAGATGATATCTCATTGTGGTTTGGATTTGTGATGATTAGTGATGTTAAATGTTTCTTCAGGTACTTGTTGGCCACATCTGTCTTCCTCCAAAATTTTTTTTTCAAGATTATTTTTAATGTTACCATAATCCATATATTATGTGGACAGGGCATAGCGCTCTTAACTGTCAGGTGAATTGCCACTATGAAAAACATAACTTACATTTTCATGAATGTTTTAATGTGTATATTAACTCTGCGGGAAGACAGTCTGGATGTTTTTATTTTATACTTTACTTCATTATAAAAAGAGTATTCAAGTCATATAAAAAATGAATAATTAATACTTGCAGTTAAATGGACCATTATCCTCACTGATTTTATCACTTAATTGAGGTGAGTTGTATGAATAAGCGTCTCTCTTGTTCTGAAAAGAAACAGTCTTAAGACATTTTCATGTGTTGAATAGGGCATCTGTAGAGCAGTTTAGGAGACAACAACTGTAACTTCAATGGGAAAAAAGATGAAATTTTTGAATGGAAGTGTAGAATTTGTGTCAAATAACTCAACAAAAATATAAACCTATGGGGTACCTAGGTGGCTCAGTCAGAGAAGCGCCTGTCTTTGGCTAGGGTCATGTTCCCAGAGTCCTGGGATCAAGCCCCACATCCAGCTCCCTGCTGAGTAGGAAGTCTGCTTCTCCCTCTCCCTCTGCCCCCCCACACCCCAATGCTTCTCACTCTTCTCTCTCTCTCACACACTCTCTCTCTCTCAAATAAATACAATCTTTTAAAAAATACATTACATCTATATACCTACCCAATAAGGATTGACCATTAGTTCTGAGCCTTTAATGCTCCTCTATGTTTCATAAGAACCCTATTTAAATAGGGAATGAGGTTTCAGTGATGCACGTAAAATGTTCCTTACTGAGATCTCTCTCAAAATTACATTCTCTCCAGATTTTAAAGTAATAGTCAAGAAAATAATCATATTTCAGAGGGAAAAATAGACAAGAAATGATATCAGAATGCTTTTCTGACTTCTTAGGGTATGGTCTATCACTGTGAAAATGATACTTAAAAAGTGAGACAGAATGTTTATGCAAAAAAAAATCTGGTCAGTACTTTATTTCTTTCATCAAACTGATTAGTGAATTAAATAAAAAAACAGGGAAATGCCTTCAAATCAATTCACATCCATAAAACAGTCTTTTTTAAATTTTTTTTTTACTAAAATCTTTATATTGTTACAAATTGGGTTGGCAATGAGTAGCAATGGTCTTAGTATGTTTTTAATCATTTGCTCATTAAAATACGTATAAGAAAAAACCTTCATCAGCTATAAAGACTTAGAATGGAACAAAAATAAATACAAATCTATATACCTAAGTTTGTACCTTAGCAGCATTTTGCTCTTCATCTGTATATTTTATTGTTTAATCTTACAAATTAAGTGCAAATTCAGAGAGATTCATGCCTTTTCAAATATAGGTTTAAGAATGCCTGAGTATCTCAGTAGGTCAGGCATCTGACTCTTGATTTCAGCTCAGGTCATGATCTCAGGTTCATGCATCAGGCTCCACAATGGGGGTTGAGTCTGTTTAAGAGTCTCTCTTTCCCCTCTAACTGCCTCTCCCTCTTTCTCTCTCCTAATTAAAAAAATTAAAAATAAATATTTAAAATATAGGTTTAAACACAGTTTACATAATTTTACCCTTTTTAATAAAATTCCAATGGATAATGTTCAAAATAATGAAAAACATTAAATAATTACCAACATTAAATACCTTAGATATTTATTACCAAAATATAATTTTAGTGTGTATTACCTTTAAAGTGTTGTAACTATTAAAATATGCTGTGATGGTGAAATTTATCACATGAGAAACTTTAACTCCTAAAAAGATAACATATAGGAAAAAATTAATTTTCATCTTATTTACATGCTTCACTTAATTACTAATTTTTTTAAAAAAATTTTATTTATTTATTTGACAGAGAGAGATCACAAGTAGGCAGAGAGGCAGGCAGAGAGAGAGAGAGGAGGAAGCAGACTCCCTGCTGAGCAGAGAACCCCATGCGGGACTCGATCCCAGGACCCTGAGATCATGACCTGAGCCGAAGGCAGCGGCTTAACCCACTGAGCCACTCAGGCGCCCCACTTAATTACTAATTCATCCAATGTTTATACTCACTACTTCAAACACAATCACAACAAATAAGGCAGATGAAGAAATTATATTTATCTTATCTCCATACTGACATGTGATTTAGAATATTTCATTTGTAAACTAAGTCTATATTTTAAAAAAATCATTCACATTCTACTTAGTAAGAAATATACATAGTACATAGTACTGAGTTTAAGGAACCTACAGTATCTTAGGAAATAATCATAATAAGTAAAATAATAGAGTTTTCATGAACTACAATTAGTAGAATACTTTAGTTTCATGGAATGTTCAGTATTGTGTGAAAGATGGGTTCCATACAGACATATACATGGGAAACACTATGTTTTATAGTCTAGTCTACTCTTAAAAATTCACAGTGAATATGAGAACTATAAAGGCTCTGACTATTCCAGGAATAAAAACCACTATTTAATTTTACTTAACACCCAAGTCTTAAAATTTTTTGGATCAGAGGATATTCCCCACTTTCTTTTCTCCTACAAGAACACTTGTTAGCATCCTACAGAAATAAATTCCTTGTGAACATGATCTGGGGAGTATCTCAAGAAGAATATAAATTAGGCAAATTCTATGCAAGGAGAAGTGGTTATATCTGGGGGTCAAGGAAACTTTCATAAACATGGAAATGACTCAGCTGGGTGTTGAAGAAAGAGTAAGAGTAGGAATTTGCTACATCTGAGAGAGAAGTAAAGTCTAGGCAAAACAAAAAAAATCACGGGTAAAGAATTATGAAACACAATGGAATGTAAACAAAATGGAATGAAACAAAATGGAATTCTATAAATGGAGAGGATGGGAGTCAGAGGAGTTGAAACTGAGAGAACAGGCGTAGGACAACTGAAGATCTTACACGTCTTTCTTAAGATGTGGACTTTTGAACTTTCTTGTGCAAAACTAGGAAAGTCAGATATAAGCCAAACACATCAAATTAGGAAGAGTTTTGGATTTGGATTTATGATAAATGACTCATAAAAATACACCTGACAGATTTGAGGGGGATGATGCAGGATTAAGAACTCAATGGGCAATAATAATGTATCATAAACTTTTATAAATAATTGTTAATAAACATTTTTACTAACTCAATATTTCCTCAGCACCTTCTATGTCCTGAGCATTATGCTAGTAGTCATTGGCATATGAGAGTCCTTGCTATCAACAAATTAAATTTATTAAGAGAGATATTCATATAGAGAGAGAAAGTATAGTGAGATACATACAATCCTATCATTTAATACTCTATTATATAGCAGGTGTTCAATCAGTATTTTTTGAATGAGCAGAATAGATGAATGCATAAATGTTGAAGGTAACATCAGTGTGGTTATAAAGCATACAGGAGAAATACGATGCGGTTTTTTGGTTTGTTCTATTTGACAGTAAAAATTTAAAAGTCTCTTAAATTATGAAGTAAATAAAACATTCAGGTACATTTTTAATTTCAAGACAAAGAAATTTCATGATTGCTCTTCTTTATATTTAGTGACATTTACTTTTAGAAAGTTTAAAATCACTATGTAGATTACAGGGAATCTGAAAAAATATTTATTTAAGAGGAGTAAAATGGTCCAATTCACATTTCTAGAAAATCATACCAGATTTCTTGCCAACACTGAAATACATTCATCCAAATGCATGTTGAGCTCTTTAGTTCACTGATGCTCTTGTTGCTCAAGATATTTTTGGAATCCTTCTTTGGCAACCACCTTTAGAGCCCATGGCACATTATTTAAATAGCTTCCTAATTCTGTATGGAGTGCCAGTGATATTACAGTTTTTTTCAGATTAGTGCCATTAAAAAAAAAAATCCTTCAGATGGCTCTTCTGAACCATGAAGATATTGAATATTGACCCATACCTTTGATATTTTTTGCAACAACTGTTCTCTAGTCTATCTGCATTCATGGCTGGACTGGTGAAATTAGAGGACTATAAAGATTAAGACAGACCAAAGGCTTGGAAATAGGCTCTTACAAAACATGTCAACATCAGTCTTGAATGAGTGTCACCGGAAGGAAAAAAAACATTCTTAAAGAGGTCTCTTGAGGAGCATACATGGAAGGACTCGCCATTTCCAGTTAAAACATTAGTTTCACTATCTCACATTATTAACTTCCTGATTCTTAGATTCACAAATAACAAATCTCAGTATATATAAAAACACAAGCCAATTTTCCTTTTCTTTTTTTTTTTAAGATTTTTATTTATTTATTTGATAGACAGAGAGAGATCACAAGTAGGCAGAGAGGCAGGCAGAGAGAGAGGGGGAAGCAGGCTCCCTGCTGAGCAGAGAGCCCGATGTGGGGCTCGATCCCAGGATCCTGAGATCATGACCTGAGCTGAAGGCAGAGGCTTAAACCACTGAGCCACCCAGGCGCCCCAATTTTTTCCTTTTCTTATATTTGTTAGTTTCCTTTTGTGATTGTTAAAATTATGTTTTAACACTTGTACTTAATTTTAAGCAGTGGATGTTCCTCGCCAGCCCCCAACACACACCATGTTCACACAGTGAACTCAAACAGAATTTTGACGAGGGTTGATATAATCCCTGCTGTATAATATATTTAAATGATTAATGAGCAGGCAAAAGATGGACATCAGAGGATAGAGTAAAGATGGGAAATTGTATCATAAAAGGAGTTGTTCAAAAGTTGCATTTTAAGCCGATTTTTCGTATAGGATACACACATAATATACATACTTTGTATAGATTTTTGATCATGAAACTTCAAGAAAAAGACACTTGAATTGAGTGAAATAAAATGAAAGTGTGGGAAGCAATACTACAAAAGGAATCAATCCAAAGCAGTGAATTATCACAGTTAATTCCTTTAAATAGGTTTTTGCACTTGACAGAAATCATAGAAAATGGATTCCCCCCCCCCCCAAATAAAGGATCACAAACATTTCTGAAACTTATTTTTTCCTTTGGGACAATTTTAATACAGAAGAAAGAGCTTTAGATGAATGAGTTAGAGAAAAAAACACTACTTAGCCATCTGCTAGAATACAATTCTGAAACATTCTCGACACTTCTCAGCCTCCTCAGCTGAATTTTAGAATGCAACCATTAGTATTAAGAACAACAGGAAGGATTACCAAAATCATCTTGTTTTTATCCTTGATGTTTCTAGTATACTTTCAAACCCCTTCAGTAACTTTCTCTATTGCTTTTCCATTTCCCAAAGTTTAAAATTAAATTTCCCTTCTGTTTGGCATATAAGAAATCATCATGCTTGCCACACAGAGAGAATATGAGTTATATAGGAGAGTCATGGTGAGAGGCACTGGTGAGAGAACAAAAAACATTAACATTGATGTGATCCTAAGTTCACAGTTTTTCCAGAATACAAGGATTGCATGTCTGCTGTTATATATTGAACTATTAAAGTAGCTCTATCTTTGTCTTAACTGATAAACACATTTGTACAAGTGGGGAGTAGACTTTTACATAGAAATCCAATATATTTTATAAGAAAATTTTAACTTACAAAGTAATCTGAACATTAGGTATGATTTTCTACCTAAATGCTTGCATGACGATAAAGAAGACAAATCTACCCTTCCTCTTATGTGCTTACTGGAAAGTTATATAAAAAGCAATAAAACAAATTTGTTGTTAAATGATAAATAACAAAAGCACACAATCAAAATCAATGCATGAGTGAAGGAATGCAGTTCAAATCAGAAACCTAAGAGGAAAATAGATGAGTGGATAGAAAAATAAATTAAAAAAAAAAAATACTGGGCACCTGGATGGCTCAGTGGGTTGAGCATCTGCCTTCAGTTCAGGTCATGATCCCAGGGTCCTGGGATCAAGTTCTGTGCAGGGGGGTCCCTGCTCAGCAAGGACTCTTCTTCTCCCTCTTCCTCCCTCCCTGCTTGTGCTCCACCCCCCAGTCTCTCTCTCAAACAGATAAATAAAAACTTAAAAAAAATACTAATAGCACAATGAAAGTGTTTCAAGAAGGGACTATCCCAGCAGAACTGTATTTATTATTTAAATCTCTACTCTCATAACAGTCTGGGAAAAAAGGTCAGGTTACTCTGATTATACCCGCTCAATGGCATGTTGCTTTGCATAAGGACATGCATGAACTATGTACACAAATAAGTAAATACAGCCTTTGCGAGTTCTGAAATCACATCTCCCACTTCCCCCAACTTACACAGTATACCTGCAATACTAATCCTGTTGTAGTTCCCTGCCCACACCATGGAACTTTTTATCCATGTGCTTTCTATTCTTTCTGCTCATGCTGATCTTGTATCTGGAAGGGCGTCAGGTACCAGCTGGATACATCCATCTGGAAAGACTGAGTTCAGCATTTTTATACTTCTGTGTTCTGTATTCCCCCATGTACTTTCTTTCCCTTCACTTTTATCTTCAGACTTTTTGTTTCTCAAATAGAATTTGTGAGTACACTTCATTGAGGTAATGACTAGTAATTTTTTAGTGTTCATCTTATGCTAGGTATTGTGTTACATGTTTTATAAGCATTAAACTGTCAGCCACCACACCAACTTTATTTAGGTAAGTACTATTGTGGTCACCATTTGACAGAGAAGCAAACTAAAATAACTGTTGAAGTCACATGCTGGTCAGTGCTAGATTCAACCCAAATATGGTTACAGAGGTTGGCCTGACTCCTCAGCTTATTCATTTATTTCTATTCTACCTCTAACCCAAGAGTTACTTCTACAGTGGGCTGCCTCGTGTATGGCCTCATGGGCTTTTCTGGGAATGTCCACAATTCTGTGTTTTCTACCTCAGAGGTATTTATGAGGTGGAAAGGGAAAAATTAAAAATTGAGAGAGCGCACGGAAAGAAAAATTTGGGCTTTCTCAAGTTTCTTTTCATATAAGAGTTTTGCTCAATTCTGACTGCTCCCTTTGCAGATTACAGACAAGTGACTATTGTAATTCTGTGTGAAACTGCCCAGTGATATACCCATTGGAGCCAAGGTCATCTTTCTCTCTTCATTTCAAACTATCATCGGGGAAACCATGAAGATTCTTTTCCCTGTCTGCATGGAACAAACTGAATATATAAATATATGGAATATTTGTTAATCTAAATTTTTAATTCAAGGAATGCTTATAAAAATAAATGATTTGGAATAAGGATTCTACTGGGGGAAACTATGTCCATTATGAAAGATCACTGGTCTTAACCCACACACATGCTGTTAAGTCATCTTGTATTTATTCCTCATGGGCATGTATTCAAAATAATGTTTGGCTCTACTCTAAATGTCTTTTCCTCACCATTTCTTTAGTTTGGAAGCTTCCAAAACCAGGGAAGCAAAAACCATTTTCTACAATCTGTGAGGAGAGAGAACTTCCCTGAAATTGCTGAAGTGATATTAAATAGCCACTTAAATCTTAAGTGAACGTGATCTTTCGTGAAGCTAATTCCAAAAGGAAACAGTCAAGTAGTACTGCATCAGGGACAGGTATAAAGTGACGGAGATAAAAGAAACCTTGATCTGTCACAATGGTTAAAAAAAAAAAATCTCTGTATATGACATTCCTCTTCCATAGGAAAAGAACCTTCTCTCTTGCACAGGACCTGTTACACATTTCATTGTATAGTAAAAACTTTTAGGACTTAAATGTTGGCAAAGCAAACAGTAAAGTCTTAAGATATATTAATGAGACTAAATTATGTCATAATCTTGTTATCTCAATATGTCACCTAGTCACAAAGAAAGAATTTATGTAAATACTATTTCCAGAAATCTAAAACTACCTTTTCCACCAGGGAAAAAAGAAGCAACCTTGTATACAGATTTCACATTAATGGCTTCCTTTTCTCTTGTATCATCACTACTTCTTTGCCCCTCATAGAAAAAGTTGTTTGGAGGTATACACTTTGATTAGTAACACAACTCAGCCGAAGCATTCTCATTGAAAAGAATAAGCAATCCAGGCAGGGTACCACAAAGTGAATCTTAATGAGAAGATTTTACAAGGCAAATTACAAAGGAGACCATAATTATCAATTTCTTTCAATGCTGCTCAGGTTTATAGTACGTAAGGAGAAAACTATTGGGAAAATTGACTTGAAGTGAATTTATGAACTGGCAGGATTACTTTTAAGAGATGAACAACAAATTGTTCTTTCAGCTCTAGTTCACATAATGTACCAGATGTCATATGTCTCAGGAGCAAACAAACAATTTGTCACAAACACTTCTCTGAAGTATTTTTTAAAATATTTTATTTCTCTAAAATGAAGAATGATATTTCTGCAACTGTATTACAAATTTCTAGAAGGTTAAATCAATACTCTACTACGTTTTTATACCTCCTCGTGCCTAATATAGTGTGATGCACATGTTCAGAAATCAAAAACCACCTGCTGATTAACTAAATTTCCTATTGTTTTCATTTCAACCTTGTTATTTGTCCCATGACAAACTATTATTTTGCTCACCATGAAGAATGCCTTCATTTCAGTTATATTAACTGAATCACTGTTAATATATCTTTTTTTTTTCTTATCTATAAATACTGCCAAGCATTCAAGAGGCTTTGGACCTAAAACTCTGTCACAGTGATCCTCATAGGACCTAAGAATCCTTCTCCAAAGTAATTTTCCAGTGAGTGCTTCCTTAGTACTTTGTCCCTGGGATCCGTTGCTCCTGGTTCCTGTTTAATGATCACTGTCAGGCTTACCTGACTCTTTTTTTTTTAATTTATTTTTTATTTTCAGCATAACAGTGTTCATTATTTTTGCACGACACCCAGTGCTCCATGCAATCCGTGCCCTCTATAACACCCACCACCTGGTACCCCGACCTCCCACCCCCACCCCTTCAAAACCCTCAGATTGTTTTTCAGAGTCCATAGTCTCTCATGATTCACCTCCCCTTCCAATTTCCCCCAACTCCCTTCTCCTCTCCATCTCCCCTTGTCCTCCATGCTATTTGTTATGCTCCACAAATAAGTGAAACCATATGATAATTGACTCTCTCTGCTTGACTTATTTCACTCAGCAGAATCTCTTCCAGTGCCGTCCATGTTGCTACAAAAATTGGGTATTCGTCCTTTCTGATGGAGGCATAATACTCCATAGTGTATACGGACCTGACTCTTCACAGACACAACCTCACATTCTCCCCATCCTACTCCTGAAACTTCTAGATCAACTGCCTGCTCTTGACTGTCTGCCTTGGCTACACATTCTAACCACACCATCCTTCTTGAACACTACCCCAAAATTAGGTGCTATGAAAATTAAAGAAAAGAAAAAATCAAAAGCATCCATGGAGTCTATAGTGGTATATGCCTATTTTTAGAGGATTTTGGAAATAGGGGCAAGCTGTTAAAAAGATATGGAGCCCAAATGTGAAATATGATTTTGCAATGCAGAAAAGAATTCCAATGCAACAACAAGGATTTGTTTAATAATCATCCATAAAATAAAATCCTGGCACCAGTAAATGTATATTCTATTCCAACACTCTCAACAGTACACTGCAAAAATATTTTTGCATTAATTTGCATAAAAGTAAATTATGCTTAAATTATGAGAATAATGATATAACTAAACTGTAAAAAATAAACAAAACAAATTTTGCCATCATGTTCTGGCTCTTTCATTTGATCTTCTGGAAATTTGCATTTAACAGAATATAATGGCATTCATGATAAAAATCCTCAATGAAGTAGGTTTAGAAGGAACATACCTCAACATGATAAGGGCCCCATATGAAAAATCCACAGTGAACATCATATTCAATGGGCAAAAACAGAGCTTTTCCCCTAAGGTCAGGAAAAAGACAAGGATGTCCACTTTCACCACTTCTATTCAACATAGTACTAGAAGTCCTAGCCACCACAATCAGGCAACAAAAAGAAATAAAAGGCACCCAAATTGGTAAGGAAGAAGTAAAACTTTCACTATTTGTAGAAGACATGGTACTTAATATAGAAAAGCCAAAGGCTCTCTTCAAAAAAATCACTAGAACTGATAAGTGAATTCAGTAAAATCACAGGATACAAAATCAATGTACAGAAATGCATTTTGTTTCTATACACTAATAATGAAAGAGCAGAAAGAAATTAAGGAATCAATCCCATCTAGAGTTGCACCAAAAATGGTTAAATACCTATGAATAAACTTAACCAAAAAGATGAAAGATCCATACTCTAAAAACTATAAAGCACTGATGAAAGAAATTGAAGGCAGCACAAAGAAATGGAAAGACAATCCATGCTCATGGACTGGAAGAAAAAATACTGTTAAAATGTCTATACTACCCAAAGCAACATATACGTCTAATGCAATCACTGTAAAAATACTGACAGCATTTTCACAGAACTAAAACAAATGATCCCAAATGGCCAAAGCAATCTTGAAAAATGAAAGCAGAGCTGGAAATATTACAATTCCAGGCTTCAAGATATATTACAAAACTGTAGTGATCAAAACAATATGATACTGGCACAAAAACAGACACATAGATCAATAGAACAGAATAGAACAGAATATACCCACAATTATATTATCAATTAATCTTTGACAAAGGAAGCAAGACTATCCAATGGGAAAAAGGCAGTCTCTTCAATAAATGGTGTTGGGAAAACTGGACAGCTACTTGCAAAAGAATGAAACTAGACCACTTCCTTACAGTATACACATTGTACACCTGACAGTGATATTACACTGTATGTTAACTAACGAATTTAAATAAATACCTAAAAATAAATAAAATAAAAAAAAAGAAAACACTCATCTCAACAAAACAAAAACAACAAAAAGTGGATTGAGGACCTAAATGTGAGAACCAAAACTATAAAATCCTAGACGAGAACCCAGGCAGTAATTTTTCTGACATCATAGCAACATTTTTCTGATATGTTTCCTGAGGCAAGGGAAACAAAAGCAATAATAAATTATTGGGACCTCATCAAAATAAAAGGTTTCTGCACAGAAAAAAAAATTAACATAACTAAAAGACAGCTTACCAAATAGGAGAAGATATTTGCAAATGGGTTATCTCATAAAGGGTTATTATCCAAAATATATAAAGAACTGGTACAACTCAACTTCCAAAAACCAAATAATCCAATTAAAAGTGGCCAGAAGACATGAACAGACATTTCTCCAAAGAAGATATACACATAGCCAAGAGACATATGAAAAGATGCTCAACAGCACTGATCATCAGAGAAAAGCAAATCAAAACTACAATGAAGTATCACCTCACACCTGTCAGAATGGCTAAAATAAAAAAATTCAAGAAACATCAAATGTTGTCAAGGATGTAGAGGAAAAGGAATCTTGTGCACTGTTGGTGGGAATGCAAACTGGTGGAGTTACTGTGGAAAACAGTATGGAGGTTTCTCAAAATATTAAAAATAAAACTACACTATGACCCAGTAATCTCACTACTAATATGAAAGGATATGTGCACCCCTATGTTTACTGCAGCATCAGTTACAAGTATAAGAGCCAACCCACGTGTCCATCAATAGGTAAATGAATAAAGAAAAGGTGGTACACACACATGCACAGGAATATTTTTCATCCATAAAAAAGAATGAAATTTTGCCATCTGCAACAACATGGATGAGTATAGAGAGTTTAATGTTCAGGGATAACATTAAAAAGATAAAAATCAGAAAAAGATAAATATCATATAATTTCACTCATATGTAGAATTTAAGAAAGAAAACAAGTAAACAAAGGAAAAGAGAAATGATCCAAAAAACAGACTTAATGTACAAAGAACAAATGGTCACCAGAGGAGAGGTAGGTAGGGGGATGGGTGAAAGAGATGAAGGGGATTAAGAATACACATATCTTGATCAGCACTGAGTAGTATATAGAAACATGGGATCACTGTATTATACACCTGAAACTAATATAACACTGTATGTTATATTATAATATAACACTGATGTTAGCTACACTGGAATTAAAGTAAATAACATTAAAAATGAAAGACTAGGATGGAACACACTCATTGTAAATACTATGTATTTCATATGTAATTGTTCTTCTTGAATCTTTACAATAAGCTCATAAACTGGGTATTTTCATATACTTAGTTTACAGTTAATGAAGCTGAGTTCAAGATATTTAGTAACCTGTGGATGGTCTATAGCGATTATAAGTAATCTTCACCTCATTGTGTTGGTAGAAGAGTAAATGGAACTGTGAGTTGAATCATACCAATGAACACTGATTAAGCCTCTACTGGGCGTCACAAAATTTCATCTATATTACCTCATTTAAAGTTTGTGAGTGGGTAAAAGGACATTGGGCATGAAGATCAGTGTGGACCCAGGGTCAAATATAGACTTTTGCTCCTCCATGTTAGGCTAATGTCTTGTTCCCAGTTGCACTCTTAGAATCATTACTCCTGGTCCATAGAAGATTCTCAGAAAACACTGTAGTGACCAAATGAATATATTATCATCTGGCATTCTTAAAAGAGTAGGAATATTTGGAGGACTTCAAATTTCTATACTGATCATCTTATTGTAATATCATCTTATGCTGCAGTTTGAAGTAAAGATAGTATATGTGCATATTAACTCTCAAATAAAATAGCTGCTGAAGTTGCTCAAGACAACTTATAAACATGAACCAACATGTCCAGAAGAAACCAGGAGCTGACTTGCATCAACCAATTTTTAAAAGGGTATCCCATATTCATAAAACATAAAAACATAAAACATAAAAAACTAGACATATATTTATTTTTTGCTGTCTAAAGGATTTACATTAGTATCACAGTAATTTCATTTTTTTGTAAATTTTCTAATCTGTACATTTAAGTGCCTTTTATTTTATGCATTGCTGTTCTGTCAGTTGTCCCTTTTTTTTTTTTAAAGATTTCATTTATTTATTTATTTGACAGACAAGAGATCACAAGGAGGCAGAGAGGCAGGCAGAGAGAGAGGAGGAAGCAGGCTCCCCGCTGAGCAGAGAGCCCGATGTGGGACTCGATCCCAGGACCCTGAGATCATGACCTGAGCTGAAGGCAGCGGCTTAACCCACTGAGCCACCCAGGCGCCCCCAGTTGTCCCTTTTTAATGCTGCTAGTACATATACTTTAAACAGGCTCTGCCTTTCCAATTCTCTGTAGTATGGAAAACCGGATGATAGAACCAGTTAGAATTATGCTTAATATAAGAGCAAATATATAGTGTGGAAAACCCCCCATGAGGTGTGGTATCTCTCTGTCCTTAAATCTCAGAATCCCTTTACAATCTAAGCCCTGTCCCTGGTGGTCAAGATTGTAAAATAAATGACCTCTTGATAAGTGAAAGATAGGTGTGCTTGCAAACTTTCTGAGAACTATTAGAAATATCTAGCTTTATGCTAAACCTAAACATATTTTTCAATAGTAAAAACAGTCTTGCAGTAGAGCAAGGCTTTTTAAAATCTGGATTACAGGCTACTTCCTAAAAATGAAATATGCAACTAGGATTACTCATAACAGTGGAACGCAGTAGGGCGAAAAAAATGAGGAAAACTGAAATCTTTATGCCGTGCAGGTAGAAAAAGTTTCTTTCAATGAAAAGACAATGTTAAGTACAGTACATTTACAACATGACATCTTACTTCTCCCTTTGGGAATTAATCCCTTTAGGGTATAGGTATTTGAGAAGGGATTTCAAGATGGATAGTATTCCATGGTTAAGATATTTCTCCCAGCCTGCAGGATACGTTGCAAGGGGGAGGGAGTGGTGAGAGTTAAGAAAAGACAAGTTATCTTTCTTAAATTCCACATATGAGTAAAATCATATGGCATTTGTCTTTCTCTGACTGACCTATTTTGCTTAATATAATACTCTCTAGCTGCAACCATGTTCCAAATGGTGAGATTTCATTCTTTTCCATGGCTGAGTAATAATCTATTTATATATATATATATGTATATACATATATATATTGCATTTTAATAGATAATCCAATAATCCATAATGGATAAAGAAGATGTATATATATAGAAGATGTGGAATATATATTCCACATCTTCTTTATCCATTCATCAGGTCAGTGGACTACTTTTGGGCTATTTCCATAATCTGGCTATTTCCATAATGCTGCTATAAACACTACAAAGGAAAAAACATGAAAGAGAGGTAAACCAAGAAGCAGACTCCTAATTCTAGAGAACTGATGGTTAGCAGACAGAAGGTGGGGGTCATGAGTTAAAAAGGTGATGCAGATTAATGAATGCACTTGCTCTGATGAGGACTGGGTGATATATGGAAGTGATGAATCACTGTTTGTACACCTGAAACTAATATTACCATGTATGCTAACTGGAAATTAAATAAAAACTTAGAAAAAAGAGAAGTTATCAAGAACTCCACCTCATAATACAAATAGATTAAAAATGTCTAGAACCCCATGTCTCTTTCCCTCTTAACTACAGTTTTATTAAAAATTAATTTTAAAAGTTGAGGAACTTTACAAATTAATTGACATAGTTTAAAAGTACCTAAATACCATTGCAACTACAGTATGATCCACTCCTGATTCTCCTTCCTTGTTGTCATCTTCTTTTTCTTTTTTCCCCCCAGTACAAAGAGAAATCAGATGTCACAAATATTTGATTCACCTCTATAACAACATAAAATGATAGAAGATAGTACTGGAAATTGAAGTTGATTCTAAAGGAATACAAATCAAAATAATGTTCCAGATGGGCATTTGGAGAATATTACACAATGTTGAGATAATAAGACAATTCTTGATCGACCTCAGTGGGAGCCTAAAGTGTTATACAAGCAGTCTTCCACAACCTCCATGTTCCCCCCCAACCATTCATCCCTCACTGTCAGTTATTTGGGGGATTTCTGGAAAATGGTATGCGCTAGCCTTGTAAGACATCTTGCATTTTCATTTATTCTGTCAAAGATCGTAACACTTTTGTTGTTGTTGTTGTTGTTGTTTTAAAAAGACTTTATTTCTTTTGGTGGTTTTACGTTTACAGAAAAAAAAAAATGAGTAAGAAATACAAATGGTCCATATCTCCCTACCTCCATATCGGGTTTCCCCAATTAGGAACATTTTGCATTAGTGTGATATGTATGTTACAACTGATGAGCTGATATTGATACCTTATTATTAGCTAAGGTGTATAGTTTACATTCAGTTTCACTCTGAGCTGTGCACTCAGTTTTGACAAGTGTATAATGACAGGAATCTGCTGTTAAAGTATTATACAGAGTAGGTTCACTGCCTAAAAATCTACAGGGCTTCTCCTAGTCATTTTCTCTTTTCTTTTCTCTTTTGTTTTCTTTTGTTTCCTTTCCTTTTCCTTCCTTTTTCCTTTTCCTTTCCTTTCCCACAATCATCTTTTTTAAATTTAAATTCAATTATCCAAGGTATAGTACATCTTTAGTTTTTGACGTAATGTTCAATGGTTCATTAGTTGAACACATTTTGCAACAAATAAACTGCCCATGACTTAGGCTGGACACATATTTATTTCTTTTGATTACAAATGACTAAAAAAAACCCCTGAAAAACAATAAAATTATAATGTTAGATTCTTTAGGATGCAAAGCAATTGCTCTACTGAGTATCAAATATTTGGCACTGGTGTCCTGAAAAATAGGAGTCACTCCCACCAGCTGATCAATCAGTTAGTCTGACAGCAGAGCTAGCAAATTAGTGTCATTAATGATTTCCCTGGGGGTGGGAGGGTAGCAAGGGCATGGGGATAGTTTGTAAGAGTCTACTATAGAAAAAGATTAAGAAAAAAAAATCAAGATCCAAAGAAAAGTGGTTGAAATAGCAGTGCCTGTTTGTATTTGTTCAAGATACTCAAGCAAGAAATCGTATGAGATCTGTAACATTATAGTGACAGCAACAGCTCTACTTACTTATCTTATATAATTTTCTCAACTATTCCATGACTGAAATAGAAACAGTCCATTTTACATGTGAGGGAACTAAGACTCAAAGAAGATAAGTAATTGGGTCTAAGGTTCCAAAACCAGTATCCGTGGGATCAGTGGGGGCAAAATTTGAAATGTGATCTGTTAGCTTCTAAAACTGTATTGGTTCTTTCCTGAAGTTTCTTTCCCAAAGTTTCCTAACTTAATACCAATACTTACATTTATCTTTGCTTAACCTTAGTCCTAGCTCATGCTACCTTTTTATCTTAGAATCAGAGAAACTGAGTGGACTTCCCGGAGAACCTAACCACTAACCATACCCATCACTGCATAGGCAAAGAGAGAACATTATGTAGTCATTACTGTTGTCAGAAGCCATTCCAGTGTCTCCAGAATGGTGTTCTTCTTTCAGTGTAAATAGTACAGAATTATTAGAGACCACATGCTTTAAATCATGTTTTAGGGGTCAATAAAACAAAAACTAGTGCCCTTATTTACATTTCATGATCAATAAATGGGTCACATGCTGCACTAACATTCATCATACTCTCACCAAAAAATCTTACACTGGAGTTTTCAATAGCATCTCATTTTCAACAGGCACCAAGCACACTTGGTACATGTATAAATATACCAAATTGGGTGGGGGAGGGCATGGAGTTGAAGGTTTCTGTCACCTTCCTCTTCAATCATTATTCGAGGGATCTAAAAATTCACATCAATTGTATACAAATGACTTTTTTAGTTTGTGGTATTATTTACTGGAAACAGGAAAGCTTATCATAACCCCTGCTCAGACTTATAAACAATCAGTGCTGGAAATATTGTTAAGCAACTTCTTTTCTAATTACTTTCCTGCACCACTCTATAGACAAGGGGTAGAGGCTCAATGAAGTAACATGGATTTATATCATAACTTGGTTTTGAAGAATATAGAAGAGCAGACATCAAGTTCAGTACATTTTGCAAGGGACCACAGACTGTATCAACCACATACTTACTAATACTGACCATATTTGGAAAATTGCCTACCCTAAAATTTCTAAGTTATCTTCGGGACACCTTAATGAGCAATACCTTCCATTTGCTTAGACTCAAAGTTTTTCAAACAGCGTATGTCTGTAAATTATGGGAACTCCATGAAGGGCTGGATACTCTGGATGGAGAAACTTAGGCTAGAAAGTTACATTGTAAGTTGGAGGACCATCTGCTCTGATTTACCAGGCAATGTCCCAGTTTACACTGCTAGCCCTATGCAATTATTAATAGTGCCCTTTTCACTATCAAGGATTTCTGAGTTTGGACAACCAATTTTTTTGATCATGCAAGTTTTAGAGCAACTAAATATCACCTCTAGTTTCCTCCCATGAGAGCCCAATTTCTTGCATAGATATGCAATATTCCTTACTAAAGGAAAATGCTATTATAAAGTAGAGCCTTGACCATTAGTTTCAACCTAATATGAGGTAATTTATCAAATACTTTTTATCTTATACTTAAAATATAATTGATTTATTAAAGGAGTGAGATATCAGAAAGAAAAACGCTGCATCACAAGGCAAAAACAAACAACAAACCAAAAAAACCTCAAACAAAAAACCAACTAACCAAACAAAAAACCACATTGAGAAAAGGAATAAAAAGTAAATATGAGGAAAACATTCACCTATCTTCTAATATGGCCTATAGATAGTTTGGATTATCGGTATATTAGTATTTTTATTTCTGTTGAGGAAAGGACAAAGTTAGACGAGTTAAATAGAAAAAACTTAGCCTTGGAAGTTAGAAGAGAATGGTCTGTAGAAAGGTCATCTAAACTGCCATAAATGCAAAATCATTGACTTTTGCTTGAACTTACAGATAAATGTGTGTGTGTGTGTGTGTGTGTACACGCACGTGTGCGCACGTGGGAGCACATGTGCCCTTGAGTGTGTGTAGTTGCGTGGAAAAAATACTCAGTTGATATGGTTTCCATGAGAGGGAGGAGCCAAACTGAGCTATCAGAGTTTATAATTCAATGATGAAAAAACAAAGAAGTGAAGGATTTAGTGATTTAATGAAATAGTATAAGTCTATGTTAGCTGTTTTAATTGAGTACAGTTGACAGGAAAAAAAATTTTAATGGAACCTGTAAATGTAAAGTATCTTATATTCACTTCTTCCTGTCCTAATAAAAATTACTTTTTTTTCTTTATTTGAAGTTACAGGAAACAAGCTTGTTTTCATTTTAATGTACTTCTTATTATGTCCCTATAAGATAAGAATCCATCAGTAACATTGTATCAAGAATGTTTCTATGAATTTTCTGCATCAATATCTTCCTAGGACTTTCTACAGAATCCATCAAGATAAAACATTTCCCTACCACTTAGTGTTGGAAAGAAACTGGCATTCTGTTCAGGGAAACTTTTCTCAGTTCACAATCCTACTAGTCTATGCCATGAACCCTGATTTCAGAGTACCAAGTTTGATATTTTTTCCTTCTAAGTAAATAAAGCAAAGGAATTCTGTGTATCACAGAATCTAAGCTTTATAGTGGTTGACATAAACTCCATTCCAATGTTACAACATAGCTACTTCTCTTTGTTTTTTTCCACCAGGAGAATAATACATTCTGAAAGGCTTTTATATGTTCATTTTTCTTGAAGAATAAACATGCATGAATATAAAATTAAATATAAATTTTATGTTATAGGTGTTTGGATGAATGGGAATTCACATCTTCCCTTTTTAATAATTACCACTAATGTTTTTTTTTTCATTTTCTTTACGTGACTGATACGTCCAGTGATTTTGTGTCTTTAGCACAGATTAAACACACTTTATGGAAAACTAATTACAAGTGTTCCTGTTTTGAAAGCCATTTTTCCAGGAGAAATCTATAAATGACATCAGGGTACAACTTGGGGAAAATGGACATGCCTGAATGAATGGATCATAATCTCCATGTTTCCTTTCAATTCTCTTCACTCTTTTGTTAATAAATGCTTTCAGAAATTCTTAGTTAAGACCATATGTCAGGTTTTTATTTTAGGGTGAGAACATGGCTATGGAAAATTTATTAATAGCTCACTACCTTACACTTTTAGTAGAGCACTGATTTCATCAAATTGTTACTTGATTTTCCAGTTTCCTTTCTTTTACTAAATCTAACAAAAGGCATAAGTATAATTACCCAGACACCTCTATACCACATGTATATTGCTTAACCATGCGAAGGTCACTAGACATTGATTAAACGTTACTAAAATTATTGGTTATAAAGAATTAATTCCAGACTAACTCTGGTGCTAAGACACAGAGACAAAATAGGAGGATTTGATCTACCAATAAAAATGACTTCAATTTGGTTGACCCAATCTCGGCTTTTTCTCCCTTCCATCGTACTTTAGCAAACAATACAGTAGGAACAATGCTGACATGAGCACTTACTGGTTCTCCAGTAAAAGTAAATATAAAAACAAATATAAATAACAGTATTATTGTAATTTTGGTTTATAACGTCACACTTTGTTTTCTGTAAGATTTAAAGACAAATTCATAAAAAATAATTATAAACATATGTTAATGGATACACACTATATATACAAGGGTGGTAAGCTGTATGGGAGTAGAGTGTCTGCATGTGATCCAGGTTCATGTATGGAACTCTTAACATCTAGTCTCTTAACAGTTTTCAAATATACTATACAGGAGTGTTAACTATACTCATCATGTTGTATATTATATCTCCACTATTTATCTTGTAACTAGAAGTCTGTGTCTTAGGGTCACATTCACCCAACACCCCCCCCCCCCACTTATGGCAACCACAAATCTGATCTAGCTAATCTCTGATAATGTGGTTTCATTAAAAATAAAGCATGCCATTTCACAACATCATATCAGATTATGCACATCTAAATTGTCTCAATAACATATCCGCCAAGCTCTCACACTGTTTGAAAACTAATAGTACTAGAAGCAAATGGACCATTGCATAGGCCACCAGAGGAAATGCCTGGAAAGTGATGGAGCTGTCACACTTGCTGCATAGGTGAAAAACCTAGGCCCTCTGTCAAAATCTGACATGAATGCTCCCCTCCTGGACTGTTTTCACGCCTATTGCCCATGTGCCATCCCTAGTTTCAAATGGCTGGACAAATAATTAGTTTTCCCAAAACAGAAATGGAGGGTGCAATTGCTCTCTTGCAAGAAACTCTAATCATCACCATTCAGCTGTGATCCTACTGTCATAAGACTGGTTTGTACCCAATGAAACAAGACAAAATTGATAGATTGCATTCTATTAATTAGCTGAAGGGAAAGTAGAAGTTCAGCAAATTCGTAAGCTGAATTTTAAGTTGAATGAGGTTTGTTGGCCTTGTACACATTTGATAACATGTGTTATTACATACTTTAAAATTTTTTTCCAGGTAAAGAGGAATTTTAGTTCTCTTCAGATCAAATCTTCATTCAGTCAACTATCATCTTTCTGAATTACTACTCTAAATCTCCATTTGCCTTTTAATTTGGGAGTACCAAGGGAATTGTTGATCTGGGGTAGCAACACCACAATTATCAGTCATTATGGAAATAAATGTCAATTAAAACCACAATGGGATACCACAGCACACCCACCAGAATGGCTAAAATAAAAATCCCTGATAATTACTAAGTTTGGTAAGGATTCATATCCTCTGCTGGTGGGAATATAAATTAGTATACAAGTTCAGAAAATTATCAGTTATCTATTAAAAATGAACATATAAATCACACATAAATAATCATACATCCAACAGAAATGTGGACATATATGCCCCAAAAGACATGTATAAGGCCAAAAGCACCACAAACCAGTCACAGTAGAATAGTATATACTTTGAAAATTAAATTACTCCTGTAAATAGAAATCTCACATAAATAATATTGAGATCAACAAGCCACACAAGTACAAACTCTATCAGTCCATTTGCATAAAACTCAAAAAATAAAATAGTGTACAGTATTAGAATTCAGTAAAGTGCTTACCTTATAGATGATTGGGATTTCTGATTAGAAAGAAAAAAGTGTACCTTTAATTTTGTTGGTTTTTTTTTATTTCCTAATTTGAGGGGTTATGACACATATTTCTGGGCTTTGTAACAATTTATTGAGTTGTTCACCTATTATTTGTGTACTTTTCTTAAGTATATTTCAATAAAAGCTTTAATTGACCAATGATATATGATTATTTTATATGTCAAAAAAAAAGAGACTTAGAGAAAAAATTAAAACCACTTAATTATTCCACTGGTGCATTGACACTGAGTCTTTTTTTTTCCCCCTAAATATATGTTCATTCATGAACAATTACTCCACATTGATAGTTTTTCTAGGATAACACAAATTACCAAATTTTTTAAGGAAAACAAGAAAGACTAAATAGGACAAGCATCTATATATAATCTAGAATAACGAAACATTAAACAACAATCAAGCAAATAAACCCCCCAAACCATCAGATTCAAAATAACCTTTGTCTTTTTACTGTTGGATTTTCCTAATTTTTAAAAGAAAATTCTGGTACAATATGAAAAAAAAAAACTCACATGTTAGCAAATGAAATCTAGAGTTGTAGAAACCCTTCCTATCTCTTTCTTAGGCAAGATTTTTCTCCCTAGTGATTCTTTGATGACTGCTTTGCTTCTATTTATTTTTTTTCTCTTTGTTCACAAATAACCATCTGCATGCTTGATTTTTCTTTTCCATGTTGGTCATTTTTTTCTCTCATCATTTCCTCATTTGTCTTGGTCCTCTGCATTCTAGGGTTCCTTTTCAGTCTTTTGCATTTCAACGTTTTCAATTCCTATGGTTTCTATTTCGAAGTCAATCAATGCATTTGTAAGGATGACAAAAGTTTTCCTAATGTAATTTTCTTGTTTCTAGTTTCTGTATTAATTCATTGTTCTACATTTGCTTTACCTCTGAGGCTTTCATGTCCTTTGTCAAGGAAAAATTATCTAAACCATGTTTGGCTTTGTTATTGCTGTTACTGCTTGTTACTGATTAGAAAATGTGATAAAAATCTATTGAAGGGTAGTGTTCTCAACAAATATGTCATAAGAATGACTCTTAGCTCTTGATCCTACTGACAACCTGGTTTTTAGCAGAAAGCATCTGTGCCTCACTGTTGAAAAGTAGACTGTGAACAACCTCAGGCCTAAATTCTAGTAAGTAGCAAGAATTCACATAAATCACTTCTGCTAAAATGTTCATGGACACTCTTCTCTTCCAACTATTGTTCTTCTGATTCTGATCTAATAAGTATTAAAGAAACACACACACATGCAGTACTACTGTCTCTGGTCATATTATTACCACACATATAATGTCTATTGGGACTACCTTACTTTCTGCTTGGATGCAATACACTTCTCTAAGTCCTTCTTTTTTCTCTGCCCTTTTCAGAGGGAGCAGGAGGGATAATTCTTGAATGGATTTAGGTAATGACTAAAGAGGAGTGTGCAGGTATGATTACTTAACTTTCTCAGTGACACAATTCTTGAGTCTCTGAGTCAGGGAGTTGAAAGTAAGTGAAGGGCTCAGAATCTGTCTATATTGTTTAAAGCCATGGGTTTGCTCTACTTCAGATTGTGAATTTTTATTTAGTGATGTGGAATCTCCCCAGAAGGTAATAATATATTGGCTGAAAGTCCTAGTTTTGAATGTTGTCATAAATTTCCACCCTTCTCCATGCCCTTAAAACCATTTTTGAAGCTTCATCAAGCACAGTTAAGTTGGTAGAACGTTAAAACAACAACTATTTCTGTTATCTTAAACTATGACAAAAAAAAAAAATTCCATCAGCATCATTTGGAGAAAAATTCAATCTTCCTCTAATATTTACTCACAACCAAAGTTACTCCTGAACATCTGTGCAATATCACTTTGACACAGATGGCAAAATACTTATTAATAAAATAGCACATGTAAATATTTGGATCCATTTCAGTAAAACTGAGAAAGCCACAAAATCATCTTACAAAGTAAATTTTCATTGCTGACGCAATATGCATCTTACTGTGTACCAAAAGTGCTGCAATTTTCTTTAGTAGTTTTTGAAATGAACAAGTAACATTTATTTTCAGTCCCCTTCAATATAGCGGTGAGATGAGTTCATTTTCATTTCATAGCTGGCCAAGTTCCACTTTTATCTCTTAGAATTATACAAGGTCTATATGCTGCTTGGGAACTGATAAGGCCCAGTCTTCTAAATACAACCTAACTTTTCTTTTCCAAAAATAAATAAAAAGGAAAAGAGGGAAAAGCCTCATATTTGAGAAAGTCTTTTAACAATATATCACATATCAAAATTTTTAGACTTGTTTCTGATAAGTAAATTTAAAAGAAATCATTCCTATAAACTTTCCAATTGTTTTCCACTTTTTTTTTTCATGTTGATTGTTTCCTATAACTCTTTAAAGTTATTTTGTCATTGTCAGTTTTCTTGCATCTATTTCATTTGAACAGTTGGGAATTTGATTTTCTCATACCTTAGACCACAACACAGGTTTCTTGCTGTATGTTGAGGTCTTGTGGAGTAACATGAAAAGACCTAGATTTGAAGAACAAAGGTCTGGGACTGAACATGATGTTTACCTCATAGTAGCTCTACCCATGCTGTAAGCCTTACTGTCTGGTCTACAGGGTAGTGTTAATCTGAAAATGTTAGCTGGTCTACACCAGAAGGAGTATGGAATTGGACTACAGAGAGAAAGCACTAAAACATTTCATAGCCATTTTATAATTTTAAGTCTGCAGAATAATGACAACTAATAAATAAGTGGACCTATGTATTCTGTGTCTGACTTTTAATCATTTTATTTCTCTGGTAATTAATGTTTGCAAAAAACATTCAGTCTGCAATGGATTCAAATGGTTGAAGGGATACATGCATCCCAAAGTTTATAGCAGCATTATCTACAATAGTCAAATTATATAAATAGTTCACACAGACATCAAGAATACCATGAAGAATGGATAAAGATATGGTATATATGCTATTACTCAGCCATAAAAAATTTGCAACATACATGGAGCTAGAGAGTGTTATAGTAAGTGAAATAAGTCAGACAGAGAAAGACAAATACCGTATGATTTTACTCACATGTAAAATTTAAGAAACAAAACAAATAAACAAAGGAAAAAAGAAAGAGAAAGGCAAACCAAGAAACATACTCTTAATTATAGAGAACAAGCTGACGGTTACCAGAGGGAAGGTAGGTAGGGGGATGGGTTGAATTGGTGTTGCAGATTAAGGAGTGCACTTGCTATTATGGGCATTGTGTACAGTATTGTACACAAATGTTGAATCACTATATTGTACCCCTGAAGGAATTTAGATAAAAACTTTAAAAAAACACACAACAAAAACATGACCCCTTAACCCATGGAGTCTGAAGATCACTGAGCTTGTAAGACGCCCAGTGAGCCAATTAACTTCTTGGGACCTCAATTTTTCCATCTGTAAAATACACATAATGATCCCCACTTTGTCTTCCATATAGGGTATATCACTAATAAACAAAATTACTTACTCATAAATTATTTGTAAATTATAATGCATCTTATGAATATACAGTTATTATATTCTAAGCAATAATCATTCGGGAAATAGCATGGCATCTCAGCTAAGAGAAGCTTGGCATTTGTTAACTACCCAATAAATGATTGTTGACTTTCTGAAAGAATACAAGTACAGAAACTTTGGCATCAGACAGGACTACACTCAACTATCAGAGTAATTTGTGATTTAAGGACAAGTCACATAATTTTTCAATAGTACAGTTTCTTCATCTGTTAAATGAGAACAATAATACCTTCTACCCTTTAGCATTTTGAGTAGTCAATAAAACAATGCAGTAGTCAGCATTTAGTACTTGGCGTGTGGAAATATTCAGTAAGTATTAGTCTTATAACTTTAACCTCTTTCCCTTTGCTAAAGACACTGATTGGTTATACACAGTTTCTTACTTAGTTCTTAGGAAAACATAACAAGATAACTACCATAATCTTCATTTTCTTGCCTCTCCCCCCTGCTTTTTTTGTTTGTTTGTTTGTTTTTTGTTTTTTGAGAAAAAGAAAGAGAGCGAGAGCTTGTACTTGTGCAAGCAGGGGCGGGGGAGAGGTAGAAGGCAAGAGAGAATCTTAAGGAAGCTCCATGCCCAGAGCTGAACCTCGACACAGGGCTTGATCTTCAGACCCCTGAGAGCATGACCTAAGTGGAAACCAAGAGTCTGATGCTCAACCAACTGAGCCACCCAGGCACCCCCATCATCTCCATTTTCAAAAAAGAAAGCTAAGACTCAAAGAATTAGGCAACTTTCACAAGGTCACATGGGAACTGTAACACTACGTCTGTTTATAACAAAATGTTGTGACTATTCCTGCCAAAACCCATTTCCCTAGGTTCTTTGAGGTAATGAGAATCAATGTCATAGATGTTCTCCTTTTAGACACTCTTATTTTTGTTTGTAAACTATGAGGACTTTTTGCATAAAAAGCAATCTCAGCAGATTTAATGACACACAGAAAAAGATAACCACACATCACTTTTCCCACTCACCAGGCTGACTTGCTGGGCTCCTCATGCTGATGGTGGCCACTTTTTGTGTTTGTCTCTGAGCCTCTTTACATGACTCCGTTTTGAGGCTACCAAAAAATAAATGAAGAAAAGATGTTTAAAAAAAGGATACTTGCTTCTAGAAGGATCTCCATATATTAATGACCACAACAATAATTCAAATTTACATAGCACCTACTTTAAAAAGCTTTTAAAGAAACAAAAGGGACTAAGCCACTTCACATATTTGGGGTTTTGCATCTTGAAAAAAGTACACTGTCGTGTTTATTAGAATTCTCAGAACATGACAAAATATCTACCATTCAGGCATTCATTAAATTCCTTTCTTTTTTTATTAAATAGATAAGTAGGTCAAACTCATGTTCAAATACATTTATATAGCTAAAGAAATCAACCTTCCACTCCAGAAGTAAAAATGGTATTTTGTTATAGTTTGTCATAATGTAGACCTGAAAGAGAAAGTATTTTTGCTGTGTCAGTCAATCAACCTGCCATTTCAAAGGTTAATTTGACAATGAATTCAACATGCAAATCCCAGATTATCCCTTGTGGTTTCAGTAGTTAATCATTGGATGAATCTGATAATCTGTTATCAAAAATAGTTATGGTCTATTTATGCAGAAAATTTCAATACAATCAATTAAAAGCTAAAATCTACTTTTGGAATAGTTGTAAAGTTGCAAAAGGGAAATGAAATGTTCTTTTTGAATTAGAATCTGAATTTTCCATTGTCTTGATGACTCTTTCTCTACTACTTTCCAGCTCTGTGTCAGCTTTCCTGCACAACCCACAGAAAGAGAAAAGGTTAAAGGAGAAAGGTAAGTTGACCAAAAAAAACCACAAAAAAAAACCACAAAAAACAAAACAAAAAACAGAACAAACAAACAAAAAAAACCAAAAAAGTAAAAGCTAGCATAGGACAGTTTTTATTAACTCCAAGTAAGTATAATGAGGTGAAAAGCTTTCTTTTTTTTTCCACCTTCCTTAATTGAAATATACCTGACATATAACATTGTATAAATTCAAGGAGTACAACATGTGAATTTGATAGTAACGCTTTTTTTTTTTAAAGATTTATTTATTTGACAGAGAGAAATCACAAGTAGACAAAGAGGCAGCCAGAGAGAGAGAGAGGGAAGCAAGCTCCCTGCTGAGCAGAGAGCCCGATGCGGGACTCGATCCCAGGACCCTGAGATCATGACCTGAGCCAAAGGCAGCGGCTTAATCCACTGAGCCACCCAGGCGCCCCGATAGTAACACTTTCTTAAAAGAACTGGAATGTCAGTCATGTTCCTTCAAACCTCAAACTTGTATGCCAGCTTTTCTACTTGACATTACTCCTTGTGTAAGCCCTCATAATGATGATAATTATTATTTTGCTGCTTGTGACTGTTTTTACCATTTTACAGGAATTATTTAATATTTATAACAACACCATAAGGTAGGTATTATTAACCTCCCTCTTTTTAAAGTTGAGAAAAGAGAGGCACAGCTCAAGTAAATTACTCAAGATCCACTGCTATTAACCACTTAGTGTAGGATTTGAACCTTCCCCAGAGCCCACTGTCTTAATCTCCAAGGTATCTACTACCTTTTAAACTTATTCTGATACTGAATTCTTAAATTTCCTCCCATGGCCTTCCCAGGTAGCCCGTACTTCGTAGGAAATTAACACATATGCTTTGTACTCAAGTCAGAGATGTGAAGATCTTTTTTAATTAACTTCCTTTACCATGGTAATTATGTACATTAAATATAGCTAGAATCCATACAGCTCTCTCCTCTCCCCAGATGAAGCCACCATAATTGATCACCTAAAATTGTGCAAAGCCTTCTACCTATTCTCACTGATTCTGCTCATGACCTCATCTAAAATCCACTGCTCATACTCCAGCCAGGGTAGACTATACAGCACAAATCATAATTTTACTACCCTGCTTAAAATTCTAAAAGTAGCTTTGTATTATACTTGGAATAAAATCCAATTATCTTATCATGGCCTACAAACTCTGAACAGGCTACAGTCTACCTTTCAGATACTATACAGTTTTTCTCTCATTTTTTATTAGGCTTCTACATGCTCTTCTCATAATAAATCCTGGTCTCAAACACCAGAAGACGTTGTTTTTCAGGAAATCAAGCCTGGAATGCTCTGCAGTTGGATCCTTTTTATACCTTAGGGTCTCAGTTCAAGTCACTTTCTCAAAGAGGTTTTTCCTGAAATCCCAACATATTCCCCTCCTATCACAACCTATAATTGTACTTTAAATTTGTTTGCTATAATCCCCTTTCCTTACCAGAATGTGGAATCCATATGGACAGGATTACAGCCTCTACTTAAAAATTCCTGCTTAATGAATATATGGATGAATGGATACATGTTAAAATATATTCTAACTAATTATTCTTGTTTTTATTCATTCCTGAAAGGAAGACAAAGGAATCTTGCCTTTAAAGAACTAGTACATAGAAAATCATAAAAGAATCATTTTTTCATATTCCCACATGTGTGCCTTCTCTTTTGAGATATTAAAACAACTCCCACTAAAAAAATAAAACAGATTTATTTATTTATGTTTTTCCTTAACAAGAAGTAAAGACTATAATTATATGCATTACTTTACATCATTTTCTAAAGGAGTCCTCACTGGAATACTCCCAGGGTGGATCCACTACACAAAAGCTGATACACGTGTACTATTAATTTGGGATTTGAGCAGGAATTTTGTGAGTATGCACAGGCTAGGGTGAAATATTTAAAATTCCTTCAATCACTTGTGTCCCATCTGTAGCTCTGACCAACAACATGCTAAAAGGGAAACCAGTCTTTGTCAAAAACACTGATGCAAGCTTATACCATTGAGGCAGCAGTATTATTATAGGATATACGCTTTGGTTTTACTAACACACAACAGTGACGTATAAAAATTTGATTAGTTTTAACTAGCAACACTTTTTATTTTTTTCCTGAGTCATTCCACTAGAATATGTGCAACCCCACTAATTTTTTTTTTTTAAGATTTTTATTTATTTGACAGACAGAGATCACAAGTAGGCAGAGAGGCAGGCAGAGAGAGAAAGAGAGAGGAGGAAGCAGCTTCCTGCTGAGCAGAGAGCCCCATGCGGGGTTCAATTCCAGGACCCTGGGATCATGACCTGAGCCGAAGGCAGAGGCTTTAAACAACTGAGCCACCCAGGCGCCCCAACCCCACTTAAATTTTATTTATTTCCTCCATCTTTGGTTTGATTTGGTTTAAAACATTGCTTCTCCAACTGAAAGATATATGAGTGATATTTATATTCACATTAATTGAATTGCATTTTTTAAATAAACATATAATGTATTATTAGCCCTGGGGGTACAGGTCTGTGAATCGCCAGTTTTACACACTTCACAGCGCTCACCATAGCACATACCTTCCCCAATGTCCATAATTCCACCCCCCTCTCTCCACCCCCCCACCCCCCTCAGTTTGTTTTGTGAGATTAAGAGTCTCTTATGGTTTGTCTCCATCCCGATCCCATTTTGTACCATTTATTCTTTTCCTACTCCTCAAACCCCACACATTGCATCTCCACTTCCTCATATCAGGGAGGTCATATGATAATTGTCTTTCTCTGATTGACTTATTTTGCTAAGCATTATACTCTCTAGTTCCATCCACGTCATCGCAAATGACAAGATTTCATTTCTTTTGATGGCTGCATAGTATTCCATTGTATATACACCACATCTTCTTTATCCATTCATCTGTTGATGGACATCTACGTTCTTTCCATAGTTTGGCTATCGTGGACATTGCTGCTATAAACATTCGGGTGCAAGTGCCCCTTCAGATCACTACGTTAAACTGCAGACTTTTGATTGAACGAGTTTAGGGCAAGACTCAAGTGTCTGTATTTATCACAGCTTGTTATGCTGATAGTGCTGATCCAGTGCCTGCACTTTGAGTACTAAGAATTCAGATAATAGGTGGCAGTTCCAGGCGATTTTAAAATAGTATTTGACTAATTCATGGTTCATGTGTGTATGTGTGTTTTCCATTTACAAAAATGTTATTAGAACTATAACTAATAACTTTTTTCAGCGTACAGTCTCCTTTTTCAAAAAAGTGCCATTATTATGAGATCAATAATACTAAATAAGCAGTTAGAAAATTGTACATACTTCTGTTCTTATTTGTAATTTATCAGTAATTCCAAATAAAGATTTTCCTTGCTTTGAAAATAAATGTGTATCTTGATGTCACCTAGTACAGACACCCTTGACTTTAATAATACATGACAAAATAAGTTAAACATGGGCTTTTTGTTACTGGCTAATAAGATTTTAGGTAATTTTCCTTTCTTCTGCACATTTTTCTATATTTCCCATATCTTTTACCTTACAAATTTTAGTTACCACTCATTGTATTACAATGTGCTGTGCTACATATATGTGTTTATATAATTTCATACATATGTGACATTATCTCACTTAATTTATAAACTTATAAAATGTTAATAAAAAGTCATAATTTTAGGCATTTACTAATAGCCAGATACTCTATTAATACTTTGCTGGTGTTAATTAATTTAAATCTCACTAAAATTAAATAAACCATTAACATGCTGAGCTTTTAGGTGGAGGATTTGGTTTGAGGTCATATGGCTTAAAGGTGATAAAACTGAAATTCAAATTCAGGTATACTAGATCTTACTTTTATAACTAAGGGAGAATCAATATTTTTTGAAGAATCAAGTATATACCTTCCTTGATAGAAGATACTTGAGATAGCCAAAAATATTATAGAAGAAAACAGAAGACTGAAATTCTATTCTATATAGTTTATTCAAGGAAAATATTTATGTCAAAAGAAGAATTGTTTTCTATGAAAAATCACTATAAATACTACAGAATGCTAGTCCTAGCTTCCAAAATTTAGCAAACGATTATTTCATTGCTAAATGTTACTTGGATTTATTACTGATGAATATCTTTCTGAAAGCAAAATTTTTACCACTGTTGAAAAAACAGGAGAAGCATAACTAGATAATGAAAGAAGTAAGTTTTAAGAATGGTGGACCCAGAAGTGTTTGGGTGGCTCAAAGCATCTGCCTTTGGCTCAGGTCATGATCTCAGGGTCTTGGGACTGAGCCCCAGGAAGGCTCCCTGCTCCCTGGGGAGCCTGCTTCTCCATCCCCTTCTGCCCTTCCCCTGGATTCATGCTAGCATGCTCTCTGTCTCTCTCAAATAAATAAATAAAAATTTCTTAGGAAATTTGTAAGAATGGTGGACCCATGAAACAAAGATATGCTTACCTCTGACATTTTTAGCCAAATTTCCAAATAGCAATATATTCCATGAGCATTTCTCCAAATCCCATTAATAAAACAGTCACCATTGGTTGTACATACATTCATCACTTCTCCCATTTTGAGTACCATTACTGAAGCATATCTCAACTATTGGAATCATTTTATGTATACATAAAAACACACATATGCATATGCATATAAGGGGATTTTTTTTGAATTAAGATTCTTAATACATTTTGAGGAAAACTTAATAGGGGCACGGTCAAAATAGCATCTCAAAGCCCATACTAAATTACTCTTATCTAGTCTGGTAGATTATGTTTGTTCTGAAATGATTTCAAATAGGGTTCACTAAAATTCCAAAGAGCTGATATTATCATTGTTGTTTAATAATGGTTTCACTCAGACTCAGTAAAAAATTTTCACAACATAGGAAAGGTATAGCCTCTTCCCATTAGGTAAATATGGCTCCCTTCTAAGAAAAGTTTAACAAGAACTGTGCAGTTTGTATTTTCTTCATACTCCTGAAAGCCAACTTAGCATTTCCTTAGCCTGTATTTTCAAATGCTATCTTTAAACACTATGTTGTCAAGAAACACTTAAGTGGGTCCACAATATAAAGCAACTTAAAGAATGTTTCCAAAACAATTATTCAGTGAAGTTTATTCTCTTCAAAAACAGATGGGGAAGTTCCTGGTGGAAGACCCAAGTGTGGGGATAAAAATGACAGGCAAGGGGCGCCTGGGTGGCTCAGTGGGTTAAGCCTCTGCCTTCGGCTCAGGTCATGATCCCAGGGTGCTGGGATCGAGCCCCTCATCGGGCTCTCTGCTCAGCGGGGAGCCTGCTTCCTCCTCTCTCTGCCTGCCTCTCTGTCTGCCTCTCTGCCTGCTTGTGATCTCTCTCTCTGTCCAATAAATAAAATAAAAAAAAAAATGACAGGCAACAGTTTAGATAAATTTTAGATAGGAGATAAGAGAAAAATAAGTTGTATATAGAAATGTGGGTGGGGGGAGGAAGGATGGTTCAACACTGAGGGGGAAAGGATAAAGAATCCAACAAATTTAATTCCCCAATGTTATCATCTTCCTGATCACTTCCCAACCGGCTTCTTAGACTTCAGCCTCTTTCTTATTCAATCTCTTCCTGAAATGCTTCCACGCTTTCTAATCAATTTTCTTACACTATCTTAACTGTATGTATATGTATGTATGTATGTATGTATATATGTGTGTATGTATGTGTGTGTATATATATATACATACACACACACACACATTTTTTGGTATCCACTTATTTCAGACCTTGATTCTTCTATAATCAATGATACAAAGAGTATAGATGGGCTTTCCTGAAAAAGAAAGGGTGTTGCTCCCTCCCCATACCTATGGATCCTACCTTTTCTTAGCTTCAGACCTTGATTCTTCTATAATCAATGACACAAAGAGTATAGATGGGCTTTCCTGAAAAAGAAAATGTGTTGCTCCCTCCCCATACCTATGACTCCTACCTTTTCTTAGCTCTACTACTATAACACACTCTGAACTGAATCATCTGCCAGCAATGGTCTTGCCTCCTTTTCCCGGAAGTCCTTCACTGATTTCACTTGATTAAATTCTCCAAATCAAAGCTAGAATCTGTCAATCCTTCTTCATACCCCCTATAAAATAAGGGGGTAGAGGGAGATGAAGGGAACCATATTTTGAATTCCTTAGCCTGTGCTCAAAGTCTTCCCCTGTCTTTAATCTACCTACTCATGTTCCAACTATTTCTCTCATTCATTTATAAGCTCTTAGTGGACCAGAGGCATTCTTTGGTTCATCTTCACAGTTGCTTTTTCTGGCTCAATACATGGTGCATGCTAACTGTGGAATGGAGGAAGAAGGGGGATCCCTTCCCTGCTCACCCTTTTTTTCTGGAAAGGTAGTGAAGTGGTGGACTGAGAGTACAGGCTTCCTATTGGTTACACAAGTTGTATAGACATAGTACTTTAAGATTCTGACCTCACTGGTGCTGCTCTATCCTAAGACAGTTCTGTCATCTGGTGGTAGCTCCATAACTGCAGACACATTAGGTAAGAAGAATTAACCAGCTTTAGATATTGGCTTTGTATTTTAAAACCTAAGAGCTGCAGAGCATCCCCACATCATTTTAGTTATACAAGTGTAGGACAGGTAAATTCATTTAGTATAAAATAACTTTTCTTAGAATTAAGACTGTTTCTCATTAAATTGATGATCATTGTGTGCCTCGATCTCCACTACCGTGGAGAATCTCGCTGCTATTCCCATCTCCAAAGCAACGGACTATCTGTTGATTAGGTGGGTTTGTGTGTGTGTGTGTGTGTGTGTGTGTGTGTGTGTGTGTGTGTACTGCAGGTATTTGGGAAATAGCTCTTGGATTAAACTAAATGAGTACCAGTATAAATAAAAAACCTGAGACACTGCAGCCTGCACTCAGCAAGATATTGGTGTAACAGCTAGAAAGATGTGATATGACCCTCTGCAACTGATGTTTTGTATTGAGTACAGGGTCTAATAAAATGAGTTCCATCATGGAACTTGCATGTTTAATGAAATATGTATTAAACCTAAATATAAGCCTTGACTGCTGCTTTAGTGACATTTAAAAAAAAAAGATAAAAGACAAACTATAACTAGATTGGTAGTTTGAGTCACATTCAAGACTCAAAATAACTGTTAAATATGTACTTTCTATTCTAATCAAGGTGAGAAGTGGAAGAATATTCATTTTATGTCTGTTGCCTTGCTGTGAACATTATTTCAAATACACTGAAACATGACTTACTTTATTTATTTTAAAACCTTTGACACATTTTATGGTTTGATTCATCTTGTAACACTTTCAAAGGTGTAGTTCATTAAATTACACTTGTTTCATATAAGCCATCCTGAATATCTACTGTTAACTTAAAAAGATTGGGGGTACAAGGATTTATTTTAAATATGTTCTACTTCCCTCCTACAGATCAATGCAGACAGCCTCCTAAAGAGCTATACTATTTCATCACTGTAGGGAAAAGCTCCAGATTCTGGTAAGTTAGGTGGAGAGGAAGGGAATGACCTCAAGCTGTGCTCTACCTACAGCAAGAGCAATTAACCAGGAGTTCCAGCATCAACACTAGCTTCGAATAGCATGACCTTTTCTAAAATGCTCTTCACCTGAGTGAGGTGAGTGAGAATTGCCAGGTAAGTTTGGCTGTGATCAATTTGGGGATAGCTCAGTGACAAATAATCACACAATCTTCAAGTCATAAGTGACAGACCACCAACACTGTCTCCCAATCTGTGTGGAGATACAGGCTTTTGCTCACAAAGGACCCACAGTGCAGCTCCACTGGCATCCACAAAGGAGCCTAGAGCAACAACTCCAACTAATTTATATGTGTATATACAGTTGAAGTCAGCCTTCTTGTACTTGTCACATGCTGGCTCAAGTTTTACCCTCTTGAACTCTTCAGAAAATATAGCATCCTAGTTTCACATGGCAGATCTTCAAATAATTGAAGGAAGTTATCATTGCCCTGCAGGGATGGGGAGCATCTTTCAGACTCAACATTACCACAATTGAACACAAAATGACAGACATATTCCTCACATGACACATTCCCAGACATCTCACTATTCTGGTCACCTTCTTTCGGATGCACTTCAATTTGTCAATGTCTCCTTTTAAGATATATTGAACATCCTATGACATTTCTGAGGCTTCTAGCAGAATGGAACACCCTGAAAATAACAGTAAATTTCTCTGGTTTGTGAAGAATAATGAGGTCTAAACTTAAATAAAATCTCCACTTCTCAAAATTGGACAGAGAGAGAACTAACCATGAGAATATTAATGGATCAAAAATTCAACACTAAGCTTAGTGTTGTTGCAGAGTGGTATCTGAGAGAACATGGTCTCTAGCCAGCAACCCACAGGCAGGCCTTGAGTCAGTTGTCTGTATTATTTGTTCAATCTCCAAAATATTGACCTTTCCATGAGGGATGGAAAAAATATCATTCAGAGGATGGACCTGGGTCATGACTTTCCCTTGCACCAGCTGACTAACTGTGGACAAGTCACCAACATCTGTGCTTTTCAGTTGCTTCACTACTGTGATGGTGATTAAGTCAGGAGGTGCCCAGATATGTGGCAAAATATTATTTCTGGGTGTCTCTGTGAGGGCCATTTCTTTTGAAATTAGCATTTGAACTGGTAGAACTAGTAAAGCAGTTCACACTCCCCAGTATGGGTGGATATCATCCAATCTGTTGAGGGCCTGATCAGAACAAAAAGTTGGAGGAAGGAAGAATTCAACCCTTCCTGCCTAGTTGCTTGAGATAAAACATCATTGGTCTTTTCCTGCCCTAGGTGTTCCTGGTCCTTAGGCCTTTAAGACCTGACCAAGTTATACCACTGGCTTTCCTTGGGGTCCAGCTTGCAGAAAGCAGATCTTGGTACTTCAAGGCTCCATAGCCTTGAAATATGTGAACTAATTCCTTAGAATAAATTTTCATATATATGTAATATTATAGATAATGTTATATATTACCTATAATAACATATATAACATATATATTTAATTTGCTATTGGTTCTGTTTCTCTACAGAATCCTAATACAATTGGTATTGAAAGTTTTGCCTAGATCTCTAAGATGTAAACTATATTTAACCTAGTAAGAGATTTCAATGTTTCTTTTCTTTCTTTTTTTCTTTTTTAAGATTTTATTTATTTGACAGAAGCACAGCAAGAGAGGGAAAATAAGCAGCGTGAGTGGGAGAGGGAGAAACAGACTTCCCGCTGAGCAAGGAGCCCATGCAGGCTCCATCCCAGGATACTGGGATCATGACCTGAGCTGAAGGCAGCCGCTTAACGACTGAGCCACACCAGCACCCAGATTTCAATGTTTCAAAACTTAGTCAGGAGTCCTGTCTCTGATTATAATTTAGCCCAGATTTAAATGGCTTTGTATCTTCAGTAAAATCCGAGACAACATTTCACTAGATCCCACAGTTTTCCTATTCACTTCTCTATCTATTGGTTTACTCAGCAACTTACTTTTGAGCATTCTATGAGAAGAGCACAGTGCTAGGCAATATGGCTACGAAGGAATAGAATTGCAGTTCTTTCCCTTGAAGAACTTACACTCTATTTGGGCGGACACCAGTCTCTATTTTAATGTAAAATGCAAGTATAAACATACAAGTGTAAAATTATGAGTGTCAGATGTTGATAACAATAGATGATAATGGAATTCACAGGAAGAAAAGATCACCATGATCTAATAAGATGGAAAATACTCATGAAGGAAATAGGGCAGCTGATGATGTAGGATTTTTTTTTATTAAAGATTTTATTTATTTATTTGACAGACAGAGATCACAAGTAGGCAGAGAGGCAGGCAGAGAGAGAGAGAGGAGGAAGCAGGCTTCCTGCGGAGCAGAGAGCCCGATGCGGGGCTCGATCCCAGGACCCTGATATCATGACCCGAGCCGAAGGCAGTAGCCCAAACCACTGGGCCACCCAGGCGCCCCTAGGATTTTGATATTGTAGGATTTTCTCCCTGGGAGAAGGAGGATTTGAATTCTTCCCAGAGTGATCAAGTATTTAAAGAGCTCTCTGTTGTTCTGGAAACTGCACAGTGGCTGCATGCAACAACCCTGGAACATGTAATCACTGGATGAGAATCCTAACCTCAACACAGGATTTCAGCAGCCCCTTGTAAACACAGCATCCTACCCTGCTTAGCTAAAACTGTACAACAAGCAGCCAGGAGGTTGTGCTACTCCCATGGGGCCTGTGCAGCATTTTAAGTATAAATGTTAGGAGACTTGAGAACAAGAGGGGACCTGGTATCTACTTTTGAGGTCTGACATATATATTCAGAGATATATATGTTTGAAAAAATAAATAAACTTGCTCTTAACTACCTTTGGAGGTAGCAATTCTGAAAGTTCTGCTACGGCCTAATTACTGTTCTTGGCACTCTGACCAACTGGTATGGTACAGGCTTCATGGCTTTCATCATGGGGCCAAGGGACACAGCTCCTAATGACTTACTTTTGTGTTAGGAATAAAGGCATGAAGCTTCAGAATCACTTCCAGTTTGTCTGGAAAGATATCAATTTAATAGGGTTGAGGAGGGCTAAGGATATCTTTCTGATGTCTGAGTAGGAATCCCACAGAACTGAAATGTTGGGTCCTGCTGCTAACCTTTTCCAACAACCTGCTTGAGAGAAGTGCTGGTTGTTGTTGTGTCCAATCATTTTCCTGAAGAAAACAGGCACAGTGGTGACAAGTAAAAGATTCTGTGCACCAATTCCTTACACTCAAGTGAAGTAAATGTAGACCCATTAATGGAACCAGAGTGTCTGGCAATTAGTGTGTCCCAAATGGCAGATGCAAAGTAACCAGTGCTCAGTAAATATTTACAGAGTAATTGAATCTTACAAAAACTAGAGTTGTTTTGTGTCACTTGGAAAAAAGATACATTTATTGCAATCAAGAAATTATCCCTGGAAATTTCCTCTGACTCCCTTCCTGTCTCCCCTGCCCCCGCCAAAGGAAAATACATAGACATATAGGCATGTGTGTCTGCTCATGTGTGCATGTGTATGTGTGTGTGTGTGTGTGTGTGTGTGTGTGTATACTGCTTCCTGTTGCTTACATTTCTGTTTTCAAAGTGTATTCCTCCATGCATATGAACGATTTTCTCCTTTTACATTTAGCAGTGTACTGGTGATAACAAGTCTCCAACCAAATATTCTTTTAATGTCATAAAAACATCTTGAACTGATTCTCCTTAACTCAGGAAATACAATCCCAATTTTTAAGGAACAAACACTAAATAGAATTTAAAAGAATGATATAAAATAATAACCTGAGGGCAGGAGACAGAATCTCTACTCATTCCCTGAGGAGTTGGAACAGAAATGTAGAATCCCTTTTGTAAGGTTTTAGAATTCTCCTATTAAGGGCACTGATTCAGTTGAGACTAATGGAGAAACCATTGAAGGCAATAGCAGTTCCAGGAAGATGGCATCAAGTCATTTAACAGGAAGGTATACGGTAAAAACATAAACAATATATACAGTAAACTACAGAAATAACAAGCAGAGTTCTGCTTTGGCTGGAAGAAAGCCCAAAGTTAAAATTGTTCACTAATCCAACAGATAATATTTTGGAGACAGCCACTGGTCCCTTTGGTGCAAACAGCTAGCTTTGTTTCATCTTCTATACTTTCCCTCTTGTAGGCTATCTCCTAAGAGTGCAGTCAACATTGGAATCCATCATAAATACTCTGTGGAAATGCATCTCCCCCCCAGAAACTGAGGGAATGCATTATAAAATAAGTTCATGTTTCCCATGTTTACCCATCAGGTATTTCTAGAATACAAGTAACATGATTCAGCATATGTCAATCTGATTTTTTTTTATGGTCCAAATTTTATTTTATTTTAATTTTTTATTTTATTAACATATACTGTATTATTTGCTTCAGGGGTACAGGTCTGTGAGTCATCAGTGTTACACAATTCACAGCACTCACCAGAGCACATACCCTTCCCAATGTCCATAACCCAGCCATCCTATCCCTCCCCTGCCTTTCCAGCAACCCTCAGTTTGTTTCCTGAGATTAAGAGTCTCTTATGGTTTATCAGTCTGATATTTTTTTGGAAACCCCTAAATTGGGTTTGGGTCATATGCATGATAATTCTTATACTGAAACTTTTAAGGAAATCTGTCTAAAAATATTTGAAAGTCAAATGTATGAGAGCTAATTCAACTTTTCTCATGAAACATCCTCTGCCCCTTCTCAACTCACATAAAATGTGAGGGAAATATCAAACTTCCCAGTGGAAGACTGAGTAAAGTGTACACAAATATCCATAATAAGCCCATAAGAAAGACTAATATAAGCAATGGCATAAATCTTAGTCTTTCCTGTACTGTGACTATGCAGGTCTGGGAATGCAGTTAGGTACATTCAGACTTGATCCTAATATATTGGCAATTTGGCATAAATGTTAAATACTACTGCTGCAGTCATTAACCCAAACTCCTTAATTAAAGAGGGAAATCATAGAATATTTTTCAGCGTAATTTACCAAGATGCTTTCTGTCAATACAGGTTAGCTATTTGATGAAGTTTCTCAGCTGTTTATATGATCCACAGCATATACAGTATAAAACAAAACAACAAGAAAAAAAAAACTGTTATCCTGCTTAAAAAGTTCCAAAGTATACCCAAATGCATGCTCTGAAACTCATGCTCTTAAGTATGGCCCTTCAGACATCTTTTTTCCATATATGTACATTTTCTCTCTTGCCAATCCAAAAGACAGCCATTTCACTAGTATATAACTCTCTTCCACCATTCCCAAGGGGATGATTTTGAGTAGTGAAAAGCTACATGAGACAGAAGGATGGGAATTATAGGTACTGAAGTATCAGTATGGATTCTTAGCATTGTGCTTTTTAAAATTTGACAAATATTTGGAGTGGTTCTAGCACCTTGAAGGACATCAAGAAGAGAATTGAAATATGTGTAGTGATATCTAGGAATTCTGGGTAGAGGCTTTGGTAAAGAACTATCCTTTTTGGGGTGCCTGGGCAGCTCAGTGGGCTAGGCCTCTGCCTTCAGCTCAGGTCATAATCTCAGGGTCCTGGGATCGAGTCCCACATCAGGCTCTCTGCTCAGTGGGGAGCCTGTTTTCTCCTCTCACTCTCTGTCTGTCTCTCTGCTACTTGTGATCTCTGTCTGTCAAATAAATAAATAAAATCTTAAAAAAAAAAAAAGAACTATCCCTTTCAAAGATCTGGTCATCAAGTACCATGTGAAGACAGAGAATTCCTGAGTTAAATTTGCTATACCTAGCCTATTTGCATAGACTACCGCATAAATAAATTGAAGAATATTTTTAAAAAATCTTAGTTTGAGGAATGGACTATGAACACAAAGTTAGAACAATTTTAACCACATATTTTGTTACTTATTTGGCCTTAAGTCATCTTTTGATTACACTTCTCAAAAATATTGGGCTAGGGGGGCAAATAATGTGACCCATGACATTAGCGCCTGTTTTTATATTCTCCTAATCATACTCCTTGGTTTCCAAGAAATTTGGTTTTCAAGTACTCTAAATTGATGTACGTAACTTGGCAAACTTACTAAATACTTCAACAAGGAGATACTCTTTGATGAACTAAAATTGATTACTTAATAATTAAGTCATATTGTAAACATACTCAACTCCTTATCATGATCATCCAAAGTGATATATCCCAAGATGGTTAAGGCAGCCCAATATAGCTTAGTGATTAACACACTAGCTCCAGAGTGAACCCTTGAAGATCTTGAGACCACTGAAAGAGGACTTCAACTGCCCCATTTTGATCTCAAATTTCATAGCTAGGTTCTCCTTTCCAACTTGTCTCTTGGCTCAAAGAGAAGATATGAGGGCAAAGCATTCCCTGGTAGGAACTACCCTTTCAACAATAAGGACTACTCTTAGCCAACAAGACCTCATCCATGACTGACTCCAAGACAATGATCCCTCTGACCTTCACTGCATACCTGCACATACTCAATAATTTTTTGCCCCACATTTTCTTCATATAAACCTAGAAGTATTTTCTGCACTTCGGGGACAGTCTTTGAGATGTTAGTCCATTGTCTTCCTAGTGTTGGCCTCAATGCAACAAATCCTTTTCTTGTGTCACCACCCCTCCTCTCTCTGCCTTCAGATTTTATCTGTGGCAAGTGGCCTGAACTGGTCTGTTTGGGATCCCTAGAGCCAGATGCTCTTGGACCCCTGTGTGTTGGTTATACCACCATTAACTAACTATTTATGGAGCAAGTTATTTGACTTATCTAAACCAACTTGCAAAGTAAGTGTTATAAAATAACAGTAACTACTTCAGACAGTTGTAAGATTTAAATGAGGTATTACACAGTTATGAGTTACACATAATGAGTAACTATAAAGTTAGCTATTTTTACTTTTATAAATATTCTTTTTTATTAGTAGTATTCCAGGTATAAAATTTAGGCATCTCTTAATGCCTAAATCTAAAGATTTCTCCAGAAAGAATTAATCAGAAGTATCTTACCACATAGTGATCCTAGTTATACCAAATTATAGTTGCACATTAAATTTTAATAGTATGTGAGTTAATAACACTATTTTCTGCCATTAAATAGTCTCCTGGTAAATTAGGATTGATAAAAATTGTTTCATATATGTTTGATCAATAAACAAATACCTCATATTTTACTCAGTGTTCTGTAATTCACAATTTTAAAATAAATTACTTTGTTTTCAAAGGGGAGCAAAATATACCACTCCAAAATATGCCTCTGTGGCATGTTGATTATTTTTGAGAGATAGCAGGCACTAGAAGCTCTGAAAACTAAGCAGAAGTTATCATTTTGTAAGAGACATTACATTTAAAAGGGAAACCTCCACTTCTAAGAGTGTCTCCCTCTTTGAACCAGGAAGAGGATGATGTCTTTAAATCTCTAGAAACTATTATCTGTGTTGTTTACTGGGTTCTCCTGATGACATGCAGGAACTGGCTGCACTTCCCCCTACGAACACCGCCCCCCCCCCGCCCCTCAACACACACACACAATCTTTTGCCTTTAGCTAGAGATGGTATTTAAGGTGATGGCAATAGGCCACTTCAAGGAGTTACTCAGTTTTCCTGGTTATCTCTCATATATACAGAAGGTATATATGTTATTGAACTTCTGTCTTTCTCCCGTTAATCTTTTATTACAGGTGGGGGATGTCTCAGCCAAGAATATAGAAGGGTAGAGGGAAAATTGTTTCATCCCCTATATTTTCATTTGTGTAGCCAATGGTTACTGAGACCTAAGCATCAATAAAGCCGTGAATGCAAAGATATAGAGGGAATCACCCATGATCTCAAGAAAGCTTATATTCTAAAGAAATGTGTACAGTAGAAGAGTTCTCACTCTACTTGCCCACCATCCACCACCAATTGGGAGACACTTTTTAGAATATTGATTTTGCAATATTTATTAATGACTGTGACCATCATGTTTTAAGATTTCATATTTGGAGAAAGAGTCACTTTCTTCTATAAGTCTTTCTTCCTTTTAATATTGTGGTTAAGTTGATGAAAGGCCTGCTCTTCGAAGAATGGTCTGACTTTTGATCTATCTCTTCTTGTATTTTGCTCTGAGTTTCTCTTTTCAAATACATAATTATCTGGTAATGCTGAGATTTAGGGAGGTAAGAAAGGGTGTGTAAGTCTTGTTTATGTAAAAAAGAAAGCTTGGATTCCAGTTGGTAAATGAATATTTATAGGAATAGATGTATCTCTTTCCCCAAAGGTTGAGAAATGAAAACACATTTCAAGAAATAAAAATCATCAGCAAAAAAAATAATAATTTGCATTTATGTAATTTTACAAACATTTAACTTAGTTTTAATAGTCAGAGACTTTAAAATTTTTCCCAAATGTATTTTAATAAACTTATAGAAAGTTTAAGTAAATTATATAATAATAGTAATAAGAACAGCTAACATGTAAAGGGTTTTTGAACAAACAGAATGGACTCTTGTGGAAGCAGTAGTGCTTGTATGTTCATGACTTCTAGCTGAGAATACTGTGTCCTTGGCCATCAGGAAGTGTGTTTTATATAGGAAATGAGCAATTTGACTATTCTGGTGAGGATGTTTAAAGGGTTTTCAGGTCATTTGTTGAGAGTTCCTCTTGTGTCTGGGCCCAAAATCTATATTAAAGTGAAATTCACTTTTCTATTTAATATTGTTCTTTGTTTGGCTCTTCCAAAAGTCTCAAGAAGAAAAAGGATAATTGTCCCATTATGTTTGGCAAATTCTGGATCAACCAAATCCCTCCCATGCCCCTAATATTTACAAACAGGGCAAGATAATGATGAAAATAAAATCACCAAGGAAGAAACTACTGAATTCAGTCCCGTCATCAAAGCAGTCAGCAAAGTTCCAGAGTGGCACACAGGTGTATGGTGTGTGCTGATTTCAAATTCTGTCCCAGTAGGATAGTTAAAGATTCTACACAGTGAGCGGACTCAAGGGAACAAGTAACATCTAAGATCTACTACTCCAACCTGAGGGGAAGGCAAACTTATATTTCAGGAATTTAACAAAAGAAAATAATACTCGGGCTTAGAAATATTGAGTCAGTGGTTCCAACATGCAGTCAATCAGCTGCTTCTAATGGGTGGTACAAAAATCAGTCCAATAGCTTGTTAAAAAGGAAATTCTCCAGTTTATACTCCAAGAGATTTCAAGGTGCACAAAATAGTAATATGCATTCTTAAGGCTCCCCAGGTAAATCTGTTTAAAATTAGGTTTCTGAGCAACTGGGTTAAGCAATTTGCCCAAAGTATATTCAGTGAGTGAAAAGGCCAGAACCATAAGCCACTTCTCCCAGTGCTCCTTCCATCATAACAGATTCTCTAAAGGTAAAATGGAATTAATTCAGTCTATTGATATATATACAATAAACACACAAAAGTATTCTTGGAGTAAGTCAAGAGTGTATGGCCAATAAAAAAACCTCTGTCTTAAGGAAGAACACCTTGATAGTATTGGCAAAGGTAGGGAGAAATAACATTCTCACACAATACTGGGGTTATGCAAATTAGTTTCACGTTTCTGAAGGACAGATTTTCAGGATCTACTAGAGCTACCAGGTTATTGCTCAAAATGTATAATTTGATAATTCTACTTCAAGAAAATCATTCATAGATATGGCTCTCATATTTTTAAAGAGGCGTGTTAAAAAATGAGACTGTAAATTGTTTATAACTGTAAAAATATGAGAAAAAAACAAATCCATCTAATGGAAAACAATGAATTTGTCTCTCAGTTGTAGCAAATTTTTGGTGTAGTCTTTTCAGTTTTCTGTATAGAGTATCACATCATCTGTGAAGAGTTAAAGCTCAAAATCTTCCTTTCTGATTTGGATGCCTTTTATTTCTTTTTGCTGTCTGATTACCAATGCTAGGAATTCCAGTACTATGTTAAATAACAATGATGAGATCTTGTTCCATAGATCTTTTTCCATAGAGGAAAAGTTCTCAGTTTTTCCCCATTAAAGATGATATCATCTTTATGGTGATATCAGCTGTGGGTTATTTGTATATGGCCTTTATGATACTGAGGTATGTTAAAACCAATGTACAGAAATATCTTGCATTTCTACACATCAGTAATGAAGCAACAGAAAGAGAAATCAAGCAATTGATCCCATTTACAATTGCACCAAAATCATAACATGCCTAAGAATAAATCTAACCAAAGAGATAAAAGATCTATACACTGAAAACTACAGAACACTCATGAAAGAAATTGAAGACGGTACAAAGAAATGGAAAAACATTCCATGCTCATTCATTGAAAGAACAAATACTGTTAAAATTCTATACTACCCAAAGCACTCTATATGTTTAATGCAATCCTTATCAAAACATCATCATTTTTCACAGAGCTAGAACAATCCTAAAATTTGTATGGAACCACCAAAGACCCTGAATAGCCAAATCAATATTGAAAAAGAAAAGCAAGCTGGAGGAATTGCAGTTCCAGACTTTAAGTTCTATTACAAAGGTGTAATCAATAAGACAGTATGGTACTGGCAAAGAAGCAGACACATAGATTAGTGTAACAGAATAGAAAACCTAGAAATGGACCCATAACTATAGGGTCAACTAATATTTGACAAAGCAGGAAAGAATATCCAATGGAAAAAAGACAGTCTCTTCAACAAATGGCATTGGGAAAACTGGACAGCAACATACAGAAGAATGAAACTGGACCACTTTCTTATACTATATATAAAAAAATAAATTCAGAAAGTATAAAAGACTTAAATGTGAGGCAGGAAACCATCAAGATCCTAAAGGAAAACACAGGCAGTAGCCACTTTGACATTAACCATACCAACTTCTTACTAGACACATTTCCAGAGGTAAGAGAAATAAAAGCAAAAATGAACTATTGGGACTTCATCAAAATAAACACTTCTAAACAGCAAAGAAAATGATCAATAAAACCAGAAAGCAAACCTACAGAACAGGAGAAGATATGTGCAAATGGCAAACCTGATAAAAGGTTAGTATCCATAATCTATAAAGAACTACCAAACTCAACACCCAAAAAGCAAATAATCCAGCTAAGAAATGGGCAGAAGACATGAAGAGACACTTTTCCAAAGAAGACATCCAGATGGCTAACAGACACATGAAAAGATGCTCAACATCACTCATCACTAGGGAAAATACAAGTCAATACCACAATGAGAACAGCTAAAAATTAACAATACAATAAACAACAGGTATTGGCAGGGATAGAGAGAAAGGAGAATATTCTTGCACTATTGGTAGGAATGCAAACTGGTGCAATCACTCTGGAAGATGATAAGGACTTTCCTCAAAAATTAAAAATAGAAGGGAGGAGGAGCAAGATGGCAGAGGAGTAGGAGACCTAATAACATCGGGTCCCTGGAGTTCAGTTAGATAGTCATCAAACCATTCTGAATACCTACATACTAAACTGGAGATCAAAAAGAAGAGCATCAATTCTAGAAACAGAAAAGTGACCACTTTCTAGAAGGTAGGACATATAGAGAAGTGAGTCTGAGGTGACAAATGGGAAGACAGACTGAGGGGGGAGGGGCTGGCTCCTGACAAGTGGTAGAGCAGCAGAGCACAAAATCAGAACTTTTAGAAGTCTGCTTCTCTGAGGCACATTGCTCCAGAGGCTAAGCAGGGGGTAGAACCCTCCTGGGGACAATGTGGTCTCGGGACCCACAGGGTCACAAAAAGACCGGGGGTGTCTGAGTGTGGTGGAGTTCCTAGGTATCAACACGGGGAAGTCGGCAGCAGGAATGAAACTGGGGAGGGGCTCTCAGCTTGAATTACCTTAAACCGTGATCTGAGGCACAGTGGGACCACTGCTCTTTGAGCAGGGACCCCAAAAGTGGCAGATCTGGGGAGACCCCCTCTTCCCTCCTCCAGGTGGAGTGGCACAGAAGCACACCACAGGAAATCTGCTGGGTCTGGAGACTCGAAACAGGCCCACCACAAGAGATAACAAAGCTTGGTCACAGGCTGAGTGAGCTTGGAGTACCACCAGAGACCAGGGAGATGGGAGGGACTGGCTGCTTTTTTCTGAGGTCACACCAAGGAGTGGGGCCCAAACTCTCAGCTCCTATGGGGCTGGAGCCTGGGAGGCCACCATCTTCATTCTCATCCTCTAAAGCTGTATGGAAAGCAGTCAGGGAACAAAAGCTACAGAGAGCAAAACCTGAGCAGATTACTTAGCTCGGCCCCTGGCAAGGGCAGTGTAATCCTGCCTTAGGAAAAGACATCTGAGAATCAATGCAAGAGTCTCCTCCCCTAGAAGATAAAAAAAGAACATCCAGCCAAGACCAAGTTCACTGATTAATGAGAACTGCAAAACGTCAGAAATATGGGAATACAGTATATGGAATTCATGGGTTTTTTCCCCATAATTCTTTACCCTTTCAAAGTTAAATTTTTTAAATTTTATTTTTTCTTATTCTTTTTTGGATTTTTTCTACTTTCCTATATTAATGTTTTTGACTATTTTATCTTATCAAATACCTTTCTAAAAATCTTTTAAAATTTTCATTGTTATGGTCATATTCTATTCCTTCATTGTATTTAGCTTTATTTTTGTATACATATACGTTTTCTTTCTTTAAAATCTTGGGATCAGTTTTTTCTAACAGATCAAAATGTACCTTAAATCTAGTATATGGCTTTGTTCTAGTCTCTAGCCTGATCACATTCTTTCTTTCTTTTTTTAACCAACTTCTTTTCAATTCCTTTTTTTTTCCTTTTCATTATTCTTTTTAAAATTTAATTTCTTTTCAGTGTACCAGAATTCATTTTTTATGCACCACACCCAGTGTTCCATGCAATACATGCCTTCCATAATATCCACCACCAGGGTCCCCCAACCTCCCACCCCCTGGACCTTCAAATCCTCATATTGTTTTTCAGAGTCCATCCTCAACTCCCTTCTCCTCTCTATCTCCCCAAGTCTCTGTGTTGTTTCTTATGCTCCACAAATAAATGAAACCATATGATAATTGACTCTCTCTGCTTGACTTATTTTACTCAGCATAATCTCTTCCAGTCCCGTCCATGTTGATACAAAAGTTGGGTATTCATCCTTTCTGATGGAGGCATAATACTCCATAGTCATCAATTTCTTTTTAAGAATCTTTTTAAATTTTCATCTTTATGGTCATATTCCATCCCTTCATCATGTTTATCCTTATTTTTTGTAAATATGTAAGTTTTTCTTTCTTTAAAATTTTGAGAGGCAGTTTCTTCTAACAGACCAAAATACACCCAAAATTAAGTGTGTGGCTCTGTTCTATTCACCAGTCTAATGTGTGTGTGTGTGTGTGTGTGTGTGTGTGTATTTTTTTCCCTCCTTTCTTCTCCTGGTTTCATGTCTCTTCCAAATTGGTTAGTGTATATTTTTCTGGCGACATTGCTATCCTTTTAATATTTTGTTCTCTCATTCATCTATTTTTATCTGAATAAAATGACAAGGTGGAAAAACTCACCTCAAAAAAAAAAAAAAAGAAATAAAGAAAAAAAAAGAACAAGAGGCAATACTGATGGCTAGGGACCTAATCAATATAGACATTAGTAAGATGTCAAATTTAGAGTTCCAAATGATGATTATCAAGTTGCTAGCTGGCCTCGAAAAAAGCAGGGAAGATATTAGAGAATCCCTTTCTGGAGAAACAAAATGCCTTTCTGGAGAAATAAAAGAACTAAAATCTAACCAAATTGAAATTTTAAAAATCTACTAAAGAGGTACAATAAAAAATGGAGGATCTCACTGCTAGGATAAATGAGGCAGAAGAGAGAATTAGTGATATAGAAGACCAACTGATGGAGAATAAAGAAGCTGAGGAAAAGAGAAAAAAACAACTACTGGACCATACGGGGAGAATTTGAGAGATAAATGATACCATAAGAAGAAACAATATTAGAATAATTGGGATCCCAGAAGAAGAAGAGAGAAAGGGGCAGAAGGTATGTTGGCCAAATTATAGCAGAGAATTTCCCTAATTTGGTGGAGGGAACAAGCATCAAAATCCAGGAGGCACAGAGAACACCCTTAAAATTAACAAAAATAGGTCCACACCCCATCATTCAATAGTAAAACTTTCAAGTCTCAGGGACAAAGAGAAAATCTGCTGAAAGCAGCTTGGGAGAAGAGGTCTATAACATACAATGGTAGAAATATTAGACTGGCAGGAGACCTATCCATAGAGAACTGGCAGGCCAGAAAGGACTGGCATGATATATTCAGAGCACTAAATGAGAAAAATATGAAGCCAAGAATACTATATTGTTATCTATCTATAGATAGATAGATACAGTATGATAGGCTGTCATTGAAAATAGAAAAAGAGACAAAAAGCTTCCAGGACAAACAGAAACTAAAAGAATTTTCAAACACGAAACCAGCCCTACAAGAAATATTGACCTTAGTGGAAAAGCTTTCAGTTTTTCTCCATTGAGAATGATATTTGCGGTGGGTTTTTCATAGATGGCTTTGATGATATTGAGGTATGTGCCCTCTATCCCTACACTTTGAAGAGTTTTGATCAGGAAGGGATGCTGTACTTTGTCAAATGCTTTTTCAGCATCTATTGAAAGTATCATATGGTTCTTGTTCTTTCTTTTATTGATGTGTTGTATCACATTGACTGATTTGCGGATGTTGAACCAACCTTGCAGCCCTGGAATAAATCCCACTTGGTCGTGGTGAATAATCTTTTTAATGTACTGTTGAATCCTATTGGCTAGTATTTTGTTGAGTATTTTCGCATCTGTGTTCATCAAGGATATCGGTCTATAGCTCTCTTTTTCGGTGGGATCCTTGTCTGGTTTTGGGATCAAGGTGAGGAAGTGGTGATGCAACATGGAGGCTTAAGTGGGTAGGAGAAGAATAAATGAAACAAGATGGGATTGGGAGGGAGACAAACCATAAGTGACTCTTAATCTCACAAAACAAACTGAGGGTTGCTGGGGGGAGGGGGTTTGGGAGAAGGGGGTGGGATTATGGACATTGGGGAGGGTATGTGCTTTGGTGAGTGCTGTGAAGTGTGTAAACCTGGTGATTCACAGACCTGTACCCCTGGGGATAAAAATATATGTTTATAAAAAATAAAAAGTTAAAAAAAAAAAAAGAAATATTGAAAGGTGTCTTCTAAGTAAAAAAAGAGCCTAGAAGTAACAGATCAGAAAGGAACAAAGACAAAATACAATAACAGTCATCTTACAGGTAATATAATGGCACTAAATTCATATCTTTCCATAGTACCTTGGATGTAAATGGCCTAAATGCCCCAATCAAAAGACACAGGGTATCAGAATGGATAAAAAAAAAAAAAGATCCATCAATATGCTGTCTGCAAGAAACTCAATTCAGATCCAAAGACACCTCCAGATATAAAGTGAGGGGATGGAAAACAATTTACAATGCTAATGAACATCAAAAGAAAGCTAGGGTGGCAATCCTTATATCAGATCAATTTGATTTTAAGCCAAAAACTATAAGAAGAGATGTAGAAGGTCATTATATCATACTTAAAGGGTCTGTCCAACAAGAAGATCTAACAATTTAAAATATCTATGCCCCTAACATGGAAGCAGTCAATTATATAAACCAATTAATAACAAAATCAAAGAAACACATCAACAATAATACAATAATAGTAGAGGACTTTAACACCCCCCTCATTGAAATGGACAGATCATCTAAACAAAAGAATAACAAGGAAATAAAGGCTTTAAATGACACAATGGACCAGATGGACATCACATATATATTCAAAACATTCCACCCCAAAGCAACAGAATACACAGTCTTCTCTAGTACACAGGGAACATTCTCCTGTATAGATCACAATCTGGGTCACAAATCAGGTCTCAACCAGTACCAAAAGACTGGGATCATTCCCTGCATATTCTCAGACCACAATGCTTTGAAACTAGAATTCAACCACAAGAGAAAAGTTGGAAAGAACTCAAATACATGGAGGCTAAAGAGCATCCTACTAATTATTGAATGGGTCAACCAGGAAATTAAAGAATAATTTTAAAAATTTATGGAAACAAATGAAAATGAAAGTACAACCATTCAAAATCTTTGGGACACAGCAAAGGTGGTCCTGAGAAGAAAGTATATAGCAATACAAGTGTTTCTCAAGAAACAAGAAAGGTCTCAAGTACATAACCTAACCCTAGACCTAAAGGAGCTGGAGAAAGAATAGCAAAGAGAACCTAAACCCAGCAGAAGAAGAGAAATAATAAACACCAGAGCAGAAATCAATGAAATAGAAACCAAAAGAACAGTAGAACAAATCAATGAAACTAGGAGCTGGTTCTTTGAAAGAATCAATAAGATTGGTAAACCCTTGGCCAGACTTATCAAAAAGAAAAGAGAAAGGACTCAAATTAATAAAATCATGAATGAAAGAGGAAAGACCACAACCAGCACCAAAGAAATACAAACAATTATAAGAAGATACTATGCACAACTATATGCCAGAAAATTTGACAATCTGGAATAAATGGATGCATTCCTAGAAACGTATAATCTACCAAAATTGAACCAGAAAGGAATAGAAAACCTGAAGAGACCCATAACCAGTAAGGAGATTGAAGCGGTGGTCAAAAACCTCCTAACAAACAAGAGCCCGGGGCCAGATGGAATTCCAGGGGAATTCTATGGAACATTTAAAGAAGAATTAATACCTATTCTCCTGAAACTGTTCCAAAAAATAGAAATGGAAGGAAAACTTCCAAACTCATTTTATGAGGCCATTATTACCTTGATCCCAACACCAGACAAAGACCCTATCAAAAAGGAGAATTACAGACCAATATCCTTGATGAACATGGATGCAAAAATTCTCACCAAAATACTAGCCAATAGGATCCAACAGTACATTAAAAGGATTATTCACAATGACCAAGTGGGATTTATTCCTGGGCTTTAAGGTTGTTCAACATCTGCAAATCAATCAATGTGATACAACACATTAATAAAAGAAAGAACAAGAACCATATAATACTCTCAGTAGATGCTGAAAAAAGCATTTGACAAAGTACAGCATCCTTTCTTGATCAAAACTCTTCAAAGTGTAGGGATAAAGGGTACATACCTCAATATCATCAAGCCATCTATGAAAAACCTACAGTGAATATCATTCTCATTGGGAAAAACTGAGAGCTTTTCCCCTAAGGTCAGAACACGGCAGGGATGTCCACTATCACCACAGTACTATTCAACTAGTACTAGAAGTCCTAGCTTCAGCAATCAGACAACAAAAAGAAATAGAAGGCATCTAGGTCAGCAATGAAGAAGTCAAACTCTCAATCTTTGCAGATGATATGATACTTTATGTGGAAAACCGAAAAGACTCCACCCCCAAACTGCTAGAACTCTTATAAGAATTTAGTAAAGTGTCAGGATATAAAATCAATGCACAGAAATCAGTTGCATTCTTTTTCCATTTTTAAAAATTAACATATAATGTATTACTTGCTTCAGGGGTACAGGTCTGTGAATCATCAGTCTTACACAATTCACAGCACTCACCATAGCACATACCCTCCCCAACATCCATAACCCAGCCATGCTATTCCTCTCCTGCCAAGTAACCCTCAGTTTCTTTCCTGAGATTAAGAGTCCAAAGGGGTACATGCACCCAAATTTTATAACAGCGATGTCCACAATAGCCAAACTATGAAAAGAACCTAGATGTCCATCAACAAATGAACGAATAAAGAAGAGGTGGCGTATATATATGAAGCCATCAAAAAAAAAAAATCCTGTCATTTGCGATGACATGGATGGAACTAGAGGGTATTATGCTAAGTAAAATAACTCAATCAGAGAAAGACAATTATCCTATGATATCTCTGATATAAGGGATTTAGGAGGTAGCCGGGGGAGGGCGGGTCATGGAGGGTAGGGAGGGAAAAAAGGAAACAAGATGGGACTGGGGAGGGAGACAAACCATAAGAGACTCTTAATCCCAGGAAACAAACTGAGGGGAGCTAGAGGGTGGGGGTAGGGAGGTAAGGCAGTGTTATGGTCATTGGAAAGGGTATGGGCTATGGTGAGTGCTGTGAGTTGTGTAAGACTGATGATTCACAGACCTGTACCCCTGCAGCAAATAATACATTATATGTTAATTTAAAAAAAAAAAAGAAAAGAGGGAAAAAAGTAAAAATAGAACTACTCTATGACCCCACAGTTTCATTACTAGGTATATATCCAAAGGATACAAAAATATTGCTTCAAAGGGGCATATGCACAATGACGTTTACAGCAGCATTATTAAAAATAATGGATAAAGGGGTGGTATATTTATTCATTGGAATATTACTCAACCATCGAAAAGAATGAAATCTTGCCATTTGCTAACAATGTGGATAGAGCTAGAGTGTATTATGCTAAGTAAAATAAGTCAGAAAAATACAAATACTGTATGATTTCCCTCATATGAGGAATTTAAGAAACAAAACTGATGAACATAGGGGAAGAGGAAAGAAAGAGAGAGGGAAGCAAACCCTTAAAGACTTTATTATAGAGAACAAACTGAGTTGCTGGAGGGGAGGTGGGCAGGGTATGGCTAAATGAGTGATGGGTATTAAGGAGGGCACTTGTTGCATTGAGCTCTGGGTGTTATATATATGACTGATGATCCACTAAATTCTATTTCTGAAACCCATATTATACTATATGCTAATTAATTATAATTTAAATAAAAATTTGAAAAAAAAGAGAAAACAATGTACATAGTGTGGCTTCACTTATAATATGACTATGGTTGTATGTGCATAGAAAACTCCTTGAAGACACATGAGAAGTACTTAGTAGTAGTGAATTTTAGGGATGTAAGTTGGTGTACTGGGGAATGTATTAATTTCTTGATGCTGGTTTATCAAATTACCAAAGTCTTGGTGGCTAAAAAATTGCATATTTATTCTCTATAGTTCTGGAGGTAGGAAGTCTGAAGTCAGTCGCAGAGAGCTAAGACTAAAGTGTAGACAAAGCTGGTTTCTCCAGAATCCTCCAGGGGAAAACTAATTTTTTTCTTCTTGAGCTTCTAGAGGCTGCAAGCATTCTCTGGTTTGTAGCCACATTGCTCCAATCTCTGCCTCCATGGGTACACTGCATTCTCATCTCTCTGATCTTCCTTCGTTCCTCTTATAAATTGTTGTCATTACTCTGGGTCCACCTATATAATACAGGATATTCTCCCCATCACAATTTTTTTTTTATGTATTCATATCTACAAAGCCTCTTTTACCAAATAAGATGACATTTACAGGTACTGATGATTAGGAGGTAAAGGTGGTTGGGGGAGGCAATGTTCTATTTACCATAGGATAGAAGTAAGAGTACATTTTTTTATTATGAATTCTTTTAAATTATTTGATTGATTTATTTTAACCACATTTATGTATTAACTTTAAAGTAAAAATCAAAGCTAGTCAAGCATTTAAAATCAAATTAAAAGCCTGTGCAATTCTCAGACAACTGTGATACATCTAAACAGGCGAGAAGAACACTAATCCATTTTTTAAAAATTTTATTAATCATTCATTCATTCATTCATTCATTCTTCCAAGAGAGAGAGCATGAGAGGACGAAGGTGCGGAGAGAAGGGGAGAGAAAATCTCAAGTGGACTCTACGCTAAGTGTGAAGCCTGACGCAGGACTCAATCTCATGACCCAATAACGTGACCTGAGACAAAATCAAGAAGCAGACACTTAACCAACGGAGCCACCCAGGCATTCCAATAATTTGCTTTTTTAAATAAAATTTTTTAAAAATTTATTTGACAGACGGAGATCACAAGTAGGCAGAGAGGCAGGCAGAGAGAAAGCGGGAAGCAGGCCCCCTGCTGAGCAGAGACACCCCCCCCCCCCCGCCCCGATGCAGGGCTCCATCCCAGGACACTGGGATCATGACCTGAGCCGAAAGCAGAGGCTTTAACCCACTGAGCCACCCAGGCACCCCAAATAATTCGCTTTTAAAGTATGATTTATTTTCGCTCTACTTTATTCCAAAGGGTATTTAGGCAGTTTATAAAACAGGCACCTGTAGTACAGTAAAATAAATTAAATAAAAATCTAGAGAGGGATTAGAACTATAATAATAAGAGAAAGGGAACACTGCCATATCATAAGTTAAAATTACTTACTTTGGTTAAGCATAAATCTTGGCTCTGGGCTTCCTGAAAACTAAAGCAAAGAAGGAAACTAAAGAAAAATTTTCATGTTATTCATAGTGTTGGCAAATGAGGAAATATATCAATCACTGGGAGAAAATAGATTATTTTGGTCCTAAGTCCTATGGAGAATTTCTCATATACATCATGATACAAGGGCCGATTAGTGTTCTAAATGATACCTTTGAAAAACAATTTTACGTCAGATTTCAAAATTTTAGCTTCAGCCCCCTCTGCTATGATCTTAGTAGAAACCAATGTGGACACGAAATTCCTACACATGTCTTGCCTATGCCAATAAGTGGGATAAGAGAACATCTGACCAATCTGCCTGAACTATCCAATCTCCCAGTTCTAGCGTCTTGGGGGCAAAGCTGTGCCAAACAAAGTATTAACAGCAACATACTGCACTAACTCATACGCTGAGATCTTGAAAGCTTTCTCCTAGCCTGAAGCACATTTTTAAAAAGAATCCAAAATTACTGCAAAGTAGGGGTATAATATAAATGCTGTCACAGTTGTAATGAAGGATATGCTATTGGCAATCTGGAGCTGCATAATGTAGCTTTAGGTTACAATAAAACACCATATACTCCTGTCAAACCTAATTTCGTTGTTTTCTTTAAAAGTAAAGCCTTAAAAATAATTTGGGGGCTTTTCCAAAGTTGTATTAATTCCCGAAATATTGACAGCTGTTAATCATTCCCTCCATCGGAGAAAAATGCATGGAATGGTTTGAACTAATCATCGATGAGCAATGAGTTTCTGAATTCCAAGCAGCACCTAAAGGGATTCTTAAATATTGCTACTAAATAAAATAATTGGAAAGGTCCTTCACCAGACCTGAAGAAAAGAACAAAATAAATGCTAAACTCCAAAGGACTCCTAAAAAAACCAAGTGGCAAATTATTTCAACATTGAGTAATTATCCTAAAAATAATTGTAGCTTGCCTGGTTTTATAAATTTATGTAAGTATTAACCCATTGTACTGGTCTAGCTACCAATAACAGAAAACTCAAACAACTCTACCAGAGAGGGATTTATTGTTCTCAAATTCCTGGGCTGGTTGTGATCCTCAGAGATGTGTGTCTTTAAGAACACAACACTCTCCTGTCCTTCTGATTCTTAGTCTTTCTTTTGTGGTCTTTGTCTATTATATTTCTAGGCAATGGTTTGCATTTCTAAATAGCCAAGAAAGGAATTATCATAGGGAAAAGGGTAACTGAGTCCTGTTAATGAGGCTTTGGAGTTATTCTTGGAGTTAGTATTTCCACCTACATTTCTTTCACTAGAATGCAACACATGGCCATCTTTCATTGCCAGAGCATCCAGAGAAGTACTTATAGTATCCAGAAGTATTTATTGCATCCAAAATGAATATTGGGGTTCTTCTGTTAGTAAAGATGACAAGTGAGGACAGATACTGAGTAGGCATCCAGCTAAGCATAACCATAGCCTTCTAATGAAGATAAAACAATAAGGGCCCCTTGGTATCTCAGTCAGTTAAGCATCTGCATTTGGCTCAGGTCATGATCCTGGGGGTCCTGGGATTGAGGCGAGGCTTGACTGAGCTCAGAAGGACTGTGCTTCTTCCTCTGCCTCTCTTACTGACCCTCCCCTGGCCTCTCCCCTTACTTGTGTTCTCTCTCAAGTAAATAATAAAATCTTCTTTAAGAAAAGATACAGTAATAAATTTTGGCTGCTATATTGGTAAATGTGGTATCTACTCTCTAATCCTCTCGGAGACTTCCCTAGTTGTTTCAGAGTATGAAAATTTAGTAATATACATAGTTTATATGTGACTTGTTTGAAAAAAAATTACTCATCCAACAAATATTTGACAAAACTCTATTAAATCCTAGAATTATGGGGGCACCCGGATGTCTCTGTCTCAGTGGGTTAAGCAGCTGCCTTCAGCTCAGGTCATGATCCCAGGGTCCTGGAATGGAGCACTGCATTGGGGTCCCTGCTCAGCAGGAAGCCTGTTTCTCCCTCTCCCACTCCCCTGCTTGTGTTCCCTCTCTTGCTGTGTGTCTCTCTCTGTCAAATAAATAAATACATTCTTTTTTAAAAATCCTAGAATTATGGATTCATGGGGGTATTTGATCTAGAATGAATATTAACAGATATTTAGGCTAACCTGATTGTGGATATCTAATACATGGCAGATATAAGAGCATACAGGTATATAACAATGACTGGATAAAAAGAAAACTTATCTAGGGGTAGAGATTAAAGTAGACATGGAGGAATACCCAAAGATCCCACGACTTATATTTTTTTACTTAAAGACTTTTGGAGTGTTTTTGTCTTTAAATCTCAGAAAGAATAACCTACACAGACTTAACCTACATCAATAATGTTTGTGTGTATTTTTCCCAAGAAAGAAGCCTTTGGTTCATTTAATCATATCCTGAAGAGAAGCTATTTTCCTACAGTATTTCACAACTGCTATAATTGTCACCTTCCTTTCTAAGCAAGAGATAAGGAATAGGAGGGAAGTTGGAAATGCAGAGGAGGAACTGAGAAAGCCATTTTGTAGCCTTAGTGTGAAAGACAGACAGTTTGCTTGCTTTCTAAAGCATAGAAGTAGAACATGGAAAATCAGTTAAGTAGAAAGATCTCAGTCAGCTCTACCTTAAGATTCTGAATATCATTTCCATCTTACTATTCAATAGGTATATGAGAGGTACCTGACAAAGTCCTGTCTTGGGAAAGCTGGAAGTCAATGATCAATATGTTTCCCTTGGCTCTTGCTCATACACAAATGAGGCAAATTTCTTATTCTATTGCAGTGAATTCAATTAAAGTGGCAGATAACAATTATCTATATTTTATTTTGACATAATGTGTTCAAATCCAGACTTATCATTTACCAGTTGAAGGACATTGGATAAATCCCTTAACTTACTAATCCTGGTTTTCTTTAAGAATAAAATGATGAGAATACGTTTCTTTCTTTTCTTTCTTTCTTTTTTTTTTTTTTTTTTTTTAATTTTCATCAGGTTTTATTCTCAGATAAGAACTGATTCTTTCTGCCACAGCTCAATCCCACAACTTCTGGTATACACAGAAACACATGTATCCAGTGGTACTTTCCCCTTTAAGAACTTACTTTCTCCCTTAAGGATGTATTTCTAAAAAGTAAATGGTATAACATCATAAAATCAACAAGTGTACTTGGGACACCTGGTGGCTCAATTGGCTAAGCAACTGCCTTCAGCTCAGGTCATGATCCCGGCATCCTGACATTGAGCCCCACATAGAGCTGATTGAGCTCAGATGAGTCTGTTTCACCCTCTCCCTCTGCCCTTTACCCCTACTCATACTCTCACTTTATTCTCTCTCTCAAATAAATAAAATCTTTAAAAAAGAAAAAAGCACTAACATACACATAATACGTAGCGAAGTTAGATGCTAAACAAATGGCATTCTTTTGTCTCATTCTCATGAAGAGCCGCTGCATTACAGATGGGGCACTTCTACACATGCTTGTAAAATGGCTCTCTCCTATAATCCTCTTTCATGACAGTCTTCTAGATTAACCAGAGAGTTGTCTACTTTTTTGTCCTCACTGGATACTATAGCTACACAGCCATAGAAGTGTAATGAAGTATGTCATCTTCTAGAAATTTCTTTTTGTTGACACTGAATGAAAATGATCCCAGAATAGAATACTAAATTGTGACAGCAGAGACTTTTCTTGGCATTTCTTTACCCCGTAAGTGGCATCCTCTGTCTTCTATTCTTAACCCCTGAGAAGCCATGTGCTCCTCTTCCTCATCTCTTCTTGCACCATCCTTACTCTTATGGTTCCAAGATAGAACCCTAAATAGAGCCATTGTGTCGGTGTTTTGACTGGGAGACTATCAGAGCTGGACCTAACTTGGAGGAGAGCTGTGCCTCAGGAAACTCATGGATTCAAGTGAAGGTGGGGACTTCACACCAAGAATACCCACCACTAACACATCTCATTTTATTACACATCATGTCCTCCTTTCTATGCCTGAATGCATGCCTCTATAATCACAACCTGTGTTCCTCTGCAGAAACCAGTGATTTCCAGACATTTGAGGAAAACCAAAACCTTGAGCTTTATTAGGATCCTCAAGATTAAAGATACCATTATATCCATAAAAATAAATTTCAAAATAATTTATGAAGAAAATAAAAACAAATGGCTGATTTTTTAAGTGAGCTAAATTGACAACTGGATATAAACTGAAATCAGATTGGTTGAAAGACTGAGGCAAGACATTTTCTTCAGAAGGTACTACAGTAAAATAAAGAAAAGCAAAGCAGAAGCGTTAAGGGGCAGAATATTTTAACCTTCATTTAATAGAATTTCCAGAAATACATTACAGAGACCATGAGGTGAATATCTCTTACATAAAACAGAAGACATGCAAGAGCCCCCAAATGAAATAAATAAATAAGATGACTGCAAACAGAAGGGAAGTCACTGAATGCTGTGAAGAAAGAATAAGAAAAAGAGAAATGTGCCCATATTTTGGAAGCAAAATTATAAGAAGCTACAAGAAAAGAAAAACAGGTTATATCCAAAGAAATGAGGATCAGATCGGTCTACGTCATTTTAGAAGTTACAGCAGAAGATCAAGGATAATAGTTCGATAACTTAAAAAACCTTGATGTCATACCCAGCAAAACAGCATGTAAGTAGTAGAGCAAAATTACAATATGTTATAATATTCTATTTACCAACTGAAAAAAATTCTAAAGGACATATTCTAGAAAAATGAAGAAAATACTCCAAAATACACAATTGTGTAAGATTCAAGCAACACTGGTGAGCAAATCTGTCATCACTATACTTGGAGGAAAATATACTTGAAGCATCATACACAAATTGTTAGCAATCAGGAAGTATTTATTTCAACTAAGGATAAAGCAGGGGCAGGTGAAAGAGAAAGCATGCTGAGTTCTCTGATTTGTTTGACTGTGGATATAGATGCTAAATAATTCCAGATGTTGGTAGAAAAATAAAAGTTTTCAAAGTTTAGCAAAATTTTCAGAATCTCCACCACTAAATAGTGGAAATATGATGAATAAATTGTGAACCCGTAAAAATAAATAGAGCAAAAACACTTCATTAATTCAACAAAGCCAAGTGGAAAAAGAGAAATTAAAAGGAAGCAAAGCGCGTTAAAAAAAAAAGAAAGAAATCTAAGCTAACGTACCAAAAGCAGTCCAGAAAGAGTGATCACAGCAAGATGAATGTGAATTTCTTAAGTTTTTCCATTAAAATCCAAAGACTTTCAATTTGGGGATGAAAAAGCAAAGAAAAGAAAATGCAACTATCTACCTATGTTATGTTTACCAGAGGCATAGCCTAAGAGATACACAAACCCACACCCTACATACAGTTGATATTCTTCGGAGCTGATACTTGATAAGCTTATTTACCAGAAATGTATAGCTATTTCCCTACAGATTTAGAATATAATGAATTTAGAATGCATGCAAATTTACAGAAGAAAAGAAAATTGCCAATAAACATACAAACTTGTGAGTAAGCATGGCAATGCATATAAAAGTGAGATATGTAAGTTTTCTGCTCAGATGGCAAAAACAGAAAGGAAGGAAGGATGAGAGAAGCACCCCCTCCAAAAAAAGTCATTCTTGTGGCATCTTATATATTTTTTTCCATGTTTTTTCCTCTTTAGATTTCCATGTGATCTCACAGGTACTTGTTTATTCTCCATTCCTTAAATATCAATATATTCAGGATTCTATTTTTAACTTCTCTCTTGCCACAGCATCTTCCCAAGTGATCTCATTCATTCTTTTGGTTTCAACAATTAAAGACTCCCACACTATTATTTCCAGCCCAGATCTTCCTAATGAAATTCCAAGTTTTCCATCCAAATGCTTATTCATTAGTCTCTGAGAGGGACCCTAACTGACATCAGTATGTTAAAAAATAGAAATAATCTTTTACAAACAGTTATCACTTGAACCTCACAATGAACCCTTCTTAAAGGTATCTGCAAATGGTAAATTATAAAACACCTATTTTCTGAGGGCTTGGAAGAGTTTCTCACAATTATGTGAATATTCTAGTGATACCTGTTACACAACATGTTTGGATTGACAAAATAAACTTTAAACTCAGAAATTAATTAAGAGAACTTATAATACTACCCAGATTTAGAATATTTTATAATTTTATATAGTGCAACAAGCCAATAAATGTAGCAGTAAAAACAGTCCTTGATACACAAGTATTGCTTTTTAGTGCCATAAAAATGTACTTTCGGGAGAGTAGAACATTATAGTTTAAGTGAAGCTCTTCATTAGATAGTATGAGAAAATGAGGCATGAAAGGAAGATGGAAAAGCCTCCTTAATAGTTTCTGTGCAGATAATGTAGGCCAAAGACAATCAATAGCTATGCCTCATTTATTTTATGTCTGTGAGCACTTAAAGGCAAAATGTTAGTGTTTGCTATCCCGTTGGCTTTCTTTGCTCTGCATCAGTAATGAAAAAATGGATTTGCATATTAAGGTGTAATTTTTACAAATTTGACTCAAACAACAGGCTGTTATTGTTAACCATTATGGAAAGAAACACCTTCTGTATTACCTTGGGTCCATTAAAGTCATTTCTAAGCTGCCCTGATTATAAATTTTTTTAAGTCTCCAAAATGAGCCAATCAACACAGTAGTTCATAAATACATTATAAAAATACATTAGGGGCGCCTGGGTGGCTCAGTGGGTTAAGCCGCTGCCTTCGGCTCAGGTCATGATCTCGGAGTCCTGGGATCGAGTCCCGCATCGGGCTCTCTGCTCAGCAGAGAGCCTGCTTCCCTCTCTCTCTCTCTGCCTGCCTCTCCATCTACTTGTGATTTCTCTCTGTCAAATAAATAAATAAAATCTTTAAAAAAAATACATTAGATGTACATAAAAAATTAAGAGTTCCATAAAATACCTAATTTAAAAGATGTCACTGTAATTGATGAGGGGACTCCTGAAATCAACATTTTGCAGAACATGCGGTTTTTAAAGTCTCTTGGTGCTTCCATCTGGAACACCCCTTTTACGTATAATGCTCCACCTAACATGACCTCTAGGGTGATGGCATATGGAAATACACTATATGTCTATTTAGAATCAAAAGTCTTCTTTCTTTATTACTGTCATATTTATGGAAACAGAGTTTATGAGAGAAAATGTTCAGTAAATAAATCTGATTTTCCTAAAAGTCGATTTTTCAGGAAGAAAGTAAAACTAGAGTGCCATATAAAAATGGGTTAATATTTGCCTTTATAAAAGACAACTGACTGTTAGGACATGACGCTTTGAACCCAGAGATGATTTGGTGCTGGTAAGGAATAGATTAGGAGTTAATGAAACTCTTCCATAAGAACACTCCCATCTGCCATGTGCCACATCTTCCCTGGGCATGGGACAGGATGGTAATCACAAGCAGGATGAAGAGTTCGGAACACCGTGATGCCGTAGGATGAGAAAGACCAAAAAAAGGAAGAGACACCACAAAAAAAAAAAAAAAAAAGTAAAAATTAGAAGTATTAACCAATATATAAGACATTAGGAAAGGCAGAATAAGTGAAGGTGTAGATTTAACCTTGAGGTTCTCCTGAAATTTACTGAAGAGTTCTCTTATTGCCTCTCTGGATTTCAAGCTCCAAAAGTGAAGAATGGAACAAAGACTCCAAACAACAGAAAAAAAAAAAAAACTATCATCAAAGGAAAGGTTAATAATGCATATTGTCCAGTAATATATTCTGATTCTAAAATTATATTTTGAAGTCTATTTTTAGGGAAAAAAGCTTAATTTCTTAATGACAACCTCAAAAGGATAAGAAAACATTAAGAAAAGTACAAAAAAAATCCTCTATCACTTATCTATATTTTTCCATATAAACATATATTTAGTCTGCATAGTATTTTTTTTTTTACCATTTAAAACATTGTGTTGGATTTCTATTTAGTGTTCCCCTTTCCACTAGAATTTTTAATTTAGATATATTGCTCTGTCCAAAAATATAGCAACATAAGTAGAAAAATGCAACTTGTCATGGTATATAAGACATAGTGTGGCATAATGCTTCACAAGAGGCCTACTCCAAAAAAAGTGTAGAAGTAACCAGTGCACACAGAAGGTTTCTAAACGGGGAAGATAAAAAATAAGCCCCTACTGGGCCATGTTTACATTGGCACGGTTCTAATGTGGTTGTTTGAAAAGTGTCGCTCATCTGTTTCTAGTCCCACTGTTCTTTTGCTGCTATATTTTTCCACTATATTTTCCCTAAAAAAAAGAAAAAAATGTTTTTAGTTTCATCACAAAAATGGATAAAATAGAAATAATTTTTCACATATTTAATATGCACCTGATATCTGCCAGAGAGTAAAAACAGTCACTGTTAAAAAAAAAATTACATAATTATCGGTACCCTAAATCAGCTTATAACTTAGCTGGGAAATGAGACTGAGAACTGATGAAGAATGATGTGGTATAAGCTCAAGTGAAATGAGAAGGTCTTCACAGAGAAGTCCATATGGAACAATGGCTTGCAGGAGGAGGCAGGGAGCCTTTACACACAGAGAAAACGTCAAGAGCATTAAGGGACACCTAGAAGACCAAAGCAAGCCATTTGGTGGAAGGAAGGATTCAGGTTAGTGGAGATGAGGAACCAAATTATTTAATTAGATGTTGGACAATGCAAGAGGGACTTAGAATACTGTAATGAACAAACAAAAACCAGCCTAGCAGTAGAAGAAGCTAAAGGAACAACCATATTAGTTAAGTAATGAAGCAGCTATAATAATTCGGCCAAAAATATTGAGCAAATGATCTGATGTTTAAAAAACATTACTAGAAACAATCTAAAAAACATAAGCTAAGAGGGAAAATTGAAACATTTCCACAGAAGAAAAGAGACTCTTGAGACAGAGAAGTTGACTTTCAGGTAGGGCCAAAGGCAAAAAAATTAAACAAAATCTTCCTCAGAAGCTTTGGTTTCATCTTTATGACAATATTTAAGGATAAGCAGGAGGTAAGAAAGCTAGAAGCAGACTTTCTGGGTATTGTTTGTAACACTATAAGAATTTTTCTAGGGCGCCTGGGTGGCTCAGTGGGTTAAGCTGCTGCCTTCGGCTCAGGTCATGATCTCGGAGTCTGGGATCGAGTCCCGCATCAGGCTCTCTGCTCAGCAGGGAGTCTGCTTCCTCCTCTCTCTCTCTGCCTGCCTCTCTGCCTACTTGTGATCTCTCTCTGTCAAATAAATAAAATCTTAAAAAAAAAAGAATTTTTCTAGGTTTTGGTAAGTTGAACGTCTGCTTCATTAAGGTCTTAATTCATGACCAATAACACATTGAATTGGAAGTCACTTCAATGTTTTTTTAGAATAGTCAAGTTATAATTAGAAATCATAAATGACTATTCAGTAGAAAATGAAGGCTTTTTGTCTCCTACTGAACATTTATGTTTCTATTTTTGGCCTTAGTCTAACAACTGCTACACTGAGCAACTAAAATATAATCTACATTAGTAAAATCTAATTCTGAACCTAATATTAGGGAAAATTGGCCTAACTTAATTTTCAGATTCTTTATAAATTTGACCCAGTGTGGTTTCTATTTAACTTACTTCTGTATTATGTATCACATACTTTTTTAGTGATTTATATATTTTCCAATCTTATTTTTTCAGGTTAGTAACAGAAGAGAAGCAGATTTTCTTGGGGTGGGGTGGGGGGGAATAGCCATTTGTTGCAACTAACCATCATCCAAAATCAGTGATGACACCAACTGAATAGTATCCTTCCTATCTTCTAACTGAAAGGAATTATTCTTATGCAAGGATATTTCTGTTATTTTCTGTTGTATCTCTAGGTATAGCAAGCCAACTTCAGGAGTTGCACTGGCCAGTGGATAAATTTTTCTCGTCAATAATAATAATACAAGTAACAATATCTAGATTTCAAGCTGTTTTATCTATATGGCATAGTCATATGATTATCACAGCAATGCTCCATCTCAAGTAATTATAATTTTCCATTTTACATTCAAGAAAAGTGAGGCTTAGTTTGAACTGCTCCACACTTTACTAACAAACCTACTTCAGGCAACCATAAATTAGAAGCTCGGTTTCTTTATTTGTTAGATGTATGATCTTATACTCAACATGTTAAATAAGTAAGAATAAGTTCTAATGAATGATTAATGGAATGACATCCTAAAATTGTGGAGATGACCTTCCAGTTTTAATTGAGGACTTGTAGACCCCCCACCAAATATCCCACATACTCTGGATACCTTCTTCACTCATTTTAAACAATGATTTACTCATTGACACCACACATAAAAGTCTTTGCTTAAACTACTGTCTGTAAAAAGTTTTATTTCCAGCCACCGTAGTTGTTGTCTGAGTGTTTATATTATATGGATGGTTCAGAGTGTAAGAAAAATTGTCATACTGACGATTTTCAAAGGTATCCCTCCTCATGATAACCAACTCTAGCGGAATCATTAAATCATCTTCTCTAGAGCCACTAGGCAATTGATTTTGACTGATTCAATTTTATTTATTTTTCTAGAACATTATAAAATTCAAAAGAGCTACAAAGAAAAGAGAGAGCGCTGTGTAAGGAAAAGTTCACAGGATTTGGAATTAAAAAAAAAAAAAAAACCACACACAGTTTGGCTCTTATTTCCACATTTAACAGCTGAATAATCTTGAGTACGAAGGCCTGGGTATGCTGCAACGACATATAGCTTGAGAGGTATTCTAAAGGAGGTGCCCCATGGATAACATCTCTGGCTGACTGAGTGCTCTTTTATCCTAGAGCACTCAGTAGGAATCAGGAATAAATCTTACTGCATTTTGGAGAACAATAAGCAGTTATTAGAAAAAATCAAAACCCTCAACTCTTTTGCAATAAGGAATTATCCCTTTCTACCAAATAGTCTTTCTTACCTACACCAAAGCCTTCAGGAGGGCAGGGCATATTCCCCACACTGTCAGAAGAAACCCCCATAGTGGGGGGTTAAGTGAGCCTGGTGGTTGTGGGTATTAAGGAGGGCACGGATTGCATGGCGCACTGGATGTGGTGCATAAACAATGAATTGTGGAAGACTGAAAAAATAAAATAAAATCTAAATAAATAGATAAATAAACAGAAACTCCCATAGCAATGGGAACTGGATTGGTGCAGAAAAACTCAACCTTTCCATACCTGAAGCATATTCAGTAGTTCTCTCTCCTGAGCTCCAGGATTATATATCCTACTCAGCATCCCACTTGGCCATCTAATAGACATCTCAGACTTGCATGTGAAAACTGAGTTCCTCATCTTCTCCCACTTCAATAAAGACATGTAACAACATATATTGACAGCAAAAGATGGCCAAGATAACTTAGTAAAGAAAAGGTCAAGTTTCAGGACTACATATAAGTGTGATCCAAGCTTGGTTTAAACAATACATATATGTCCTCAGTAACACCTGTAATGTATGCTGACATTTGTTTGGAAATATATCTGAAAGAATATACACTTAAGTGATAACAGTTGCTATATTCAAGATGAAGGACTCCCAAAGGCTTTGATGTACTACACAGACTGAATTATTAAAAATGTTCATAATGAGATTCTATTACAGGAAAAAAAAAGAATTTAAAAAACCGTAGCACAAGCAAGTTTTTATTTTTTCTAAATAAGTTTAAGTATTTTATTTAGTGATTTACAGCAAAACTAGGATGACAGTGAAGGCTTTATTGTAAAGTCAGTTTTTCTAATATTTTGTTGTATTTGAAAAGAAAAATAACAGGTACTCAAAATAAGTTTCTTCTTAGTGGGCAGGTTACATGTGTGTGAGGTACCCTGGGTTCATTGCAAATCTCCATAAATGACTTAGAATTTACAAAAGTACACATGGCTTTCTTAAAGCTCTAATTTATGAATCTAAGTAGTATTGATATGAAACTATCAATATAGAAATCTTCTTTTCTGCTACTGTAGCCTCTTGCTTTGTCCATTTGTTAAAATTCCAAGAATTTCATTATATCCATTTGTAAGATAGCAGATTATAGCTTTGATACATCATAATCAACATCAGAAAAGAGAATTTAAGTGCTTGTTTGCAGGTGCTATTCTCAATGGTTGAGTGACCTTTCACTCAGATTACTTTTTTTTTTTAAAGATTTTATTTATTTATTTGACAGAGAGAGATCACAAGTAGGCAGAGAGGCAAGTAGAGAGAGAGAGAGAGAGAGAGGAGGAAGCAGGCTCTCCACGAGCAGAGAGCCTGATGCGGAACTCGATCTCAGAACCCTAAGATCATGACCCGAGCCGAAGGCAGAGGCTTAACCCATTGAGCCACCCAGGTGCCCCCCAGATTACTTCTAACAGCACTTCAAGATGTCACCTTCAGGCATGTGCTAAGTACTAAAGGAAACTGTAGAACTGAAACTCTTCTTTACCCTCCTATCTTATTTATTTTGCTGACCCCACTTTTGTCTCTGACTTATACATTGACATTTGAACAATATGGGTTTGAACTGCATGGGCCCACTTACATATGGATTTTTTTTTCCATAAATATACATATAGTACTGTGAATGCATTTTCCTTTGTAGTTTTCTTAATGACATTTTCTTTTCTTTAGCTTATTTCATTGTAAGAATCCAGTATATCATACATATAACATAAAATATGTATAAATTGATGTTATCAGTAGGCTGGCAGTAGTTACAGTTCTAGTCACCAGTAAGCTATTAGTAGTTAACTTGTGAGGGAGTCAAAGTTATTATGTGAGGGGTGCCTGAGTGGCTCAGTCAGTTAAGCACCCAAATCTCGATTTTGGCTCAGGTTGATCTCAGGGTCATAAGATAAAACCCAATGTTGGGCTCCATGCTGAGCCTAGAGTCTGCGTGAGATTCTCTCTCTCCGCCACTCACACATGCATACACACACTCTCTCTCTAAATGGAAAAGTTAGTTAATTAATTTTTTAAAAGTTATATGTGAATTTTTGACTGCATGGGGGAGAGGGAGTTGGTGCTCCTAATCTCCTTTGTTCGAGGGTCAGCTTTCTTTATTAGTGGGTTTTAAGTCTAGCCCTTATGTGTAATGACTTCCTTGCCTTTTTTGCATTTATGTTTATCTAACTACTGGAGTTGGTCATTTATTAAGCCCCCAAATCTATTCCGGACTATATCTCTTTCTTCATTTGACTAGTACACAAAGGGTTATTTGACTACTTTTCTTCAGGGGAGGGGCATAGTTGTAAGACCATCCATGCCTTTCCCCGTGTATTTATTATAGAAAGCCCTATTTGTAGTGTGGAAAGATAATGAAATTTAACAGAGAGAAAACAAGGTTTGCTTCTCACCTTTGTTGACTGATTACATATGCCCTTAGGGTTAGTTTCCTACCCTGAGTACAGATGTTATCCTTAGTATGTAAGTGATGACTTCACACAGTTGTGTGAACTACATGAATACTGAGGCAAGAATCTAGAATAGAGTTTGTGATATAGTTCTTGTCCTTCTTCCACCCTAAAACACACCTGCTTTGGTCTAAATCAACCTCACTCTGGCCATATTTTTACCTTAGCTTCTTGTTCACTCCCCTGAGTGAGATTCCATCCCAATCCTAAAAACTGAGTCTGCTGTAATTTTGTCTGGTTACACTTCCATTAGACTACTACCGCTGGAACTGAGGTTATGTATTACCGTCCTTACACGGAGCACTTTAGATAATGGAATTCAGCCATTCTACTACAATTCTGATGGTTTAAAACCTCTTCCTACTACTCTATCTCCTACTGGCTTGCTGCCTTTGGATTAAAGATCTATTGATCAGCTTTTGAATTGTTGACTAAAATATTTTCCTAGTTGAATATTCTTCAAGTCAGTGGTTTACAATCATCATCACCAATGAGGATGCTTAAAAGCAAATATAGCTTTATATGTATTATTATGGACTGAATTGTGTTCTTTCAAAATTCATATGTTGAAGTCATAACCTCTAATGTGGCTGTATTTGCAGATAGGGCATCTAAGGAAGTAATTAAATTTGAATGAGATCGTAAGAATGGGGCTTAATCAGATAGGACTGGTACCCCTTATAAGAAGAAGAGACACCAGAGATTTCTCTGTGTCCTCATGAACACAGAGGAGAGGCCATGTAAGAATACAATGATAAAACTGCCATCTATAATCCAGAAAAGACCTTACCTGAAACAATCCCTGATAGCATCTTGATCTCAAACCTTTGGCATCCAGAACTGAGAGAAAATAAATGTTTAAACCACCAAGTCTGTAGTATTTTGTTATGTTAGTCCTAACATACTAATAGATGTATAGCCTAGATTATGGTTACTCTGATATTTTAACAAAACCTAAATATTTTTGCAAAGAAATAAAACAAAATAGCATTAGAGTTAGTTCACAATTATGAGATTTCATAATTATAACGGATATTAATATAGTAACATTTTTAAAGCCTACAGTGTGACTGAGACCTGACTCTTGTCCTCGGGCAATTTACAGCCCTGTACTTTAAAGTACTCAACTGTTTATTATGGCTTGGAAATGTGAAAACATTAAACATATTTGTGGAAACTGAGTCAAGCTTATTGACAGGATTCACTAAAAGACCTTCTTAAACATAGTTATTAATGTATGTAAACTCTTATGAAATATTCTAGCTTTACTTCCCATGGACAAACTTTATTTGTTGCAAACAGGCAAATAAATCTTGTCAGATACAGACATTCCCATCTTCTCTGCCAACCAACCAACCAATCAATTAATTTGTGTTTATGCAATAACTATACTGGGTTAACTCCAGCTTAAATTGCTACAATGTCCCAAAATGAAAATATTTTTAAAAATATTTATTTATTCTTAGAGAGAGAAAGAGATGTGATAGAGAGCATGCACAGGGGAGGGGCACAGAGAGAGAATCTTTAAGCAGATTCCTCACTAAACACAGAGCCCCACCGGGGGCTTGATATCATGACCCTGAGATCATGACCTGAGCTGAAATCAAGAGTCAGTATGGTACTGGCCCCAAAACTGACACAAAGATCAATGGGATAGAACAGAGAACCCAGAAATGGACCTTCACCTCTTTGGTCAGCTAATCTTTGACAAAGCAGTAAAGAATATCCAATGGAAAAACAGTCTCTTCAACAAATAGTGTTGGAAAAACTGGACACACACATGCAAAAGAATGAATTAGACCACTTTTTTCACCAAATACAAAAATAAATTCAAAATGGATGAAAGATCTAAATGTGAGACAAGAAACTATGAAAATCCTAGAGAAGAACATAGGCAGTAACTGCTTTGAGATCGACCATAGGAGCTTCTTTCTAGATATGTATCTTGAGGCAAGGGAAATAAAAGCAAAAATACACTATTGGACTGTATCAAAATAAAAAGCTCCTGTACAGCAAAGGAAACATCAGTGAAACTAAAAGGCAAAGTAGGGAATGGGAGAAGATATAGAAGATCTTTGCAAATGGCATATCTGATAAAGGGTTAGTATCCAAAATTTATAAAACTCAAAACCCCAAAAATGAATAATCCAATCAAAATGGGCAGAAGAAATGAACAGACATTTATCCAAAGAAGACATCCAGATGGCCCAATAGACACACAAAAAAGATGTTTAATATCAGTCATCAACAAGGAAATGCAAATCAAAACTACAACGAGTTCACCTCACACCTGCAGAATGGCTAAAATCAAAAGAACAAGAATAACAAGTGTTGGCGAGGAGATGGACAAAAAGGAATCCTCTTGCACCCTTGGTGGGAATGCAAACTGGTGCAGCCACTGTGGAAAACAGTATGGAGACTCCTCAAAAAGTTAAAAATAGGGTTAACATATGATCTAGGAATTACACTACTGGGTATCTACCCCCAAAATGCAAAAACACTAATTCAGAGGGATACCTGCACCCCTGTATTTATAACAGCATTATTTACAACAACCAAATTATGGAAGCAGCTCAAGTGTCTATCGGTGGATGAATGGATAAAGAAGTGGTCCAAATACACAGTGGAATACTATTCAACCATACGAAGAATGAAATCTCGCCATTTGCCATGTCATGGATGGAGCTAGAGGTTATAATGCTAAGCAAAATAAGTCAGTCAGAGAAAGACAAATACTATGTGATTTCACTCATATGTAGAATTTAAGAAACAAAACAAATGAGCAAAGGGGGGAGAAAAGAGAGAAGGAGGCAAACCAAGAAACAAACTCTTAGCTATAGAGAACAAACTGATGGTTACCAGAGGGGAGGTCGGTGGGGGGGGGGGGAGTGAAACAGGGGATAGGGATTAAGAACGGCACTTGTGATGAGCACTGGGTGATGTATGGAAGTGTTGAATCACTATATTGAAACTGATGTTACACTGTATGTTACTAACTGAAATTTAAAATTTTTTAAAAGTAATGAAAAAAAAGAGTCAGGCACTCAAGTGATTCAGCCACCCAGGCACCCCTCAAAGCAATTATTTTTAAATTAAAATGTGCTTAGTATGGTGTTCAAAAATCACAGCATTTCCTAGAAGAATGGCACAGCACATAATTTTTGGTGCACCCATACGTTCTTAGATTCTGGATTTGTCTGTGATCTCCCTTCTATTTAAGTGCATGCAAAACACAATTATAGAAAATGAATTGTCACTACAGGTAATTCGTATTTTTTAGTCAATGTCAAGAAGCATTTGAGTAAATATTTCTATTTCTGTTTGTCACTTGAGTTCTACAATAAGATATTTTGTTAAAATCTTTTTCTTATAATATTTAGACATTAAACAAAAATGCTAGATTATCCTATTTTTGCCAGCATCGTTTTGTAAACAATTCAGAAAATTTTCCTATAAAATTTTTCTTCCTTATGTGTATCTTATTCATGCACTACTAACATTTTAGAAGGAATAACCAATGAAGTATTTTTTTTTATTACCAATGAAGTATTTTTGAGAACAAACACAGGTTGATAAAATATACGATATTTATAAAATGATATAATTTTGTGGGGAGCTTTGGGTGGCTCAGCTGGTCAAGTGCCTGACTTCAGCTCAAGTCATGATCTCAGGGTTCTGGAATCAAGCCCCCTGTGGGGCTCCATGTGCAGTGGAGATACTGTTTCTCCCTCTCCCTCTGCCCCTTCCCTTGTTCCTGCTCTTTCTATCTCTTCTATCTCTTTCTCTCTCTCTCTCTCATAAATAAATAAATAAAATCTTTCAAAAAACAACTTAGCAGTGTGTGCTTTGGGAGCACATATATTTAAAAAAAAACTTTGTAAATGCAGGTCTAATAAAATTCGTATGCTTACTTCATCTTCTCTAATGTGGGAAAGACTTCCTCTATTGGGATCATTCAAAATGATTATGTGATACTTTACTGTAGTCACAGAGAAGAGAATGGAAACTAGATTTAAGTTTCAGTTGATGGTTTTGGAGAGAAGTCGGAAGGAATACAATGCTGCGATAACCTAGCCATTCTTGGGTAATAATGGAGCTTCAGCGGATTCCAGAGGCACAGGTCCTGGGTGTGCCCTCCTCAGTCCTCCACTTCCTCCCAACCAGAGGACCTTAAATTCTGCAAGCTACTTCTCAAGTCTAATGTGGTATAATAAGAGTATCTACTTCTGAGAAATTAGTAAGAATTAAAGAAAAACAATGAGCAAAAGCCACTGAGGATTAGCTGACACCCTCATATCATTAATTTCTTGTTATTGACACCATTGGTATTACTATTATTAAAAAAAAAAAAAAAATCAGGGGCACCTGGATGGCTGAGTTAAAAGAGCATGTGACTCTTGATCTCATGATCATGAGTTCAACCCCATGTTGGGCAGAGTGATTAGTTTAAAAAAAAACAAAATAAAGGGGCACCTGGATAGCTCAGTTGGGTAAGCGTCTGACTCTTGGTTTCAGCTCACATCATGATCTCAGAGTTATGAGACCGAGCTCCATGTTGGGCTCCATGCTGGGTGTGGAGCCTGACTAAGACTCTCTCCCTCTTCCTCTGCCCCTCCCCCTTCTCTCTCCTTAATAATAAAATAGAATAGGATAAAATAAAATAAAATAAAATAAAACAAAACAAAATAAACCTTTTATCCCAAGCAGTAAGATCTCAGGTTTAAATCCTCAGTTAGGCCTCAGGCCCAGATCACACACATAGATACGCTCTTTCTCTATCAGATTCTGGAAGGTACTTGAAAAATATTAAAAACAGTAAGACCTGTTCCTAGGTCATCTTTTTCCTTTCTAAAGTTTCAGCAATGATGCTAATTTGGAGTAATTTCAAAGTAAAGTAAGTATGTTAGGGGCATACATTGTCAGTCTGAATCTATGGCACAAGGTACAACTTGATTATCAAGGCGTTAACACAACTTGGCAAATATCACTTAGGCCCTTCATGCCCGGTAGGCAAAATAACTACCTCAATTTTTCAAGGTGATTAAGCTGATTAAATAAGAACACTGGGATTCTTCATTCATTCATTTTCACTTAATCAGATGGAAAGGTCTTCTCTACAGACAAAAGATTCTAAGTGGGGTAACTTAATCCTTCTGTTCTTTCTTTCCCCTCGACCTTCACCATAACCACTACCCTTTTTAAGACAGCCACATCTTTAATACAACACTAATTCAAAGACCCTCATTTTAAACTTGTGAGCTTCCCCTCCTTTCTTTTTCATTGAAACCATTTAATAGGCTTTCTAGGAAATAAATGCTACAGCACTAACCTCTGAATGCCATTTAATCACTTCTTTCAATCAATTCACATGTTTATTTATGAGAATTGCTATACCTGTTAAGTGTTGAATTAAAAGGATTGGAGGGGAGGAAGACACTATTAGGAAAAACCCAGAAAGTAGTGCTACCTGAAACATTTATGAACATCTATTGCAAACACTCTTAAAACCTGGTAAATTGCATTTTAATTATTTTGTAAATGTACTAAAATTAAAGAGCATTTGGAAAGCAGTCGTCTAGAGTTGAGGAGGTATAAATTAATCACATGGTTATATTGAATATTCAGGAATTCAGGGATCCTTAATGGAGCAATAATAATTTTCAAGCAATATTAGACTTTCTTGGCACATGCTCAGGGGTGCTTGGAGCAAATTTTTACACTGTGGAAATGTTTACTCTACCCAGAAGCCTATTTCCCCCAATAGAAACACAATGAAAATTCAAACACAATAAATCATTCCCAAGGTACAGAGATTCAAATGCCACAAGTACTTTGATTCACTTTGCTTCAGGGGTGGAATTTATAAATTGAAGAACTTTTAAATTTGTTAGAACACAGCACTCTGGAAATGAGAAAAGCAAAGCCAGTTGGATTCCGGGATCTTATTTGGGTGTCACTCTGTATTACTCTTGGCAGTGTCACTGGCATAACCAATAGGGTCCCGAAGTGTGGTGTAGGCAACAGAGAATCATTTCACCTCTATAGCCAGCAGGTGGACCTCAGAGACATTCACCCTTGGACAGGATCTCAGAGGAACCCCAAGGACCACCACCTCATTTGAAAAATGGGAAAAGGATTTTGAGAGATGCAATGAATTATCTGGCCTTCCAGCATTTACATCAAGAAGAAAACTCAGGTTTCCTCATTCCCTGCTCAGTTTCCATTCCTTTCCAACATTCAAAAACTATCTGAAGAATGTTTGGCACGGGCACACTTATTTGTACTTCTAATTAATGAATCACGGGCACACCTATTTGTACGTCTAATTAATGAATCACTTACATGCATTTGCTTGAGTTCTGCTGCACTTTCTACTTTCTCTAGACTACTGAATCCTATCAACACTTTGCCCTTTTAAAGACTACTTCCCAAGATCTCTTATTTTTCTGTTTTATTTCCCTCATCTTTTCAATAAGTAGTTAAGGGCAATAAAGAGCTAAGGTCACTGTCATGTCATTATTCAGTTAGAACACTCCTTTTTGGAAATGCTAACCAATAAATAACATAGTTTCTGAGATGTTAAAACATTTATGGAACACTTTGTGCTCTACTTAAGAAATTACCCCTTTCTCGGGTGTTGTCAAACTTTTTGAATCACCTTGATGAAAACTCAGGATGCTACAAAAAGTTATAGCCCCATCAGTGAAGCTACAGAATGACAGAACTGCCACATAAGTGTTACTTGCACTGTAGATCCTCACAGCACCTAAGATGTCATGAAGAAAAAAACATTTAGAAGCCGAGTCTGTAGCTTGTCTTTTCTTCTTCTCCAAGGGGACTTTTTGAGTTTAGGTCAAAAGTTTCATAGAACATGCTTTGGGTGCCAAGTCCTAATTTTCTTTTTTTGTGTGTGTGATATCTTATGGTTTTATGTTTTATAAGTTTATTTCTGTATAAAGTGTGAGGTTTAGGTGAAGGTTCATTTTCCAGCTGTTTTTTAGTATCAAATAAGAATTCTCTTGATTTTTATATTTTGACTTTGTATCCCATAGTATGTTTATGTTTTCCCTCTTCTATTATTAGGTCTAAGAATCTGTAAAGACTTATCGATTTTCAATATACACACTGAATCATATAGTGGGGAAAAAAGTTTCACCTAAGCCTCTTAATTCTTATACCTCTTCTTTTCTGATTTCTTGTTCAATTTACTAGAATCTTAAGCAGAATATTGGCCAGAAGTAGAAATGGCAGGCATCTGTCTGGGTTCTGATTTTAAAAGTATTTCTCAAATTTTATTAATAATTATAAGGTAAAGTTTTTATAGCTAAGGTAAAGAAATTCTCTTTTACTAGTCTGTTTAGAAATTGTTTTGAATATTTACTGGATTTTGTTGAATGACTTCTTCTGTACATTTTGAAAAGATATGGATCTATCCCTTTAAACGATTATGAGACCTATACTGACTCCTCTTTGCTAGGTGAGGACAACTCTTACTTGTTATTCTTTATGTCCTCATTCATTGCTGAATTATATTTTTTTAGGATACTGTTAACATGTATTTCGTGAAGGTCTGAGTGGTAAGCACTTAAAATATCCTTTTTTGGCCTAAACTCATAAAAGTTTTTAGCTGGGTATACAACTGTATCTGCTCTTTTCTTTTCCTGGGCACATTGAGGATACTGCTCCTTCATTTCCTGTCATCTGGTGAAAGACCTGCAACCGCAGTAAGTCTACTGCCATTGACCCGAAGGTAATTGGTCCTTTCTGGTAGTTACTAAGATCTATTTCCAAAATTTCTTTTTTTTCTTTTTTTTTTTTTTAAGTTTTATTTATTTATTTGACAGAGAGAGAGAGAGAGAGAGATCGCAAGTAGACAGAGGCAGGCAGAGAGGGGGAAGCAGGTTCCCCGCTGAGCAGAGAGCCCGATGCAGGGCTCGATCCCAGGATCCTGAGACCATGACCCAAGCCGAAGGCAAAGGCTTAACCCACTGAGCCATGCAGGCGCCCCTCTATTTCCAAAATTTATGATTGGTCTTTTTATTTATTCTCCTGTTCTCTTTATTTTTACAGTTGTATGTTTAATTTTTTCTTATTATTACACCATAAATGAAAAATGCATTTTCATTTTGAGTACACAAGCACAATTATTTTGAAGTCTTTGTCAGATTGTTCCATATAATTAAGTTCATTGGAAATAAGTCCATATTCTAAATAATTGTTTTGTTGGCTACCTTTCTTAGAAAATCTATTCATTTCTTACGAAATACTGAGTTGCAAGTTTGATTTTGAGATGAGGAATTTTGTCTGTTTTTTCTCACTCAGTGCATCTTTTCTCAATCCTTCCTCTCTAACAAGCTTTATCACTGCCTTCATCCACCTCTCTGGGTACCCAGCTAAGTAGTCTGGTGACCAAGCTGTCACAATCTTTCCAAATTCCCTAACTTCATGTTTTCCTAAAAGGCACTACCACTGGCAATGTTTTAATCTCTTTTACTCTACAGGAGGTGAGCCATGTACTTTGTCACCTTATCCAGAATATTTCCACTCTGCCTTTAACCCACTCCGATCGGACTTCTGTCCTCCTAGGAAACTGTTTTTTGGCAGAGTTACCAGTAAAACATCCATTCTGCCAAACCTAATGGTCAATTTTCAGTTTTCATCTTAGCATTTTTGACATAAATGATCATCTTCTCCTTGCTGATGTGTTTTAGGACTTGTGTTTTAGGACTGTCTAACCTCCTTAGTTCCCTCTAACTGAATGACCTGGATTTTCTATTTCTCTGCCTGAGTCTCCATGTTGCTCTTGAACTTTAACTGTTGGAGAGTCACAGTGTTCTTCAGATATTTTTCCTTCTCTATTGATAATTACCTCCTATCTGATCTCATTATAGTACCACACATATGGGTATATACACACATAATATACAAACATAATATACATTATAATGTATACATATTATAACTATAATATATAATTCATAATGTGTATATATCTGTATAGTCTATTGTTATTATTTATTTTCTCCTCTTACCTCTAGTGGCATCCATACACTTTTTCCACACCCACTATATTTTTTAACAATTTATTTATTTATTTCAAGCATAAGCAGGGGGAGGGGTAGAGGGAGAGAGAGAATCTCAAGCAGACTCTGCATTGAGCATAGAGCCTAACATAGGACTTGATCTCATGACCCTGAGATCATGACCTGAGCTTAAGTGAAGAGTCAGATGCTCAACCGACTGAGCCACCAAAGCATCACATCCACCTCCATGTATCTACTTCGATATCTAACACTCATCTAAACCCTAAACCCTATATGACCCCATATATATATATATGTGTGTGTATATATACATATATATATATATGTATATATATAAAATTTCTGGTTCTCCTATCCCAACATCTCTTTGTCTAAAGCCTAACATTCTAGTACACGCCAGTATTTTCTGTTGTCTAGGTTCCTATGTTAGCCTCCTGTCACTGATTCTACCATTGCCTCCTACACTTCATCCTTTACCTAGTAGCCGAAGGAATCAGATTATACAATACTCCTGTTCAAAACCATCAGTGTCTTTCCATCACACTTAAAATAAATCTAAAATTATCATGGCCTTAGAAGTCCTAACATGGCTCACTTCTATCATCTGACCCTGTTGTCTCCTTTACCTAATTCAATCCAGCAGCCTTTGCATTCTTACTATCCTTTGAAATATTACTTTGGACTTAGAATTCATTTTTCCTCAATTCTTTGCATAATTTACATCTTCACATCATTTAGTCTATTTAATTAGTATCCCTTCAGAGAGACCTTCTACAACTCTCCTAGCTAAAATAATTTCCTGTCATTCTCCATGTCCTTAATTTCCTTAAAATTAGTTTTTTCAGCTTTACTGAGGTATAGTTGACAAAATTATAAGCTATATAAAGTATATCATAATGATCTGATAATGTATATATTGTAAAACATATCCACCCACACAGTTAATTTGTTAATTAACACATCTTTCACTATATTTATGCTATATAAATATATGTGTCTGTGTGTGGATGTTACTAAGTTCTACTCTCAAGAAATTTCAATGATACAATACAGTATTAACAACTATAGTCACCACATTGTACATTAGATCTTCAGACATTACTCTTTTTGCTTTTCTTTTTAAAATATCAATCATTACCTGGTGTTTTAATATTTAGTATTGACCTGCATCTCACCCACTAAAATGCAAGTTCTTTGAGCGCGCGCATTTGGTTTCTCTTATTTACCACTATTTATTCAGCAGCTAGATGACTGCTTAGAACCCAAGAGGTATTCAATAAATATTTGTGAAATTAACTATGGCATTCCCTGAATGATCAGGTATCTAATTAGACAGATCAACTAAAACAGCTCCTATACTGAGGGAGTATTCTGTAGTGTATTTTTATATCTGGTAACCAGAAGCATGGAGAGAAAAACATTCCTCAACTTTTCCCATTAAATCTCCTTCACTTGTGTCCTAGGGTATAATCCCAACAAACAGTAACATATAAAATATTAGCATTGAAGGCATTCCACACAATAGCACCTGTATCACCCTTTGGTTCCTTTTACCTGTGCATTTTGGATTTCCACCTCCACCGTTCTCAATGGCTATATGAATGTAAAATGTTTAAACAGTTACACTTAAATCCTTTTCAAATAAATGATCTTGTCCTTTCCTTGGAAAGTGAAGCAGAGCCTAAAATTTGGGACAATACTAATTGTTCCAATTATTTGATCTGATAATATTATCCTTCCTTTATAGGTTCTTTTGACATATCCGAATATATAATATAAATTTAAAACTACTTGGGATGTTCAAAGCAAGAAACAACTACTCTAATTCTTGATAACTAAGGAGGCATTAGAAACATCAGCTCCAAAATTCAGCAGACAATATTTAAGAAATCTAGCTTTCCCCCCTTACTGTTCTCAAAACTGTAGACTACGAAAGATCACCTTTCAGTTGAATGCTCCAGGGGAGCAACTGTGTGTAGAAAGAGTTCCTAATTAGAATGCCAATCCTATAAATAGATGTATGATCCTCTATAGATGAAGTCTGAGAGCCACTCAAATTGTGTGCCAAAATCTGAGGAAAGAATATGTAGGTCTGTGGCAGCCAGCTAGGTTATGCATCTTACCATTTATCCTTGTGAAAACTGTAGCATGACTAACAAAAAAAGAGGGGGGTTTCCATAAATTATAAACACTGAGCTTGTAGAAAAAGAGGAGAATGCTCAAATTTCATGCAAACTGGGACATATGTAACTATATTAGGTTTAATAGTGTCTCTGAAAAAGTCACGTCCCTCCAGAACCTGTAAATATAAACTTATTTGGAAATAGGGTCTTTGTAGATATAATCACATTAAAATAAGGGCATACTGGATTAGGTGGGTCATATTCTGATGTCTACTAGGAAGAGGGAAGTTAGGACACAGATACATATAGAAGGAAGACATCCATATGAAGATAGCCAGAGACTGAAATTATGTAGCCACAAGCAAAGCCACGCCAAACATTGCTGGCAACTATCAGAACCTAGAGATGGCAAGGAAGGATCTTTCCCACAGTATGGCTGTGTCTGCAGCTTAGTTTTGGACCTCTAGCCTCCCAAATGGTTAGATAACAGATTTATTTATTTTTTTTTAAGATTTTATTCATTCAACAGAGATCACAAGTAGGCAGAGAAAAGGGGGAAAGCAGGCTCCCCGCTGAGCAGAGATTCCCGATGTGGGGCTCAATCCCAGGACCTTGAGATTATGACCTGAGCTGAAGGCAGAAGTTTTAACCCACTGAGCCACCCAGGTGCCCCTAAATTTTTGTTTTTTAAGCAATCCTTTTTGTGGTAATCTGTCATAGCAGCCCTAGGGAACTAATAAGGCAACTACTACAAAACCTCTATGACAATAGACAAGGACACAAGGGGAGTGTGGAAAGGATCTAGGGCTGATAATTCTCAGAAATAAACAGGAAATATTCAGTTTCAGAAAAAGATAATTGTACACTAAGTGGGAACCCTTTGTAAAGAGTTTGTAAAAGACTGAAATCTAATGGAAAGCTATCATAGCAATGCATCGAAGAAAGAATTGACGGGAATGACCAGGGGAAATCAGAGGAGACAGATCTCAGAAATTTATCTTGCCACATAGTCACAAAGTCACATACTGCATAACCTTATATATATGAAATGTCCAGAACGACAAATCTGTAACGACAAAGATTAGTTACACATGGGACGGGGAAATGGGAGTGACTGCTAATGGGTATAGGTTTCATTTTAGAATAATGAAATTCTCCAAAATCAGACTCTGATAATAGTTACAGAACTCTGTAATTTTTTGAAGGCATTGGATTGTCCACTGTAAACTGATGAACTTCATGGTTTATAAACTGCTTCTCAATAAACCTATTAAATAACAACATAAGTGATACAATGATAAAATTTTAAATACTGATATTGGAAAGCCACATCATCCTATGAGGAAAAAAAAGATGTTACCCAGAATATCAAGGCATATATAAGTAAAATTATAAGACTTTAAAGGTAAAAAAAAATCCTTGAGCCCCCAGCCTGAAAAGTGCACTACTCACAATGGGTCAAATAACAGACAGGCATTTGGCTACTATGTTTCTCAACAGCAGCACCCAGAGGATAGAAGAGCACCTACAAGGTACTCAGGGTAGTTTTCATCTTCTCATTGCCAAACCTGAGGATATTTATTAGCCTTTCTGGATTCACTTTTTTTTTTTTTTAGGATTTTATTTATTTATTTGACAGACAGAGATCACAAGTAGGCAGAGAGGCAGACAGAAGAGGGGTGGAGGGGAAGCAGGCTCCCCGTTGAGCATAGAGCCCTACTTGGGGCTCCATCCCAGGGCCCTGAGATCATGACCTAAACTGAAGGCAGAGGTCTAACCCATTGAGCCATCCAGGCCCCCTGGATTCACTTCTTTCAAAACTAACATTCTAGATAAAATTCCATGAATTTCAGGGGTTCCTTTTACATTAATAAGCAGATATACCTGTGTTTCTAAGAGCAGACCCTCTGGCGAAATGGCATCTTACCACTGTGGATAGACAGCCCTGGATTCTCAGATGGCTTCATTTGTTGAATGTCACATCTGACAGGATCCATGGTATCCTGTCCAACCTTTCCAATTAGGCTTATTTTTGTTTTACAGTGTAATAAATACCTCTGAGTTTGTTGTTGTATCTTATAAATGAATTGCTATGAATTGCTTATTATTCAAAAAGATTCCAGCAGCTTTCCTAAAAATTAAAATTAATGTTTTTCTCCTGGGAGCAATCAAAATATGTGCCCATTATAGCAGTTTGAAGAACAAATCAACTTCTTCTTTATTCTATTAAATTTTATATTATTATATTAAAATACTGCATTGTCAAAAAATTAACTCTAAATCATTCTGTAAGTCATTTAGAAATAATCTTCTAGAAGCATAATAATAGTCCATGATTTTTTTCACAGAAGTAGAATCATCTTACACACTTCACATACCAAGGGATCTTAGAGACTATGCCATCTAACCTTCTCATTGTAGAGGTGAACAAATTTGGCCCCTAGAGAATCTATGACAGTTAAACAACTATAGGGCTGGTACCAGATGTGGATTTTTATTGTTGGTCTAACACTCCTTACATTTCCCCATAACCTCCTCTCTTCTTCTGTTGAGATTTGTACTCATAAGCATTATTTAATTCATTGCACAAGTATTTATTCATTGTCCACTCTGTTAGCTCTTCTTTGAAATTCAGAAGATGCAGAGGTAAAGAAGACAGATAAGGTCTATGTCCTCAGGGAGCCACTATTTCCTGACCTCACATGGCTTCTGCAAATTTTCGAATACTCAGCCTCTCATTCCTCTTTCCTTTGCCGTTTCTTTCCAAGATCCACTTTCTTCAGATACTTTTGACATTCCTATTCTCAGTATCACCGGGCCATAGGCCTGAGGCAGGTCCTCTAGGAAGCCTTCTCTATCCCTTCATTGCCCTAGTCTGGGCTATGTGCTCTGGCTCTGTGGTCCCTGTGGTCTGTTTGCTTCCCTCTGTCAGAGCACCATTACTTGGATAGGTATTTATCCCCCTACTTATCATTCCTTCCTCTTAAACTGTAACCTCCTAGAGGGCAGGGACTGGTGTCACATTTGATCCAGTATCTTTGTATCTGCATACCACCTGGAACAGAATGAGTGCTCACTAAATACCTGTTGTTGATTAAATTGAGAATGTCCTCATAAATACAAGGTCTTATATGGACCATCGACATCTCACTGTAAGTGAATTTAAACAATTGAATTCTTCCCCGTAGGGTTTATGTATCTTATTAGCTCCGAACTAATCATCAGAAAATAATGTCAAAAATATCCATTTCATTTCTAGGACTACTTTCTTCTCCACCCTGATGTCATGTATGTTCCACATAATCACTCAGCAGTGGACAGCTCAAAAAAATGGGGAAACACAACCTTCTTCACCACTCAACCCAGGATAAGATCCTGATGTTAGATTTTAACACACTAGAGACAGACTTCATTGAACTTCTAAGAAAATTACTTTAGTTTTCTGTTAAATGCTAAAATGATTTAAAAATTTCTGCATGATGACTTGCAGTGTAAAAAAAAACCAAAATTACAAATTAGAACGAGGCTACTGGTCAGATGCTCCCTTTCAGAGTTGAGCTTCTATGTGTGATGGACTGAAGGTCTATGGTCTACTTCTAGGAACAGAAAACAGTAACAAAATCCTCAGAACCAACATAAAAATCCATACATTCCAGTTTAGTTATTACGCAGGCCAATTTATAATTCTTTCTCAGCTGGAATCTGATATGGTAGAGTCAATAGATTAATTCAGATCTAAACTTTTATCTTTTCACTGGGGCATGCTCTCTAACTGAACACTGCTTACACTTTTTATTAGGAAAGGAAAAACACTCCTGGATGTCCTTGCAATAAAAGGAGCCGTGGGGGGTGAACTACATAATTATCCTTTAATTGTATTACAGGTAACTCTACAGGAGACACTAAAATTTGGCCTGCTATCTACTAAATACAAAAAAAAATGTAAAGACTCCATCTATTATTTTAGTCAATGATATATGTATATAAATATATATATTTCATACGCTATTATGCAGTCATGCCATGAAAAAAAAATCATCATTATTTTCTCAAAAAAATCAATGCCTGCTTTAAAATACAAACATGATTTCTTCATTTTTCTCAACTGCTAAGTTTTGGATGATGTTCCAGTTATTAGCAGGAATAATCCCTTGGTATGTTTTCTGGATTTAGCCTCAGTACCACTCAGAGTAATTCTAAATCAGGAAAACAGTTTTCCAAGGTCCCTCCTGTTTCTTCCTTTCCTTCAGGAATTCCCAAGTTGAGTCCTTCAGGCTTCTGTCTGGCAATAAAGGAAACCTTACCCATTGTAATGACCTATTCTCCTTCCAATAATACAAGTGGACTTATAGGGAAGAGAGTATTATAATATATAATTAACACAAGTCTATTCCAATTATTAATAAACACTTATTTATCAAGAATGGAATTCAGCATTGGAGAGACCAGGATTAAGTCCATTACCTTCTACCTACTGTATTACTATTTTAAGGTTCAGTTTACATACAATTAAACAATTTGGCATTCTATTTTATTTTATTTTTACAGTTTGGCATTTGAAATGTGAAACATGTCAAGACTCTAAAACACTGTCTTTCACACATGGCTCAATGGATTACATACCTTAGCTCTTAATTCATGCTTCATGACCAACAAGGTACAAGGTCATAGGGTGCAGTTAAGTTAGACATCTCTACTTCAAAATGGCAGGCATTCCAAAGGCTTCAAAGTCCTACCTAAACTATTCCTTCAGGCAACCATTAAGATTGATTGCAAATAAATTTATTCACCATTCTATTTTAGCAACTCAGTTCACTGATCTGAGAGATACAGAAAAGCTTGAAGCTCAATGTCCGTTCCAAAAAAACCTTGAATCTGGTCAGTTAGACAAATAACACAAATACAAAATGTAGTGAACAGTGTAAGGTTGGATATCATTGCTTTTCAGGTTTACAAGTCTATAAATATAAATGCAAATGAGTGGAGAGGGCTCCAAACTTGCTATATATGGGTAATACTATATCTTATATATCTGTATACTATATATATCTACACATATACATATATAGATCTATCTATATATACATATTTTTAAATCCCCTTTTTCCTTTCTTCTCCTAACTGTTCAATCTCGACTGCACTAGTTAACCTCTCTGGGCATCAATTTCTTCCTCTCTAAAATGAGAGGATTAAACTTGGCATGGTATTTTTCAGCTCTAACATTCTATGACTGTGCCTAGAGGAAAGGATCCTGGAGATCTGGGGAGTAAAAAAGGATCCACGGAGCCTTGAAATGACCATTGAAAAGTGGGTTAAAGGGGCACCAGGATGGCTCAGTTGCTAAGCATCTGGCCTTCGGCTCAGGTCATGATCCCAGGGTCCTTGAATGGAGCCCAGCCTCTGGCTTCCTGCTCAACAGGAAGCCTGCTTCTCCCTCTCCCTCTCCCATCCCCGCTGCTTGTGTTCCCTCTCTTGCTGTCTCTCTCTGTGTCAAATAAATAAAATCTTAAAAAAATAAAAAAAGGAAGAGAGAAAAGTGAGCTGAAATCTCACTGATTTCACTGAGCTGGGAAAAGCAAGCGAAGATGGCATCCCACATGAGAAAGTACTGTGAGCAATGGCTCTTGATCACAGAATTCCAGACAAGTTTAAAAGCACAGTGATGGTGATGAAGATGATGATGAAGGTAATGCAAAATATTTTAGATCAGAGCAATACATCACCCTGTACCATCTGCCATTCCATTTTGAGCAAGTCACCCCTCAGGCAATAACTGCACTTGCCAGATTTTACACAAAATGTACAATATAGTTTTGCTCAAATAAAAACCATCTAAAATTGAATGCCTTTGCCCCAAAAACAACAACAACAACAACAACAAAGTGTGATGTCTTCATTAATATGTTAATTTGCCCATTTCCGATCAGAGCACACATAAAGGCCCCATGCACAGGTTGACCCAATTAACACTACTGCTAACTTTAAATAAAGAGTACCTTCTCAAAAAATGCTGTGTGAAAAGAACGATACCTGGTGTGATTTAAGATTTCATGGGAAAATAGGATTAAAGGAATAGACCTGGGAAAAGGCTTAATACAGTTTTCAATTACCAAAATAAAAATCAGTGACATATTACATAAAGACGACATCAACAACTTACATATTTTCTATCAGTAATATTGAAGCTATCACTATTGACTTCCCTTTGCCGTATTCTGATCATGAGAAACTTCTCATGATTTCCCTTCGTCAACATTTCAATCCTTATGTAGGTGTATCCTTTATTGTATGTTAAGCACATATTAAAAAGCATCCTTTTCTGCACCTGGTCCTTTTTCACAATGTCTCATACCATTCTGCATAATTCCCATGTGTTAAGTCCTGCCATGTTCTCGGAGATGCACAGTGACTAGCGTTGCCAGCATTAGCAAATAAAAAGATAGAATGCTAAGTTAAATTTCAAAGAAATAATAAAAACAAGTACTTGAGCAAATTTTTCTAAAGCTTTCTCCACACACAAAATTCAAAATGACAGATTATTAGCTTCCTCACAGTAAAGCCTTATCAAAACACATAGACCCTCCTTTAGAACAACCTTCATTGTGTCCATTCCACATATCCTAGAAGTTCTAAGGCAATGACAGTTTCTCTGTATTGTTCTTACCCTTCCCTGCCCAACCCTGTGCAAAGTTTCAAGCCTATAATCCACCATTACGCTTTATCTACTTTTTTCCCTTTTCCAAAAACCAGTATTCTCTTTTTCTAATTATGTCTAACAATTTGCATCCTCTGCTTTCACAGTCTTGTTGAAATGGAGACAGAAGAAAATTTGCAAGTATTCTCCAAAATTTTTACATAAAAAGAACTTGCATTTTGGAAGAGTTATCTTACTTAAGTATCTGTAGTTTTCTTTTTGACTTGGTCAAAATACAAAGATAAAAGATCATAAATATTTATATACAAGTTATTATCAGCAAATTACTGCGACAATATATACTGAGTTTCTAAATGTCATTCACTTTATTTACATTAACATTTCTGAACAAACAACCCTGATTTTGCCATACACTAAGGGCCAGCTCTTGAAATTTGCAGGGTGATATAAAGGAAATTTGGTTCAAGTCCTCAAGGGTGAAAAAAATAGCTTAGTGTATGAAAATCCTGGACCATTTCCAATACAAAACTTTAAGAAGTACTGAATTATTCATTTTTATTTGGAAAATATTACAGCCTAACAGCTGAACAAATAAAATCTCATGTTTAAATTGCAGTTATTGGTATCTAAAAGCATAAAAATGGTTTTTTAACTGTTATGAGAGCTTTTTTTTACCTCATTTTATAAACTGGTAATGTTCCAATAAGAGTCCTTCAGATCTACAAAAATGAGGCAAGTATAAGTGGCAAGATACGGAACTGAGAGCAGAGACTCTCATTCTAATTTCTGATATAAGCAGAAGTCACAAGCTTTTTAACAGAGATTCTGTACCTCTGTTTTCTCATCTGAAAAACTAGGGACAGTCACTTCTCCAAGAGTCTGGGCTGAAGAAAAGATAGTGGAATGGGTCTTTCTGACTCAATCTCCTTTCTTTCTCAGTCCACATTTCACCCATGGCACAGGATTGAACACTGTCAATTTTTCAGAAATGAGGTTTTGAACGAATGGAAGCAGGATGAGTGGCAAGAGGACGGGAAGCAGTGAAAGGAGAGAAGGGTAAGGAGAATTTGGATTTCAGCAAGCTGGAGTAAGGCCCTGATGTCATCCTTGTCCACATGGAGCTGAAGGTGGTCATGTGAGTTAAAAGTCCCCAATCCTTTTGTCGTTGATGATGTTTTCTGAGTCACAAGATTTTTCCTCAGATATTCTTCTCTAAATCTACTCCCCCCACCTCCAGGAATAAGGAGGTCTTGGCCATATACATTTGTTACATTAGAAAAGAAAATAAAGCAAAACAAAGGCTTTGAACCTGCCCTGGGATTTAGGGTACTTCTTCAAACTGGTGTCCCTTAAATATTTACTGTATACATATTCAATGCATGGTGGAGAAGGGAAGATTTTTAAGAGGAAGAAAAAGCAGGAGGCCCTCTAGTGACAATCAGTGTTTGATCCCTGTGTTGGACCTCCAAACGAGCTCTGAACTCAGCTGGAGAAAGGAAGTTTACCAGATCAGCCCCCACTGGAAGCCTAAATACTATACTCTGATGCTAGAAGATGGGGGACCAGGCATCAAAAAGCTCCTCCCAACTACACATACTCTTTCCCTGAGAGTTCTTAGAAATACACTTTTCTCTTGCATCATACATTCGTAGTGATGTTTAGTGCCCCCAACAGACTGTCGTCTGACCTGCCCCTTGAGGGTGCTGGCAAGCCAATGCCTTGGACCCCGTTCGTACAGGGGGGAGGGGAGGCTCAGGACATAACTATGGCACTGAAGTCTGTATTAAGTCAAGCCCCTCAAACTTGGGTTGCTGAATTACAACAGGTGTTACCTGTATTATCCAGCAGTGCTGAGGTTTGAAAATGACTGTACGTATCCTTTTTGTCACTAGTTTATGCCTTTGAAGAAGGCTGTGAGGAGACTACGAGGTTTTTTTATTTTGAATAGAAAAGTTTGTAATATAAGGGGAGTTTAGTAAATGGCAGGTTATATTTATTTCAATATTTCCAGTACCTAGAACAACACCTGAATTAAGAGATGTTCATGAAATGTTTGATATATGGGTAAAATTAAATTAGCTTAAATGTGGTAGTAACTTCTTTTCCTGTTTGGGTTGTTAGTATTTCTTTCAAGTTTAAATATCTTTGTTGAAATACCATGCTAAAGATAAAATTACATAGTAAATATGAAGTTTCTCTGTGACCTATAAACTGCTAAATAAATCTGAAATATTATTGTTGTTAGGGCCTTTAAACTTAGTGGAGGGGTCTGAACCAACTGATACAAGCAGAAATATGACTAGCAATTTACTTCCTTCTTTATCAAATTGTTTAAGAAATCACTTAGGTGGGTACACAATTCAATCTTGCCTTGTTTTCATGAAATCTCATTCTGTTCATTTTGACCGTTGAATGAATGATTATGTAAATACAAGTCAGAGATTCAGAGACAGTTTAAAGGATGCATTTTAATTGACTGAAACTTTATGTCATAAGAAAAATACATTAATTGCTATTATTAAGTGATCTGCCATTTATTGAATACCTAAAAAATAAAAGATATTATTAAAGAGCACCTGCTTTACTCCAGGCATTTTGGTAGATATTCTCTTCTTATAAAACTGCATAAAGGAGACATTATTAAATCCATTCACCTAAAAAGGAAACTAAGCGAGGGAAATGTGCTAATTTAGTGCTGGGGCAAATCAGAGAACTCACCCCATTTTGAGAAGGTGGCTTCTAGGGATACTGGGTACCTCAGTCAGTTCAGTGTGTGACTCTTAATTTCGGCTCAGGTCATGATCTCAGGGTCCTGGAGCTCTGTGCTCAGCGGGGTGTCCACTTAAAGATTCTCTCTTCCTCTCCCACTGCCCTTCCTCCTGCTCGTGCATTCTATTTCTCTCTCAAATAAATAAATCTTTAAAAAAAGAGAGAGAGATGACTTTTACTCAGTCCCAACCAACTGTGGCAAGGAAGGATATTCCTAGCTTTGCTATCACTTTTGACCTTTCAAGAAAAGTCAGAAATTGGGTTTTTTTATGTGATACCTTCCAAATTTTCTAACGTTGTCAATTAGTTCTTTTGAACAACAAAAATCAACAATACCGAATAGTTGAGGACAACTCAACTGAAGGTCCCTACCCCCTCCACAGCATTCCATCCTGTTAATGCTGTATAAATTCACTTTCCATAATACTATGCTGAATCAATTGTTTCCTTTGCTTGATGATTTGTTTCTTGTGCTATCTGCCTATGCTCCTCTGACTTAGGTAAAACCATACCAAGTTGGTATTTGAAACATGATCTCAGTAAAAACAAAACAACAACAACAACAACAAAAACCTGGATCTCTGTATTAATTAGATATTGTCACAATAATGCTACACATCAAACAACAACAAAATATTCATGTCACACAACAAAGAAGCATATATCTCTTGCCTAGGAGTTTGTGGATCGGTTGGTTTCTTAAAGGCTACACTTGAGACTGGCAAACTGGTTTCTACTTACATACCATTGGGCAAACAAATCACATGGTTGAGCCCTAAGTCAAGGGGTGGAAAATTCATTCTTCAAGTGATAGGAAAGTGTATGGACACAGGGAGGAAAGGAGGTCTGGATTTGAGCATTCAGTCTACTGTATTATACTTCCTTGATACTAGAGGTAGCTCACTGATTTGATCAAAAACATGTTAGGGTCATTCCCAAAAGTATTTACCAGGTCATCTGGGATTTTTCTTTCTCTTACTCGATGACTAACACTTTTTGTATTATATTGATTCTCTCTTGATTTTCCCATTTCTCACTAATACTCCATAATCTTGTTATTTTTATTTTATGGTCTTTCTAAGAAAGCTGATTTAATTGCCCATCTTATATTTTATACAATACTTCTTACTGATTATAATGCTTGCTTTCCTTAAAAGCCCTAAAGTTCTAAATAATTAGCAAAACCAAAAAAAGACATTAAATAATTTTACTGAATTAAAAATAGAAACATAGAACAAAGGAGTAAGAATTAATGTTGTACCATCACAGAAAAATATCTGTATATATTTAAATCACAGCTCTGCTGTGATTACTTATTTACTTGTTTTTCTGGTGTCTTATCAAAAAATTTTAATTATTCCATTTTATATGGATTGAGTAAAATTAAAAATTAGTACACACTTAAGAATATAAATGTAACAAAAGTGGCATTATATATCTAAAACTTTAATAATGATTTTTTCTATTGACCAAAAATAGAATTGGTCAAATTGTCCACTCTAAAGGAACGGCCACCTGGAAATGGTTGGATATGGGCTTATACATGTATTTTCAAGAATGTTCACTGCATTTTTTTAAGATTTGATTTATTTATTTGACAGAGATCACAAGTAGGCAGAGAGGCAGGCAGAGAGAGAGAGAGAGGAAAGCAGGCACCCCACTGAGCAGAGAGCCCGATGCAGGGCTTGATCCCAGGACCCTGAGATCATGCCCTGAGCCGAAGGCAGAGGCTTTAACCCACAGAGCCACCTGGGCCCCCCTCACTGCATTTTTCAACACAGGAAAAAAAAAATCTAAAAATCCAAAAATTCAGAAGTTTTAATGTGAATTTCATCATATACATACAATGTGAGGTCCCTTTGGAAAGTGTGCCATTTGAGAATACTAAATTAATGGGCAATAGGCATAATGTAGTTTGAAGAAGGAAAGCACATTTTATACTCAAATTTCTTAGACTTTTGCAGGATTCATGGATTATACTAATATTCTAATAAAAGCTACAAACTCTCTGCCTAGAAAAATGTACTCACATGCACAAATAACAAAGTGGCTTGCAACATGTGAGAGGTTTGAAATTCTAGAAGCCGTTTTTGGGATGCTGAGTAAATAAAACCTCATATACATTGTTACAATTTAATAATCTGTATCTATTTATTAAAAAAATTACACACATAAAAAATGTTCAGGGACTTCAGCAGCAATGTGGCCATAGGTTTCTCAAATAGACCTCTGCTACAAAGAAATGCTGAGTCATACCAAGTCCCTATGCACACATGCATAGAAACACACATCTGAGCTAGAGAGCTGCGCTCAATAGAAGAAAAAGGACAACTACAGGTGTAGAAACAAAGGGGGAAGCCAAATCCAGAAGAGGAATAATCATCGATATAATGACAGTCTGCTGAAGTTTCAGTGGAGGACCTAAACTCTAGTCCTTGGTTTTTAATGCTTTTACAAAAAGAAGACGTGACCTCCAGCCTCAGCTAAGCAAGAGATACCAGCACAAAGGAGGTCTCCCTTGGCCAGGGAATCTGATGGAGTTTATTTCATTTTATTATTTTTTTTTCCAAATAATAAGGCAAATTTATGTATTTATTTATTTTTTTAATCTGGTCACTTAGGACTCATAGGTTCTGGAGTGTGACTAGGCATAAAATGCAAGTAAGGAAGTAAACTCTCTTCTGAAAGAATAGTCACCAGAATCTAAAAATAAACACTGCCAATAACATATTTTTCAACTGTCTGTGCCTAAGTATAGTGAGGAGACTTTAGAGTTGAGATAATCCAATTTTATGTAATTCCTATTTTTTGTTAGAATTATAATCCCTACTATTTATTTATTTTTTATTTCTGCCTTCCTCCAAATAAATAAAAAATTCACAGATATTCATTGGTTAGGGATTCTTACTCCTTACACAGATAAACACTGTGTTTCTGCAAGGGAATATTTTAAGTATAGGCACAGTTGTATCCAAGTAATTTTCAGTATTTTCCAGTTAAGTTAAAAGCAAAAGTGAGGTCACTATTAAAAATTAGTTGCCACTCTACATCTAGTATAGCTGAGCAACAATGCATGAGTGAATCCTTCCCTTTACCCAAACCTGGTCATTTCAGAGAACCTTGAATAAGCAAATCATGTACAAGCAACAGAGGTAGACAGAGGGTATTTTCCTGGGTCACTGCAGCACTCAATGAGATTGTCTTAACTGGGGAGTATTTTCAGTGTGATCTAATTTAGTGAAAAATTGTTTTAAATAAAGCCTCTAAATCAAGATCTAGTCAAGATCCCACCAAGGAGCAATGAACTTGACAGAATTTGAATAGACTATGAACCACAGTACCAAGGCTGAGTTGTAAAACAAGGCACTTGGTACTTTGTAACTTTTAGTGCAAAAATGGTGAATGGCTGGTAAAAATGTGCTAACTAGTATAATTTAGAAATCTGAGGTAACTTTAAAAATATGAGCAGTAATAGAAATACCTGGCTGATTCTTACAAGTGATTTAAAATCAGTCTTCTTACATTATAACCAATATAATACCATGGGTTCTGGAGTCAAACTGACTGAAGTTTAAATCCATTCTCCACTCTGAGTGAGTGCCAGTATAACTTTGAACAAATTACTTACTTCAGTCTCAGTTTCCTCATCTTTAAAAAGGAAGGAACCATCCTCTTTGTCTTAGGGTAGTTTTGATTACTGAAAAAGGCAATGCACATAAAGGCCTTATTGCGGTGTTGGATATACAGTAATCAATAATGTGAGCTATCTTCAAATAGTTCTCTGAACCACTTTTATATGGATCACATCATTCTGCTTCCAGTCACTGCTAAAATGTTCCATGGTCTTTTTATGCATAACTACACACATTTCCAGGATGCCTGATGTGAGTAGGCAAAACTTCAGGAGATACCAGGACACTAGGACACATGTCTCTCAATAAGAAATGGCAATGATATCTACCATTCATTGAAGTAATTCATAGAACACAACAGCATGCCTCACATACATTAATCAATTCTTGTAACCTAATCATTCTTTTCTTTTTTTTTTTTTTAATAGATGATGAAAAAGAGGAATCCATTGAAGTTAATCACTGGCAGAGCCAGACTTCACATCGAGATGTCTCAGATCGTAAATTTCAGGCTGCCCACTTCCAACGGTGTCTCTGTTATGGGTTGAATTGTGTCCTCCTCCCATCTCCCTAAATTCACATGTTAAAATCCTAAACCCAGGTACTTAAGAATGTGAGCTTATTTGGCAAAAAGGTCATTGCAGATATAATTAGTTAAGACAAGATCATTCTGGATGAAATAAGTAGGGTCCCTAATCCAACAGAAACGATATCCTTTAAAAAAAGGGAAAATCTGGACATGGACACACATACAGGGAAAATTCTATGTGAAGTTGAGGAGAGAGATCAGGATGATGCAGCAGAAACCAATGAATGCCAAAGATGCCAGGAAACCACCAGAACTGGGGAGGGACACAGGACACTTTCCCTCACTGACCTCAGAAGGAAATCAACCATGCTGACATCCTGATTTTTAACTTCTAGTCTCCCAAATTGTGCGATAACATATGTCCAATGTTGCAACCACCCAGTTTGTGGTACTGTTATATCAGCCCTAGCAAGCTAATACATTCTCCTTCAAATACACAGGTCTCTTCTCTTCCCTTTCCCTTTCATTATTGATTCCTGCTAACATTAGGAATACCAAATCATTTTGCTTATTCTTGAGGCCTTCCAAAAACTAATTTAACTTATTAGAAAAAAAAAGATCACGAAATTCCATAATTATGATAAACTAGGCTGCTCAGAACACCTGCCTCTGACAGACACAAAATACTGGATAAAGTAAACAAACGAACAAAAAATATCTTAGTTAATTGTAGAAGCGACAAATTAGGCAGCGATGAGAAAAAATTAAGTGAGCTGAAAACAGAACTGAGGGAATTACCTAGAATTCAGCTCAGAGAAACATTTAAGGATAACAGAAGTTAATACATGAAGGGTATGAAAAGAAGTCATAATATATGTACAATAGCAATTCTGTAAGAACAGAATAGAGAGATGAGGGGAGGGAGAACCACAGTCAAGATGCAAGTGAATGAAAATCCCACAATTGAAGACTGGAGTCCTGAAGCAGTGTAATGAGTGTCAAATAAAGAACAAAGTCATACCTAACATTTCATTTTTTAAAATTTCTTAAATGTGTGGTTCCTGAGTGGTACAGTCGGTTAGGCATCCAACTCTGTTTTGGCTCAAGCTGTTGATCAGGGTCCTGAGACAGAGCCCCGTGTTGGGCTCCATCCTCAGCACGGAGCTCTCTCCATCTACCTCTGCTTCTCCCCCACACAAGTGCTCGCTCCTAAAATAATTTAAAAAAAAAAAAAAAAACCACTTCCTAAATGTAAAAGATAAACCCCCTAAAATTTCTAAATTTTAACTCTTTATATGGACAACAACCTTAAAATCAACCACAATGGGGAAGAGAAGACAGAGGAAGAGTACATTTAAGGTGTTGAGAGCAATTCTCAGTTATGCTAGAACTGCATATCCAACTGGGCTTTCAATCAAGAGAGAGGGCAAAATAGACATTTTTAGTCAAAAGCAGTAAGGATTTACTAATCACAGATTCCCCCTGAAAGAAGTACTAATAGAATTTTTCAAGAAAACAAAATTTATCTTGAAAGAAAATGGAGAGTTTGAAATATAATAGTGAGCAAAGAAATTAATGAATGCATTGGCTATACAAAGCATTGATAGTAATGACTAAGTCTGAGGGCTTAAATTCAAATATGGACAAAAGATGGGAGCAGGGATTGCATTAAAAGATTTAAGGTCTTTGTATCTGGAGGAGGACAACAGATATTTTTTAAGATCAGACAGGGTGAAGACAGGTATTTTTTAAGACAATTAACCATTAAGACTAATACAAAGAATAAAAACAATGCATAACTTCAAATTAATATAGAAGAAGCAAAGAAAATAGGAAAACTTGACAAATAAAAAAGAGTGGGGAAAATAATTAAAAGGAAGCAAAGAAAGCACACAATTAAAAAAAAGCATACTACAGAAAATACAATATAAATAATATATTCAAATATATTATTATTCTCAAAAATACAGGTGGATAAAACCTCCCTATTGAAAGCCAGCGATTTTCCAATTGTATTTTTTAAAGGTATAATATGCTTACAAGAAGACATAGCTAAATATAAAGTTTTTCTCAGTAAGGTTGAAATTAAAGGTATAAAAAAGAAAATACTCCAGATCATACAACTAAAAAAGATTATGTAGCAATATTAAAATGAGGCACAATTGAGTTTCAGTAAAATATATTCATAATGTGGGTTACTAAGAGTATGTAAGTTACACAATGGTGGACATTTTATTTCCTACTGTATTGATCAATATAGCCTAACTGTCTAGAATATTACTTGGCACATAAGTGCTAAGAAATGTTTGTTGAGTGAATGTTTAGTGAATACTAACAGAAAAAAAAATATCAGGGAGTTAGTACAATTCTGAATCTGTATGTAATTAATGATTTAGCCTCAGAATATAAAAGAGCACATATTATATGATTATGATTGCATACATGCACACACACACACAGAGAATTTTAGAAAAAGAAAAAAGGGAAGAATTTGCAAGAAACTGTGAACCTTATAAAGAAATCCTCACAACCACCTGCCAGACTTTGCCACCTGCTGGAGCTAGACAATGTGACTGCTAAATTACACGTACGGTGACTCTATCTGCTAACACTGTTGAACAGTATCATGCCTGCATTCTCATCTTTGTTTATTTAATAATGGCATGAGGTACACAGACAAATCAGTCATCTTGTTTAGCTGAGTCCCTGATGCTAAAAGGACAAGGTGATCTTCAAGTTCTGTTTTCAGTGTGATTACGTTGCCATCTCCCCCACATTCTTCAATAGCATCTGGTGAGCATGCAATGTGAATTGTTAATTCAACTTTAGCTGTAAAATTAGTCCAGGTTCAGCAGAGAGCAGGGGAGCAGCTGGTAAACAGTAAGCGATCCCATAGGCTGCACTAGCTGATTTATTTCAATGGGATGCTTAACTTATTTTTTCCCTCATTGTTTTCTCTCAGTCAATAATGCTGCAAAATTTGGCCAGGGTTTCTAGACAGAAAGCTAGGGTGATAGTGTATGAGGAGGGAAGACATTCCAATATGAAAGAAGAAGCACAGCAAAGGAAACAATCACCAAAACTAAAAAGCAAGATATGGAATAGAAGATATTTGCGAATAACATATCTATAAAGAACTTATCGAACTTATCGAACTCAACATCCAAAAGCATACAATGCAATTAAATAATAGAAGACATCAATAGACACCATTCCAAAGAAGACATATAGATGGCTAACAGACATATGAAAAGATGCTCAACATCACTCATCAGCAGGGAAACAGAAATCAAAACCATGATGAGATACAACCTCACATCTGTCAGAATGACTAAAATTAACACAAGAAACAACAAGTGCTGGCAAAGATGCAGAGAAAGGGGAACCCTCCTGCAGTGTTGATGGGAATGCAAACTGGCGCAGGCACTCTGGAAAACAGTATGGCAGTTTTTAACTAAAAAAGTTAAAAAAAGTTTTTAACTTTTCTCATAAAGTTAAAAACAGAGCTACCCTATGACCCAGCAACTGTACTATTAGGTATTTACCCCAACGATACAAAAATACAGATTTGAGTGTGTACATGGAGGTCAATGTTTAAAGCAGTGTTAACAATAGCCAAACTGTGGAGAGAACCCAAATGCCTGTCAACTGATGAAAGTATAAAGAAGATGTGATATCTATCACATCATATATATATATATATATATATATATATATATATATATATATATTTGTTTGCCTAATGAAGAAATGATCTCAGCCACTAGAACTTAAGTAACAAAGACAGAGAGGTGCTATCATTAAACCACCAAGTGTATAGTTTAAAAATCAAGTTAAATCTATATTTGGGCAAGATGAGATATGTTTTGCTGCCACAAAGTGTTTCAGTGTGTGTGTTTCTTGTCACTGTAATGTCATAGACAGGAGTCTTGCCCAGGTGGACACCTATTTAACCTATTGAACTGAGCTCTGAATCCTCATTAAGTTTCATGGTTGTTTTTTTTTTTTTCCATGTTTCAGTTTAAAACTGCCTTTTATTCCTCTAATGGCTTTATTTCCCTAACCAAAGGGCCATGTCTACACCAATAGACTTGTTAGAGTAAATTATCTGAACAGATTTCTGAAAGCATTCTAACAGGTTAAGTAGAAAGTGCTACGAGGTAATACCAAAATGAGAAAAAAGGAATAATAAAAACATAGTTGCTAACACTGATGTAATGTAGTAGGAAGAAAATAAAACAACTCAAACTGTGCAGTATTTCCCAAAAGAAAGTCATTTAATTCCATTATCTAAGATAACATCCAGAATGTCTGCAAAGGAGGTTAGTGGTTAACTTACCTGAGAACCCTGGGAAGAACTCTGTGATCTTTTGAGACAGAGAACACCATGGGTGAACACTGAGATGAAAAACAAGCACTTCTCTTCAGGAGGAGGGAAACATTTTCTATCACAGGTTTCTATGCTTTGGTGAAATTAACAGGTCATTATGAGGACGGTTTAATTAATCAGAAACTCAATTTTCAGAACAACATCCACCGGCAGAACAGATTCTCAGGAAAATATCACGGACAGAAAAACAAAGGCAATTTTTATATCGAGTTGACTTTCGGGATAGGGAAGAAAATTTCAGATGTTTTGTTATCCCACTTTCAAAACCATTACGAGGTCTGGGAGGCCATGTCCATCAATTATGCAAAAACCAAAGTAACAGCGTTGGCGAAGCAACAGAAATGGTCTCACCTTTTTGAAACAAAATGTCCAAATATGCTCATGAAAACCAAAACTAACTGCATCTCCTTGGGGTACAGCATAAATCATCGCAGGCAGTAGACGACCAAGTTGAGATTGGAGAGAACATATCTAATGGGTTCTTATGGAAAACCAGTCCCAGAGCTGAATCTTGATTCCAGTTAAAAGTTAAAATTTCATGTACTCTAAAGTAAGAGTAATACTGGATATATATTTGTGGTTTGAGAGAGGCCCAGGGACATGGGGTAGGCTCTTTTCAGAGACAAGAGAAAAGCTGAACAATATTATCGTGGCTGAAGACTGGTAACGGTTTAGCTTCATCTGGAAGCAGATGCCAAGACTGAGTCTGGGATGCAAAATGTTTATTAGGAATCAGCCTCTGGGAAAAGAAGGGTAAGAGCCAGGATTAGGCAAGGGAAGAAGTCGAACTGTAATGCTAGGAACAAGCCTCAGGCAAGGAACGCTGGAGCAGATAGTGCCTGTGGCTTGCAACAAGCTGAAAAGACCATTCCTGCCTCAGGTAGTCGCCAGATACTGAAAGGGTAAGAAGGAGAGCAAGGTGTCCTTTCCAGCTGAGATAGGTCCTGAAGGACGTGGCAGCTGCAAGCCATCCACTGAGAGTCCCAGCTGCGGGACAGCAGGACCCTTGCTTGAAGCAGATCTGGGCTGAGCATATTCCTATGTCTACCAGAAGCCTAACAAGAAAGTCGTTCTCCGAGCGATATTTTTTTTTTTTTTTTCTTTTTGGTCATGGACATCCAGAAAATATCAGGACAAGGAAACCTAAGAATCAAATGTAAGGTTTTTACATTTTATTTTAATTTATATAGCTGATCCTCTCCCCCATCATGACTGATTAGCCCCCAAAGAATTCTCCTTAATGTAAGAATCATTTAAAGCACTTGTTGAGAATATAGGTAATAACCTGTGATCGTTCTCGATTCCGAGCCACGGGAGCAGCGAGGAGCTCGGAGACAAGCGTCTTTGCAGCTCATCAGGGCTGATGGGAGTGATAGGGTGCTGATACCGCACACTGGGAGAAAACATTCCGAAAGCTTCAAGAAGCTCTGCCACAGAGGAGGACCTTGTGCATCAGAGTCTGAGGGGGAAGAGCACTGTCCAGGAAAGGAGGGAAGAAGGGAGCAGGACGAGAATGCCCGGTACAGGGCGCAGGCGCGCATGCACACGCGTGCCCATGCACACACGTGCCCATGCACACACGTGCCCATGCACACGCACACACACGCACATACACACACAACTTTTAAGAGTAAGCACCAGGAGAGAAGCAGGATTCAGGACAATTTTGGGAAAATGTGTCCTTTGCCGATGGTTTTGGTGTAGATGCTCTTTGGCAAAAGAGAAGAGACCCTTCTAACACACAAATAATGGGCCAGGTGATGTATTGACTACCCTGGGAAACGACAATTGGACATAAAGATGGAAGGCAAATATGAGACTTCAAAGTATCCAAGTTACCCAAGAGTCTTCAGCAGATTTAATAAGCCTCTAAATTTCCCACTTACAACTTGATCAGTCCAGTAAGTGTCTACTTAAACCTACGTTTTACTTAGCTCATCACCAAATTCTTATAAATCTCCTTTATATCTAAATGTAGAACGGTACAGCTCTGAAGCTGAGAGAAAGTTTTAAGGACCACTTGTTATCCTTCTTCCCATGTCTTTAAAAGATTTTATTCATTATTAAAAAGACAGTTCTGGATTATCAAGCACTGGATCTCTTCATTTATGCCTTGTGAATAAATCTGACACATTTATGTAGAGCACTGAATAATTTAGAACTGAGACCACTGGGGACTGAGCAACACTCACATTTGGAGTGCCTCAGAATTTTTATGGACTTTTTTTTTTCCTTATACCCAGAAATGGTGACAAAAAATATATTAACAAGAAAAGATATAGATGTATGAATAATGTCTCCTACTTTATTTTTCCATATTTAATATAAGCCTATATGTTTTTTCTATAACATTCTGCACACAAAGTATTAAACATGCTTGAACAATGCAGAACATTCATTTTAAATAAAATATATTTTTGTTTTCAATCACTAATGCGAAAGAGGTGTTGCTTCACTAATTTTGAATTAATCATTCATCTATTAGAATGTGGGGGTGGGAAAGAACATGGAAGGAGGGTGAGCTGCTTAAGTCTGATAGTATCTTGATTCTTTGTTAAATTATAAAAACAAATGATTATAAGCCGAACAAAAGAAATTTTAGTAACTGCTGATAATGGCATGATTTTGACAAGCTCATTTTGATCAAATGTAGTTGCCTGCTCTGTTTTCTAGAAACTTCACAAATAAAAAAATAACCATATCTAGAAATCTTAGATCTAATACAGTGACAGCCCTCTTGAGTGACTTCTGTTCAGCTAGCACTGGGTTAACTAGGTCTCTGCGCGGTTCTCTGTAAACTACACTGACTGATGTTACAGGTGCACCAGTCTGCTCTGAAGTTGACCACCTACTTAATATACTTATGCACTCGGCTCCATCAACAACACCTTCCACCAACAAGAGACAGTTGTGTTTGCCAAAGGACCTAGCAGGGGGCCTGTAGCAGACACTCTCACCTATGTTAGTATCTTTCTCTCTTTCTCTCTCTTCATAAATAATACAGAAACTGTTAAAGCAAGGAGGAAAGTAGGAAACTGCATTATTATTATGGCATTAGAAATGTCACAAGGTAGTATACGGGAACATGGTGAATATAAAAATATCACAGTATATAAGAACAGAGACACATACTATTTTATATATATTAACTATGAGAAGAAAACACAACAGAGAATACTGAAAATATAACATTGAGATTGCCTGCTGTTTTTGAAATGTAAGGAGACTATAGATGATTATCTAATCTCAATGTCCTCACTTGCCAAGTTATAAAAACAGATCCAGAAGGGTTATTAATAGCTACAGATTACTTACTTTGGATCAGGAACTGTGTTGATTATTTTATATATATATTTTTATGTCATTCCCAAAACAATCCTAAGAGAATTATTATTTGCATATGAAAATTATTTTCTGCATTTTATAGATAAGCAAGGGAGTCTTGCTGAAGTTATTCAATTATTAGCTGCAGAGATTAAAATCAATTCTGTCTTACCCCTAAACTCACTTTTCTGCCTGGTGTCAGATTGTATAAAGGGGCCAATAAAGATTTTAATTGAATTGAGGGGAGGCAGACAAGGTAGTGATTCATTTACGTTAACTTTAATTAAGAGAGGGAGTTCCAGTGATAAACCCAATGACTTCAGGGGCCAGGCAGGAGACCTAAATATGTGAAGAAGTAATGGTTATTGCAGTGCATTGTGGGTTTCTCACCTCACCTAAAGGCATTCCTGTTCAATTAAAAAAAAATGGACGGGCCCACTAAAACATATCTGCCAGAGGGTTACCAATTTACAACTTCTGAAAGGAAGCAAAAGTAAGAGATCTGCAAAAATAAATCTGGAAAACACTTCAGGGTTGGGATGGAGGCAGTATATGCTGAAGGCACACAGTAACAAGCTGAAGTAAGAAAATCAGGGGGTTGGCTGGTTTAACCATATCAAAGAACAATCTACTCATCATCTGTAGGGAGGGCAGAGTGTGCAGTGAAGGTGAAAGGAGAGCAGAAAAGGAAAGAAGGCTTTGGGGGTCTTAAATACCACCCTAAGTACTTGAACTCTATCATAATGAGAGAGAGATACACTTAGAGATGTGCCTCAAACTCTCCTACTCTGTGCTAGGTACACTTACTATACATTAAGTCTTTGTAAGAATCTTTACACTTGTCAGGCTGGTTAACTGGGATTTATCAAAGATAAATAACTTTCCCAGTGTCACTAGGTAAATTGTGGGAGAACCAAATTTCAGATTGATTCTGTCTGATTTTAAAAAGAATCATTAAAACACTGCCACATGGTTTTCTATAGGAAATGCCAGTTCTGGACATCAACATGAGGACTTTTGTAATTGGTCAGGGGTAAAGCAGAGAAATCCTCAGTTAAGAAGGTGATAATAGGACCAAAAAGATGTATTTGATCAAAAATAATATAAATTACAATAACTAAATAGTTACTGACATGTACTTACAATCACCATTATGCTAAATACTTTTCACATATTAGCTCTTTTTATCCTTATAAGAAACCTATGTAATAAGTACTATAATTAACATCATTCTCATTTTACAGATAAGAAAACTGAGGCACTAAACTCTTAAAGTTTAAGCAGATATAAATGTGAAAGATGAAATTTAATCCATCAAATTGAACCAATTTGTTCTTAACCAAAAGTAAAATATAGTGTTCAATTAAGGGAAATGTGAAAAGGAAAAAGGCCTTCAGAACCATTAGTTTTCATTTGACATAAATATGACTTCAGTAGATAAGTTCAGTTAAGCAGGCAGAACGATAATGAGGTCAAATCTCCACAAGCAAACTCTCAAGGACTTTTATCTTCACCCTAAGTTGCATTTAGATTCATACAATCTAATCTCCACCAAGTATAATACAACTTCAGGAAAAATTGGGGAAAACTGGTGGAGCAGACTGAACCAATCAAATAATTCCAAGTGAAGCCTTTCTAGGAAAAGACAGATAAGTACTGTGATCTTTAGATACTAAACATGCCCTCAATTTCTCTACATACTCCACCACTTGTTAGCAGGACCTGGAGGGAAGTGGTAAACTAGATTTCGATTAATTTAGTAAAAATCAAGAGTTTCCCTTCTCTAATTGCTTTATGAATAAAGTACAAAGCAGGCATATATCTCTTCTATATCCTTCCTTTTCTTTCTTCCTCTTTCACGAGTTTTGGTAGATAAAGTTACAGAAACATTTATATGTGGAGAAATTTAGTAATTTCATTTAATAAAAACAATTTTAGAAGAGATCATGTATTCCATTCCACAACTCTGATATAAATTTCAAAATCAGAATTCCAACAATGGAGAAAAAAAGACAATAGCTAGAGATAACAACTTTCCTCTTAATGGAAACACAAACTTACCACTTTCAAACTAAGCCATATAAACAACTCTGGTTTCTTTAAGAAAGGATGAGGAGCCTTTTATTTTTAAAGGAACATATATTATTTTATTTACTATAAGTGACAAATGGAATTTAAGAAGATAAAATGAGAAGATAAGAGCCTGCCATTAAATAGACAAATGGTTGTAAGAAATGAAATATACTAGCAACTAGAATTTATACAGCTTTTGTTTCAAGTTAGAATATGGAATATTACTCATAATAATCAGGCAAGGGGAGGAAACTGAGCTTAGTAAATAGAAAACAAGTTTAAAAAACTGATAAGAACAAAATGGTGAGTAAAAGAAGCTAAAAGTCAATGGCTCTACCTACACTGCCTTTGAAGAAAATTGGGGGAAGAGAGACAATGCATTTCTAAGTAGTTAAGTAAATTTGAGTCAAGAACTCTGTATTAATATGTTATAGTTCTTTTGGTTACCAGTAACAAAATCAGAAATCAGACTTTGGCCACTTTAAGCCAAATAGGAAATTTATTAGACAAAGGTAGGTTATATTGTAGAACGCAAAAGCCACTCAAGCAAGTCATAGGAAAAGAAGGCAACTGGATACCACACAGGTTCTCACTAGAGATGTTAGTAAAATTTTCCTTTTAAATAATCATGATAAATTTGTCAGAGTTTCAAAACTCCAAGCCTCCTCATCCCTCAAATCTGAATTTTACATTTGAGTTAGGTGTCTATCTTGTCATTAGCCAGGTTTGGGTAGAGGACTGCCATGCAGAACAGATATGAATACTGGTGTCTACTCTTATTTGCAAGGAAATTCATAAAACAAGATTTTGGACTGGTGATTCTTCCTACAGTGAATCATTTATTAACTTAATATAAATAAGTAAACAAATAAATAATTTCTGAACATTACACTGGATTTCTGATTCAAGAATAATATTTGCAATACTAAGATACAGGGTGAAAAATATGTATTATAGCAAACTAACTACCTGCGGGAATTGCTAAAAAATGTAGACATGGAAGAAGATGGCATAGTAGGAGTATCCTGAGGTCACCTTGTGCTACAGACACACCAAGACAACAACTACACTTATGTGACTAACTCAGAAAATGACCAGAAGACTGGCAGAACAGATCCTCCACAGTCAGTCATAGAGAGAAGGCACATCAAAAAGAGTCGGGGAGTGGGGGTGGAGGTAGAGTGGAAAACCAAACCCACAATGTGACTTGCCACAAATGGGAGGAACAGCACAAGCACAGAGGAGCAAAGGGGTCAGATTCCATACTGGAGACCCCTGAGCCCATGGACCTGCACTGCAAAGACAAGTCCCATAATATCTGGCCTTGCAAACAGTGGAACTTAACTCTGGGACAGCAGAAAGGCTGTAAGGAAGAGCCTCCAAACTCTACAAAGAGCCAACAAGCTTAATAACTCAGCACAAGACACAGCACAGAACTGGCAGTTTGAAAGGCATCTGGGGCATATATATGTAAAGATTTATTGACTAATCTTAGAATGCATGTTGGAGGGGCAGGAATCTGCAGAACATTTCTCTAGAAACAAATGCCTGGAGGCTCTCATTTTCCTTGCCCTCTCCCAGCTTAGATAGCCAGATGCTTGTGGGAGCCAGTGCTAACACCATTTATCTACTTTGATAGTACTACATGCCCTGCCTCAGCGTTCACCTGAAGACCTTCCTCACCCAACCTACAATGGCAGACATCCCTCCCAAGTGGCTTTAGCCCTACCACAGTTGGCAGGCAGCATCAACCAGCAGGACTAGCACTACTCCAAAATGACTTCTCTGATGGTAATCTTTTTTTTTTTTTTAATTTTTAATTTTTGAAATTTCTTTTCAGTGTACCAGAATTCATTGTTTATGCACCACACCCAGTGCTCCATGCAATACATGCCCTCCATAAATACCCACCACCAGGCTCACCCACCTTCTCACCCCCCACCTCTTCAAAACCCTCAGATTGTTTTTCAGAGTCCATGGTTTCTCATGGTTTATCTCCCCCTCCAATTTTCCTCAACTCCCTTCTCCTCTCCATCTCCCCATGTCCTCTGTGTTATTTCTTATGCTCCACAAATAAGTAAAACCATATGATAATTGACTCTCTCTGCTTGACTTATTTCACTCAGCATAATCTCTTCCAGTCCCATCCATGTTGATACAAAAGTTGGATATTCATCCTTTCTGATGGAGGCATAGTGTATATGGACCACATCTTCCTTCTCCATTTGTCCATTGAAGGGCACTCTGATGGTAATCTTGACACACATAAACACATTTGAGTTCCTGTAGCCAGGACTCTTAGCTGGCCGTGCAGGGAACAAGCTCTGTGCTTCAGTGTGCCTGTAGCTGTGGTTGAGATTCATTGCAGACAGCTAGGCTGAGTGCCAGTTCTGCCCACAATAAGCCCATGGTGGCCACACCCAGGTCTCTCAACAGTATGGGGAGCAAACCCTGCCCAGTGTGCGCACAGCAGAAAGAGAAGCTTATTGAAGCAGGCTTGGCTGAAGGCAATCATGGCTCAACACTACAGGAAGGTGGACCCAGCACACTCAGGGGAACATGTCTGGAGTTCCTGGTTCTGGTAATCAAAGGGGATTGCACTACAGAGCACCAGAAACCTTTTGTACAAGGCCACTACTTTCAAGACCAGGAAATGTAACTGGCGTAGCTAAAACATAGAAACAAACACAAAGAATCAGACAAAATGAGGAGACAGAGCAAAATTCCCCAACTGACAAAAACCACAGAAAAGAGCTAAATAAAATGGAGATAAGTAATATGCCTCACAAAGAGTTTAGAATAATGGTCATAAAAATACTCACTGGACTTGAAAAAACCGTGGATGAACTTAGGGAGAACTTCAACAGAGAGAAAGAAAATATTTTAAAAAGCAACAGTGCTGAAGAACTCAAAAACTGAAATGAAAAATACACTAGAGGGAATCAACAGCAGATTAGAAGATGCAGAAGAGTGGATCAATGAACTGAAAATCAGGGTAAAGAAAGTAATCAAGCTGAACAGCAAAAAGAAACAAATAAAAAATTAAAATAGGTTAAGGAACCTCTGTCACATCATAAAATGCAGTAACATTCACATTGTAAGGATCCCAGAAGGAGGAGAGAGAAGGGAACAGAAAACGTACCTGAAGGAATAATAGCTGAAAACTTCCCTAATCTGGGGAAGGGAATAGACATTCAGGTCCAGGAAGCACAGAAAGCTACTAATAAGATGATCCACACCAAGACACAAAACAATTAAAATGGCAAAGAATAATGATAGAGAATCTTAAAAATAGCAAGTGATGGGTGCCTAGGTGGCTCAGTAATTAAGTGTCTGCTTTCAGCTCAGGTCGTGATCCCAGGGTCCTGGGATCCCAGAGTCCTGGGTCTTGAGCCCCATATCCGGCTCCCTGCTCAGCGGGAAGCCTGCTTCTTCCTCTCCCACTCCCCCTGCGTGTGTTCCCTCTTTCACTGTCTCTCTCTCTCTCAAATAAATAAATAAAATCTTTTTTTAAAAACAGCAAGTGAAAAGAAAACACTTACATACAAGAGAAACCCCATAAGCCTATCAACTGATTCTTCAGCAAAAACTTTGCAAACCAGAAGAAAGTTGCATGATATACTCAAAGTGCTAAAAAACAAACAAACAAACAAACAAACAAAAACACAACCAAGAATATCTACCCAGCAGGATCATCATTTAGAACTGAAGGAGAGAATTTCCAGACAACCAAAAGTTGGAGGAGTTCATCACCACTAAACCAGCCTTACAAGAAATGTTAAAGAGAATTCTTTAAGTAGTAGGAAAAAAGTAGAAAAAAGAAGTAGAAAAAAGTAGTAGAAAAATTTTCTTACTATAAGTAAGAAAATTATGAAGGGAAAAAAATTCACAGATAAAAACAAATTTTAAAGATAGTGGAATAATTACTTATAAAGCCAGTATAGAGGCTAAAACACAAAAGTAGTAAGTCGATTATATCTACAAAAAGTAGCCAAAGAATACACAAAATAAAAAAGAGTATAAAACATGGCATCATATAGATAAAACATGGAGGAGGAAAATTTAGTGTTTTTATAATACGTTTGAGTTTAAGTGATCATCAACTTACTATAGACGACTATCGACACAAAATGTTATATATAAACCCAATGGTAACCCAAAATGAAAAACCTATAATAGGCTTGCACATACACACACATGCACACACACACACATGTAAAAATAAATAAATAAATAAATAGGAATTCAAGCATACTCTAAAGAAAAACATCAAACCACAAGGGAAGATAATGAGAGGAAGAGGAAGTAGGGGGAGGAGAAGAAGGAGAAGAAGAATATACATTCTTTTCAAGTGTACATGAAACATTCTCCAGGACAGAATACACATTAGGCCACAAATGAGTCTCAATGAGTTTAAGAATACTGATACCATATCAAGCCCCTTTCATGTGCACAATCATATGAAACTAGAAATCAGCTACAAAAAAAAAAAAAAATGGAAAAGCACAAACACATGGAAGCTAAGCAACATGCTACTAAACAATGGATGGGCCAATAAAAAATGTGAAGAATAAATTTTAAAAAATACATGGAGACAAATGAAAATGAAAACACATTCATCCAAAATCTTTGGGATATGGCAAAAGCAGTTCTTTTTTTTTTTTTTTTTAAAGATTTTATTTATTTGACAGAGAGAAATCACAAGTAGGCAGAGAGGCAGGCAGAGAGAGAGAGGGGGGAGGAAGCAGGCTCCCTGTGGAGCAGAGAGCCCAATGCGGGGCTTGATCCCAGGACCCCGGGATCATGACCTGAGCTGAAGGCAAAGGCTTTAACCCACTGAGCCACCCAGGCGCCCCGGCAAAAGCAGTTCTAAGAGGAAAATTTATAGCACTACAGATGCACCTCAAGAAACAAGAAAAATCTCATATAAATAAGCTAAGCATACACATAAAATGCTAAAAAAAAGAACAAAGCCCAAAGCTAGTAGAAGAAAATAATTAATAAATATTAGAGTGAAAATAAATGAAAAGAGAGACTAAATAAAAAATAGATCGATGAAACCACAAGATAATTTTCTATCACAAAATTGATAAACCTTTAGACAGACTCATCAAAAAAAAAATGAGAGCGATCATACTCAAATGAATAAAATGAAACATAAAGGAGGAGAAGTAAGAACTGACACCACAGAAATATAAAAAATTATAAGAATACACTATAAAGAATTATGTGCCAATAAATTGGACAACTTATGAAAAAATGATTAAATTTCTAGAATCATATAATCTTCCAAAACTGAATCAGGAAGAAATGGAGAATTTGAACTAACCAATTACTATTAAGAAAATTAAATTAGTAATCAAAAAACTCTCAAAAAAAGCCCAGGACCATAAAGCATCACAGGAGATTCTACCAAAAATTTAAAGACGAGTTAATATCCATTCTTCTCAAAGTATTCCCACCAAAAAAATGAATAAATAAAAGAGGAAGGAAAACTGCCAAATTCCTCATATGAGGTCAGCATTACCCTGATATCAATACCAGACAAAATGCAACAAAATAAAAAGAAAACTAGAGGTCAATATCCCTGATGAAGATAGATTTAAAAATTCTCAAGAAAAGTACTAAACTGAATTCAACAATATATTAAAAGGGTCATTCAACCACAATCAAGTGGAGTTAATTCCAAGGATACAAAAGTGGTTCAATATTCACAAATCAATCTGTTTAAAACTCAAATTAGCAATAAGAAGGATACAAACCATATGATTATCATAATAGATGCAGGAAAAGCATTTGACAAAATACAACATTTGTTCCTGATAAAAACTCTCAACAAAGTACATTTAGAGGGAACACACCTAACATAATAAAGTCCATATATGAAAAACCCATAGCTAACATCATAGTTAAAAGTGAAAAACTGAAAGTATTTCCTTGAAGATCAGGAATAAAACAAGAATATCCACACTCTCACTACTTTATTCAACATTATACTGGAAGTCTTACATGAAGCAATCACACAAGAAAAAGGAAAAGGGCATCCAAATTTGTAAGGGAGAAATAAAATTGCTACTATTTGCAGATGGGATAATAGTACCCATAGAAAACTCTAAAGACTCCACCAAAAAACTATTAGAACTAATACGAATTCAGTAAAGTAATGACATAATATTATATACAGAAATTAGTTGCATTTCTATACATTAATTCATTCTATACACTAGTTCATTAACTATCAGAAAGAGAAATTAAGAAAACAATCCCACTTACAATTATTATCCAAAAGAAGAAAATACCTAGGGATAAATTTCACCAAGAAGGTAAAAAACCTGTACTCTGAAAACTATAAGCATTGATGAAAAAAACTGAAGATGACAACACAAATAGAAAGATATACCATGCTCATGGATTGGAAGAATTAATATTTTTTAAACGTCCATACCATTCAAAGCAATCTAGAGATTGCACTCTCACCACACATTTTTTCCCTTCCCAGAGGCAACCAATTTCAAATATTTTACATGATTCATTGGTATTTGTATATGTATCGTTCCATAGTATGATTATATTGGTACTTCTTTTTATTTTAGGGTGAGAGACAGTTTAGATATTTTGTATGGACAGTCTATCTTAGAAAATATAAATGTAGCTCTCATTCAGCACTACCCTAAGAGGCCTTACCCCTGACACACATGCAGGTTCCTTGTCCATAATGATGGATTGGGTCAATATTCAGTGTTTATACTGCCATGTGGAAGTAAACATTGTACACATTATACACAGCAGAGAAATATCAGATATTATAACTATTTTTCCAAGCTGGTGCAACCTCTCTGGAAAACAGCATGGAGGTTCCTCAAAATGTTGAAAATAGAACTGCCCTATGACCCAGCAATTGCACTATTGGGTATTTACCCTAAAGATACAAACGTAGTGATCCAAAGGGGCACGTGTACTCGAATGTTTATAGCAGCAATGTCCACAATAGCCAAACTATGGAAAGAACCTAGATGTCCATCAACAGATGAATGGATCAAGAAGATGTGGTATATATACACAATGGAATACTATGCAGCCATCAAAAGAAATGAAATCTTGCCATTTGCGACAACATGGATGGAACTAGAGCATATCATGCTTAGCGAAATAAGTCAAGCAGAGAAAGACAACTATCATATGATCTCCCTGATATGAGGAAGTGGTGATGCAACATGGGGGCTTAAGTGGGTACGAGAAGAATAAACCATATTTTTCCTTTTATACAAACATCTGTGCTTTTTCAGCTTACTGTGGAAAGTTTTTTTTTTTTAATTGTGTTGTTCATGCTGTCATTCTTAGTTTTCTAGTAATAATCACTAAGCATCCTCACTCCTAAGCCCACAGGGATAAAAGTCTTTTTAATACATTCAAATATGTAATATGTAAATTTATGCTGTTAAAAGAAATCCCTCCTCATAAAAGTCATCCTGGTTCTAATTTGTTCTGAGTGCTCTCTAAACCTGCCCCACAGCTATCATCTTGTGATTGGTAATTCTCTCCACCTTTCTTCTTTGTTGGATCCCCTGTTTCCTGGGTCTGTCCTCTTCATTGTTTTACTCCCTAATTTGAGTGAATAACATTTTCCAACAGCTTTCTGAAAATGAGTGCATGGCAGATAAGTCTTTCATGGACTCTCACACATCTGGTCATAGACTTATAGGCTGTAACTTGTCTCATCAGAAGCATAAAGGCTTGGTCCATTTTTTACTAGACTCCAATATTGCTATTCTATCTCATATTAATGTTCCCTCTGAATGTTTGAAGATGTTCCCTATTCCCCAACTACTGCTTTTTCTTGATGTGCCTTAATGTGGGTCTTTTTCCAACCATAGTACTGGGAATATGATGTGTCTATTCAATACGGAAACATATGTTTTTCTATTCTGGTAACTTTTCATCACATTTTTTTGGGTGATTTTTTACCCCAAAAATTACCGTTTTCTACTTCTGGCATACCTATTTTTAAAATGTTGGACCTTCTCTACTCTTTTCCAAACTTCCTTTTGTTTTTCTTCTCCTAACTTCCATCTTTGACATTTTGTTTTTCATTCTGGAATAGTTTCTCAAGTTTATCCTTTAACCTTTTATTGGATTTTTTTTCACTTATACTAAAATATTTTAATTTCCAACACTTAAAAGAATTCCCTGTTCTTGTTTCCGGGATGCAAAACCTTTCCTTGTATCTTTGAGGGTGTTTATTATGGGTTTTTTTTTTTTTAAGTTTTCTTTTTGTACATAATATTATCTTTTTCTTGATGTTATTTTTTCTATTTGTTTCATCTGTTTGATATAAAATATTTAATTCAAACATCTAATAATGTTGTGGTTGCCCTAATATTTAAGAGCGGGTCTCAATTCTAATCTCTTCTAGTCTACTCAATTCTAGTCTAGTTGATTGGTTCTAGTTGAGGAACTCCTGCTGTCATTTTCTTTTCTTTTTTTTTTTTTTTAAGATTTTATTTACTTATTTGACAGACTGAGATCACAAGTAGGCAGAGAGGCAAGCAGAGAGAGCAGGGGTGGCGGGAGCAGGCTCCCTGCTGAGCAGAGAGCCCCATGCCTGGCTCCATCCAGGACTCTGAGATCATGACCTAAGCTGAAGGCAGAGGCTCTTAACCCACTGAGCCACCCAGGCACCCCTGCTGTCATTTTCACTAGGTCTTTTAGGTGAGGCAGTCTCCCTAGAGAACATTCTTCCCTTCTCCTGTCTGGATGGTATTTGGCTGCTAGAGTTCTGCCAGGGATTTGAGTGGGAGGAGAGTGACATGTAAGGTGAAGTGTTTCAACATGTAGTGTATTTATCCCGATTTGGGTCTGGTATTCTGTGTCCTGGTCTCCTCCAGGCCAGAGGAATTCTGTTTTAGCCTCCCTAGGGAATAAACCTCTTTTCTTCTTCTGGGGGAAGTATGGAGCAGTGACCTTACTTGGAAGTACAGGGAAAACACTGTGGAAGCCTAAGTTCGTAAGAGACTTGAAAATACTTCTGTGTTTTTAGCAGTAGCTTTATTGCTAGTGTCAGAATTACCTGGTAGGACCACTTCTGAATTTTGCAGGAGAATACTGTAATGAAATTGGGATGACTTTTGCCATTCTATACTATCTGTCACATTAGGTTAAAAAAAAAAAAAAGCAAAACAAAACCCTAAATTTTAATTACCTACTTTCTAGCTTCAAAAATGTAGCAATTGTGATCTCCTCCTTTTTCTTTTTCCTCTGGGTCCATATGTCTTTATCCATTAACCCATTATTGGATGACTGGAAGTGGTATTCCCCAGTGAGGGACCCACACAAATCAAATAAAACCCATTTGATGATGACTGAATTTAAAACAATTCCCTAAAAGTAAAGATATTTTAAAGAAATAGGTAATATGTGTGGCATGTGTATATACTGTCTCCTAGCTATACTGGCTTAAGAAAACCATGCATTTATTTCTTATTTTTTGAAAGAACAACTCAGTTCTATTGTTAAATATAAGCATTGGTTATATGTATGTATGTGTGTGTGTGTATGTATGCATGTGTGTATATATATATATACACATACGTGTATGTGTATATGTGTGTATATATACATATATATGTATATATATATACATGTGTATATATATATGTGTGTATATATATCATGAATACATATATATATATATATGTATTCACTTTGCAATGAGCCATATCACGGCTTAACTCCCAATCTGAAGACTGAGCTTTACTGAGAAATGTCATTAAATTGCAGTTTGCAGATACATGTTTTATTTTGCCCAGTAGAATTTTCCTTCCAAGTTGGAATCATATAGTTTCTTTGTCTGTTCTCCAGCAGTACCACACGTAGAATTCCAAGTACAATAGGAGACTGCCTACACTTTCTGTCATCTGTAAGTCTAATAATTTATAGTACCTTTTTCTAATCTCAGGTCCCAGAACTACAGAACATGACCACTAAAGCCCCCCAGTGGCTTTTGGTATATGATGATGTAATAACTGAACCTATTTTCTTGACTAAACACGTGTAGCTTTCATTAACTTACAAAAGAAATGAAATAAAAATTCTCTTTTGTTAGTTACAAAACTATTATGTCAGTCCTGTGTCCTTTTCTCCAGTTTTCTGCTCAATTGTTTTTTACTGCAAATGTTTTTTACTGTGCACTACATTGTCCTTTTCTGTTTGTAACTATTTCTAAGTTGTTTGGGGAAAATACTTACATCTTCATGATTTTTTTTTTTTTAATTTCAAGTACAGGTTAAGGCACCTCCAACTGACTCTAAGGCTAGAATTGGAGAGAGACTTAGAACAACACAGAGAGCTTAAAACGTAAAACAAAAAAACAAGAAAAGTATAAAGAAAAAAGTGGTAAAACAGTGTAAAAGCATGCCCTTTACTTTCTAAAACTTGTACCTAGAGGAAAGGTATAGCAAGGAGGACTAGGAAGAGCCTGTCCAGCCACATGCACTCATTCTACTCAAATCTGTTTTTGATCTTCCTATTTGTTTCTCCCCAAACTTAATAGCCATATTTAAAAAGGGGGGGGGGATCTGGGTGTAAGTGGAATTAAAACAAATAAAATAAAAAAGCTTCTTCATCTTTTGGGTCCTATCATGGTTAATTCTACGTGTCAAATCAGCTGTGCCCTGGGTTCCAGATATTTGGCCAAACATTATTCTGAATGTTTTTATGAGGATGGTTTTGGATGAGATTCACATTCCCGTTGGTACACTTTAGGAAAAGCAAACTGCCCCCTTGATAATGTGGGTGTGCCTCACCCAAGCACTCAAAAAACTGAATAGAACAAAAGACTGACCTTCCCTGCCTGTGCAAGAGGAAATTCTCCAGCCTGGCAGCCCTTGGACTTGAATCAGAACATGGGCTCTTTCCCTGGTGGCCCACACTGCAGAGCCAATTCCTTAATATATACATAATATTAGCATAGAATATTATCATAACAGAATATATATTATATAAATTATATTCCATTTCCCTGGATAATCCTGACTAATATAAGGCTTAACAGGTTATTTTTTAAGTGTGATGAAAAACTAAAATTGAGTCAATGTAAACACAGTGTGTGGCAGTCTTCTTCCTAGACACAGCAGTTATGAGTAATACAACAAAAAGTTCAGATTATTCCTCAGAGTCTGTCGTACTGGGTCTATCCAAAAGAAACTGCAAGCCCATTGGTTAAAATTAAAATGGCAAGACGAAGGGTGAGGAAAGAAGGAAGGGGGAGGGAATGATGTAATGCCTCTTCATACATGATTATTTTCTAAACTCCCAACTACCTAACTGTCTTTCGCCATGTGAACTCGGGTGTTCTCTGTATTTGCCAACTACCCGCTAGAGCTCCCCAACAACCTATGGAAAACAAGTGCAAATTCTGATGCTATCACTCTGGTCTAAAACATGGGTAGAATTACTGTTAACAAAAAATATCAGGCAATACCATTCAAAGTCATTTTAGGAGAAAAGGCCCCGGCTACTACAAACTGGGAAGTCTTTTACAGCAGTGAACATAGTTAAGTGTTGAGGAAACTTTGATAATCATCTCCTTCATTTACCTAAGGAGATCTGTCCATGTTCCTATCATTAAAGAAACTACTTATACGGCATGCATCGGTCATCCGTTTTATAAAATGAGAGTACACACACACACACACACACACACGCAGGTATCCCCCACTTTCCAAATGCTTGCACGCCAACCCCTTTGCTTTTTCAAAAGACCTAGGTTAATGTCTGTTTTTGCAGACCGAAAGAAATCAGAAAAGGATTTCTGCCTCTATGAAGAAAGGTGTAAAGTGAAAACAGCATTCAGTGTTTATTCTGCAGAGACCTGTTACACGGGTTGGGCCCACTCTGAGCAGGGAGAGTGGCCCTGCCAAGCTCCTGCCCCAGGAACTCCACTCAACATCTCAGCATTAAGCCTCCTTGGCTTTGAATTATGTCTGTGAGCTTCCGTGCTTTATCTCAATTTTTTGTGTGTGCATCTGTTAGCCCGAAGAGTCTTAAGGTATCAGAAAGGATAAAAAGGGTTATTTTGGGGGGCCTGGGAACTTTAAAAAATTCTTCCGTATAAATTGATGGTTACTGCTTCTTTGCTTTACATTATTTTGGCTTGGAAATGTTTTATAGGAACACTCCTCTTTCAGATAGTGGGGGAATATATATATATTATTACATATAATATAATAATCGTGAAAAAAAAGAAAATAGAGAAGGAAGCTGAAGGATTTAGGCTTTATCCTCCTGCAAACCTCACACAGTGAGAACGAAGCACTGCAGACAGATTTGCAGTGTCTTAATACAAGCTAAAATGCACTTAATGAGACTTCCAGCTGTCTACTTTTCAATTCGCACTCACTGAATTTATTTAGAGCACCTTTTTTTTTTTTTTTTTTTTTTATTGCAGGCTAATTAAGACACCCTCATTCTTTTTCCTTGAGGTAGCTGCAATAGCTACTTTGCACTTTTCGGGTACGTTAGCAGATGAACCCATACAGAGGGCAGTCTATACAGACAGCAAGGCAAATACAAAAGGGATACACATCAAATGGTGTGTTAAACAGTGAGCTCAGGGCACCTGGGTGGCTCAGTGGGTTAAGCCTCTGCCTTTGGCTCAGGTCATGATCTCAGGGTCCTGGGATTGAGCCCCACACAGGGCTCTGCTCATCAAGGAGCCTGCTTCCTCCTTTCTCTCTGCCTACTTGTGATCTCTCTCTCTCTGTCAAATAAATAAATAAATTCTTAAAAAAACAAACAAACAGTGAGCTCAAATGCTCTCAGAAGGAACCAAGCCAAGGTGACTGGTCTTCTTATTGGTGTAGGTTTTCAGTTTTGCAGATGACAGAAAGTCTTCTTTCCAGAAGAAATATAAGTGGTGGACAGTAATAATTCAAGATCAAAAGTCATGGTTCTTATTTCCACTTCTGGTGAATTATTCTTAGTCAGCTACAGGTTTCTTGACCCTCAAAGTTTCACAATTCTCTAACATAACCCTATAATATCTCTAAGCCCCCATAATACCAAATCAAAAGGAATGCTCTCCCAAAATTTAATATTCTTCAAGGAGAAATAAGTAATAGGCATTTACGTTCAAAAAAGAAGGAAACTGGATCCCATTAATCAAATTTCACCAAGGAAATGTGTCTTTCTTTCATAAATTTATGGGAAGATAAATTTCTGCAAAGCTTCTTTGTGTCATGCCAAAGGGTTATCGATGAGGTTATAAGGTTTACGATGTTGGATTTGCAAAAGGAATATGTCTTTATAATGAGGTGGGCCTCTTTTTTTCTGTGTTAAAGGTGGGTTTTCATTTCTCACCCTCTCTCCTTGCTGAGAGATCAGCTATTTTAAGACGGATTCTTGAGCTCATGGATTCTTGAGACATGATAGAGGTAAACTAGTTTTATTTTATTTAACAAATAGTTACCACATTTAATTATTACAGTCCAGTGGCTGATTGTAGAAAACTTCTTATTCTGATTTTATAGATGACAGAACTAAGGTTCTATGAGGTTAAATATTTTGGCCAAGATCCCAAAACTCATAAGGGAGAAAGCCAGGAATGAAACCCAGATCTATCACTGTTTACTCTTCTATGCCATCCCTTCTCTGGGAATATCAGTCATTTAAAGTAGGGTGCTTAAAGCATTCTTAATTAGAAAAACAAATCTAAAATAAGTGGCTTTCTATACTTAGTGACCAGAAATTATAAACCTTTCCGTTTATGCCCAAATCCAAAAGCTATTCTGTACAATAAAAGAATAATCCCCTCTAAAGACAAGTTTTGGCAAGGAAAAATGCAGTCCAATTTGCTTGCATGACAAAAATAGAAACACATGTAATCTCAAATTAACAGTCTTTGTTTTCTGCAGTTCTATGCAAATGCAAATATGCTAAAGAACAAATCCTTGAAAGAGAAAAAATGTACATGTTGGCAACTGGTTGTCCTCAAGTTTCTCTTAATTGATGAGCTCTCTCCCTGCTGGAACTCTTATGACTGCTCAGATTCCCTGGCAGTAGCGTTCATGAAATCTCATCTAAATGATCTCTTTGTGGAGACCATGATGCTCGATCAGACATTCTGGCTAGCATACCAGGCTGCGGATCCCAATTCAGTGCCCAGAATCGCTGCTGCTGAGCCAAGCAACCCACCTCCTGAGCTGTTTCCTGCCCAGTCTGTGGTCTCTCTGCCAATGAGTTTTCTCGATGGCTTGAACCCCTCTACCCGGAGCATGACAAGGAGCCAAGCGTACACGCAAAGGCCCAACTGTTTACCGATGCAGGGACACATCCTACAGATAAATAGAGGCTCTGATGAGCAGAACCAATGTCTACACATGAATGTTTAAATCAATTACGATGACAAACAGATGTTTTATGAGAGGCCGTGACTATTCAGAACTTCACACACGGTAACCATCACAGAAACGTTGATGAAAAATTGTGTATGGGGGGGTGATTAAATAATAAAATAATTCTCTCCTGCTGGTTTAACATCACATGGAACAATAGTCTCACACATATACCAAGAATATACAACATTTACATTACTGAAGCATCCCTCACTTTGAAAACCGAAATCGCTAGAGGCAGTCTCCCAAGATTAGAGCTGTCGTCAGAAAAGGACAGGGAAATCTAGATCTGCAGAACAGGTGAACCAGGAAGGAGGTAATTCTTGATAAACTCATTAAGCTTTCTTAAAATTAATGAGGTGTTCTACACATGCCACGTCTCCAGGATTACTGACACCACACCTACTTCTACCCTAGACTGTGGTTACTGATTCCTGACTTGGCTGCCGTCTTCTCACCTCCTCCAACGTGCCATTCACACCACAACCAGAGACATCTACTAAAAGCACTACTTTGTTTGCATCACGACTCTGTCTTAAAACATGTATGTCCTTCCTGCTCCCACTGCTGCTATCACGTAATATGGATATCTACATGCTCCAACCCAAACGTTATTGCTTCAGTGAGGCTTTCTGGCATTTTTTTTAACCTCCCTTCTTAACATAAGCCGTATACTCCCACTAATAAACCTGTATACTAATAGAGTTGCCATGAGGCGTGTGTGGCTATTTAAAATTCAATTTAGGAACGCCTGGGTGGCTCAGTTGGTTAAGGGTCTGCCTTCGGCTCAGATCAGGATCCCAGGGTGCTGGCATGGAGTTCAGCATCAGGCTCTTTGCTCAGCAGGGAGCCTGCTAGTCCCTCTGCCTGCCACTTGAGCTGCTTGTGCTCTCTCTCTGACAAATAAATAAATCAAATCTTTAAAAAAATTTTAAAAATCAATTATAGGTAAAATTAAAAATTCAGTTCCTCTACTGTGCTAGCCACATTGCCAGTCCTCAATGGCTACTGTATTGGACAGGGCCAACTGTCTCACATTTTCTATTCTGTCCCCCCCCCCTTCTTATATATTCCAGTTAGAAATTATCTCCAACTCTTTTGACCCATTTGAGTTCTGTTGTAACATTCACATTCCAATTCTGACACTGCCCCTTCAAAGAAAACGTGGTAAAAGGATTATTTTCTTTCTAGTTTGGCGGGGGGGAGGGTAATGAGAGAAGAGAGGCTATATAGCTCTGTTCTCAGAGAGCCTGTGCATTACAGGCACTCAAAGTGTATTTTTTTTTTTTAAGATTTTATTTATTTGACAGAGAGAGAGATCACAAGCAGGCAGAGCAGCAGGCAGAGAGAGAGAGGAGGAAGCAGGCTCCCTGCTGAGAAGAGAGCCCGATGCAGGGCTCCATCCCAAGACCCTGAGATCATGACCTGAGCTGAAGGCAGAGGCTTAACCCACTGAGCCACCCAGGTGCCCCTCAAAGTGTATTTTTAAATAGCAAAATATAATTCCCATTTTAAATGTTGCCCCTTTTCGTTAATCATAAGAAAACAGCATCTTGTCTACTTTTTCCATTTATAAGGAGAAAACTTAGAACAAGAGAGGAGGTGTGCAGAGTTAACAGTCAAACTATGTAAGGAGTAGTACGGCACTGACTCATCAGAGTGGAACTGGCTTTAGCACTAGAATGGAGTCCTAAAGCTCCCCTACTCCTTATTTTCTGAATGTTGGGAAGATCCAAGGGGTTCCACAAAGAACTGGGACAGCCAGGAAAATATGGGGCTTAAAGGCTGTGGCTACTTTTTCTAACAGGATGGCAGAGTTTCAGTATTTTCACACCTGTGTTTACTGAATAGTTCTGGTGATATAATTATCCCAGAGTCACACAGTTACTAGAATTTGCAATAAATTAATTTTAATACAGCTTTTCAAAACGTATCTTCTGTGTCATATAAGATACTTTCTGAGACATTGAGGCAAAAGTCTTTCAACTGCTAAATAAGCATGTGATCTTTGTACCATTGGTATAACGTCACATGCATTTGTGTGCAGATTACAACAGTCTAGAAAACTGCTCCCTCAGATGTTGCATTTGGGGTAATTGATGCTTTAGGCCTAAAAATCTTAATAAGCTGACACATTTATTTTCAGAAGTGCCTGGAAGGGGTGCAATTCTAAAAAAATATGTTCCAACCTGGCTGATTGGCTAATAAAATAAAAGTAGTTTGTAACAAATAAACAAGTAAAGGATATGGCACGCCTTGCACAGCTTTTAACACAAATGGGTAAAATCACTTCACTTCTTTCAATAAAAACATCTTGCACTGAAAATAAAATGCTTGATGTTTATACAAAAATGGCATGCTTTTGTATAAAAATTTTTGATTGCTCTTGTTGCCAACAGTTAAAAAGTTACTTTTTTTAAGTGGCCAACCATAGTTGTACAGGACCAATAGATGATACCATTTTTTTGCCCTAATCTGCCAGTTTTAAGTAATGTTCAGTTTTATAAAGAAATGTACTAGTTCTTTATCAATTTTTCTTTATAAATCATTTGAAGTAACTCCACAAAGAAAACAATAAACATAACTGACTTGTTCAATTATCTATATTCCAGTGGTCATTTTATATGAATATTCTTTAAATGTTGCTAGGTTTGGAACCAGAGAGGTATCTGGGTTTTTCTCTACATTTCCCCATTCACACAGTTCTTACTCTGTCTCCACTTACTTATGTTTTATAGTCAATTTTAACAAATCAAGCTGATCTCCCATCTCACAAAAGAAATGATTTGGAACAGCACAAGAAAACGGGAGACTCCTCTAGAGGAGCCAGTGACAATGGGGAGCGGGGACAGTTAGCAAACTGATCGTGAGGAGGAAGGCTAAACAGAGGCAGACCGCAATAAGCAGAGAAGGCAAATCCTTAAAAAACAGACATTCGAGGTCAATGGGAGTAGGAACGAAGAGTCTCAAACATTTTGATAGCTCCTGTGGGCACCTCTGACTTACAGTACAACATAATGATGGACACAAAATCTTAACAACTGACTACTATCCCCCACCACATCTCCTAACTGGAGAGACTGCACGCAGTTTAGATCCTTTCCACTACATCACAGCTATTATGGAACTCTGTTTATTCAAGATGTTAACATTGTCCTCCTCAAATATGTTACTGAAGACATTGGCATTACAACCAGGGCATGAGTATTAAATGGAGCTATGGAATGACATATGCTTAACATTTCTTGAAGTACATGAAGGAGGAGGAGAGTGCTCAGGAAGCAAGATGAAGACAAAATTAAAGAAGAAGCCTCTTGTATTCCTGTCTGTGCAGGCAGGGAAGGACCTATTTTATTTTCCTTCCAATATTCTATTTTCCTTCCAATATTCATACTGTTAGTGCTTCAGGCTTTAGCAGAGGCATATGTCTTTGCTTGGGCTGCTCTAATGAAAATACCACCAGACTGTGGGGGCTTAAACAACAAACACGTATGTTTTCCAGTTCTGGAGGCTGAAGTCGGAGATTAAGTCACCAGCAAACTCCGTGTCTTGTGAGAATCTTCTTCCTATTTTCTGATGATGATCCTCCCAGTGCGTCCTCATGTGGGATCCTCATGTGGTGGAAGGGAACTCTGAGGTCTCTTTTATAAGGACTCTAATCCCATTTATGAGGACTCCACCCTCATGACCTCATCACCTCCCAAAGGCCTCACCTCCAGATACCATCACTTTGGGAATTAGGTTTCAACATACGAACCTGAGAGGGGCACAAACATTCTATCTATAGCAGCTGTACCTTCTATGAATAGCACCATGGCCACTGAAGCAGTTTATGCAAAACTCACTATGGGATAAGGGATTGACCTTATATGTGGGGATAGCAGGTGGGTTTTGTTGTGAGGATGCTCTCTGCCTTAGTATATCTACTATCCAACTAGTCAGGGTTTTGTGTTATGGTTTAGCATAAATGATTAGTGTAATTTATTATTGGATTTGTCCAAATATGAAGATAAATATTTTTAAGTAATTTCAATTGTTTTTCATGTCATAAAGTCAGTTTTTTTTTCTATTTTTGTACTATTTCTTAGAAAGCTTGCACAGATTATTTCTAGGTAGACATGAATCATATTCATAGCATTTAGACTACAGTGTAGTTAACAAGATCCTTAATTTTAAATTTTATCATGTAATTGACTGAAAAAAAAAGTTGTAGTGATAACTGAAAAAAAGAGAAAAGGAAAAGCAAAGTTAAAATGGTAAAGTAAGTGGAAAAAAATTACAAAATTGAGTGGATTAGATTGATAAATCAAGATAAACCAGATTGTACCATTGGAACATTAGAAGGATATCAGAAGAATAAATGGAATATGTGAAGTAATCTGAGCAATTTAGAAGAAAGAAGCTATATAAATCCAAGGTGTCATTAAAAAAAGACTCCCATGACCGCTTATGTCTCAGAATATTTTCTTATTGGGGTGGGGGAGGGGATGAGAGAACTAAATGTGTTTAAGGAAATTTGTAAGTTCACAAGATGAGTTAGTTCCCTAATAAATGCTAACAGAAAATAAAAGTACTACTTCAGAGGCTCTCTCTTCTAGAATGAACAGATTGAAAATTTAGTAAACTTTATGGCTTTAACTGGTTGACTTCCATACACCAGGTTTGCTGTTCCTTCAGAGCAAAACACTCCTCATACAGAGATCTGCTACTCAGAAAGGACTTTATAAATGGACACGCCCAATGCGGGAGTAATCACTCCCGCATGCTGAGAGTCCTTTACACTGGACACTTTAACACATCATCTCTAGTTAATTAAACAATCCTGTAAAATGGGAATGATGACTAGTCCCATTACATAAATTGAAACACTGAGACTCAGAGGAGTCAAATTACTCCTGTAAGTTCACACTGCCAGTAAAGCGGTGGATTCAGGATTTGAACCCACCTATCACATATGGCTTTCAACAACTGACTCTATATAGATTAGCACATAGCACAGACAGAGATTAGGAAATGCAATTGTTTTATTTATTATGGATCTGTCTCATTACTCATGTAATGTTTTCAACTCTTTAGTATGCGACCCTGTTCTGTGTGTTGAGCACACAGCAGGGATCAAGACAATGTTCCGAACACCATAAATCTGACAATTAGACATTATTTAACACACACACATACACACACATCCAAAAAACGTGTCAGATTACTGGCCATAGTCAGTTAATGGAAAAAAAAAAATGGCCTCCCATTTCTTCTTGAGTTTTAAATTTTTGCTTTGTATTAGTGAACTACAAGATTGTTCACTAACAATCCCACATGCCAAACACTACAAGATGGTGAGTGTTTGGCATGTGGGATTGTTACCATCCCAGAGGTCCTCACCGATGACTTGAAAATACAAGAAGACTGTAAGACAGACTGACTCTACATCATGCTGTTACCTGGGTCAACTACTGTGAGCATGTGGGTCCCTCCTTCAGCCCTCATTTTCCTCCAGGAATTTTTTTTCTCTGCAGACTTATGATACTCTGCATTCTCCCTTACCTCTTCACAGCTCCTAATTTCATAAGAAAACTATCTAATTCAGTCTATTTTATATTCAAACATAAATGACAGGCCATATCCTTGGGTTATGCCTCTCAGGATATTTATTTTATCAAAAGGAATTGATCTATAATGGGCCAAATTTAGGGGCAATTTACTGAGGCCTGAAGATTTCCTGCCTCCTTTATTCTACCCAGATGCAACTTACATGTACAATGCTATGCTTCCACAGTCAAAAGTCATCAAAGGCAGAACCATACAACTTGCTATTATTATTATTATTATTATTATTTTTTTTTTTTTTAAGTCTGGGACCAGCAGGTCAGTGAAGCATCACATCAAGGCTACTCTTCACACTCTGTGCCTTGTCCTAAAGCACAAAGCAACAGGTGTGATCACGTCAGTAGATTATACTTATGTAACAGGGAACCTACAGCTGAACAAATTGAAAACTAAAGGCTTTAAGAGAGGACGGGGACATCTTTCAAGCAGTGTTTTCGCACAGCAAAATGTCCCATGAGTCACCCTTCTGTGTGGAGTACTGTCGGAGAGTGACTTCAGCCCAGCACTTCTCGAGAACTGTTCTGCATAACTTAGACTCATCCCTGAACACTTGGTGGAATAACTGAATTCCAATAACCTCCACAGATAAATACATCACCTTTATTCAAGGGACACCAGATACTCAATATAACACTGCCCTTTGGAGTTCATGATTTGAGATGTCCTTGAAAGTAAGATTACCTGATGAAGATGCCACTTGACTGCAAAAGTAAATAAACCTCCTTTGACATGACTCAAGACAGAGTCACTGTGTTTAATCTTGCTCTGGATAGCCCACCGCTTTCACATCCCCAAAATTGTATACCATAGCAAAAAAACGAACAAACAAACAACTAAAAAAACTAAAAAAAACCCCAAACCTCACAACTTTAATATTTGCTAGTAAAATGGTGATTTATTTTCTGGTTCCTTAGAACTAATTGAATGGATTCTGTTTCAAGTCAAAAAACAATGACACAGTAAAAGCTGAGCAGTCTTAAACTTAATAAAGTAAAGGCAACTCAGATCTAGATTATTGATGTGTAAACAGAATCTGCTTCAGCTTTGCTGCTTTTTGTTCACCAAATGAAATACCTTCCATGAGTACCCTGGTTCTATATTTGATTATAATTCTACACCATTTGGGCACCTTTCAGTGAAAACACACAAAGAGCGCCCTTACACCACAACTCCAGAAGTCCACTTAGGGAAATTTACAGCAGAGCTGTGCTACCTCAAAATTTGATTCCAACATTCCCCAAACTCTTGTAATTAAGTTTCCAATTAAAATTTCCTGAATTTCGTAAGAAATTCATGCCAAAATGTAATGCAGTCACATGTCCATTCCTCTGAACCCCATAGTGGAAAATGTCACAGATCGTATGCCTTTGAAACTTTTTGTCACATTATTGTTTCCTTCTAGGAACTAAAATGATGCATGAGCTGATATTATAGCCAGAAATACTTGTAGCAGAGGAATATTTTTGAATAATTTACTATCTATTGTTCTATATCTTGGGAGTCAGAAAACAGATGAGCCATTCCTTGACAAATGAAGTATAGAGAACAAACTGCAAACTTTTATACATATCCACCTTTTCATGTTAAAATATTGTATCAACAATCAACAATTTTTCAGGAAAAGGAAACAAGAAATGTACATCATAAAAGAGGAAAAATTTAGATTTAGCTTAGAAGAGAAATAAATGGTCAGCTATTTCCTAGAATTGCCAATTTCTTAAAATCATTACTGATACAAAAATTTAAATAGTCGTCTCCTCAGAATAATACCTCCTTGATTCATACTGACATATACTTAGGGAAAGTCCAATCTTTATATTAAAATCATGGACTGTTATAATGCAATGTAGTTTTCGCTACAGACTTCTAAGTCTAAACTATGGTCACAAAACGAGTATGTGCTTAAGAGTGAGTGAGCGAGTGTGTGTGTGTGTGTGCGAGAGAGAGAGAGAGAGAGAGAGACTCACTACAGGTGCACATTAAAGGACAGACCTACCCCCCTCCCCAAAATTTTATGTTAAATTTAACTTGTATAATAATTTAATTCCAATAACAACTTTAGATCTGAGAAAAGGTATATAGCTTTCAAATGATACTAAATGGAATTTATGACTTACCCAAAGTGCTAGAAGCCACTTTACATCTCAGGTTTTGTTTCAGTGCATTGAAATTTACAGTTAGAGTGTGCCATTACATCTTCTAAGAGAGCCACTGCCCCTTGCAGGCCCAGATCCAACGCTGTCTATGACATTGAATCTTCTGTGTTTAACAGTAGCTGCTGCTGCTGGTTTTCAATTCCTAGTTACTGAACCATCATGAGTGAAGGCAAAGATGATGGTGAAGTGGAAAACTGGGATGAAACTCGACTCTCTTGGGAGATCATCATGAAGAGAGCCCAATCATTCACCCATGATATTTTTTTTCTATTTTTTTCTATTTTTTTTCTATTGCAGACCTCTTCACTGTAACCCTACATGGGCAGACCCTGAGATTTTAGAAGACAGTAATATGATTTCTCAATATATCTCCTAAGAAAGGTCTGAAATTGCTCTGAACTAGGAGTAGTAACACCTGAATTTAAATTCCAGCTCCATCTCTCCCTACTGGAGGGACATAAAGAAAAGTGCTCAACATCCTGGGCTTGTTTTCCTCATTACCCACTCCCGGCCCCAACACAATATCTATGTGAAGTGATGGATGTGTTAACTAACCTTATTTCAGTAATCTTTTCACAATATATAAGTGTACCAACTTACTCACTGCCTTAAACTCTTACAATGTTAAGTGTCAATTATATCTCAATAAGCTAGAACAAAAATGAGGCATGAAGCCTTTGTAAACGACATTTTAAGACCATCTAATGCACTGGAATCAAGAAGTGGGATCCTCTTAGTTTTCCCAGTATTTTTGGACTATTGTAAAATAACTTCATGATGAAATCTTCCACATAAAGAGCATTTAAAAAAAACAAGATAAAGTAGGTGCACTATTCATTCATTTCTCAAACTGCAACAGAATAAGTGCCAAGTAATACAAGGCAATATGGGGAGAACGATTAATGATTAAGTTTCTCTTTTGAGGAATTCATTGTCTAACTGAGGAGAAAAACTTGTGAACAGATTTCTGCCCAGCTGGTATGGGAACACAACAAAAATGGTGCAATCAAGATTCACAAAGAAGGGAACAGGCTATGGAAGGGACAAAGGCTTTCTTCTGGGAAAGAGGAAGGAAAGGAATTCCTAGGAGTGGAAATAGCAGTCAAGGGTCAGGAAGGTTCCATCTCATCTCCCCTATATTCAGGAGATGGTCAAAACTTTGATGTGGCTGGAAAGGGACTTTAATGGAAAGTAATAATAATGGGATATGGGTTTTATACAGGTAATGAACACATGATTGAGAATCTCTTTGCTCCCAGGCTAAGGAATTTGATCCACACGCTAAAAGTGTATCAAAAGCATAGAGACTAATTTTCAAATGGCTCCAGGTTGGTGCTCAGAGAAGTGGGGGTGGAGAAGAGTGATGGTAAATTCAGAATCTGCTTGCTTGAGTGTCTCAACAGTAGGTACCCACTCTCTCGGCTGGTTTAGGAACTGGATTATATTAATTCAATTAACTTTTGCCCATTGATGATCCCTTAATAGCAGAGTATGAGTACTGTACAGTGGCTTTATAGTTAAAAGTCAAACATCACTTAATGGTACTATAAAATTTTTTCTTTCTTTTTTTTAAGATTTTATTTATTTATTTGATATAGAGCACAAGCAGGGGGAGTGGCAGGCAGATGGGAGGTAGAAGCAGGCTCCCCGCTGAGCAGGAGTACAGGAGTACAGGACCATGACCTGAGCCAAAGGGAGATGTTTAACCCACTGAGCCATCCAGGCACCCCAAAACTTTTCTACTTTCTGTTTCTGTTTCTTTTGTACTTTATAATTATTGATCAGAAAGAAGACACTACCTACAAAGTCCGATTTATAACATGGCAGTATTTGTGACTAGGGAAAAAAATTTCCTTGCTTTTAAACAAGTGCATGTTCTCACTGAAAAAGAAACAATTTTAAATGAGAAGAATGGCCTTATGTTATCGGACATTATAGCTATAAATTCTATTTAAACCAACTACTCCTCTCTAAGTACAAAGATCAATCTTTGTCGTCCTTAGGTTTCTTGGTGAATGCTAATTAACATTCCTCAGTATAACCTTAACTGTAACTTGCTGGTCCTCCCTGAAGGTCAACATACTATTTTAAGAAAAATGTGTACAAAAAAATAATAATAAAAGAAAAGAAAAAGAAAAATATGTACAAATCTCTGGTTGAGTTAATGCAAACATATCCTATTTTTAGAAAGTGAGTGTAATAGGTTAAGTTAAGAACTCTGGTGTGGCCTGGAGATTAAAAGGTTGTTTGCTTCCCAGGTATGGTATTGCATTTAAAGAATACTATCGGAGAATGACAACACATAAATAGATGGTAGAAAGAATGGATTTAAGAGAAGGTGGAACAAAGATGGCGGATTTCTTTTAAGATGCATTTATTTGAAAATCAATGTTTAAATAATGAAAGTTCTTATTTGTTTACATAGGGTATCAGCAGTTCCACAGTATTGAGGAGTTTCAACTGACTATTCTTTATGGATGTGCCACAAAAGACATTAAGCCAAAGGTCTGGGCAATGTGAGAATCCTGAGAATTACCATCATTTATATACTATGAGATTTCTCTTTCCTGATGCCTGGCCTTCACCTGATACCTTCATCATTGGCCCTCCTCTCTTAGAACCTGAGAAAAATATGTATTTCACTAGAGTAGTTTAAGAAGATGCATTCCTGAGGCACCTGAGTGGCTCAGTGGGTTAAAGCCTCTGCCTTGGGCTCAGGTCATAGTCCCAGGGTCCTGGGATGGAGACCGACATTGGACTCTCTGCTAAGCGGGGAGCCTACTTCCCTCTCTCTCTCTGCCTGCCTCTCTGCCTACTTGTGATCTCTGTCTGTCAAATAAATGAGTAAAATCTTAAAAAAAAAAAGAAATAAAAAAAAGAAGATGCATTTCTGAAGGGAAAAATGACCTAAAGTGATACCTGTTTTCCTTTAGTCTCATTGAGACTGTATCGGCCATTCATTACTGACAAAACAACACTTTGGGTCTAGTTGTCTTTTTTTTTTTTTTTTTAATTTATTTTTTATTTTCAGCATAACAGTATTCATTATTTTTCACCACACCCAGTGCTCCATGCAATTCGTGCCCTTTATAATACCCACCACCTAGTACCCCAACCTCCCACCCCCCACCCCTTCAAAACCCTCAGATTGTTTTTCAGAGTCCATAGTCTCTAGTTGTCTTTTATACTAAACTCTGAACCTCTGGAAGGAAATCTGTGAACGTAAGCCACAAATAACATCTCCAAGTCAATTACGGGAGGTAACGGGGGAAACAAAGTTTGCGGAGAAGAGTCTGAAGATTTTTAACAATTGTGTTAATTTGCAAGAATAATTATATGATCTTGCACAAGTCATTGGATTAATATATTTTAATAAATCAAGTGAACACAAAAAACAGAAAGGCTGCCAAAGCAAGAGGTGGTATCTATCAAAACATTAGAGGTTCCAGTTTTTCACTAGTGACTATCTTCTAGGCCCATTTCATTGCACAGATTTTGATAAATTGTAGTGGATTAGCAACTGTACTTTTCCCATAAATAATGGTGAACTGGTTTAGGAGGAAAAAACTCAAGAAATGCTAAGCATATCTCTATCTACACATCACTTGCTCATGTAGGCCAGAGAGGAAAGAGCTAGAGCACATTATAAATGTGATCACACATCACCCATATGTCTCTTCTGGGAAGCTGGGCAGGTTGTTAACATTCCTAATGTTCACATGGGATTTGTAGAGCTGGATCTGGCTTTTACAGGATAGATGGGCACATGAAAATCCGTGACCTGATTGCCATAGCAAAAGAAATATTACAAATGTGGGTATGTCTTTGAGGCACAAGAAACAGAATCATTTAACAAATATTGTCTCTTTGTTTTTATAAACCTTGCAACTGGGGAGAGGGATTTTGGAGTGGATAGAGTTGGAGTACCAGTACTAAATTCAATTTGGCAAAATATGTTAGAACAGGGAAGGGTTCAATCTAAAACTTCTTTCCATTACTTTACCCTTGTCATTTGTGAGGAACAGCCACGTTATAAAAAAGCTATGCAATTAGGCCTAAAAAAACCATGTTAGCAAATCCTTAAAGTTAAGATTTTAGCAAGATCTCCATTTTTTAAAAATTTATGCAATTCTCTTACATCAATTGACAATGACCACCACAACCTCCCCACAACCCATAAACACACTGAATAGATATCCTACAAATTAAAGATCTCTGCAGAAGGAACACGCTGGTAAGTTTATTTTAGCTCTTGACCACTTGCTGTTCTTGGTATAAAAATCACAGCAACCATGGGAGGAAAAGTGACACATTAACTGAAGAAATACAATGTTGTATGGTTATACTGTCCACTAAATCCTCTGAGACGCACAGCATGTTTAAGGTCAAGAATGCCCAGTACTTTGGCATCCAAACGATCCTTTATCAGAGGATATAGGAAAAGATACCTTTTATTATATTTTGATGATCAACATTCAGCAAACTCTGGGAAGCCAGAAAGGACAACAGTTTGGGATTTTAAGAAGCAAACTAAGCCATGACTCACGTTGACATTCCAAATACTGGTATTTTTCACTTGGCAGCGGTGTGTAAGGATTGTCCTGGAGTGACACTTTAACCTTTTATAAGGTAAACATTCTTTTCCCCTTAAACAAAATAGATTCCTGCTGCCCCTTAGACACTCTAAATAGATGAATAAATCAATTCAATTGCTGGAGAGGGAGAGAAAAGGGCAACACAGCTCCTCTGTTTTTTTTTTTAAATTGGAGGAATCTGGCATTGAAGGTGCTGCCATGTAACTGGGAAGGGGGGGAGAAGGCTGAAACTCGAGTAGCTGGCATTGGCTGTAAGAAATGTTAGTCGTTTTGCTTCTTGGCACCCATCTACTCAACAGACATATTCTAGAAGTTTCTTACAGTCAGGGCATATTCTGTGTGTGTGTGTGTGTGTCTGTCGACCAAAGATTGCATCATTCACCACTGACTTCAGGGGTGGGGGTGGGGGTCAGACCAACTCCAAAAAGTAAATATTGTACTGGAGAAATGAATACCGCTAGCTACCTGTAAGCACGTGCACATGTCCGACTACACTGTTTTTACCTTTTTTCTAGGTATGTACGGGAACTCCCAAAGATTAAATCACTCAAGATGTAAAAAGGAAAATCCAAAAGCCTAAACCCAAGATTCATGTAAATCACACAGTAAATTAAATCATATACACACGGAAAGCAACATAGAGATGAACTCTAAGGGGTGTCAATCTGTGATCATTCTAATATATGTCAATTATTAGTTATGCAAATACTTATACCAGTGTGCTGTGTGTTTAAAAGGGATTCCTATAAGTAGATGCTGATTATAATGTAAACATACAGACACACACATAATTAAGAATCTATTCCGCCAACTGAGACACAAAAGATTTCCTGACTTCAAGTTCAGTTTTCCTTTCAGTGACAACACTTTACAGATACTAACTTGTTTAATGTTACTTCTGAGAACCAGTTTCTGTAATCTGTGTTCATTTTTATGTTTTCATGTTAACAAACATGTCTTTGTGAGCATGTCATTGTCACTGTACTACTTTTCACTACTGTATTCTACTTTTTCTTTATAATCTTTCCGTTAAATGATTATAAATACATGAACATTATCTTCATATTGGCCCTATTATTTGGGTTGCTGGATATCCTATATATATACACATGTTCTACAGAATTTTGCTTCATACCCTTTATTGACTTTGTCAGGACACCCTCAATGCCCTATATTCAGCTTTTTTTCAATGAATTATTAAAAACTTAAAAAATATTTTAAAACATCTTTAGTGGTGCTTAAATGATTTAAGAGCTGTCCCTGAGAATCGCACCTCCATGCATGAAGATCTGGACAATGCCTATGGTCTTTCCTACAGTTGGACTCACAGAAGACCACACGTAAAAGTATTTAATTCTCATATTCAAGAAATAAGAGAGGACTTGTTGTTTGCCTAAAGTCCCAAGTCAGAGATAACTCCTGATCAGTTCACGGTCTATGAAGCTCAGCCAGTCGGGACAGCCTCATTGCAGAGGTCATGCTTCTGAAAGTTCACCATCAATGGGAAGTTTACTCCACGGACCAGATAACCAGCTAAATTCCACTAGTTCCTAAACACCCCAGCTTCTGAAGTCTACCAAGCCCTGAAAACCAGGCTTCTAAAATATTTATAGGAAATCAGTCTGGCTCCAATACAGACTGTGCCTTACCAAAACAGCTCTCTTTTACAGCAGTGAGAAGTCTACATCAGCCATCAGACTCAGTTATTATGAGTTTGGAGACCTTTCATTGTTTCTCCTGTGTTTATGGTTAGTTTTTAATTGGACTTGAGGGACAGACACAATGACATCCTGATATGAGATTTTCGTATCAATTTTTTCAATTCTTCTAGTGATTGATGTAGTCAAATTTTTATTTATAAATACAACATAAACTTGGTCAAAATGCAGGTATGAATTTTTTGACAATTTTTTAAAACAATGGACAATTATTAAACAAGGGAAAGGGGCTTTTAAAAAATTATTTATTTATTAGAGAGCGAGCAAGCATGAGCAGAAGGGAGAGGCAGTAGGAGAGGGAGAAGCAGGCTCTCTGCTGAGCAGGGAGTCTTGATGTGGAATTCGATCCCAGGACCTTGGTATCATAACCTGAATCAAAGGGAAACACTTAATCGAGACACCCAGGTGCCTGGGAAAAGAGCTTTTAAAATTGTTTGTGTAGGATATAATGGCTCAGTCAATATAAAAAATGAGGGAAAGGCCAACATATAATATAAAGATATTTATATCTTTATACAAGATATAGGCCAACATATAATACAGCTAAGCTGAGAGATAGGTGATTTCCTTAACTAATACTAAAGAAAAGTAATTCATAACAAAATTCAAAAAATAAAATAATCATAGCAAAAGTTGCAATGGCATCCACTAGGTATATCCTAGATTTTATAGCTTGCATACCTGAATATTATTGCTATGGAGCATTTTCTGACTCTAAAACTGTAAGCAGATTTTCAAGTGTCAAAATGAAATCTACTACAAAAATAAAAAATGCATCAGCTACATTTACTTTTATAGAGATGATCAAAGATTTAAACACCTTGCCTTTTGATTGGATAGCCAGAGATACCAACTACCAGAATGCAGAAAAAAAAAATTTTTCTGTTGCTTGTGCAGTATTTTTCTTCTGAAAAAGGCTTGCTTATAAGGCACTCACAAGAAAAACCCTTCCAGATGAGACTTCAAAAAGAACAGACATTTTTTGCAGAGGCTCTTATTGAATTAGAAGTTAATGAGAAACAAAAGTACCCCTTTCAGTGGGTATAATACAAATTTGCTGGATGTTTATGTAAAGGCGCAGAGATTATTTATTCAAAGGTGAAGCCAAATATGAATGTTTTTATGGGAAGTGTTGGTTATTTTTCCCATGTTCTGCCTTATACTGCTGAACCAGTATTTAATGCTCTTCCTATGGACAACTGGACTACCTGGGATGAAGACTTTCTCTTGCTTCATCGTTTATAGTGTTTAAACTGATCGGAATCCTGGCTCATAGTGGTAATGTTGAGCATGCTTTCTCTTTAATGAATTTTCAATGGACAACATAACTAAAGAAGTTGGGTGGGACCACTGCCAAGATATGTTACAATTTAAATGGAACATAGCCAGTAACTGCAAGAAATCTTATAAGAAAATTTTGCAAAACACGGAACTGTTGAGGCAAATAAAATTAAGACAAGAAGTGTAATTTAGATGCTTACAGTTTATTTCAGATAAACAACAAATGATGTTTTAGCTTAAGTATGTACCACAAATTATTTTTATCTTTATGTATCTATCCAAAGGCAGCTAGAAATAATTTTAATTTAACTGGGCATCCTGTATTCCATTTGCCTCATCTGGCAACCCTGATTTTCATGTTGTATCTTGGATTGGGGTTTCTTAGACTGAGTGTATGATATAATTCAAACCCCAGGACTCCATGAAAGAGGGGCTATGGATGCTAATTATGAGGGAAGATTATTCATATTAAGGATATTAATTTTTCCCACCAAATTCCAACAGAGATGGACAGCTTTTGTGGTTGTTGTGGTTGTGGTTGTGGTTCACCTGGAAAGCATTCCTCCTTTCAGTTGAAGGTTGTCATTTTTGAGTACCTGACTTCACTTGTATGCGGTGGGAGGGCTGTCTCGGCTGCAGCTCACATACTTGTCAAGTTCAAATCCTATTCCACGGAGGGGCTGGCAACCAGTGAAGCTTGACATTTCTGGGTTGGATGCACTTCGAGGACAGCCCTGGCTTTTCTGGGTGGGCTTTTCCACTTTTATTGTATTATTTATTGTGTTTTCGTTTGTGTTTCATGAGGATTTTGTTGTTATTTTTGCAAGTCATGGAGAACTCCTTTTACATTCTTGTGAGCTCACTAATGTTTTTCAAAGCATGTCGGCTCTAATTTATGTAGTATTTAGGTGATTTGCAGTAGGAGAGGGGGTGTAATTCAGGATATCTGGTCTTGTTAAACTATAGCAATGAAAATTTCATAAAGTCCATTTTTAAAAATAAACTTAGCATCAAGCTGACTGGCAAATTTTAAAATACCACACCATAAACTATTTTGGAGGGTTCCTTGTAATTTAAACATTGATCTTAATACTTTTCATAGTATGACAAACACATTCTTTTAAGAGTCAAATAAATTCTGTAAGTCTTATAAGGAAAAAAGAGCACTCTCTTATTTGCACTTTTTTATTTCACATGCCCTCTTCCTGGGTTTTTCACTATTGTGATACTTTTAATTATTTCATTCATGATTAGTCCTCATATTTTACAATAATATATATTTTATATACAGACACATATATATAATTTTATAATAATATGTCCTCCATATAATAATATGTCCTCAATTTTCTTAGTTTATTAATTCTGGGTATTTAATTTGACCTCTTACTACAGATAATAAGCATCTGGCCTCCACACTATCTCAAATATTGTGCAATCATCCTTTTAGAATAATATATCATAATTTTAACCAGTGTTTAGTACTGGCACTATTAGGACTTTGTAAATATGGAACACTGTTATGCTCGTTAATATTGTCATATTTCTCAGTATTTTTTGTTTCTCATAACCAAGGATATATTCTTCCTAAATAGATTTGTCTTTCTAATAGCCAAGGGCTGTCTTTGTCTGTGTTGTGGTTGGAATATAGGTTCAGAAAATTCCAGAAATCTGGTGAAGAGGAAGGAAGGAGTCAACTTCTCCTCTTACAGATAAACAACTTCGGCTTCTCACGGTGCCCAGGGGCCTGGAGGAGGTGGACAGTCCTACTGCACACCTATGACCAGGGGCTGGAGCAGGTCGACAGTCCTACTGCACACCTATGACCAGGGGCCGGAGCAGGTGGACAGTCCTACTGCACACCTATGACCAGGGGCCTGGAGCAGGTGGACAGTCCTACTGCACACCTATGACCAGGGGCCAGAGCAGGTGGACACTCCTACTGCACACCTATGACCAGGGGCCTGGAGCAGGTGGACAGTCATACTGCACACCCATTCCCATCCCAGGTTCCTTGTTTCTGCTTGGTTTCCCTGTTTTAAAAATATTTTTGTATAATAATGTCTTTGAAAAACTCAACGGGGGCACCTGAGTGGCGCAGTCAGTTAAGCGTTTAACTCTTGATTTTGGCTCAAGTTATGATGTCAGGGTTATGAAATTGAGTTCTGTGTTGGGTTTCATGCTGGGTATAAAGCCTGCTTCATATTCTCTTTCTCTCTCTCTTTAAAACAAAACAAAACAAAACAAAACTCAACTACATAAAGTACCATAAGCTCTTTGAGGGTTTTTCAAAGTGAGAAAAGAAACAAACAACGGAGCCTGCACCCCAGAAACTTGCTCATTCTAGTCTTACCACATTCCTTTACTATCGTGAACATGACATAATTACATGAAGGTGGGATTACCGAAGCTTCATACAGCTAGCAATCCTTCACTCGGTTTCCAGAAAGGTAATAGTCAAGGAGCTTCATATTTCATACATCTTGGAACTGGAATTCTAGAGCTGGCTGGGTGTTAGAAAAGAAGAATGTGACCCTGAATTCATTGGGGAGAAACAGCTGTCACCTGCCCCCAAGATCCCTGATGGAAGCTAGGGACAACTAGCCTATTACTCACCTTTTAGCTCAAACTTACCAAAACTCTGTAATAGTCCAGCAGGTTCCCCTCTCTACCCTTGTATTCCCCTAGAGCAGTAGAGAACAGAAAACTTCCTGCTCCATGACCTACAGAGCTGGCAGGGAGGCTGCTACAGCTCTTCTTCACCCTCCTTGCGCAACAGTCTCATTCAAAGTTATCAACTTCCCTTTCCTTGTTCAGAGAGGGTACAGACAGCCTAGCATGAGTGGCACAGGTATGACAGTGTTGTGACTGTGGTACCTGACTATAGGACACTTTTGGCTTTGGGTGGAATGGCTGTGGTAAAATAGAATTCTTTACTCTTCCTCTTCTCAGTGACAAGAAGAGTCCAAAGAAACCGCTGAATTGAAAGATGGAGGAAATGCCCAAGAGTTGCAGTGGTTTGAGAAAGGCAGCAGGTATTTGGTAAAGGGATGTGGTGAAAAATTCTTTAGTAGCTGGGTTCTGTGTGTAAATCTCCTTGAAGACAATGAGACTTTGGTTTGCTGGAATTCATTGGATACTTAGAGGTCTCAACATCTTATATCATGGTCTTGGAAGCTGCACCAAAAGGTACTGGTATCCACACTTGGCAAAGAGTCTGTACTGATACCTGCCTTTGATGGGTCATAAGAGCTTTGACAATAAGCTTCCTAGTGGAAACCATAATGGACCAAAGGTTCCTTCCAAGGTATTTTGGACACTGTGTGTCATGCTAAGGATGGAGATTTGTGACTGCTGTTAGCCTCTTTCCACCAGAGTCCAGCAAAATAAAGTAATGTGATATATTTGTAGTATGGTGGTTGGAACAAATGTACACTTTTATTATCCTGTCTAATCTTTATACATCCTTCAAGTAAATATTATTATTTTTTTTTTCTTTTACAAAGGAGAAAACTGACACACTGAGAAGTTAGTATCTATTTGGTGGGACACATAAAAGAGAAAACCAGGGCTGGGGAAACCTCTGGATTGTGGGAAAACATGTGGATACAACTGACAGAAAATGCAATCTAATTTACTTAAACACATGATGGAGACATTGACACATGTAACTCAAAAGTCTGGGGTAGACTGGTCTTCACACTCCAGAGGTGGTGCAGGGACTAAATTAATGTCATCAGGATTCAAGTCCTCTCGTTTTTGGTTCCCTGTTTTCTGTGCTGGGTTTGTCTTCAGGCCTTGTGTTGTTGTCAGTAAGGTAAGAGCTGTATTTTCCCAGGTGGAAGCACAGTTGAAAATATAGTGCCTCTGTCAGGATAGCCCCTGCAAAGTCTCCTTGGGTCTTACTGATTCCATTTGGGTACCATCTCCATTCCAGCACCAGTCCCTGTGGCCAGGAGAATGAGTGCTCTGGTTCAAGAGGCCTGAGTCAACAGAGCCATCCTTAGAGGAGGAACAGGTGGAAAACACACCTCCATATGCACTTGGAATAAGACTGAAAAATATGGGTTGTTCTTCCAAAAGGGTACTCTTTCTAGAAAGCTGAATGAATACCGAATTTCAAAATGAAAACAGAAATCAAGCATACATTTCTTATGGCCTTTTCTCAATGTCCCCAATCCGATCTGCTGGCCCTGTGTCATTCTCACCTACTTATAACATGCCATGTGATCCAACAGAACCATGCTCTATTAAGGTGAAAATCAGACCTTGTGCTTATGTTACTATCTTTGCTATCTTGTATGGAGTTCGACTCCCTTGGAGGGATGGGTATCCATAGTTACTAACAAATATGAACTATATTCCCTGCTTTAGGCATGATCTTTGCTTGTCCTGTTAGACTGAATATTACCTCATCAGATCAAGAATTCCATAAACTTGGAGGCAAGGTTGTGTGATAATGCTTTATATTTATATAAGATTTATATAAGAGCTTGTATAAGAGGTTCTGATATTTCCTAGCCAAGAATAAGAATGAATGAACCTCATTAAGGGCCTACTATGTGCTGGCTCGGGAATGTTTCATATATATTGCTACTGATCCCCCCACAGCCTTCCTATATGGGGAATGAGGACACTGTAGTCACGTGAGGTAGATACATTTTGATGTTTCTTCCCAGATAATAATGACATTCTTAACTGCCCCTTTCACTCCTTTTGGGTGGTCCTCTTCTGCCCTCCATAAGTTTTACAAAATAGAATGAATTGGTCTGTAGAGAGTCAGAAAATAAAACATGCATCCCAGTTGCTGTCTGAATTTCTAAATTTCTGGTGTCTTTTCATTACCTGGCAAGAGGTCTGACTGTTGTTCTGGAGTTCTGTAAGATACTCCTCAATCTTTAAAACTTCTCTTAAAAGCCAAGCCCTCAAAGGAATGAACAGCTTTTCATCAAAAATTAAAATCAAGTTGTGGGTAGGAGAAGAATAAATGAAACAAGATGGGATTGGGAGGGAGACAAACCATAAGTGACTCTTAATCTTACAAAACAAACTGAGGGTTGCTGGGGGGAGGGGGTTTGGGAGAAAGGGGTGGGATTATGGACATTGGGGAGGGTATGTGCTTTGGTGAGTGCTGTGAAGTGTGTAAACCTGGTGATTCACAGACCTGTACCCCTGGGGATAAAAATATATGTTTATAAATAATAAAAAATTAATAATTAAAAAAAATCAAGTTGTGCAAGACCCTATGACCAGGAAGCAGTAGAATCAGGATTTAAAACCAATTCTCTCTGAATTCAAAACCAGTATGGTACATGGTAATGCACTTTGACTTGAAGGTGCTACAACTCAAATTTCTAAAGTTAACATATTTCATCACAATGGACAACACTATGTTATTTTTAGTAAAATGAAAGAGTTAATCAGCGGCTAACCCAACTCAGATTTGGAGGGAGAGGAGCAATTTTAGGAAAATGTGAATCAGCATAAAAGCCCTGTTTAAGTATCAATTAGCATGGCTGCTGTTAACAAGGAATGCCAAAATTTCACTGTTAAAAAACAGCTAATAAAATCAACATGGTGGATATTTAAAATATCACTGCACAAACCTACCAATGCTACAATATTATAACCCTAATATCTATGGTTAGAAGTGAAAATGGCATTTGTGGGTGTGTATAAAGAAAGCAAAATCAATTTCACAGTTTAAACTACAGGTTACTTAGAAAAAAAAAAAATCACATATTGAAAAGACCTTTCAGATGATCTCGAAATAAGGGCCCAATTTTTTTCTGTTCTCTTGCTTAGTAATGAATTATTTATAATTAACCAAGTCTTATTAACATAATTTGCTAAAGTATGCAGGTTAGATTTATTTTGCCAAAATTATCATCCATCATGGTTCATTGCCTTTAAATCTCATTTGGTTTAGAGGTTCTTTCTTTAATCCTCCACTAAGTCAAACTGCTTGCAAAGACATTTTACAGCAAATCTGTACTAGGGGAATGACTACTTGTACTTTTCATTTGTGCTAAAGCTTGTCTTATTCTGGAACTGTTATTTTCAAGTAATGACTATACATCCTCAGTTGTTTGATAAAGTGAAGACTTGTTTACAAAGTGCAGAAGAACAATGTATAGGGTGTACTCTTTCACAACTGTGTAATTATACCAACCAAGGCTTCAGTTAATGAGTTCCCTAAATGGTTGTGGAAGAGAGATCACCATATGCGCTTTTCAAACCAGGCTTTTTGGTTTGAAAGGGATGGAGATTACCTAGTACATCAGAGCTCCATTTCAACTATTCCTGAAAGATAGTTTATATCCCATTTTCAAAAACTGTCCAAGAAAAAGATTCCAAGTTAAAAATCTGTATGAAATAATAATCCCCCAAATGATTCTATCACTGATTTTTCATGTGTGAAATGGCACTGGAGACGTGGTTTATAAATTTGAAATGACGTATGAACCAGTTATTTTCTTTAAAATGTATGGTTTTATTTGAGAGGACTTATTAAGTAATTCTATGGGTAAATTTAGAGTCATCGCCTGAAAACCTGCTTAACCCCGTCATGATCAGAATGGATATTCTTAAGTATGTATAGTCAATATTGGTTCTCAGAACTCAGTCACTACACCATTACCTGCCGCTACTCACTCTGTCTCAGGCTTCAATTAAAACAGGTGAGGAAAACCCTCTCTCTCAATGATATAAGAAAGTGGGGAACAATAGGAATCTGAGTGGATGCCGGCCAATGTTAAAAATAGGGTACAGTTTCGAGGAGGAAATACCAAAGTCATCCTTCACTGTTTTCATGTAGTATATGTCAAGGTCAGCTTTTTCTAGTGCCCATCTTTCCGGCACCCCATCTCCATACTGTGGGCGTTTTTCTGAATGGCTTTACTAAATACATTGCTTTCCTAGGCTGAGTTTTCCTCCTCCCAACCATGCAAATGTGTCTATCTGGACACAATGAAACCGTTCCCTAGCCTTGTCATTATATTCATTTTTAAACTGTAGTAAATGTCTTGGGCTTTAAACTATCAGTTTCAGCCTATAATTTTTGCTGTACAACCTCATGATTCATAGTGTTCTCAGCACCTGTCACCCTACAATACCAACAGTGGGTATTCAAGAATTGCTTGCTGGTTATAATAAATAAATATTTAAAACCAAGATTTTTTTCTTCAGGGAAACAAGCTATACTTCACATAGTGTGAAAATAGATGACATCAATTTTATTACAATAACCTCATCTATAAGCTTTATTTCAAGGACACAGAAATGAGGCAGTGGGATCACTGTAGAGGAAACCTGAAACAGAGCTGTACTGTCAAACTTGCATGTTCATGTGTTGGTGTGTTTGTATAGTTCTTTTAGCCAGCTACTAGCTGATCTGAGCTATGATATTCACAGGTATCTGAACTACTAAACATAAAATGTTAGCTAAAATGGGATACTTTCGCTGAAAGGGGCAGCAGAGTGCTTTTAAAAAAAAAAAAGAGAGGAGTGCCTGGGTGGCTAAGCATCTACCTTCGGCTTGGGTCATGATCCCAGGATCATGGGATCAAGCCCTGCATTGGGCTCCCTGCTCAGTAGGAAGCCTGCTTTTCTCTCTCCCACTTCCCCTGCTTGTATTACCTCTCTGCTGTCTCTCTCTGTCAAATAAATTAAAAAATAAAAAATAAAAAACAAATCTTCAAAAACATAGATAAGGATTTTTATGCAACTTTTGTTTGCATACCATCGTGTATGTTTGCATTACACACAGTGAACACTTCTAAACCTAAAATTCTGCATTTTATCTATAGCCCAAACAGAGAGGTTAACGACACCTCCAAATGTGTTATCAAGACATTTTCTGAAGTCTTGAAGATGGTATGTACTTGAGAGGTAAGGATGTTACAATGTTATTTCATTGAGCACTGAACTTTTCTATTTCCTTTCATACCTGATCTATGTACAAAGGTGTTTTTTTTTTAAAGATTTTATTTATTTACTTGACAGAGAGAGATCACAAGTAGGCAGAGAGGCAGGCAGAGAGAGAGAGGGGGAAGCAGGCTTCCTGCCGAGCAGAGAGCCCAATGTGGGGCTTGATCCCAGGTCCCTGAGACCATGAACTGAGCCGAAGGCAGAGGCTTAACCCACTGAGCCACCCAGGCGCCCTATACAAAGGTTTAAATCAAAACCCTTGCTGGGAGTTTCTGTACTAAAACAGAAAGAGAGTACGGTCCTAGTGAGCACAATCAAGTGACTCCGTATATCCAGTAAAATTCACTAAACATATTTAACTTGATTGTGAAACTTGTTTCATTTGTTAACTGTGAGATGCAATAAAGCTTCACTTTTTGCCAAATTGTAAAACAGCGTTTGACTTAAGTGGTTCTCAAGAAATATAAATATTGACTTTTACCCTTAGTGATATTGTAAGAAAAATCAATTCCTATCAGAATATATTCTATAATAGAAGCATCAACCAGCTAACAGAGTTTTTCATCTGATTGTTGCACAGATTATTCTAAATTTTTATTACAGGCTGGAGTTCTGGATAATAAATTTTAAAAATCTAACTATATTTTTATAGCCTATATAAGGCCAGGGTTATAAAGCCATTTCAAAAATTTTATTTATTCTTAGGAAAACATAGATTTCAATGCCTTTGGTATAAAACTGTATCATTTTCCTTGATGAACACATAAAACATGTCTATTACCTTTTGTATACATATGTATAGTTCCATAATGTTGAGTCAGACACCCATTAATTACATCTTCCTAACAAAACAATTAAGTTCTGTTCCTTCTAGGACGGATACAATCAGGAAGTAGGACACTGAACATGTCTGTCCCACTCAAGCACCTGGTAAAGCAGCCAGGCTCCGGCTTGGGTCACTTGTATCCGCAGTCACACAGAGCCCTTCTATAGTTCTTAAAATGATAAATACAACCATCTACACTAGTAATGCAAAGGTATCTGTCTAAGGTAGACTTTAGGGAGGGAGGCTGACACAAGATAGGCAAGGTTTCTAGGTATTGCAAAGGGCAAGGTTTCTAGGTATTGCAAAGGGCACCCCTGGTGGGCACAAGGCACAAGGTTGTGCATAGGACAATTTTAATTCTTTTTTATTTTTTTAAAGATTTTCTTTATTTATTTAACAGAGAGAGAGAGAAACAGTGAGAGAGGGAACACCAGCAGGGGGAGTGTTAACCTGGGGGAGAAGCAGGCTTCTTGCAGAGCAGGGAGCCTGATGCAGGGATCATAACCTGAGCCAAAGGCAGACGCTTAACTACTGACCCATCCAGGTGCCCTAGGACAAGTTTAATTCTTAAGCAAAGAGAAGAGCATCCACCAGCTTTGGTAAGTAAAACTTAATGGAGACAAAAAGCTGAAAAATAAGGAAATGAATCCTGTGATGCATCAGTGAGAGTCCCCCAGATTAGTGCATTTCCCAGAACGGACTTAGTTAACTGGGAAAGCAATCAGAAAGTGCCTAAGTCAAGAAAGGAGCCATTTGCAGACTCTAATGCCCTCGTGAACCTGAAACTCCTAAGTAGACATGTAGGATTGTTGCAAAATTCAGACCAACAATTAATGTAGGCCACAAACCACTTCCACCTTAAACAAACCTATGCATCAAAAGCAACAGCGGTAACATCATTTTAGGAGTTCAGAGCTCTTTCGGTTACACGTCCTCACCGACGCGAGATGCAGCTATTTATCGAGAAACCAAATTCAAAAGCACGTAGTGGAAGAACTTTTGCCAAAGCAATTAGGTGTTTCATAATCACAGAAGCAGAGGTTCCAAAAGCTAGTTTGTTGGGGCTTGATAATTTCGGAACTATTTTGGATATTTTAACAGCCTTTCAGGAATGAATGGGTAGGTGCTGTGTAGACATGAACCAACAACTTCAGAATCCCCCTGGGACTTACTGCACTTAACTCCAAAGGGAACTCACCAAAAGAAATCTGAATAGGTGGTAAACATCAGAAAAATATTGCAAACAAAAGGTCATTCATACAGCTTACACTCATTCGTACGTTTTCCTTTGAGAACTAAAATATCCTGGCTCTAAGTATTCTCACATGGGAAAAGAGAACTCAGATGGACTTATACATCAGTAAGAGAACACAGTCACTTGGGGAGAGACAGAACTAATTCACTGCACCAAAAAAGAGCACGATAATATTCTGGCTTATTTTAAAAGATGGTTTCTAGACTCAGTGAAAAATAGAAGGTGCCTGGGAACTTGCCAGGAACACAGCCAAGAAACTGGGCTTCAAGGAGGACAGCTCAGGTCTGTTTGCCAGTTCAGTGGTGGAGATGAGCCCAGTGGCCAGGTGCGTGGTCTAGATACAAGTCACTCCAGTCCTCATCCTCTTCCAGATGGTGGATCCTCTGGCTGCCCTGTCTGTGGCCTCCATGAGTGCATAATTACACTCCTGGCCATCCTAGACTTCATTCAGCAAAATATTCAGTCTCTCTTCGTAAATTCAGACTTCAGGAAGAAATTCTACCTTGGTTTGTGTCTTCATAGTGGTGTAGATGATGGTGTTATAACAAAATCAGCAATCTTGGGACTCCTGAGTGGTTCAGTTGGTTAAGCAATTGCTTTTGGCTCAGGTCATGATCCCAGAGTTCTGGGATTGAGTCCCGCATCAGGCTCCCAGCTCTGCAGGGAGTCTGTTTCTCCCTCTCACCTTCTCCCCTCTCATGATCTCTCTCTCTCTCTCTCTCAAATAAATAAATAAAATCTTCAAAATCAGCAATCTTTAAGCTTTGTCCTAAAAGGATCAAGAGCACAATTTATCCCCAGTACTATCCTTTTATGAATATGACCCTTCCATCAAAGCTCAAAGACAGCTTGTCAAGCAGTTCAGTTTTTCAATAAATCGTTGTCAGATGTATTTTAATAGTTGGTAATTCTGTTTTACACAAATTGTACAGCTGGCTTATTTGAAGTTGCCCTAAGTTTTTGTACTTCCTTGTAAGAGATGGTAGCAGGATCTCTGCAGCAAAGCTCATAAGTACCTTTGTTTTGTAGGCCTGCATGGCAGTCACCCAGGAGACCCTTAATCTTGGCCTCTGCCAAGAGCTCCTCCACCTCCTTCTGGCTGTGAGGCAATGAGACTGCTCTATTCTGAAGACCGTTGAATATTTCACCTAAGTGATACCTGGATTGTTGTTTATATCACAGAACACATTGCTTATGGTGTTGAAGTATAATCTATAACTAATACTGACCAGTATTATTGCAAATTGCATAAAAACATACCATCAATGAACTCATTATATACTTAGGCTACTGGTGTTTTCAATGTTTTGTATTGTATAAAAATCTTCCATCAGCTGTTGGAAAATATTTGATTTTTTCCCCTAAAGATTTTATTTATTTATTTATTTATTTATTTATTTATTTGACAGAGACAGCGAAAGACAGAAAGAGCACAAGCAAGGGGAGCAGCATGAGGGAGAGGGAGAAGGAGGCTCTCTACTGAGCAGGGATCCCAATGTAGGGCTCCATCCCAGGACCCCAGGATCATGTCCTGAGCTGGAGGCAGATACTTAACAACTCAGCTACCCAGGCGTCCCTGAAAATATTTTAATCAAGTTAGAAAAAAACAAATGGTTGGCATGTTTGTATGAATAGGGAGCAGGTTTCTGTTTTTTCACTATGTTAAATAGTGAAATATGCCATATGTTCTTAGAGGTAAATTAGATCCGGGTATTGAAGGAAATCTCTTGTTTAAGCCATTTTCTGTAAAGAACTTTATTAATCTTTTCCCTTTTTATCGAACAGGCCACAATTAGATAGATTTGTGTTCATCTTATGATTAGTCCCAAATGCATTTGCTTTGATTCATTACAAAAGGCATAAGGATAATTTCAGCAATTAAGCACAGGATTATCTTTGAGGTTCCTGGTAGCCAAAGTAACAAGGGAAACTTGTATGTGTTAGATAATTTTTAATGGTCTGGGGAATTGAAGCATACAATAATTGGCCTGGAAGAAATTTATTTTATGACATAATATATTATACTATTCATTTATAATAAATTAAATTAATACAAAATGTTTTGAAATATCCAAATGTTTATAGCTATACAGGATCAGTCAATTCTATTATAAAGGACTACCCTCAATTCCACTATACTCTTGCTGTTAAAAAAAGATGATCATTCAATGACAAGAATGTCATTGTTCTTTAGTTTTCCAAAAAAACTCTGTGGAATGCAGAATCAGCTTATAGTTTAAAGGTGATTAATTTCAGCAAAGCAGATTTCTTCAAAACACGTAACATAAATAATGGCTTAAGGGGCTTTTTCTCTGTTTGCTTGTGTTTCTCCCAGTAATGAGGACACAGTCAGCAGGGCATGAGACTATTTTTGGTTTCACCACTTTGACATGTCAAGACAAGTTATCATTTACCTTGCTTCATCATTAATATGTTTATATCAATGAATCCACAATATTTAGTAAAGATGCAATGCTATTTTCTTCTGAAGCTAGAAAAAAACAACATGTTTATGATTTTGAAAGTGTCACAAGCACTGTTAGAATGAACACCAGCAGTCTCCATGTCTTCAGTCACATGAATGTCACTGAAGCATGGTAAAGACCGTGTCAGGGAAGGCCAGTCTGAATTACTAAATAGAGTCAGCAAATAGTGTTTCTTCGGAAACAAAATTTGACTCCATTTAGCAGTGTACAGTAGGTCAGAGTGGGCCACAAAACAAAGAGCTGTCTAGTGTGGTTCTCTAGGGAAGTGGATTTAATGAACTAAATAATAACAAGCAGTAATTAGCATACTAGCTATTTGTGGATAAATACATGCTTTTCAAGTGCTTAAGGGCACTAGAGCAGCCTGTTCACTTAACTAGTTTAAAGATATCCTCCCCAAGTCTTGTTTATACCACTAATTTACACTTTGTACGTAACAAGGAAGAATTTTACAGATAAAGATCGCAGGCCACGTACTTCAGTATGAAATTTATTTATTCATTTATTAAGAGTAAATAAATCCAGTAGAGAGTGGATCCTAAATCCATGGATTACTATAATGGAAATAGAAAAAAAAAAAAAAACTTTTTTAAAGAACAAAAAATAAAGATGAATAATTTTGGCTCTAAAATAGACCTTGTTTGCTCCCTGCAAACAGATCCCTTAGAGCCTATTGAGCTTTGTGTAAAAGAAAATTATATATAGTATTGTCCATGGCACACCCAGCAGGGCATTACTGACTACATTTTATTTATGTGGACATGAAAGCACCTGAGATAGTGGGGGGGGGTCACTTTCATCTTTTCTCCTACTGCACTGAATGACCTGCAGAGAAGAAAGGCAAGGTTTGCTGTACAATCATGTGTTAACACCAGCAGCACAATGGGAAAAGATACCCAAAGAGATATTGCCAAGTAGGTCCTACGGGATCAAATTCTTCATAGTTAAGCTGACCCCCAGAAGAGAGACACGTCTCAACCCAATAAGTAGCCAGGTGCCCACAAATCCTGAGATCCTAGATGTTATGACCAAGTGGATTTACTTCTGGGATCTCTTGGTGAAGAATGTGTTGATCGCATGGACGGTCTGCTCATGGGCCTGGAGGAGGGGAGCATGTCAGGGTGAGTAGGGCCTGATGTGTTTGCTCTCTGATCAGTGTCTCTCAAACCGAAGGTGCAGCACAATTAGCCCCCCTGATGATGCTGTTGGCTTGCTTCTCTTTTTGCACTACATAACTTGGTGTTTTATTAGACCATCTCATGCCCTTTACCTGTTTCAAGTAGCCTGCATTTAGTTGGAAATCACTTCCCAGAAAAACGGTGAAAGAGAAAACTAACAGAGACAGAAGTATCTATGGAAAACCCAAGTTCTCATAGCTGAACATTCTAAATCTATACATAATCTATCAAGTCTGCTTTGTCTAGTCTATAACACACACATCACAAGCAGCCAAATGTTAGAATCTAGAATGTTTTACCTACGACAGGTGGAAAAGGGCATATTGAGAGACGCAAAGAATGAGGGTGCCTGGTTGGCTCAGTCGGTAGAACATAGGATTCTTGTTCTTGGGGTCATGAGTTCTAGCCCCCATGTTGGGTGTAGAGATTACTTTAAAAAAATTAAATAATAAATAAATAGAGCAGCAAAGAATACCAGCTGACAATGCAGAAAGAGACAAATAAGGTATAAAACTCAGGGAGAAGGACTTCAAAGAAAAAAAATTTTTTCCCATTTCACATTCTTGATAAGTCAATTCCAAAGTAAGGCTTCAAGAGCAGATAAGTTATTAAGAAGGTTTTTTGGAGGAGGAGAGTGAGCAAGGGAGTGAGTAAGTAAAACAGAAAGCTAAGAAACCAAGCAAAGCTGCAATTTCAGGAAAAATGTCAGCTTCAGTATTACCCCTCATGAAGCTATGCAGAACATATTACCCCTCAGAGTTTGTCCTAGCTAAAGTTCAGGAATTTCTGCTTTTGTGTTTCTTTGTTGGCTCTTTATTGGTGTAGGGATGCAGGGGGTGAATGGTGTAAGGAGGAAGCATCTTGTGTTCTAGGAGTCCAAGTGGAAAAAAAAAAATCAAATATGCAAACTATTTAGAGCCTAGCACACAGAAGTGGACGGATGGGATCCCAGCGCCCAAAGAAGGGATCAGAGGGGCTCTTGTTTGACCACCAACTCATCTCCGCATGCCCAAGACATTTACTGTCCCTGACAGTCTTTCAGGTCGAGAAGTTATCAGTTACCACACAGAGGTGGTAACAATAAATATTGTGCAATATGTGCAATAAAATCATTTAGGTTCACATCAAGAAGCCTGAGTCAGTTTAAGAATTCACCCCTGTTATTTTGACCCTGAAGGTCAAAATAACAAAGTGGATACAGTACAAAGACTGGATACAGTAGAAAGACCATAGGATTTAGGAGCTATAGGTTCTAGTCCTGTCCCCATTGCCCTTAGATACCTATGTTATCTTAGTGTGTATCCTCAGTTTACCTTGTTGATATGAATGGCTTCTTTATACCCCAATTCAGTCAACTCCCTACATTTCCCGCCAAAATCCCACAATGAAGTGTTAAAAATAAGACAGTATGTAAAAGACCCAGAGCCTGGCAAACAAGAAATACCAAATAAATGTTAGCTAAAAACAAACAAACTTAGCCAACTAAGCTTGAATGGATTTAGCCAAGATTATATTTGGCTGTTAATGACAAGGATCCTAAAGAGGTGGAGTCACTTACCAAGAGCCCAAGGTATTTTCAGGCACAATATGTTTCCATTACATTTCTGAGATTATCTATAAATATATCAAGTTGTAAGTTTAAAATGTACTCAATTTTTTCTAATAGTTTAACCATGTATAAATTAAAGTGAGTGAGTGTTCTTTCAATTGCCTGTATATTTAAAATGTGTCAGTACTTAGAGGTTGTAATTTTATAGAGAAGAGTAAATAAATCCAGTAAAAGCGTACTTATAAATATTTTAGGTTTAGGTTTAGTTTATTTATTTATTCTGGGATAAATAGGGAGTTGTATAGCAAAAATAAATAAATAAAAGTCTTCTCTTTCTAAGGTATTTGTCTGTATTTTCAGAGAGATCCATATTTAGATTTTTTAAGGCAATCCTGTATCTGCATACAGACTGCTGAAATGACAATTTTAAAACAACAAACTCTAATCCCTGGTGACTGTACATCTGTGTCACAAAACAATCACATAATCTGGCATGATTAAAAGGTTTGCTGATCAGAGTTTCACAGCTGAGAGCCAAATATGGCAAAGTATGATCTAGTTTTCTGCTTCATAAATGCAAATAAAGACAAGCACATGGACCAGAGAAACTAGTTATTCTTACACAATTGAGGTCTCATACAATTTGAGATGAAGAAATTGTCCAGTAGCAAACAATTCCTTTGAAAACAAAGCTAGACACTGGAGTTTTCTGACTCACACCATTAAGCCACAGCTTCCAATTTTACAAATATGTGATTAAAATGAAAATACAGGACACACACACAAAAGTACAAGATACCATGTTTTGCATAACCTGTAAAAAGATTCTAAATGTTATCTACTCCATAGCAAGTTCACAATGAAAGTCTAATGCAACTAGAGAAAATGATGACTGGCATTTTAAGGAACCATTCAATAACAACATAACGACATTTGCAAGATGTCAACAAAATAATTAATGTCTTTGTCTTTGTTTCATCTCTAAAGTATCTAACCTTGTCCCTGGCCCACAGTTGGCACTCTACCAGGATTTTTAGTTGAATGAATAAAAGCTGTCTGAGTGGATAAATACATAAATGTGAAATAATTGTCAAAAAGATCTAGGAATCATAGTGACTTCTACCCTTATGTCTACAAAATACTAGAAGTTATAACCACATTAATATAAATAGCCCACTGGACCAAGGAGGAAATATACTTCAGTAGGTCAATTATTTCTTAAAGAAACAATTCATAATGCCACATGCGAAGTGACTGATTATAAATTTTGCATTCTCTTCCACAGCTGTCTCCTTTGGGAAAAATAAAAAAGCAAAACACATGAGGAATGGAATTCTGGTATCACAAGACTGGCTTCACTAACCCAGATATTTCCTTACCTGGTGCAGATATGCCGGTAATTTCGAGCCAGACTCAGATAATACAGAACAATGTTATTTGAATTTGTTCTTTGGCACAGTGTCTGGTGTTTTTGATGTGCCCTAGTAATGATCCCAAAAGCAAAGCTGCGAATATATAATTTTATTGAAATACCAAGTGTAACAGAGACTGTTAGTTTAGAATCACCCACACCTAGCAAGGCTTTGGGTTTGAATTCTTTATTCTTTTTTATTCACCTGCCTTTTTATTATTTTTTTAAGATTTTATTTATTTGAGGGAGAGAGAGCATGCTCAAGTATGGGGTAGAAACAGAGGAAGATAGAGAAGCAGATCCCCCTGTTGAGCACTGAGCTCAACTCCGGGCTCCATCCCAGGACTCTGAGATCATGACCTGAGCCCAAGGCAGACGCTTGATGACTGAGCCACCCAGGAACCCCTGATACGAGTTTCTATATGCAATTAACTAACTAAATGCCAAGTGGCAGAATAACCTGTTTAACAAAGTGATATTCAAACTCATTCTGGTCACTACAAAGCTCAACAATTCAAAATGTATGGCCAGGCACTATAGTATTAGGCAACAGTAATAAACCAAATACACAAAAGGAGGGCATCATAGATATAAAATGCCTACATCATCTTCAAATTCAAAAGTACTCTGGGATGCCTGGGTGGCTCAGTGGGTTAAGCGTCTGCCTTCTGCTTAGGTGGTGATTAGGGGTCCTGGGATCGAACCCTGAGTGGGCTCCCTGCTCTTCGGGGAGAAATAAATAAATATTCTCTAAAGTAACTGCACTCTAGCAAGCATTGTTTCTTGTGAGTTAGGGGAACCTAATCTTTGTTCTTTAGAGGCGCGGTGCTCTGGTTCAATTTCGATTATCTTTCAAGGGGATGAATCTCCTGAAGAAGGTCAAAATGACATTTTATTTTAAATTAAGATTCGAAACAATGACATTTTACATTCCTAATCATGTGTTTTCAATAGATAATTATAAAGGACACCCTGGTTTTAACATTTAGCTCATTTTCAAAAGATTAGAAAGGGCAGGAAGCATTTTTATTTAACAATGGTAGCACTTAGAAGGCAACAATTACTTCTGAAATCTAGTATCAGTTACTATTGTACTTTTTGCTATGCAGTTAATCTGGAGTGAGCATGCAGAGAGAAATATTTCTTTGAAACAAGCATCTCTAAAACCCCTGAGTGCATCTAGCTTGTATACTATATACAGTGTGTGTGTGTGTGTATATATATATATATATATATATATATCTGTCATATTTACAATTTTAATGTGTATGCATATACAAACAGTCCTCACATGCACAACTGAGATGAACAGTATCATTTGTTATAAGTAATGTTAGGAATTACTTAAGCATTTTAAATGTCCCAGACACTGTGCTAAGTACTTTTTAAAACATGTAGGTAATCACTATTTTTGCCCCATTTTATATATGAGGGGACTAAGATACAGATATGCTGAATAAATCATGGAATTAAGAACCCAAACTGAGGAACGTCTAAATCCAAAACCATGTTCTTGGCCACTACGCATGTACCTATACAATAAGGTAGCTACCTGCCACATGTGTCAGTTGAGAAACTGAAATAATGTAGCTACTTTAAACTGAGATGAGCTGTAAGTACAAAATGCATACTGGATTTCAAGAATTAGTTTGAAAAAAATCTAGTAAATAATTTTTTACTGATTATATATTGAAATGATAGTATTTTAGTTATACTGGTTTAAATAAACTATAGTATTAAAATTGTTTTCGCCTGGTTTTTTTTGTTTGTTTTTCTTTCCGGCAAGGTTACTATAAATTTTAAATTGCATATAGGGTTCTTATCTGCGGCTTCACTATGTTTCTGTTGGAACATGCTGCATTAAACTACTTAGGCTCCATTTTTCTTTGACAAGTTAGGGAGGGACTGAGACCTGTATCCCCCTGCTGAGTGGATCTTTGCCTCTTAATTTTTATCTTCTCCATGGCAGAATTTACTTCCTGCCTTTTAATGTAGTTATTTATATTATGTTGTATATCTACTCCTAAAATATAAAGAGCTGGAAGTCAGGCTCTGAGTTTTTGTCTTGCAATACTAAGGAACAAAGGAAGAGAGCTTTCAGCTGAATAACAGCCTCTTAGGCTTGGTAGTCCTGCCGGCCTCTCCTTACCCACAGGTGTCCTTTCATCACCTGGAATGGCGCCTAAAATGCCCTCCTCAGGAGCGCTCAGGGGTGGACACACTACAGTTTATGGCCAAATCCAAACCACCACCTCTTTTTGTAAATAAAGTTTTACCGGTACACAGTGACATCCATTCATTTACATATTGTTGAATTGTTGCTGCAGAGACCTATAGCCCTCAAATCTGGACTTTTACAGAAAATATTTGCCAAACCTGAAGTAGCTGAGGCCGCCATTTAGAGCTCATTCCTTCCTTCTGCTTCTTACGTCTCAGGGAACAATTACACTGGAGTGACATTAGAATCTGATAAAATAACAAACCTTTTAAAGCTATGAACAACACCAATTTGCTTCACATTGTGTTTCGAGGATGCTTACATTTCAATAATCACTTCTACATTGAGAATCCAGGAATCCTTCTAAAGCTTTGTGGTTATTCTCTATTAAGATACTAGGGATTAGAAAAAACTTTGATATGTCCTCTATGTTGACACCAGCTGAGGTCCAGGGATTTCAGGATTTCAAGTCTTATAATGGGCATGTGCAAAGCAGCGGCTCTAATGACAGAACAGTCACTGTGGAGAAAATGAAGGATGCTTACTTTCTGGGGAGTGAGCTCTTTAAAGCTACTTCAGTATAGAATAAAGGGTGAACAAATCAATACAGATATCATACCATTATTAATGTGGTCTGTCAATACAACGCTATTTTTCATTTTTTATTTTATCCTGCACCAATGGGTCATTCGAAAGTCATAGATAGAGAGGGAAATTCTCATTTTATTAAAGGGCATTTGTTTGTCTTCGTATAATCAATTGACCTCAACTTTCCCAGATGTGGAAGATCAGGTAAAATTAAAGTTATTCTTAAGCAAGGCATACTTTACACCAAAGCTAGCACGACAGGACAAAGAAAAATTCACTCTTTACTGATGCTTTTGCAACTAACTCTAATCAACGTTTTAAATATCCTCTTCACAGCAAACACCACCGTGACAGTACTGTGCATATACTTACATAAAATTGAGTCATAAAACAAGTAAACAGGATAGGAGGCTTATAGAAATCTTCAACGATTTTTATCAAATTGTGCAACAAACCATTTTGTTCTAAGGAGGGTTTTTACAAAAGAACAAGATTGGAATGGGGATATTTCACATACATGTATTTACATTCCGTTATTAGGAGCTTCTTATTTGCTCCAACGGAGAACTGGAACACATTTAGGAGAAATCAATTTTAAAAATCCAGTAAAGATTTTGAAATGTTCAAAAGAAATGTTAAGCGAAATCCTCTGCCCTGGTAAATAAAGCAGAGATTTATTTATTTTGAGATTCTAAGGAACTGTGTTATCAGACAGTGGTTCTTCAACTTGGATAAGCACAAAATGACCCATTTGTGTGCAATAAGGAAAACACTGAGCTTCTATCTGAAAAACAACAAAATTATTAAGCTTTACTAATCTTGAAACATTGCTTGGCACTCACACCTTCATTCAGTCCTGCACTGTTCCTTACCAGACAAATCATCATGAAGGAAAAGTAAGGTTATATAATGTGCAGGGAGTAACAGGTGAACCTTCATTCATGCATTTGCCTTCTCCTATTGCAATACCCTGGAGTTTATATTTTATAAATATATGTTTTTTTAGTCTGATTATCTACAGGGTCCACAGGGCAGCTGCAAATGATAAAAATAGAACTGAAACTACCTCGAGTAAACTGGCAGACTTCATTTGCTCATTAACCAGGAAATTTAAGGCTGGAACTGGCTTGAATCTAACATATAGCCCAAGAGTCTTGCTCTCTATGTCCTCACATACTATATACAAACTTTCTTGGCATGACCAGAAAGATGCTCATTGGCTAATCAGCCCTGTACCTGACAGCTACCAATTCTAAAGAAAAAGAGACCAGAAAATTCCCACCTTCCACTATCAAATCTAATGGAAGGAAATGTAATAACCCTAATTGGGTCAAAACACTGGTGCTATCTATGAATTTCAGAATATATAAAAATAAAACAACTCAGGGGTGCCTGAATAAGTAACTCAGTTGGTTAAGTGTCTGCCTTCAGCTCAAGTCATGGTCCCAAGGTCCTGGGATCTAGCTCCAAGGCTGACGTGGGGGTCGGGGTGGGGGTGGAAGGCTCCCTGCTCAGCAGGAGTCTGCTTCTCCCTCTCCTCCCTGCTGATGCTTTCTCTTGCTATCTCTCTCAAGTAAATAAAAATCTTAAAAACAAAACAAAACAAAAAAACATCTCAGTAGCATTGCAGGAGGTATGTCATAACTGTGGTATAAAAAAATTCCAAATGAAAACATTTTGCATATATTTATCTGGTACGTAATCTAAGCTGTAAACACACACAAAATTAGAAATTTGGGCATTGGGATTTAAATATGCAAACTACTGAAGTAATATTGTTCTAATTACACTTTTTAATAGCATTCTGTAGAAAGATGGGAAAAACTAGTACTAGCTTTCAGATTTCTCATGAGTTCTATGAATTGATTGGGGATATTCTAACATGGGTACTGTTTGGTGAAATTATTTTTTAAGATAATTTATTTAGAACACACTGATATGGATTTTATATAACATCTGTCCTGATTATGAATCTTCAATTAAAATTCTCTTCCTTTCTGGAAAAAACAAAAAAAAAAAAATAATGAAGAGTTGGAACTTAAAATATATTTTAGAAAATCTCTATAGTCCCTTACCAATTCTTAACATTCCATGTGCCTCTATGATTCATCTGGAAGATTTTTCCATAACTTTCCCTTCTTTTGCCTCCCATAATCCTGGTGAGGTTTTAAAGAGTTAGTATTTCAGACTAGTTGCATTTACAAGTCCATTCTTCTAATGTAGAGTAATAAAATACTTCCCAGGCTAAAATTTTCAACCAGTAAATACAAATCATTTTCTCTCTTTTCAATACTGATTTTTAAAATGTTTCATTACACAAATCCCCTAGATGGCTGTCACCATATGCATTTACACAGGTATTATGTGAGTAAACAGCAGAAGATTCAACTTTTTTATACTCTATGAATTGAAAACTAGGTTTGTTGAGGTTTAATAGCTTCTTTTGGACTATGTGAGTGTCCAAGACTTTGCTAAGCTGCTTCTGAGATAGGAAAATATAAAGACAGTAAATCCTAAAAGTTATCGCTATAAGCCAAAAAAGAAAAAAAAAAGTGTTTTATTTATTTATTTATTGCTATTTTCTTGCTTTTTCTTGTATCTATATGAGATGATAACAGATACTAATTAAATTCATAGAGGTAATAATTTCCCAATATATGGAAATCAAACCATTATGCTTTACCCATTAAACATATAAATGATGTATGTCAATTTTATCTTAATAAAATAGGAAGAAAAAGATCTATGTCTTTTTTCAAAATGAAAAAACTATCAAATTTGTTCAACATTCTCTAAGTTAAAACAGATTGTATCATTTTAACTAGAGAGAAGCACCTTTCACAGACAACTTTTCTTCCAAACTATGGATGCAGTCAAGATTTCTTTTAAATCATTTCTTGCATTAAAACGTGGAAGAAATTGTAATAACATAGTTGGTTAATAGGCATATTCAGTTTTTAGGCATTGCTATTTAGCTCACATGTACATTCCTTTTTTTTAAAATGTGGGGATGTTTCTTTTTTTTTTTTCCTCAGCCTTTTCTTTTTTGGGTGGATTTTGGTAAGGCATTTGGGCAGAAATATATTCTTAAAATAGTTACATTTAGCTATGAGGTTATTTCAAAATTCAATCCAATCACGTATGTTTATAAACTAAAAAAAATTATTTTTTAAAATTTTATGAAATATGAAACATGTGAAATGCCCATGCAAAGACAGTATTTCAAAGTTTAGTTGGATTAAGGAGCTAATTTTTTTTTACAAAATAATAAAAATATTAAATGGAAGTATAAGAGAATGTTTATTTTAGAATCTCTGGTTGGGAATGTCCTTTTTAGAAAGAATGTGAAAATACAGAATCATTAAAGACTGACATATTGATAATAATGCAGTGGAGGAAAATATACCTCAAACATTATTCTAAGATATGCAGGAACTGGAGAAAATTTTCAGCTCAAAAAATGAGTAAATTAATATATAAAGAGTTCATATGAGTCAATAAAAAAAATCCTTAAGTCTTATCTGAAAAAAAAAAAAAGTATGTAGGTAGGCAATTCATGAAAGCAGAAGTTCAAATGACCAATAAACATTTGAAAAGATACTGCATCTTCTTTTAAGAAAATTCTAAGAAAAACAATGCAGTGCCATTTTCACATTAGACTGAAATGGTAAGACAGATGGTACATAGTGCTGGAAAGGGTATAAGATAATGAACAGTCTCATACACTGATTATGTGAGTTTAACTTGGGACAGCCTTTGGATAGCAATACAATCTGTCAAAATATCAGATGTCCTTGCTTTCAACCAATTAGTTTTTCTTGTGGAGATTTATCTTAAAAAATACACACATGTGACATGGTTTAAATTAGGAAAAGGAAAACCTGAGAAAATTCTATAAGTTATTCAGCATGGGAGTAACTAGATAAATTATAGCAGGTCCACACTGGAGAATATGCAGCACATTTTTTTTTTTATTTAAGATTTTTTTATTTCTTTATTTGACAGAGAGAGAGAGAGAGAGATCACAAGTAGACAGAGAGGCAGGCAGAGAGAGAGGAGGAAGCAGGCTCCCTGCAAAGCAGAGAGCCCGATGCAGGGCTCTATCCCAGGATCCTGAAACCATGACCTGAGCCAAAGGCAGAGGCTTAACCCACTGAGCCACCCAGGCGCCCCTATGCAACAACTTTTAAATGATTAATATTTGTCTATCTGAATTGACATGGAAAGATGTATTTTGCTATATTGTTATAGGAAAACAGCAACATAGAGAACAATATATTATAAAATAATTACCTTTAATTTTCAAAGATTTATTTATTTATTTGGAGAGAGGGATGGCATGGGTTCACACGAGTCAGGTTAGGGACCGACAGTGAGGGAAGGGGAGAGAATCTCAAGCAGACCCCTTGCTGAGCATAGTGCCCCACTCAGAGCTTGATCTCAGGACTCTAAGACCTGAGATCATGACCTGAGATGAAATCAAGACTGGGTCGTTCAACGGATTGAGCTACCCAGCCTCCTTTAAAATAATTATCTTTAAATTAATCAAAAAAACAATAACCCTCCTATAACTATTCTAGGTTGTTATTTTTTAAATGTCTGGAAGGATATGCAGTAAAGTCTTAACAGTGACTATACCTAAAGAGGGAAAGACTCAAGTAGAGAAGAAACTTTCACTTACGTTACAGGATTTTGTAATAGTTTGAATTTTTTTTCTTTTTACAAAAACTTTATTTTTTTTTAAGATTTTATTTATTTATTTGAGAGAGTGAGAGAGAGAGCACACACAAGCGGGGGTGAGAGGACAGCAGCAGAAGAGGGAGAAGCAGGCTCCCTGCTGAGCAGAGAGCGCAATGCAGGGTGCCATCCCAGGACCCTGGGATCATGACCTGAGCTGAAGGCAGACGCTTAACCAACTGAGTCACCCAGGCTCAGTTTGAACAGTTTGAATTTTAAACAAGTATGTCTTATTTTTGAAATGAAAGACAGTATTTACAAAGTTTTAAAAATAATAATATAATTCACTGCTAGTTATAGCCTCATATGCTTTTTAAAATACAAACAGACAAGAATAAATGAAGCCATAATTAAAAGCAAGAATATTGCTTTATCAGGTGAATATTCTCAATGCAAGAACTAGTCATTTTATTGTGAAACATGAAAAGCAATTTATTTCATTTTGTCAATTATCATAGTCACATATAAAATTGCAGGAAATAGGTAGAGGGTGATAAAGCTGTTCATATGAACTCTAAAATGGGTAAGTGAATAATTTCCCCAAATCTTGAACAATTTTTAAACTTTTCATAGATGGCAGACCTCCAACATATTTTTCAGCCTTTCCATTCTAAGATTGTAAAATAATATTAAGATAAACATACATAGTCCCCATTACACATCAAAAGTCAGACACTGAGTAAATATTTGAGGAAAAGATATCCTCACAAAACTACCTTAGACATGTGTAATGATGCCTACTGCAGATCTCACATAACACAAATTCTTACACTATAAAGTGTGATTAAGTGTTCTTTGAGAAAAGACTATTCCTTTTGCCCCCCAAAATTACCAGATGAAGGTCAAATATCTTTAAAATGGCCCAACCTGTTTATTTTAAATTAGAGCTAAGGCACTACACACAAAAACGGTAGAGGCAACATTAAATTCCGCTAAAATACCATCTGCTGAAATATCTACATTTAATTCTGTATTCACATCAATATGTATCTATATCTATGCCTATCTAGATAATATCATCTCATATAATATTTTATTTCTATCTATCCGTCTAATTAGTTTTCTCATGCTGCTATAACAGACTACCACAAATTTTTTCCAAAAAAAAAAAAAATCACAAACTTATTACAAAGTTCTGCCAGTTGGAAGTCTTTATCTCATGGGGATACAATTAAGAGTGTTGCAGGGCCATGTTCCTCTCTGATACCTCTAGAAGAGAATGCTTCCTTGCCTTTTAGTTTCTAGAGGTCACCTACAATTCCTGAGCTTGTGGATCTCTTCCTCATTCTTCAAAGCTAGCTACATCCCAATCTCTGAGCATCTTCTTCAGTCCTCCCACTTTTCTCTGAGTGCAACCAGAAGATGGAAAACCTTAGCCCATCCGTGGTGGAATGTGAGGGTACTGAAGGGAGGACCGGTGGGAACATAGGAGAAACCAGCCCACACAAGGCAGGAAGGCAGCAAAATGGAGTCAAAAGATCAACTTCACCAAACACACACATTACTCCCTAAAACTGGTACTGTTTGTTGGTCAGAATGGCATATAGAAGACTATTTCAAGGAGGGCAATTATTTTTTGTTTTTTTTTTCTTTCTTTTCTATTTTTTTTTATTGTGTTATATTAGTCACCATACAGTACCTCATTAGCTCATTAGTTTTTGATGTAGTGTTCCATGATTCATTGTTTGCGTATAACACCCGGTCTCCAAGCAATAGGTGTCAAGGAGGACCATTCTTTTTTAAAATCAGGATCTGCACATGTGTTTGGTAAAGATAAAAGATATTTTAGGTTTTGTGGCCAGATCATGTCTGCTGCAAATGCTTAGCGCTGCCAGTTAAACCTGCAGGCAGCCATAGACAAGAAGTAAACGGATGGGTGTGGGGGAGCCCTAATGGGCACACTGGACCCTAACCATTACTCAAATTCGATTTCCGTATCATTTTTATGTTAAAATTTTATTATCTTTTAACTTTATTTTTCACTCTTTATAAATACAATTATTCTTAGCTCATGGGCCATTCAAAAAGGGTGAGTGGGACAGATTTGGCTTTAGTTTGCCGATGCCTGGACTAGATCACTTATAGGGAATGGAAATGCCTCTCTTACCCATTTTTTCAGATTTCTATGGAATTGTCAAAGAGATCACATGACATCTTGAAAGACTGTATGTCTTGATAGCTATTTCTTTCTTTAAAAAGTTGCATCAGAAGCCATTTGTTTTTTGAATGGATATAAGTACAGGAATATCCATGATGAAAAGAGTTTATATTTTTAAAAAAATATTTTGATTTATTTATTTGACAGTGAGAGAGATAGAGAGAGTACAAGTGGGGAGAGCAGCAAGGAGAGGGTAAAGCAGGCTCCCCACGAAGCAGGGAGCACAATGTGAGGCTCAATCCCAGGACACTAGGATCATGACCTGAGTCGAAGGCAAAAGCTTAACCACTGAGGCAACCAGGTGCCCCATGAAATCAGTTTTTAATCACAGATTAAAGAAATTAAAGCCAATATTTATGCTTTCTCAGTAGAATAAATATGTCCTGATTATGGAAGTCTAAATCAAGAACTCTTTATTTAATTAGTGAAAGTTATGGTTAATGACAAATGCTAAAAGGTATAAATCTCTTGAATTTCTAAAATTCTTTTTAAAAGAATTTCCTTACAGCAGAAGAACATAAACAACAACAACAAAAAACCTGCCTATGGTGCTTCTATACAAGGAAAATAGGTACGTTCTTTGCACCTTATTCCAACAACACCCCTGCCTTCAGTTTCTGTCAAAGAGGTCATGAGTGAATGGAAATCTGATGAATATCTATGAATTCAGGTGAGCTGCTAAAAGGTGACTTGCAAATAAAATGTGTAAGCTTTAAAGAGGCAGCTGGATTTCATTTGTTATGTAGGCAGAGACATGTATCAGTGAAATCACCGTTAATGTAAATTAATTTGCACCTCAAGTCTGTCAGGCTGGTTGAAATCAAGATATGATGAAATTTACAGGACACAGAAAAAGGCTTCGCCAATGAAAATGATTTGCTTCTCCCATTATGATGTTAGTCTAATTACCTTCCTGGGCACAACTGTGGAGTCAACTCTACCATCAGCTTCAAAAACATCAAAGAAAAGGACTGAGCTCTTTTCTTCCCGTAGTAGGGGCTTCAAAGGATTCAATCAGCCTGCTACCCTACAGGTACCCAACTGTGCTTCACATAGTTGACGCATCATTGACCAAGCATGACTTCAAGTGATATCCATCAGAACTCTGACTTTCATCTTTTTGTGTGTGCAAAAGAGAAATTAAAGGAGGATATTTAAAGCTTTATGTATTCTTCATGGGGCAAACCCATTTGCCAGGTGGTAGAAGACAGAAAGGAAGAAAGATGGAAGAGTCAAGAGGAATTCAGGGATGCTCACCCCTAGAGCACCTCGATAATTTGATCTGGCTACTTCTTAGATTTGCCATGGATAATTTAATGCCATGTACACTGTTGCATTCACTTAATATTTTAGAGATGATTTAACTGTTGCATCTCAATCTCATGAGAAACCAGGATCTAAAGGACTCGGCTGATACCTCTTATCCCTATGTACTTGTGATAAGCAGATCTCAACCTCATCATTCAAAGTATCTGCTCAGTGTAGCAGAAAAAAGGCTGCATTGTAAGCTCCAAGAGGGCAGCAACCCTGTCTGTCTTCAAAATCATTTGCTCTCTACTGACCTGCACATTGCCTGACACATTGAGGTACTCAAGAAATAGTTTCGGAATAACAATAAATCATTGATTCCATACTATACAGAAACCATTATAGTTATTAACAAAATCTCATATCAAAAAGGCAAAGTACTTTAACAGGTGATTTATAAAAGATATACAAATGGCTTATAAATAAAAATATAGAAATAAAAATAAATCACCAAATGTCATCGTGTTTTGCCCATCAGATTGGTATTTTGAAAACATGGGGATTACCCAGTATTGGTGAGGTGTAAGAAAACAGATATTCTCTGGGCACTCTTTGGAAGCATAAATTGTTATATTCTGGAGGGGATTTTTACCAATGAATCAAAATGAACATGAAAATGAAAACACCTACTTCACTAGCAGCATGGATGAATTATGGAAACATTTGGGGGGAAAAATAGGCAAAAAAAAACCCACCAAAAACAAAACAAAACAAACAAACAAACAAAAAACAAAGAAGCCAAGCAGAAAAGAATGCATACTGTTAGGGCTCCATTCCAGTAAAGTTCAAAACAAGTGAAACTAATCTATGGTCTTAAGCATCAGGCTAGAAGTTGTTTTGGGGAGGGGGATGACAAATTGAAAGGGGTTGTGAGAGGGGTTCCTGGAGTGTTAGTGATGTTCTGTTTCTTGATTAGGTTACATTGTATGTTCAATTTGTGAAAGTTCATCAAACTCTATACTCATGATATTTGCATTTTTCTATGTGTTTGTTTTACCTCAATAAAAGTTTATTTAAAAATAAAAAAAAGCTCAAAGATTTCTCCATAATCGGCAAAAACAAATAGTGCACATAAGACTGCAGTCTTTCAGTTCCTGAAATGTATGTTCTAGTAAGTCAATAATAAGCAAAGGTGGTATAGTTGTACATACAGATGCACATATACGTACAAATGCAATCTCTTCAATAGGGTCCACGCAATGTCGGTCCCTTTGGCCCTGAGCTATATCTGACCCACATCAGCTGTTATCAGAACAGATTGAAGTGATGTGTCTCAAGCTGACAGAAGATGGTTGAGGTCATCACTTTACAAAGGCCTTTAAGTAATCAGCCACCAGAACTGCCAACATGCATTACTAAAATTGCAAGGCATCTTTGCACATCCTGTGTACAAGAAGCCCATAGAAGTGAAATCCTCTGGCCATAAACATCCCTTGCACATATAGAAATGTATCCTCTGTCCTGATTATTGGCCCTAAATGAAAACAGACAGAACTGGAAAACAAATACATTGCTTTGAGCAGCATGGACACCGCGTGCAGTCATCTGAACTGGATAGTCCACCAGTCTGTCATCTAGTCCAGAGACAAAGACTAGAAATAATGATCAAATCACCTCTGCATACATGAATTTTTTTTTCTAATTTGGTGGAGTTTTTGGAGACTTGTTAATTATATAGGTTTTGAACTTCTTATATTTTTAAGGTTTCCTCTTTCAAAACCAGATCCAAAAGCTACTTTCATCATTTAATTAAGAACACAAAGTAGGCCAGTTCTGACATATATAGATTTTTCTCTAAAACTGTGACAATTGTCCACATAAAAGATGCTTTTCATTCATTATGTCTGGGAGCATGATATTTACGAACCTCCTACTTTTCATTTTAATGCTGTATTAGCTGTGGCATGAATATTAAGTGAAAAGTAAGTCCTTGCAATTATGAAGGAGAGTTATAGAATTTCACTAATAACATAGTAAAAGTGCCCTTTTTACATTTCTGTTAAAAAAAGAAATAAGAGGGCGCACCTGGGTGGCTCAGTGGGTTAAGCCGCTGCCTTCGGCTCGGGTCATGATCTCAGGGTCCTGGGATGGAGTCCCACATCAGGCTCTCTGCTAAGCAGGGGAGCCTGCTTCCCTTCCTCTCTATCTGCCTGCCTCTGTCTACTTGTGTTCTCTGTCTGTCAAATAAATAAATAAAATCTTTAAAAAACAAAACAAAACAAAACAAAAAACAGAAAAAGGGTAGTAGGTTCAAATAAAAGCATATGAATTTTGTACCAAATGATAGGCAAAGCCTTTGTATCTTCACATTTTTCTCCTTTTCTCGCCAGTTTATTCTGATGTACATTTCTAACAATTATTCAAGAAGTCATTTATAATCCAGAAGTTACTCATATATGTTCTCACTAATAAAGTTCCTCTCTGTCATTTGACCTAGTAAGAACAAACCCATCCCTGTTTTCATCTTTATATATTTTTTCATTTCCATAATTGCAACCTTACATAAAACTTTGATTAGAACAAGGATTGTAATTTTAATAGGACATGGTATTTCCTGTTAACTAAGGTTGACTGAGACAAAAATCTATTCACCCTTTTCCTTCTTATATTCTTTCAACGGCTTCTTCCATTGTGTTCTTTCACGAGTGGGGAAAAAGGTATGGTAAATACACTCATTAAGAAGATTTCTCTAGGGATGAGACTGAGGCATTGAAGTAAGCCTTCCACAAGTAGAAGTGGATGTTCTTTGAGTTGATGAAGCCTCCAGATGGTGTTAATGGAAATCTAACAGCATAAGAACTCAGATTTTTGATACCAGATAAAACTGGCTTTTAAATCCTAGATCAACCATTTCAGCGACTTGGGGCAAGTTAGCCGTTTCCAAATCAACTGGGCTATTCTTCTTCCCTTCCCAATCTGGTGTTCCTTTAGTTTTCCCAATGTTAATTGGGCAGGGGGGAATGCCGCCTACCCAGTAATCAAGCCAAAAATCTTAGTTATCCTTGATTTTCCTACCCTTCGTCACACATTCAATCATGAGTGTCTCCAAACATGTCTTCCCTTTCTACCAACACCTTCTACACCCAAACCACCATTATACACCTTGAATCACTGCAAGAACTTCCTAACTTCCCTTCATACAATTCACTCCACCCATGGCATCAGAGTGTTCTTTTTAAACTTTAAATCAAGCCATTTACTCCCCTGTTCATAACCTTCTAATGACTCCCCATCACAGGCTGAATATTCAAATCCCTTAAGCAGGCTTACAAAGCTCTTTATGACCTCACCCGACTTATATCCTCAATTTTCTCCTATGTTCTCTCCCTTACCCATCATGATCCAGTCACATGGCTCTGTCTATAGTTCTTCTTTTCATCTCTCAGTTCATATCTTAAATGTCACCTTTTCCTTGACCACTCTAAAGGAGATAGCAAGTTACTAAAAATCATATCACCCCACATTACTTTTTTTCTGTTTTACTCACTTCTATACTTTCTGTACCTGGCACATAAAAATACATCCCTTAGGTATCCTTTGAATAATGAATAAACTTAAGGAAAGTGACTTTGTTACTGTAAAATTCAGATAATTCATCTGTCAGGATTGAAATAGAAGTTAAATGGGACAAGATATGTACAGTGTTTAGCACAGTGCCTGAGGCAAAGTGAGACTTCATAAATGATAGAGGCTATTCGTGGTGTTTTTCTTAAAATAGGGACCATAATAGGGGCTTGCCAATGACTTCTAGTTAAGCAATAATATCTGTAAGAGGTTCCGATTTTCTATTTTCAGTTGGAAATTATTAAAACATAACATTTTATATAAATGGACAGTGAGTGAATGACTCTGCATTTTAAGAAAATCTTTTGCCAATGTTTGTAAAAGATCTTTATACTCTTTTCTTTAACAACCTGAGATTCTAAAGACTTCCAGATGTGACTTTCCCAGGTATCAGAAGGAAGCTAAAAAAGACAAATTGGGAGGATTTATGAAAATAAAGAGATAGGCTGGGGAGTCAAAAGAGACCTAGTGTCTACTTGGTCTCTACCACTTCCTAATCAGCCTCAGACAACCATTAGGCACACAGAGCCTTAATTTCCTCCTGATACTTTACAGACCCACTGAGAAGGAAAATAAGATACCGAATGTAATTCACTTAGCAGGACGGTTTGGTGTGTGACTGATGTTCAAGTAATAATTCTTTCTCTGCATGTGTGTCACTGAGGAACAGCCCTGGGAGCCACATTTGGACCTCTGTCCTTAATATGTGAACTTATGCTGACTTTGTTTTGCTTATGCTTTATTTCTTCACCTTGTCTGTGTCAATGTGCTCATACCATCTATTAGATATTATCTCATAGACCCATTTACATTCCAGTAGGTCTTCTATTTGTAGGTAAAAGTGCTATTTGCAAATACCCACCTTTGACACTTAATTTGAAGATTCAAAGCCAAAATGAATAATAAAATAAATAGCAAAGGCTTTTAGGAGCTAGTGCATCATTAAAAAACAAACAAAACAAAAAACAAGGTGTTGTCAGTAGTTTGGTTTTTTGAACAAAAAAATGCACTTGTTTCTACAAACTGCAACAAAAACTGGAAAACAGAATACTGCCTAGAATCCTGAGGAATCTGAACTTGAATTATTGCTATGGTCCATTAAACTCACTCTCAAAACTTTAATATGTTTCTGCTTCAGAGAGCTGTCCATGTACAGGCATATAACCACACTATTACAATGCCCAAAGAGCAAATTGCTTGACTCAGCTGCAGCAATGGTCTTTCCACTGAGAAAGTTTGCAGAGTTTCAGCAGCCTTAAGTGTAGCATTCTCCTAAGTGAGGTAAATGCTCTCTTTGCATTGTTTTCTTCCCAGGTGATTCAAGCTGCAAGGTGGATGTGTAGGACTCAAATGCTGGAAAATAGGGGAAAGTAAACTATGTCATTTCTCTAAGTTTTAGCCAAAATGTGTTCATCAGAGGCAGAGTTAAAATAATAGTCCAAACAATAATTTGAAAAAGCACTGTTTCCCCCGCTACTCCTGTTCAGTAACTGAGGTTCCATTATCTCCTCTCCTCCTTTCAATTTGAAGCATTTTTATGCTTCAGATCTTCTTGAGCATATCATCACTCATATCCAATGCATAAGACTCAGGAATTTATATTGAAAATGATGTGCACAACAACATATAGTTCCTAGAGGACCTAAGGAAGTGGTTACGGTTTGTAATGTAGCATCAATCAACTTTTAAGGCAGGGACCAAAGTTTTCTTTTCTCCTTTTCTCCCCTGCACCCCAACTTTATTGAGAAATAATTGATAAATATAATTGTATCTATCTAATGTGCATAACATGATGATTTGCTTTGCATATACACTGGGGAATGCTGACCAAGATCAAGATAATGAACACATCCATCACCTCACCCTATTTCTGTGTGCGGTGAGAAAGCTTAACATCTACTTTCAGCAAGTTTCAAGTATAAAACACAGTATTATTAACCACAGTCACCAAGGTGTATATTAGATGCTCAAAACTTAACTTTTCTTAAAACTGAAAGCTTGTGTCCTTTTACTCATATCTCCTCTTACTCCCTTGATGGGCTAGTACTGAGTAGGGAGAACAGAGACTTAAGTGATGTATATAGCCAATTCTAGATCATTTTTACTTACAAATAGAAGACCTACTGGAATGTAAATTGCAGTAAGTTTCTAAAAATTCATTTGGATATATGTGTCAAGCAACTCTTAAGACTGTTCAAGCTCTTCCTAAGACTAGCACTTAAAAGATGCATAAAATTAGACAATGCTCGAAACAAAAATGTTTTACTTCAAGAATACTTTTAATTATATTTAATTATATTATATCACATAAAAATGTAGGTATTTATACCAATTTGAAAGAGAATATATAATGTGCCAATGGTGATTATCATTGGGTATATAATAATGAGCAGTTTAATTATTTTAGTCAAATTTATGGAATTATGGGGCGCCTGGGTGGCTCAGTGGGTTAAGCCGCTGCCTTCGGCTCAGGTCATGATCTCAGGGTCCTGGGATCGAGTCCCGCGTCGGGCTCTCTGCTCAGCAGGGAGCCTGCTTCCCTTCCTCTCTCTCTGCCTGCCTCTCCATCTACTTGTGATTTCTCTCTGTCAAATAAATAAATAAAATCTTAAAAAAAAAATTTATGGAATTATGATGAACATAAAATAAGAGTGCATCAAAGATGTACCTTTCAATGACTTGTGACAAACATAACCATACCATAATCAAGATATAGGGCATTTCTGTCGTTCTAAAAAGATTTTTCCTACACCACAGCAACAACTCCAACCCCAAATGTTACCAGGAAACACTGATTTGTTTTCTATCACTGTAGTCTTATGTTTTCTAGAATTTTATATAAATAGTATAGACTCATACATGGATTCTTTCACCTATCATATTTCTGGGAGATATCAATGTTTCTGGGCCTTTTGCACGGTTTTTTTCCACTGAACATTTCTGAGGTTTATCAATTTTGTTGCATATATTAGTAGTTTTTCCTTTTTATTGCTGAATTCTATTGTGTGGTTATACTCCAATTTGTTTACCCATTTACCTACTGACAAACCTTTTTTGTTTCCAGTTTTTGAAAATTATGAAGGAGGCTGATAACATTCTTGTACAAGTTTTTATGTGGACATATGTTTTCATTTTTTTCTTGGATAAATACCAAAAAGGAAAATTCTATTTCAATGTGTATTTGGCTATATAAACAAACAAACAAACAAACAAACAAACAACTATCTTCAAAGTGGGGGTAACTGGGACACCTGGGTGGCTAGTCATTAAGCATCTGCCCACGACAGCTCAGGTCATCATCTCAGGGGTCCTCAGCAGGAAGCCCGCGTCTCCCTCTCCCACTCCTCTGACTTGTGTTCCCTCTCTCACTGTGTGTCTCTCTCTGTCAAATAAATAAATAAAATCCTTAAAAAACAAAACAAAACAAAGTGGGGTAACACTTGAGAATTCTCCTTGATTCACAAATGCCAACATTTGGAATTGTCAGGCTTTTAAATTTTAACCATTTTAGTTTTGTGAAGAAGCATCTCATTAGATTTTCAATTCTCATTTCCCTGATAACTGATGATCTTGAGTACCTTCATATACTTATTAATCATTATTATGTTTTTTGTATGAAGTGTGTGTTCAAATATTTTGCATATATTCTTTTAAATTGAGCTACTGTCTTCTTATTGTCAAGTTGTAAGTGTCCTTTAAATATTCTGAATACAAGATAGAAGTATTGTATTTTTTTTCAATTTGTGGTTTGCATTTTCATTTTCTGAACAAAGTATTACAAAGAGTAGAACTTTTTCATTTTGAAGGAAGCCCAATGTATTAATGTATTGCTTTCATGGTGTATGCTTTGGGTGTCCCATCTAAAAAACTTCACCTACTCCAAGGTCATGATGATTTTCTTCCATAATCTGCTTTAATTTCTGTAAATAGTACAAGCTAAAGTTTGAGGTTCATTATTTTCTATAGATATCAAGCTCTAGTATCATTGGCTGAACAAGTTTACTTCTCTATTGATTTTGGCACCTTTGTCAATAATCAATGATCATTTATGTATTGGTCTCGTGACCTGTCTTTTCAGTATTTTTTTTTCTTTCTGTGCTTCAATTGAGGTAGGTTCTAATGGCATTTATTCAAGTTCACTGATTTTTCTTTTCTGTAATATATTCTTTGATCTGAATTCCACCCGTAAACCATTTTCATTTGAAATACTGCATTCTTCTATTCTAGAAGTTCTCTTTGGTTCCGTGTGTGTTTGTGTGTGTGTGTGTGTGTGTGTGTGTGTGTGTGTGTTCCATTTATCTCCTCATTATTTTCTTTTTTTTGGTTTGTTTTGTTTTGTTTTTTAGGTCTTGAGCATGTTTATAGCAGTTGTTCTAGAGATCTTGTTTATTAATCCCATCTTTTTTGTCATTTATAAATCTGTTTCTGTTGGCTGATGATTTTTCTCCTGATTATTGGGTCACATTCTCTTCACTATATGCATTTCTCATAGTTTTTGAATTCTGAGTATTCTTGTCTTCCTTTTAAAAATATTGAACTTTGTTTTGACAAACAAGCAACTTTTGGATAACTTTCTCTTTTCAAGGCTAACGAGTACAGTAACCTTTGTTGTAGTTACAGTTTGGCCCTTCTACTTAGGTAAGACGTTTCTAGAGTCTCTAGAAAATGGTCTGGGTGTTTATGAAGGTCTCCCTACTCTGACCAGAGAGTTCTGGTACCTTCCAGTCAAACTCAGAACAAACTCAGGGATCATTCACCTAACAGCTCTCCAATGCAGAGTTTGCCTTGCAGAGTTTCGCCAGACATTTGCATAGTTGAGTCTCCAGTAACACACTCAGTGGAACCCTGATGTAGCTTTTTGGAACTCTTTCTGTACTTACCTCATGCTCTGCATATTCCATCTGTCTTATCTCCCTATATTCTAATCTCGGTCTTCTCAAATGATCAGTGCTTCGCTTATGCTCTCCTTCCCTGTATTATAATCTGGAAAATGCCTCCAGGCAGAAATCCAGGATGATTTTAGGTCTAATTTTGTTTGTTTTCATTCTCTTCTGAATCACAGCCTTGTACTGCCTACTGCCTAATGTCTACAATCAAATGTTTCATATATTTTGCCCATTTTTCTGGCTAGTTAAGGTAGGGTAGGCAAGTCTAGTTCCAATTTTACTAATGTGACAAGAATTGGGAGTTCCTAATTATATTTTTATATATGTCTCATTTTTCAAAATTGTCTATCAGGCACATAAGACAATTTTATAATTGAAAAACATACACACATAAAAACTATTGATCATTCTGCAACTTGACCCAAAATGATGGCACTATAAGTGACACTTGAGGTAAAATACCATACATTTTATTCCTCCTATTATCAAAAGGCACTAGAAATTCCAACCTCGGAGAGATATGTTTTTAAATTTTATACAACTATGATAGATTTTAAAAAAAGAGTTTTTTATCCATACTTACTAGTGTGGTTAAAATAATTCTTGCCTGCTTTTTGTTCCCACCTCAATAATGCCATTCTTCATGGTTGTAGTATGAGTTTTTATTTGTGGAGTTATGAAAAATGCAGGCTGGGCACCCAAGCAGAAAAAGAATGTTGTCTCCGAAGCCAAATCCCCAGTGTACAGAGGAATCATCCCCAAACCATGCAGCAGTTTTCAGTACAATTCATAGCTACTGACATTTTATAGACCGGGAAGATCCAAGCTTAACTAGCATAGAAAAAGTAATACATTTCCTTCCTTTTGTAGAAAGCTGCATATAATATATCTTTGAAGACAGGGTTGAGATTATCACCATGTTCTTCTATGGATAAATATGGGAGTTCAGTTTCTGAGGCTGTGGCACAGTTTGCAGGCAATAAATTCACCTAATGGTAAAAAAATGCTACTTGTAGAGAAAAAACATTGGCAGTGTGTATTTCAGTTTAGTGCCCTACAGTGTGCTGATTTACAGAGATGACTTCTTAGTACCTTACACTTTGAAAACTCGTATTTCCTGTCCTATAGAGTAGCTTATCCTCCAAGGGTGAGGAGTTTTTTTGTGGGGGTGGGGGGTGTGGAGGGTAGGCTGTAAAACACATGCACTGGTTTGAAATGTGATTGGTGTTTAATGATGGAGGTAAGACAAATGAACGTATCAGGGCTTAATGTTCTTATTCCCTTGGTACCCTGTCTTCTGATTTCTGCCTTCATAAACTCCGCTCAATATTTTATTTCTGCACAATGAAGTTTGTCTCAATAAAATTAGTTCCTGCAATTAGCTTCCTCAGCAACGATGAGCCAGCAGTAATGTGGTGATTTTATACTAATAGCTTAAAGTGTGGTATCAGCTAATGCCTCTTTCCAAAGGTGCTCGTGTATGTAGATCCTTAACTAGCTCATCAGGTTAGTGGATAAATCTTTGCAGATTTCCAGGGCCTAAATACATTTACCACTCATAAAAGTATAGGCCCATTACCTTATTTGATACAATAAGTAGCATTTATTGAACATTGACTATGTGGCAGGCATTATATTAATGTTTTACATATACTCTTACTGTTAAAAGAACCTTTCAAGCAATCCTAAAACTAAACTTGTATGAGGCCCCAAGAGGCCACTGTGTACGTATTTGGGTTGGGAGTATGGGTAGCACTTCTGATACCATGGTCGTTGATAGCCGACATGACACGGGAGCAGGTAAGTGATAACCCAACAACTACTCGAATCCCAGTCAATTCTGCAGCCATCTTGAAAATCAATGGGAGCCTCTTGACAGTTTCCAGCCTACAGAAAATGAATGATAAATGGTGCTGTGGTACTTGACAATATTGTTTTGTCAAATTTGCTTTCACCACTGGAGTAGAACAAACAATCTTCTTTCCTCTTCCCTTTTATGTCCTGCTCTCTCCTTTGCACCAAAACTTAATCCTTGCATAGTCAAATGCTTTTCTGCTTTAAGGGAAAGTAGGTGAGTTCTTTTGGTGGTATGCATGGGTTGCTCCATGTTAGACACCACATTTGGCCCTTTTAATATTATTTCTATTGATAGCCAAACACCTAATTAAAAAAGGAGAAATCAAATCTAATGCTATTTATCAAGCACAAATCTAAGAAAAGCAGTTTTCTGGGTTGGGACATAAAAATTAACAAAATGCAGATTTTGTCCTCAGGATGCTTCCAATTTGGCAGATGGCAACAGTCGGTTGAAATATAAAACCAACTCTAACTCAAAGAAAAATGTGAGAAAACTATATACATGCGCTGAAGAAAAAGAAATAAAAATATGAACACTTCCTGCTGGCAAATTTGGAAGCTCTTCAGAACTGCATTTGAAACAAACTTTATAAAGAACATAGTAAGCTAACTAGTGGAACACATGAGAAAAAGTATATCAGATGGAGAGAACAGTGTGAACAAATAAACAGAGAAAGGAAATTGGAAGACATTTTCTTCTAACTTAAAAAGCTTTCTGAGTTCAGTAGTCAAATGAATGCATCAGCAAGATTTTCAAATTTATATTGTATGTTTTAACTCTATTCTGATTGGTTCATCTTGTTTTCTATTATTAATTCTTCTAAATAGTCCTAACAAATTAGTCCGCACTTGGCAGACACACTCAACAAATTGTTCAGTCTGAGAATAATTTGTTTGTCAAGTTTTTGTTCATAACTTTCTGAATACAAGGCCCTACATTTGCTATATTTATGGAAATGACAGACATGATACAAGTAAAGCTCCTGAATCAGGAAAACCCATAAATACAATCAGTATCTATCAAACTGTTAACCAGATTTTTCTGGGAGTTAATGAACTCACAACTAAACCTGAACCACTAAACAAGGGTTACTTACTTACACAGATGAAGCTTGCAAAGATGTTTGAAACATACTAGTTTTTCTTTTGTTTTTTGTTTGTTTTTAAAGTTTTTATTTATTTATTTGAGAGAGAGAGAGAGAGAGAAACAGAACACACACAGGGGGAGGGAGAGTGGGAGAAGCAGACTCCCTGCTGAGCAGGAAGCCCAATGTGGGGTTCCATCCCAGGACCTTGGGATCATGACCTGAGCCGAAGGCAGATGCTTAACAGACTGAGCTACCCAGGTGCCTTGAAAGATTAGTTAATTAAATGGCTGGAATCACCAAAAATGCACTTTAAAATATGATTTTTAGATCTATAAGTGCTGACAGTGTACAGGCCAGTTTTAGTAACCCTCACAACCAAACAACCTATATTCGTAAGATTTTGGTGCACATAAAGGGAAAAAAAAGCAGACTTGCATGGATAGTGTAAAATATTCACCTCTTTAGAATGCAGGGCTGGTTTTGACACTCTATTACTGTTAGAAAAGATACAACCATTGGGGAAAACTGGGTGAGTGGTATAAAACATCTCTTTGCTTTATTTTGCAACAGTCTGAGAATCAATAATTATTTCAAAATAAAAAGTTTAAAAGATGCATTACTGATCCTCCAAGAATCAATGCTAAATTTAACTGAAGAAAAGAGACTGTGCTTAAGAAAGAAATAAAACCCCATGATGTTCTTCTTCTCTCACCTTTTCATCCGAAGAAATAGTAGGTTCTGAAAGCAGGAAAGTAGGGGACAGAATACTGATTCCTTTCATTCCCTGTGGTTGAGTATATTATTTGAACTGCTTACTGCACATCCCAAGGGAGAGTTATTTCTTGCTAGCTTTATTCCTGTGGCAGCATCTTAAGAACACTGCTTACTTTTCTCCTTCATGACAGTGCTCTGGCTATTCTCTGAAGACTTTACCCTTGATGGCGAGGGCAAAGTGATTGGCAAAGGCGAGGCTTTTGACCAGCCCGCCGAGCTGGAATGAAAAAATAATGTGACTTCCTAAAGACAGGTAAGCCACCTTCATAACCTCAGAGCTCTTCATTTGTCACTTCAAAATTCCAGGGTCTATCATGTTCCATGAAGTTTCCAGTGTGCCACCTGCAGAGAGCTGGCTCATTTCTTATTCACATCCCAAAGATGCAATTATGCATGTATTGCATTTGGTCCTTAGATATTGATCGTCAGCTGTAGCTAGGAATTATGGAGACACTAGAACTGGCAGGCTTTTTGGAAGTCTTACCAAGTTTGGCATTCTGTAGCCATGTGGTTTTCAAGCTGGATTTTCCTGCCTGTTTCTCCCGAACATTTCTGGGAGTGATACTGAGTGGTTAAGAGCTAATTATCAATGCATGTCATCATTCTAAAAAGCATATAGCCATTGTGTATACTTTGGTAAGTGAGAAAAATATTAAATTACACCAAACTGTGTTTTCACAGACGGCACCAGCCTGACCCATACTTTTACCTCATCTTCTTTGTGAGGAAGAAATACAATTGCTGCCTGAGATGCTACCTCAGGCTGAGGAGAAGTCGAAGGGCAAATACCCTGGCTTTTTCCTTCCTTCTGTCCTCTAGTTTCTTGTGGGTATATGCCATTAGCTCACCCCCTATCACAATTAATAAATAGATGCATGGATCAATGAATAATGCATGCTTGTATGATAGAATATATTAACATCCACTGTCCCACAATCATTGTACACTTTCTGAATGACAGAAAGAACACAATTCACCCCTGGCGTCTGGAAAAGTCAGATAAGAAGGTAGAAAGAAAGAAGCACAATAAAGTAGAAGTCACAGCCCCAAATTGCAAATCGTATACAAAGGCCTCATAACCTCCTAATGACATAGTTTCTAATTATTTGAGACCATTAAATCATTGTTTCTACTGATACAATTAAGAAACTAAAAATACCTGCTAAAGACCAACACATAGATTCTGGCACACCTCTAAATAAATGGTTATTATCACATTTCTGAGTTTTAATTCTGTGTGTGTGCGTGTGTGTGTGTATTCATTTGTTGATGTGTTTGTTTTCTTAACATCACATAACCATTTTATTCCTTGCCTTCATGCGGGTAATCACCAACAGTAATCACCAACAGTGTTCCACCAACACCAGGTATATTTCTTAGTTACAGCCTTGACAGTGCTTCTTAAACTACAGCTGATTCCTCTTATATATTTTATAATAATATTTTATAAATTTTATATATTACTTTTATAATATGTATTTATACTGTAAAATATAACATAGAATACTATACATAAAACATTTTAATTGTAGAAAATATTAAGATGTTCCAAAAAAAAAAACATGAGAAAACAAAACAAAGCATGCAGACATTATACAACATTCAGAATAGATGTACTTACATTTCATATTGTGGCTCTAACAAAGTCAATTTATTTATTTATTTAGAGATATGGGGGGTTGGGGGCAAGTAGCAAAGGGAGAGAATCTTTTTTTTATTTTTATTTTTATTTATTTGACAGACAGAGATCACAAGTAGGCAGAGAGGCAGATGGGGGGGGTGGGGGGGAAGCAGGCTCCCTGCTGAGCAGAGAGCCTGATGCGGGGCTCAATCCCAGGACCCTGAGACCATGACCCGAGCCGAAAGCAGAGGCTTTAACCCACTGAGCCACCCAGGTGCCCAAAGGGAGAGAATCTTAAGCAGATTCTGTGCTGAGTGGGGAGCCTGATATAGGGCTTGAGCCCATGACCCATGAGCTGAAACCAAGAGTTAGAGGTTTAACCAACTGAGCCACCCAGGTACCCAAGATCAATTTAAAACTCTATTTCATTCTGCCATAAGGGATGCTCCATAATACGGGAAATGGGACCCTTCAAACAAGGATTTAAGCAGAAATCAATAGCATCCTAACTTTAATCCACTAACAACTGAATAATGTTACTAAACAATAAATAGGAGTGAATACACAAACAGTTGTAATTTATTCAATATCTATTATGTGCCTTTCTTTTCTTTTGCTGTGGAGTTCACATTTTTATTCTGATGGGTAAAGAAATGAGACTAAAAATGTAAAACTACTGAGATGTGGATTATCTAATCTTTGGATTAGGGTAGTAGCAGTTCACTAGTAAGAAAACAGAGACCCAAATAAAAATTACATAAAAAATCTTTATGCACTCTATGCAATTATTCTTACTTATTCATGACTCATGACTTTTGTATCTACTGTAGGTTCCCCTTACACATATTTACATACTAGCTCTCTAGGACTTCTCTTTCTACCATGAGACTTCGATTCTCTTCTTGCCCTTAATTTAAGCTGATGCTAAATCCAGCAAACATTCACTGGAACTGTTTGCCTGGAACTGTTCTAGAACATGGTGATAAACGAGTGTACTAAATACAGCCCTCCAGAACACCATAATATCATAGTTAGAAGAGAATATGATGGAGATATATATATGTATATACATATATATGTGTGGATATATATATATATATATACACACACATACATACATTCTATATGTATCATCCTAATATCTCTCTATATAATGTATATATGATTTTACATATATATGTATATAAAATCACAAGACACTGTGACGATTGCTATATTCATGGGAAATGTGGAGTGCTAAGTAAACAGATGGGAAGGAAACCTATCCTGTTCTTCAGAAATAAGAAACATATTATCAGAGGAAGTACTTGAAACTTTAACAGGAAGGGAAAAAACTGATACTTTTTTTTAAAGCAGTCCTTAGGTAAGAATGGCAAACAGAAGAACATATGTTGTCATCTTCTCAAACCCCATCTGACACGCACAGAAACCTTACTGGTAGATGACAACAGAATTGGGGGTTTCATTCAGATTCAGTTTCATGATCCTTCCAGAGACATTTCTCTAGGGAACTATTAATATTAACTGGAGGTACTTCATGAAATGGAACATGTTGGTCCTAGCGATTAATCCATTCCGCAAACATGTTAAATATCTACTATCTGCCAGGCATTTCCCCCCCTAACTGTTAAAGATAAAGAGGTCATAAGACAGAGCCCATGCACCCCTAGAGATCATAGGTTTAGTAAACAGACATGTAGTCCAATCAGAGTACAGAGTAGCGAACAGAGGTAGACACACTGAGTTGCAGGAGGGGGTAAAGAAAATGGCTATATTCACAGATAAGAAGGTGTCAAAGCAAGAATTGGTGAATGGTGTCTTAAAGGATGAATGAGAATGAATCAAGCAGACAAGAAGCTAAACAAGAAAACATATACAATGTGTTGACTTATTTAATTATGTGGCAAATTTAAGAAAGTATTAAGAATTTATAATGGGGAGAGAATGGAATATGTTAGGTGGGAGAGAGCAGAGAATATAAGAGTGAGAAGGAAAGGTCCCGACCAGCACCACACACAGACTCACTCCTGTGTGCAGAGACTCGAATTACTGGCTTGTGCAGTCAGAGAGAGGGTTGCGGAGTTCCTCCTTTAGTCTCACTCTATCTAGATTTGAGGACAATAAAGAGGATCCTCACTGAATGAGCAGAAAAAGGGACTTCAAAAAGGGTGAGAGAAGCCATCTTTATTCAAGAAAACACTGCTTCTAGGCACGAATGTTGAAACTGAGACTCAAACATCGTAGCTTGTGTGATATGCTGAACAAATCTACACAAAACACACCCAGATGACAACTGCCCACATTCTAGGGAGAAATATTGCATAGAAAAGACATTAATTTTAGATATGAGATGATTTTGAGCCAACAGCTCTCAAATTGCACTTACAGAATTTACTTGTTTTTTCCAGTAATATGTATACTTTAAAAAGAAAACGATACATTTGGGAAAAACTGGGCTGTTAGTGAGAGTCCTGCCGCATTCCCTCTTCCGCAGAAATAGGACCAAGATCTTCACATGAACCACAAGGCTGTAAAACTCCTTCCAATAATAAACTAAGAATACACTTTTTTCTTGTTGACTTAGCCTAATATATTAGCAGGCATGTAATTTCTCTTGAGTTTAGTGCCAGGAAAACAGATATCCCCAAAGCCAGTAACACATTGGTGCTCAATGAATACTTCATGAATATATAAATGGTTGATTTTTTTTTACCTCAAAATTTTGATTTATTTTTTGTAAAAGGCACACACTCTAGAGAGAGGAAGTACTTTAAGCTGCTATTATGTTATCATACTTTAGAGAGATTAAATTTCCTGCCTTTTCTTAGAGCATGTTTTGATAAGGAGAGATCTGGATAAGAAAAAGACAGATGCACAGTTAAACAAGAGGGGGAATGGTGATTGTAGGGTTCCTTCTCTTAATAAAAGCAAATGTTCAAACAACAACAAAATCCAACCCTATTCCCATGAAACTACTTTTGTTTGAGCAAACATTTCATATCTATTTAATGAGCATCTAAACTTTTTTTTTTTGGTTGCATAATTGATGCAATGGAAAGCTTAAAACATGCAGCACAATTCCTGCTGTATTCATTATAGACAAATAACCTTTCCTCTTCATTCTCTTCTTCTAAGAACAGAATGGTGATTTTTTTTTTTTTGGAACCATCCTTTCTCTATTCCCAGTCAAAGTAGTGTTGGTGGTCGACAAACCATAAGAGATGCTTAATTTTAGGAAACAAATTGAGGGTTGCTGGAGGGGAGGTGGTAGGAGGATGGGGTAACTGGATGATGGACATTGGGCAGGGTATGTGTTATAATGACCAATAAAAAAAGGATTAAAAACAAAAACAAAACTAAGTAGTGTTGGTGAAAATAGTCCTTTCTTCTTGGTTTAAGAGACAAACAGCCTGTATAAATCAGTGTTATCCAACTCTTTGCCCCAATAATATTTCTTGATATGTAATGCAAGAGAAGCTAAAGAGAGATATTAATTCTGGGATTCTGGTTGAAACTATTAGAGAAGAGAAACTAGAACATGAGGCTATAAGTTTGGAGATGCTGAGGGAAAAGGATGCCTCAGGAAGGAGCCAGCGCTATGAAATGAAAACAAGACAGATGCTAAGAAATATCTTCTTGGTGCCATTTTTGAGAATCTGGGTTAACTCGTCATTGAACTTTCCAGTTATATAACTAATGCATAAACTTCACTGTTGTTATTCTATACCTGTTATTTTTAACCAAAAAGAATGTTTCTAGTAGATCAACTCTAATCAAATGAAAAATGTAATGATTAAAATTATAGGGGTGATTTGGTATTAAAAAAAAAAAACGACACAAAGGACATAGAGTTCTACTTTCACTGTGAGTTAGAAAGTTGTTCTAGAAAAACATGGCTTTTGATGTTTGTCCATGATGAGGGGTATCAGGATACACATAAAGGCAGTTAATCTAAGAGAGGCCGGAGTGAAGTGAAAGGAACTAGAGTGAAAAAGTGCAGAGTATTCAGAGAATCACATGGATGGAGAGGGAAAATCCCATTTTAGATCCAGTATTTTGAAAGGAGGAGCAGGAGATGGGGAAATAACATGGAAATAGAAGTAAGAAAGAATCCCTCAAAATCTGTTAACTCCTATTTTGAAATGGACAAAACTTGGCTGAATGTGGCTTAGTTTGGGTTAAAAATGATACAAGTTAAAACAGAAATTATTCTGACAACAAAAGCACACTCTTCCATAGGGATAAAAGTTAACAGAACCATAAAAAAAAAGGCACCAAAATATTGTCTTTAACACAATCCTATTCAGATTATTATTTTTCAAAGAGATTTCAGAGGCTTCATAGAAGTTCCTTCTGATACCTTCTTTCCACTGAAATTATATTAAATTAGGGGTATTACAGATATGTATCACTCACATCACCTTCTAAAGAAAACTGGCCTCAAGAAAGTCACCATGGAAGGAAATCCTCACATGCCTCAATTTCCTTTAGGGCTATAGCTGACTGTGCAAGGGGAGGGTCTCTAACTCAAGATGATCCAATACGTGAATGAGTAGTTAACCTTTGCTTCTTGCCTAAAAGACTTGCACTCAGTAGGAAGATTTAAGTAAGAAAATCTGATGTGACTTCGTCTGAAGTAGGCAATATAACAGAAACTTCTCCAGTATCAGTGCAGGTGAAAATAAATGATACCATAAATTGGAATAAGAAATTTCTCAGGGAGTCAAAATCATGGGCATGGGTTAGTTAAAGTCAATAGTGGAGGGAAAGGAAACAAATGTTATTTTTAGTAGCTTTATATTAATAGTGAAGCACAGGAGAAAAGATAAATGTTTTCTAACTGGGTTGTGGTGAGCCTGAGAGCAGCTTTCAATCCTGGAATGACTCTGTGGTCTCCATTCCTGACAGGTTTAGAACTTAATAGCTCCCGTGAAATCTTCTCTCCCATATGTTCCCCTTATGTTTTTATAATAACACTCATTTTCTTGAGCTAGCTGGAGTATATCTCTTTTCCTTACATTTAAACAAGTTTTAATAAACAAACACCTTTATTCAGACATGTGAACACATATTAAATGTCTTCAGTGTACCATAAAGTTCATTATAAAAATGAGGAAAATGTTTCCCTTTTACAACAGTGAAAAATATATCCTTAGGAAACCCCAAGTTTCAGTAACATATATGCAACTAGAAATACTTTTGCTATAGTGTTGGGAAGAACTGGATTTATAGAATTGTGCCTATTCACCATCCTCTTTAATATTTTCTAAATTCAACCCTGCTGTATCTGATCACATGTTTCTAGGATCAAGGACAATCTTGTCATATAATATTGTCATATATTATTATATTATATATGACATGGCATATATTATATACAATATATAATATATTGTCACATAATATTATATGACAATATTCCAATATTGTCATATAATAATGCCAAAAACAAAAAAAACTAAATTTGAAACAAGCATTCTAACTACTTTTCAAGGTCATTTGTGCAAGAATTACTTACAGTGATTAAATCAGGTAACATTTAATGTATGCATGGACCCATCTTGAGTGATTTCTCCTATCTTCCTACAACATAGTCAGGATAAAGTATTTACTATAATTCCAGGACCACAAACCCATTGCATAATGGGAACCCTAGACATGATTAAAGAAGAGAGACATGGGACAAAGAGATATGATAAAAGATCTGTGACTCCATAAGTTTATTATACTGGTATAGAAGGAAGTTTATCTTTTTTGGCAGATAAGAGGCTTAGTACCTTTCAACAATATATAATAGTTGGGGTGACCAGCAGAATAAAACCATTTAAAGCACTATTGAATTAAGGGCAGATTCTGTGTCCTGATGTGCTTTCCCAAACAAAAACTACTGGAAACTATACTTACCAATACATATGCATATAATGAATTAATTAATGAAAGATCACTGATCTTGAGAGGAAATACTCAACATTTTAAAAGGCTTCCTAATCTTTAAAAAAGCAGAATCTTTGCTGTCTTCTATGAAAGAATCGGCACTTGTTTAAATTTGAAAAGTGATTTTAAATTAGAGACCTGTTTTAATGTAGCATACATTATAACACATATTAAAGTTAAGTTTACTAATAAATATAATTTATACAAATAAGTTTATATAAATAAGAAACCCTGGGTACCAATCTTGCCAACAAATGGCACACTTATATTCCCTTATTTGAAGTTCCAAAACCTAGCTTCTAGGTTTAAACCCCATCTTTCAATGTAGCGTTTTCCAGCTGTGGTTGGTTGATGGGAGAAAAAAGGACTGCATTACAGTCACTGCAGTAAGAATTGGATACAACTCAGCATCTCGCTTATTTATGAAAGCCCACAGTGATCAGTCATTATAGATCGTGAGTAGGTCATTTATATAACCATATTTCATATTTAAATTAGAATAAAGGAAAAGATGTGAAATGCCTTTATCCCATAGTCAAGCCCACAGCACGTAAAAAAAGTCCAATTCTTCAATTGTTTCTTCCTGCTGGTATGATATCTGGACCCACTAATAGTTGCTACTTGATAGGAGGGAAGGGGCTCAGTTATTTCACCGTGCCTGACATCATAGTTATGAAATAGTTCAAAGTCAGTAAGATCATGGTATACAGTCTATCACTACAGACCAAAGACTTCTTAGAAGGTAATCATCTAGACAGACCATGTGAGGATATTGGTTGCCAGTACAAAATAATCAATGGTAACTGATATGAAGGAAAACATACTAAGCACTACAAGTATTTCAAAAGACCTAGGTAGCCTCATCTAGTGAAAATAATACTTAATAAAGACCATAATCAAGTTCTCAGTTAAGAGTGGATAAAACAAGGCAGACTCAAGGTTATGACTGATCAAGATTGCAGCATGAAGCCATACTCCAAGGCTGGTTAGTAACTATCTTGCAGGCAGTGTGCAGATCAGTTAGAATATCAGATTTTAAAGCTAGACAGACCTGAGTTAAGTACTGGATCTCTGGACTTACAGAATTCAATCACTTTCAATTAATTTCAATTTATCTGAACTTTATTTTTTTAATTTTTAAATGGATTTAATAATGTCTGTAACATTCCATTGTGGTCAAGATCAAATTAGAAACTGTAGGCAAATTCCCTAGTACTATTCATTGGCCCATGGTAGATCTCTTATAAACGGTACCTATTAGCATTTTTCTTTTTTGTCAGTAAAATCTCCATGAACTCCCAGGGAAACTCCATGCTAACATACTTTTCTCAAAGTGAGAGGCCCAGGGAAAGGCCTGCCCTTCCATTAGTAAGTATGTCCAGAACTCTGTTATTTTTTCTGGTATTTATTGGCTGCTATCACTTTTGAGATGAGTGAAATCAAGCCAAGATGCTCAGACAGTTGCTCTATGGCACACATATCACTTGTGAGGAGAGTGGGGTGGGTGAGTCTGGAGTCTTAAATACTTTGTAAGTTGAGATCTGAGCAAAAACTTCAAGAACTTAGAGAATTGTGCTAGTTGAGAAAGTGGAAGAAAAAAAGCTTTCTCTAACTAATTTTGATGCTGACCTATCCAAGTGTGATCTATGCAAACAGAAAGGATCAGGTAGAAAAACTGACCCAGGATACCCAGGTGAGCCCTCTTGCCCAGCATTCAGTGCTGTTCAAGGGACAAGATATACGATTTAGGGGTGGTGATGAGTCTGCTTCTCCATAGTGAACTGGGAATAATTTATCGCAAAATTTATCACAAAATTGTCACAAAACTTTGTCTTTAAACTATTCTTATACCTTTTTTTTTATACCATCAAAGTAACTGGCTCATGGGCAATTCAGTTTCCTACGCAGATTGTTACTAGGAGAGAGAGCAGTTGGCTCTTGGCAGGGTTCATAGCATTCTAATCATTGGAAGGAATTCTGATTCATGAATTAGCATTTCTGATTTATAGACTAGGTCTTCGTGAGTTTCCGTATCAGTGAATCACCAAATGCACTGAGAACACACAGTTTCTGGGACACAACTGCAGAATGTGTTGACTCAACAGAGCAAGGCTCAGCCTAGATTATCTTCAGGATTGTCTCATGAGAACTTTGGAAACGGAGAAAAGGCAGTGCAAGCACGGGTTTGCTTCAGAGACAGTCTATCCCACTGCTGCCGCCATTACCGAATCCTAGAACCTGAGAATACCACGGGCATTCTATCTTTTCATCTCACTCCAGAAGGGTAGGTGGCGATCTGTCACGGGAATGCTCGGTTACCCTGCAATCTATCACACTCAAAATACTAGCAGATGGGTCCTAACACCTCTCATTTCCCTTATAACTTGTTGTGGCTGCTCTAGTAAGACAATAGTTTCCTTATGTTTGCACCCCAGTGAGTAAAATAATATATTCTTTTAATTACCTATCACTACCTTTTTGAGGTGTAACTGATATACTACCAGTTCTAATATTCAGTGAGTTTTCAGGAAGTGACTGACATAATCAGTGTTGATGACTTAGAATTGCTTCCTGTCTCTGGACGTGGCTTATTAAGTAATGCTTTGCAACATACTTTATTTCCTGCTAGCTCTCTATTGCAGAAAATGACATATTTTATTCCTGAATTTATACTTAGATGTATTAACTACAAAAAATATGGTATGTTATAACATCATTACAAAGAAAATTATACAGACATACTAAAATTTCATTTTAGACTCTCAGTAGGCTGCATTTATGTAAAGGTTACTCTGCCCTTCAGGAATTCAAAAATAACTAGCCTTTCAAGGCTCTGCTTGCTTCCCCTAACATCACAATAAACCAATCCTTCCATGGAGTTTGGGATTATGCCATACATTAACTTGATATATTCTCCATTTAACTTTTATTATTATTTCAGCTTGTGTCACCTTCTATTGACAATAATTCTGTATGAAGTTCTTTTTTTCTTTCTTTTTTACTGCTTATATAGCTTGTGGTTAATCAACCACAGCAGAGTATTTAAATAAAATGAGGCCAAGATGTAGAAACATGTACTCTAAACAGAGGACTTCACAAGAATAGAAATGCAGATGTGAAATGCCTGAGCTTAAGGCAAGACGGAGTGAGCAGTACCCTGGATTATATCTAAAACACAAAATGATACCTGCAAAACTCCACTAGAAGGATGACAGTCATTTATAATTCTCAAACATAAAGATGGGAAGGCTGGTTTCTATGAGAAGGCAAGGAAACTTTTCATAAATCCAGTCCAGATGATACTTCGTAAAACAACAACAACAACAACAAAACCACAATATATAATCCATTTAACATGTGAGTCTACCTCTATCATTGCTCCAGATCTTTTATGAGGCAGGATAGCATTTTTCCATGCTAATTATCTTGACATAAAATTTAAATTAATAAAACTTAAAATCACAACCTCAAGACTGCCCATTCGTTTCATTGCTCTAAGAAATGGCCAATGCATTTTCATAAGGTAGACCTTCACTTAAGGAACATTTCGTAAGCAGCTTATATGGTCCAGAGAATCCTATGGGCCTAATGAAAATCTGAAACACACTATTATTTACACATTAAATCCAATAATAATTACTTAAGTAACTCATGAGTGAGGCAACTAAATTTTTCTGACAGGTAGTTTATAATTATTCTCTAAAAATGTTATGTTGTTTGATTTTAATTTTCATTTATCTTCATTTTTTAACAAATTAAAAGAAAACCAATTGTCCTCTTTCTGACAGTACAGTAGAATGATTACATCCTCCAAATCTTTGGTACCTTTAGCACAATACTGTCCACTCCTTAGATCATCTCTCACATAAAAAATAAAAATAAGAACAAAAACACAAATACATGCATGCAAGTGTGTGTGCATACATTTATTATATATACAGAATCTATAAAGAAACACACTGGCATGAACAGACTGTGTCATGTGTAGGACAAGCCACATGGTTCTAGCCTTTTGCAACTTGCCTGCCTGTCTTTACAGTCCAAGCAAAGCACACTTACTTTCTGCAGTGTATTTAAGACACAGCAAATGGTTGCTAAAAAGCACTCCTGTAGCAAATGGGAACCTTTGAGAAGGAGCAGTAGCATAGACGCCAAATAGTAAAACAGTAACAGTAGTGTGAGTACAAGGAATAGCTATAGTAATGGCTAGAGTGTCTCAACAAGGTTGCTTTCACTTCAGATTATCTCATTACATTGTGAACAATTCTAAGATTCAGATGTTATAGGAAAAACCCGGAGGTTATAGGTGTTCAGTAACTTAATGTAAGTAACTCATCTAAGATGTGGCAGAAACTGGAAGTCCACTGCTCCAAACTAAGTGACCATTTAGTTTTGTTTGGGGGTCCTAACGATGGAAGCAATGTTTTCTTTCCAAAAGGGGGGGGGAAAAACAACCACTTCACAAATAGGTCAAAACCTCCTATATCATGTGGGACTACTGAAATCAGTAAAAACCAATTTAAATTCTCTTTTAATATCTCCCATTCTGGGGCACCTGGGTGGCTCAGTGGGTTAAGCCTCTGCCTTCAGCTTGGCTCATGATGTCAGGGTCCTGGGATCGAGCCCTGTGTCAGGTTCTCCGCTCAGCAGGGAGTCTGCTTCCTGCACCCCCTACCCCTGCCTGCTTTCTGCCTACTTGTGATCTCTTTCTCTGTCAAATAAATAAATAAAATCTTTTAAAAAACCAAAAACAAAAACAAAAAACAACTCCCATTCTGCCTTAACTCCTGCAGAACAGAAGTGGTTAAGAAATTGTGAAAGCTATAAAGTAACTAGTGGATTGGGAATGTGAGGAACGAGAAAGTTCAGTGTGGCAGTGGAGAACCAACCAGCCAACAAACCAAGATATCAGTATGTTCTACAAAATGTGAAGCAAACAGTAAAACAAAACCTAAATTGGAAGGCCAAAGGAAGACAGCAGACAGGCAGAGCAGCTCCTGTGGCAGCCCTGGGAAGACAGAGTCAAGAGTTTCCTGTTATCTGTGAGTCTGGTCAGTGGGTGAACTGGGCATCAAGAGCAGTAGAGGCGAAGCCCTGCCGACGGCAGCAGCCATGGCGGGAGTGTTGAAAGCTGAAGTGAATTTACTGGGAACAGTCCTACTAAGAAGCTAGTTATATTACAAGTCCGAGAGATGACTTGACAGGAAGATTATAAGGAAATTTTTTAAAAAAGGAGGAAAAAGGAAAATTGGAGACCCTCAGAATTGCCCTGGAGTACTAGGATTGCACCTCTCCAAACAAAACATACAGAAATCATTCTAAACTGACATGACTGGAGTTTTCTCGAAGAGTCTGCAAACCCATGGGCTATTTTCCCTTTCCTAACCAGAGAGGGTAGATTGGGTTGCTTGTTAGCCTGCCATTCAGAGAACTCAGCTACAATGTTTGCTGATTAGTGCCACATTTAATCCTCCAAACTCACAAACGTAGTACTGGTTGCATAGCACTGGGACTTGACTAACCCTTCCTTCCATCTTCTAGCAATTTGGAGCTCCCCAAGGCAGAATGAAATCCCCCTATCAGATGAGGTTACCTTTGAGATCTGAGATTTAAATAAAGTTTACTCCACCCTACTAGCCAGAGCCCTGCAGAAAGATCAATGTTTTCTTCAGCAATTTTGCAAATTCTCTGGGCTTCTGTTGTGACTCTGAGGTCTTGTTTTCTGCTGAAATTTTTATTTCATTGACATTTCCACTTCTCTGGTTGTTTTCTTTTCTCTGCTTTTGCCTATTCAATGAGCCCCTTCTGTTTGACTTCAAAAAACAAACAAACACACCAACTGGCATATACATATATTTAATAATAGGAGTTACATTTTCCCTATCCATGGTTGTCACTGGTACTGTATAATTCTCTTAATACTAATCTTTTGGGGGAAAGCAAATAATAGCTTTTAAATTGTTTTTTTTTACGGGGGAGATGGGGCTTACCAGTCTGTTTTTGAAGGCTGGGCTAATGGGATGTATTTGGCAATCACAGGTTAGTACAAAGGAGGACTACTCTGACTTGTTCTTTAGCAGTTTCCCCATAATGTCTTGATGAGTCACCCGTGGACATAACTTGCTCACACAGGGTATATTGTTATAGTGCTTTTTGTGCAGGGCAAGGCAGGGAGTTTAATAGGCTTAGAGACTGACTGCACCAGGGTCACATGATTAATAAATGGCAGCACTAGCCTAGAATTGATTGTCTGCTTCGGCCTGAGTCCCAGTGAGACCACTCGGGGAACCACTGCTGATTGTACCCTGCTCTACCATGCTCACCTGTAATAAAAGTAAGAAAAGAAGATGGTAAATGTGTTCTGTGGAAGCCACCCACCTTTCTCACCAGAGCTCTCTGAGGGCTTGTCCCAGTTCATCAGGTCCCACTCACTACTCCCTGATGCAAAAATGTCCTGGTAGGGAGACTTAAGGCCAGTGAGAATTTACATAACCTTATTAATATATTGTACGCTCATAAAACTTATTTTCCAAAAATTAAAGGGCCTTTACATCACTTCTGTTCTCCATTCTAAAATTTATAACGCGTTTCTCTCATTTGGCCTCAAAGTAAACTCATGTGCTAAGAGCTTCCATTCTATATCTCTGGGTTTATCCCTCTCCACACAGACACATCTATTCAATTCGCCAGCCTCCCCAATCTCTAACAATTCACCATCCCCAGACCATATCCAATCCTTTCTGGTTTATGTGCTTTACACACAATGTATTCTTTAACTTCTTTATTTATTTGTATGAAAAGTCCAGTCTTCCAAAGTTACCTGGAAGTCAATTAGCCCTCAGCTTGACTTTTTTATTTTAATTAAACTTTCTTTGTATTTTATTATCATAGGACTTCATTCCTAGTATATCTTCTCTTACACAATAATAATTTCTGTATATGTTCTTTTTCTTTACTATTCTGTAAGCACAGTAACATGTTTAATCTTTGTATATTTCACCTTCCTCCTCCCAGGGTAGGATATTATTTAGGACACAGTTTCTTAAAAATAATTTACTGAATTACAGTAAGTCAAAATATTTCATAGACTATTGTTTGTGGCTCTTTTTTCATTTACAAAACACCAACCACTGGGTTGGCATTTCTTAAAAGTTCAAAAATCCTACCAAAAAATGAAGCTTGACACTATTGAAGCCCACATTATTTCAGTTGTTTTGTTTCTTTCTGTCAGATTCCATAAGTCTAGTTTAGGGCTCACAGTGCTTCTGAGACTCAAAGGAATGAACTACCACAGAGATAGAAGAAATCCCTGAATTTCCAATCTTTATGGATCGTGTTATATACTTGGCAATGAACTCTTATTCTCAAATGATGAGGGGAGATTCCTTCAAAATCACATCTTGCTGCTTTTTACAGACCTATCCGAATTATAAAACACAGGGGCGCCTGGGTGGCTCAGTGGGTTAAGCCACAGGTCATGATCTCAGGGTCCTGGGATTGAGCCCCACATCGGGCTCTCTGCTCGGCGGGAAGCCTGCTTACCCCTCTCTGTCTGCCTGCTTCTCTGCCTACTTGTGATCTCCCTCTCTCTGTGTGTCAAATAAATAAAATCTTTAAAAAAAAATCCGATTTTTAAAATTTATTTATTTTATTTTATTTATTTGACAGAGAGAGATCACAAGTAGGCAGAGATGCAGGCAAAGAGCGAGAGAGGAAGGCGCCCCGAAAAAAAATAATTTTAAAACACAAAATGTGTCGGTTCTCCAGACGAGGACTTTGGCTTTTTTTTTTTTTTAATCTATTAAAGCATGTTCCTGAAAGTCCAGAAAAAAAAGGAAAGAAGCAGTTACTCAGGCAGATTAAAGGCATTCATTTATGAAGAAAAGGAGAATGGAGAAAGAGAAGGAACAGTTGATTCTTTACTTACAAAATCCTTGAGACAACAATCATAATATTTTAGAATTAGGGTCACAAGCTTCATAATGAGAACACCAAATGTGAAGATTGGACTATCAGTGTTAGGATATGTACTACATTTAGGAGGGGAATTGTGTTAATTGAATTGATAATAAAGATATAGTAAAACTCAAGTTAAAACTAGAAGGATTATTATATTATCTATGTTTTTTAATGAACTTCAAAATTATTTAAGTAATTTTAAGAAGGAGTTTAATTCTTTAGTACACACATTATTTGTTAACCACTCGATAGAACATGTATTAGCCGGGGCATTGTTACAAACAAACCCCAAATCTCAGTGCCCTACCGAAGTTGAAGATTATTTCTCACTAATGCTATATATCCCATGTGGAAATTCCATGTGGGACTGCTTTACAAATCACTCGGATTTCCAAGCTTATGGAGGCTTCCTTATCTTGTGACTGAACTACCTAGAGTAAAAGGCCTTTTCAGTCACCTTAGCAAGAAAAGAAACTCTGGAAGATCTTGTAATTAAATGCTATGCTTAAAAGTGTTTCATTCAATTGCTTCTCCTCATATCTCCTTAATGCTAACAGCCACATGGCCCAACCTAAGAGTAAGGGAATGGAGGGGTGCCTGAGTGGCTCGGTCAGTTAAACATCTGACTCTTGGTTTCGGCTCAGGTCATGATCTCAAGTTTATGGGATTGAGCTCAGGGTCGGGCTCAGTGCTCAGTGGGGCGTCTGCTTGGGATTCTCTCCATCTGCCCCACCCCCCACTTGCATGCAAACACACCTTATCGCTCTCAAATAAATAAATAAATAAATAAAATCTAAAAAAAAAAAAAAAAAGTAAGGGAAAAGGAAATGTAAATTCTTCCCCTGTGCTTGGACAAAGAGGGATACTGAGATACCCTTCACCATAAGATATAAAAATCCAATAAACCCATAACAATGATCACCATTCTGTCTATAATCTGTGTTTTTATGATGTATTTCCCTTTCGAGTATATTTTTGCTGCCAGCGGGAGATTAACAATGAGAAGAAAAGATCCACACCAGAATATCAACACAACACAAATAAGAGAGTAAAATGCAAGAGCATCTTTATTTTCACACCTCCACAATGTACGTGAGACCTCCAGTCTACCTGGTATACACTGTCTGGCATTGTTTGTGGCTCCTCTGTGTTCTGAATGGTTGGTTCCCCTTCTGATCCATAAGAGTACATGATATGCTCATTTTTTTAAGATTTTGACTGTCCCTCTTTTTTAAGTATCATAAAGAAGCCTCTAAATATGGAGGCATTACTAAAATAATAAAAATCTACATATTATAAACATCATTATAACAAAAAATAACGCAATCAATCCATGGAAGTCAAAGTGTCATGTCAATGAACACTGCTGCCACACTCTGTGAGTTTATCAGTTTCTCATGCCAAAATTAAATACTATAACTTAAATATTTTGCTGAGTGGATATGTACATAATGGTTCCTCTTTATAGCTGCGTACTTTATTTACTTGGTAACCAGGAAAGACTTTTTCCAGAGCATGTTCAAAAACTGCATTTACAAAGATTACTTTTAAGCAAGTGAGAAATTATGTCAAATATATTTGCTTAAGAAAAGAGAAAAAGTTTGAACTAACCAGATTATCTGTGCAAAAATGCATGGGTCATCCGAATCATTTCCCCAAAGCCCTTTTATGTTCTAAGAAAGCAAGCAAAAGCAGTTCATGTTTAATTAATGTATAGCTTATCTAGCATATTCATTTTAGAATTCAACTTTGAAATTGACAATGTTGAGTTCTATCATTGCCCCTGGTGAAATAGTTGAGTGTAGGGTATTTATTTTCATTTTACCAGACATTTACAGTATGATATGATGGAAAGTGAACTGGATTGATTGGGTATCTGGAGACCTAAATTTTGCCTCATCTTTATCCCTTAATAGTAAATAAGCTGACTTTTTCAAGCTTCAGTTTCTTCAGCTTGGGGAAAAGGGGAATGATTTTTATGTTCCTTTCTAACTCCAGCCTCTCTTGCCGTGGAGAATTCACATCCAGATAGAGGTATACAAATATCTCACAGCTCTTCAGGAAGCAATCCTCTTCCTGGCAGTAGTGTCCAATAATAGTACCGCCTCTGGAGACAGGTGGCCTGGATCTGACTCACAGCTTTGACATTATTTGCTTTCTCATCAGTAAAATAGGGATAATAATGGTATCCACTTCATAAGACATTAGGAAGATTAAGTGAATTAATACTTGTAAATGCATCTGGAAGGTTGAAATATGGCAAGCACATGATTACTATTATTTAATGTTACTATTGGGCATTTTTTTGGCTATGTGAATATATTATAACTTAATAGTGATCAAACTTACTGAGTTACTATTAGGAGAACATTCAGAGTAATCTATAAACTCAATCCATAATGTGTTTTAGATATGTTGGGGAGCCAAAATGTATGAATAATGAGAGGAGAGTACATCCCATTTTTAATAAGTGATTAGTAACCAGAATGTCTAGGGACAATAGCCAAAGCTTTGAGAATTAGGAAAAGGATTTAATATTAGCTGTGAAAATGGGGATCAAAATAGGAAACATTGTATTGATTTCTAGCAGTTGGTGAAACAGATCCTAACTGATTCTCATGCTGAAGACAACCTAATATATTAAAACACAAAATGAAGCATTTTTAAAATGCATTAATGATCTGGCATGAAATTTTAAAGATTTTATGCTAAAGCAAGTGGGTTCAAGTTCAATGAGTAGTAGGAGGACAATATTCCCAGTCTCAAAGCATCAACCTGATCAAAAAGAGAAAACAAAACAAAACAAAACAAAACAGGGATTTCAAAGTCCTTTTACTAATCCGAAATGAAACTATAGTAATTATATGATCGAGAAACCAGCAGTCACCAACCTACCAAATGATTAAAATTAAACCACCAGCACGAGAAAAGTCACCATGGGCTCCCTTGTGTGGTGCAGTGAGAATATTACCTTCGTAATATTCCTCCCAAAATGTATAACTGAATCTAACCATGAGGAAATACCAGACATCCAAACCAAGAGGCAATCTACAGAAAAACTGGCTGTACTCTTCTGAAAGACAAAGACTAAGAGTAAAGGACACTAAAAAGACATGGGATCTTATACTTACTATTGCTATAAATGGAATCACGGGGACAAGGAGCAAAATTTGAATCACATCCGTGGGGCTTTAAAGATATGTCCACAAATCTTTGATGCCCTCGCCTAATTCCTCTCTCCTTGAGTAGCAGCTATAGTCAGACTCACTTTTAACAAACAGCGTGTGGTAGAAATAGAAGGATGCCATGTGTAAGACTGAAAAGGCACCATGGCTTCCTACTGCTCTCTCGTAGACTACTCACTGAGGAAGACAGCCACCATATCATGAAGACATCAAGGAACTCGATGGTGAGGTCCACATAGTGAGGAACATAGGTGCATGTGTAATTTTTGGAAATGCATCACCAAGCCCAAGTGATCTTTAAATGACTGCTTGGCATTTATTTAAATGTGCTTTAATTATGTGCTTGGCAACAAACACATAGATACTTTGATCCAAACCCATCCAGCTAAGTCACGCCTGATGCCTGACCCATAAGTGTTTTGCCTTTGGTTTGGTTTGGTTTATATTCAATTTGTTTAATTGTGGTATTATATGCATAATGTAAAAATTACCATTTAAACCATTCTAAGTGTACAGTTCAGTGGTGTTAAGTACATTCAGATTTTTTGTGCTGCCATCACTACCACCTACAGAACTGTTCTCATCTGCAAAACTGAAACTGCACCCATTAAGCAATAACTCTCCATTTCTTCCACCCCAAGACCCTGACAATCACCATTTAGTTTTGTCTCTATGAATCTGACTACTTTTTAATAAGTGGAATCATATGTTCTTTATGTCTGGTTTATTTTACTTGGCATAATGTCTTTAAAATTCATCCATGCTGTAACATATGTCAGAATTTCCTTTCATCCTAAGGCTGAATAATATTCCATTTTCTGTGCATACTACATTTTGTTTACTAGCTCATCCACTGATGGAAACTTGGGTTGCTTCTACTTTGGCTATTGTGACTAATGCTTCTATGAACATGGCTGTAAAAATACCGCCTTCTGTCCTTGCTTCAAATTATGCTAATAGTATTCTTTGATACACAAAAGATTTTATTTTTTAATGTAGTCAGTTTACCTGTTTTTTAATTTGTTAGCTATGCTTTTGGTGTCATATTCAAGAAATCATTGACAAATGCAATGTTGTGAAGCTCTTATGTTTTCTTTGAGTTTTATAGCTTTAGCTCTTATATTTAGGTCTTTGGTCCATACGAATTTTTTTTTTTTTTTTTTTTGCATATGGTGTAAGATCAGAATCCCACCACATTCTTTTGCATATGGATATCCAGTTTTCCAAAGATCATTAGTTGAAAAGGCTATATTTCCCCAGAGAATGGTCATGGCACTCTTGTCGAAAAGCATTAGACCATATGTGTGGACTTCTTTCTGGACTCTCCATTCTAGTCTACTGGTCTACATGTCACTTTATACTAATACCACACTGTTTTGATTGCTATAGCATTATAATAAATTCTGAAATCAGGAATAATGAGACTTCCTATCTTTTTTTTTCAAAACTATTTTGCCTATTCATGGTCCCTTGGGATTCCACATTAATTTTAGGATATATTTTTTGATTTTTGCAAAAAACATTGTTGATAGGTATTTCACAGAAATTGTAAATTTACTTGAGTAGTACTGATATCTAAATAATATAATGTAGGAGCACCTGGGTGGCTCGTCATTAAGCATCTACCTTCGGCTCAGGTCTAGGATCAAGCCTCACATCGGGATCCCTGCTCAGCAGAAAGCCTGCTTCTCCCCTCCCATTCCACCAGTTTGTGTTCCCTCTCTTGCTGTCTCTCTCTCTCTCTGTCAAATAAACAAAATCTTTAAAAAATAAAATATAACATAACATGAACAAAGAATGCCCATTTATTTGTATATTGCTTAATCATTTTCAGCAGTATCTTCTAGTTTTCCAGGTACAAGCCATTTGTCTCCTTGATTAAGTTTATGACAGAGTATTTTATTCTTTTGATAATATTATAAAAGAAATTGCTTTTATTTTTTTTTTAAAGATTCTTATTTATTTATTTGACAGACAGAGATCACGAGTAGGCAGAGAGGGAGGCAGAGAGAAGAGGAAACAGGCTCCCCGCTGAGCAGAGAGCCCAATGTGGGGCTCGATCCCAGGACCCTGAGATCATGACCTGAGCCAAAGGCAGAGGCTTTAACCCACTGAGCCACCCAGGCGCCCTGAATTTACTTTTAAATTACCTTTTCTGATTATTCATTGTTAGTGTATAGAAATGCAACTGATTTGTTTTAAAGATTTTATTTATTTATTTGACAGAAAAGATCACAGGTAGGCAGAAAAGCAGGCAGAGAGAGATGAAGGGAAGCAGGCTCTGTGCTGAGCAGAGAGCCCTATGCGGGGCTCGATCCCAGGACGCTGGGATTGAGCCCTATGCGGGGCTCAATCTCAGGACGCTGGGATCACGACCTGAGCCGAAGGCAGAGGCTTTAACCCACTGAGCCACCCAGGCACCCCACAACTGATTTTTTAATGTGGATTGTATCCTGCAACTTTGCTGAATTTACTTATTAGCTCTAACAGGTGTGTATATGTGTGTGTCATCTTTAGAAATGTTTATATATAAGATCATGTAATCTGTAAACAAATATAATTTTACTCTTATTTTTCCAATTTGAATATGCTTATTTTTCTCACCTAACTGTGCTGGCTAGGATGTATAGTATAATGTTGAATTGAAGTGGAAAAGCTTGTCATCCTTGTCTTGTTCCTGATGTTAAAGAAAAGCTTTCAATCATTCATCACTGTAGGATGTTAACATGGGTTTTTCATTTTGGCTTTTATTCTACTAAGGTAGTTTCCGTCTATTTCTAGTTTATTGAATGTTTATATCATGGAAGAGTATTTAATTTTGTCAAATTTCTGTGTCAATTGAGATGATCATGTACTCTTTTTCCTTCATTTTGTTCATCTATTACATTGATTGATTTTCGTATGTTGAACCATCCTTGCATTCCAGAAATAAATCCTAGCTGGTCATGGTGTACAATCCTGTAATCATACTACTGAATTCAGTTTGCTGGTATTTTCTTGAGAGCTTTTGCAACAATATCCGTTAGAGATATTGGTCTGCAGTTTTCTTTTTCTGCAGTGCCTTTGACTTTGCTATTAAGGTAATTCTGACTTTGTAAGATGAATTTGGAAGTTTCTTCCTTTTTAACTTTCTGGAAGAGCCTGGGAAGCATTATTGTTCATTCTTTCTTAAATGTTTGCTGGAATACACCAGCAAAGCCATCTAGTCCTGGACTTTTCTTTTTCAGCATGAGGGTTTGATTAATGATTCAATCTTTTAAGGTCTATACAGATTTTTAAAAATTTCTTTATGATTTAGTCTTGGTAGGTTGTGTGTTTCTAATTTGTCTATTTCATCAAGTTTGTGCAATTTCCTGTCATACAATTTTCATAGTACTCTCTTATAGTGCTTTTCACTTCTATAAAATTGGTAACAATGTACTTCTTTCATTTCTGAATTTAGTTATTTACATCCTCTCTTTTTTCTTAGTGTAGCTGACACTTTGTCAATTTTTTCCATCTTTCCAAAGAACCCATTCTTGGTTTTGTTCATTTGCTCTATTTTGCTTATATTTGCTCTAATCTTTATAATTTCCTTCCTTTTGCTAGTTTTGGTTTCATCTTCTTTTTCTTGTTCTTTAAGATGTAAAGCTAGATTATTGATTTGAGATATTCTTTCTTAATGACAGTATTTGTAGCTATAAAGTTCACTGCTAGCACAGTCTTTACTGTGCTCAGTAAGTTTTGGTCTGCTGTGTTTTAATTTTCACTTGTCTTGGGATATTTTCTAATATTCCTTGTGATTTCTTTTTTGACCCATTGGTTGTTTAAAAGAATTTCATTTAATTTCTACATATTTGTGGGTTTTCCGGTTTTCATTCTGCTATTGATATCTAGCCTCATTCTATTGGAATTGGGAAAGATACTTTGCATTATTTTAATATTTAAAAATTTATCAAATTTGTTTTGTGACCTAACATATGTTCTATTCTGGAGAATGTCCCATGTGAAAAATATGTGTTTTCCTAATGTTGGGTGAAGTGTTCTGTACATTTATATTAAATCCAACTGGACTATAGTGTTATTCAAGTCCTCTGTTTCCTTATTGATCTTCTCTCTCATTTTTTATTCATTATTGAAAGTACAGTTTTCATGTCCCCTAAAATTATTGTAGAGCTCTCTATTTCTCACTTCAATTATGTCAATGTTTGCTTCAGATGTTTAGGAGCTCTGATGTTTGCTACACATTATCTTTATACTTATTATAACTTATTGGTGAATTGACCTTTTTATAAATCTATAATGTCCTTCTTTGTCTCTCTTAGCAATTTTTACTTATAGTCTATTTTGTCTGATACATCATCTATTTTGTCTACTCCCTTTTGGTTACTATTTGCATGGAATATCTTTGACTTTTAATCTACACATATCCTCAAATCTAAAGTGTGTTTCTTGTACACAACACTATAGTTGGGAGGATCCTGTTTTTTGTTTTATTTTGTTTTTATCCAATTTGCCAGTATATGTCTTTTGATTGAGGACTTCACTCCACAGATCTGTTGTTTCTAGCCACTACATTTTAGAGTAATCACAGCAATGGATAAAAAAAAACACAATTCATGTATATTAATTACTAAATCAAATCTATATTTATATGATTTTTAGAGTTATACTGTGGTTATGAATATTGTGATTTGTTTTTAGAAAAAATATAAAGTATTTCATGATTCAGAGGCATTATGACTCAAGTTATCCTTAAATGTTTCAGAAAGAGACAGATGACAAAGGATATATGGTAAAATGATAACAGCTGGAAAAATCTGGATGAAGGTATATGAAAATCCTTATTACTCTTCTTGGGATCTTTCTATATGTCTAAATTTATGTCACAACTTAAACCAATTAAAGAAAACCAAATTCAAAGACCAAAAATTAGGAACACATTAGAACACAAATAAGAATAGAGTTTGAATGCTCACTTTTACCTTCTGGATTCCAGAAAGAAAGGAAAAAGAAAAATGAGTAAAGGAAATATATAAATAAATAATAACTAAGAATTTTCCAGAATTGATGGAAGACACCAACATAAAAATTAAATACCCTAAGATCAAAATAAAATAAGATCAAATAAATATGAAAAACTTAATATCTGGATATACCACACTAAGACTACAAAGGCAACAGAGACAAAGAAAAAATATTAAATGCTGTAGAGAAGAAGGACTGATCATCTTCACGGAGAGCAATTAGGTGGATAACTGACTTCTGAACAGCAACAATGTGCACTAGAAGGCCAGCATAATAATAGACAGAATGTGCTAAAGTAATATAACTATCAACCTAGAATTATATACTCTTTCAGTGATAAGAAAAAGAAAGACATTTATGGACAAAGAAAAACTAAGCATTTATTGCCAATAGATAATTACTAAATGATATCTTAGATGTAGTTCTTCAGGCAGAAGAAAAAGATCTCAGATGAAAAATCTCATATTCAAGAAGGAATGGTAAGCAAACACACCGAGCAGTATTTTTATTTATCTATATTGAAAGAAAAATAAAATTGCCATTTGGGTTAAATATTGCAACAGAAGTAAAATGTATGAAAATTACTATAAAATTAAAGGAAGCTGGATGTACTTGTTATTTCAAGCTCTTATATTGTTCAGAAGGAGAGTGAAGATTGAACTTCACACTTTAGTGAGTTTTCCTGCACATAATTACATTTCTAAAATAATCATTAAAGACTAGAAAAGAGAATAGAAGTATTAAACTAATAGAGGGAAAGATAAATGAGAATAATCAATTCAAAATAATTGGGAAATAGATCGAGAAACACAAGAATGGGTAGACAAATAACAAATTTAAAATAATGTTGAAGATCCAAATAAAATATATTAGCATCATAATCAGTGTAAATAGACTAGATACTTCAACTAAAGTACAAAATTTGAAACAGTAGCTAACTCTAGTAATAAGCAGTATGATTCCACTTATGTAAAATTTAAAAAAAATAGATATGTACCCCATAAAAATGTAAAATGGTAGAAATATGTCTCAAAACTATAATGAAAAGCAAAAGGATGATAAAATTCAGAAGACAGGTTATCTCTGAGGGCACAAGGAAAGAGATTGGATTAAAGAAGGATGTATGGGTTACGTCAATATATGTTAATGTTTTTCTTACACTGAATGGTATGCAAAATGCTATGCATTTTGTAGTCTATTTTACAACTCATACATATTTTAAATACTTTCCATCTCTGTTCAATAAAACCAAGTAAAAAAGAAACATCTGAAATAAAATATTTTTTTAGGATTTTATTCATTCATTTAAGAGAGAAAGAGAGAGAGAGAAATCATGAACAGGGGTGGAGGGAGAGGGAGAAGCAGACTCCCTGCTGAGCAGAGAGCCCAATGCGGGGCTCAACGCCAGGACCCTGAGATCATGACCTGAGCTCAAGGCAGATGCTTAACCCACTGAGCCACCCAGGCCCTGAAATAAAAGATTTTGAATGGATGTGGAATATATTGTACTACTGTTGTGATGCTAAGTTGTGCTGTCAAATTGAGAAGCACTGTTTTGATTGGGGAACCAGCTTGATTAGGTAATGGTGCAAAAACTAAACCGAGGTCAGTTCTATAGGACATTAAACTCTGTCAGGTAGCTAAATGTGACAGATTGCAAAACTGTCCTATTTTCTCTCTCCTTCATATATCCACTTTGTAGTGTTACCTCATCATTACTCTTGTCAAGGGGTAGAATCTATGTGTCCACTCCTTTTTATCAAGGTGGCCTTGTGACTCACTTTGGCCAACAAAATAAGGTAAAAGCCAACATTGGGCCAATTCTAAGCATTGGCTTCAATGCTTCCATTCTTTGTCTTGAAACTGACATCTGCTGTGTAAATTTGCTCAAGCTAATCAATTGTATGATACAGACATATGGCCCAATCACTCTTGGTGCCTCAGTCACAAAATTGCAAAATAAGTGAGTCAGAGGACTAAGTTATGCTGCTTGTTCATGGAAAATATGCCATCCTCATGAGTATGTTGATGACTTTGTTATACTTTTTGCTACCCCTGTCACTCCTGGCCTATTCGCAGCTGACCTTATATGTAGAAGCAAGCTCAGCTGAAATCAGTCAAACTTAGGATCACCAAAACTGCCCACTGACCTGGAGACCTGTGAAAAATAATCAAATGATTGTTGTGTTAGGCAAGTAAGTTTTGGAATAGTTTATTACTCAGGGAGGGAAAAAAAAAAAAACTCAGTCATGCAATCATTAATCATAATTATTAATCATAATTAATCATAAGTAAACTTGACTCTACAATTCTACAAACACCATTATCTTTCCTTCCTATGTTTCTCTCAGAAAGTACTCATAAAACATGTTCACATGGTTCTAATTTTGTAAGTCCATGAAATACTTGGTAGCCATGAATATTCCTACTGTGTATAAAATGTTCTTATTTTGGAACATTTGAGTCAAGAAAGTCTTCAAAGATGATACAGTCTGAGAAGATAGATTTTCAATTTGCTATTTCAAAAAAAGTAAGTGGGATGACGTTTCTTAAGATAAAATACAAAAACTCAAGGGAAAAAAACACAGGTATGAAACTGAAATACGCTGATCTCCCGTCTCTTAATTTATGCCACTGTGAAAACCCTGCGGTATTGTGGAGCCACAGTATTCATGAGAACAAGAGATCAGGGGTGGCAGAAGGTATTTTTAACAAAGTCATCAAAGCACTCATGAGGATGGCATATTTTCCATGAACAAGCAGCATAACTTAGTCCTCTGCTTTAACACCACATACAGCATAATGGAAATGGCACTTTCGTAATACTGGTGCTCCCACAGGGAGCTCGACAGTGAACCAGGAAAAGATCACAGGCTCTGACAGCTGATTGGTGAATTAATTAGGTGCTGCACTTTTTTAATGCTATTGTAAATCACATGTGCAGCATGAATTCAGAGTCATAAAAAGATTCCAAGGATGCAAGTGTCACACAACAGTAGGGCAAAATGTAATCAGAGTCCAGAGGGAGACCCAATGCAAATAGGTTTCCCAGAGACCTGCTGAGATTAATCTTACTTATCTCCCTTTCTGAAGGGAAATTCTAGATGGGGTGGCAAAAGTATTTAAGCTCCAAGCAAAAGAAATTGATGCCTTTTTTATCACTTCCTCTCAAGTTTTCTTGATAGAGGCTTGACTTCATATTTATAAACTTTTTAACCATCTGTGAAATATTCCTCCTCATGGAACCTATCAAGTGATAGGATATTTTGAAGAGAGATCACAGAAAGGACCATTTTCCACTCTTCAATGACTGGGTCATTTTTACTCGTGCTTATGGGCTCTCAAAAATTCTTCTGTGGCAGGCCTTAGTTGCTAAGTATATCTTGTTATATAACACATTGTATTTATGAGTTTTGTGATCCTGGGGATGTTATTAAACCCCTCATCTCTAGTTTCTCCATCTGCAGAAAGGAGCTAATAAAATTCATTTCATTGGGCTATTATGGAAATTAAATATTATAAAGGGCTTACAACAGTGCCTGGCTCATGCATCACAAGTGCTATAAAAGTTGTTGCATAAATGTTGATACAAAAATGATGTCATCGTATTTCCACTGAGATCCATCACCACTGAAACTATTGATCCCTCAGTAGACAAAGCTTTCAATCTCTAACATTCTGAATGAAAATGGGCCTTTCTCAGAAAAATGAGGTATTCATATAGTTGAAGTACAAAAATACTAACAGAGCTTTATGTATACAGGATTGAAATGTAGGGGTTCTGAGATTCACTATTTTATTTTCCTGTTATTTTCTGTAAGCTGGGAAGAGGAACTAAACAAAGGACAGACAAATATATCTGTCAGATTGAAAAAAGGAACTAAGATTCATTTCAAGCCTCCGTCTTGGTGACAAACAGATCCTGCTGCAGGCATGGTGAGCTCCAGGTGGGTTTTGATTAGCTATCCCTCATGCCTGTGGCAGTGGCTTGTAGCAAATGCCAAACCAATTCAATGTACATATTAATAACATTTTAACCTCTTCCAATAAAACAGTGATCACTGAAATTACATATGAGCATAGAAAGAACACACAAAAAATATTAAAAGTTTATTCTTCATGTTAGTTCCCTTACCTTCCCCTATCTGCTATGCACTGAAGATAACTGTTGAGTCATGAAATGATCAACTACCATGTGCACAGGATGCATGAGGACAAGGATAGGGTTGACAGAAGCACAAAAAAGTGGATGAGGATCCCTGGCAGAATCAACCTGAGACTCTATCAGAACTGGTAAGTGTAAGGATGCCTGGGGTATTTAAGTCCCTTACTCAGAGTGACAAGACTGTGATATCCACTGATGCAAACAGGCAATCAACAGGTAATATGAAATATTTGTTAAATAGGTATAAGAAATTTTTATACTGGAAGAGTGTATTGCAGCCTGTTTTATTCTTAAAAGGACGTGGGATTTTAATATATGAAAATCAAAATAAATGAGAAAAAATGTAAAATCAAAAAGATAAAATAATGCTATCTTAGTACCTACTTGACATCAATTAGCTTATGCATGGGAGAATCCAGATCTGTTGGTCTCCCTTCTCAGAAAACAGGGCTGCTATGTGTGTCAATCCTAAAGAGCTACCTGTAAGGAACAAAAGTAAAGGAGGGCAAAGTTCCTCTTTCTTATTAATAGTGTTTGGGACCTAACTGTCAATATGGAGAACTATGGTCACCTGGGCTGGAACCAGGACCTGAACTAGAAGCCCGAGAGATCTCTGCTACCTAACTCCAAATTTAAGACCAAATCATCCATTTTACTTTGATCAGATTGGAGGTTTTCAAGGAAAATAATAGGTCAGAGGGAAGTACCTAGGGGTAAGCCCTGGGTCAGCTTAGCATTGGAAATAAGATAAAAAGGAGAAGGTGGGGGGGGAGGAGAATGAGGCATTAGTAAGAAAGATGGCTGAGCTCCTCCATGTAGAAGGATTTCAGCCTTCCAGTTTGAAAGGAAGAGAAGGTAGACTGGCTCCTATGTGCATAAATATTCATTGGATGACTATCCCATAACCTCATGGAGTCTCTCCCACCAAAGGATTATCTCCTCTTCCTGGGAATTCAATCTTCCTCCTCTCTGAAAGCTCTTCCTGCAGACCATGCACAGGTTGCTCCTTCTTATCAGTCAGATCCCTCCTTAAAATGTCACCTCCGTTGGTAAAGTCTTCCCTGACAACACAAATCCAAGTAGATCCCGGGGGTCTCAACTTATTCTAGCACTTCTTATTATTGGACACTTTCTTTTACATACTTTTATTGTTCATGGACTCTATAGTACATGCCACCCATTAAAACATAGGTTCAGTGACAATATGGATCTCCTCTATATCATCTCCTCATATACATGTGAGTAACGTATGAACATAGTAGGCGCTCCACAAATGTTTACTGAATGAACACATGCACGAATATGTGTTTTGATGGCTCCAGAAAGGTGGTAGAAAAAGAACTATATATGAAGTGTTATCTTTTCTCAATCTTCATAACACTGCCATAATATAAACCCTGGAAAGAAAACTGGGGTCGCAACCTGATCAAATCTACTCTAGAGCCAAATAAAAGATGAGATCCTGTTCCTCAATGGATCCCATAGCAGCCATTTTTCAATAGAAATACGCCACTGGATTCTGTTTACTCACCAGAGCATGTGCAACAGATTTGGTTTTGAACTTCCTAGAAGTCTACACACATCGGCAAATAAATCTATTAGGTGGTCTACTGGAGTAATAGCTAAAAGTAATTTTCCGAGAGAAGCCTGTATTTGGAGTGCTTAGACTGGACGTATGCCCCATAATCTTCCTAATGGAGAAACTTCATAAAGGATGAAGAAAAGCACACCATGAATGACATTACCACTGTAAATGTAAGCATGAGTTTCTAGCATCTGTAACACAAATCAGTGTAAGTCGATTGCATTGATTCAAGCTGTGGTTCAGTGAAAGCACTTTTACAGAGTAAATACAAAGATTTTAATAGTCTTGTTTACTCCATTGATAAAATTGAAGCTTACTGATGAATGAAAAAGATTCTTGTCATTTGGGAAATCTTCCCTCACTATATATTTTGCCACTATGTTGCTGATTGATATTGGTTGGCAGAATTATGATGTATGGTGAGTAACAGACCAGACATTTGGTATTACTAATTAAGGACATATCCATGGGTTTTAAAACATGCATAATTTTGGCATCTTCTCAGGAGCCAAGACACCTAGCCAGAACACTTACCTGAACCGGCTAACGTGCCTATACAGACAAGTACAAAAGAGAATATCTTTAGCCAACATTTAGACTTCTTCAGAAAACAACAACAATAACAATAACAATAACAACAATAACAACTCTGGTTTCATCTAATATGTGAACAGAAGTCTAACTGAATGGCTAACACCTTATCCTAGTCATAATCCCAAATCATTAATGATAATAAATAAAATACCCTTAAAATATTTAACTTTATGCTGTAAAATGTGCTTCTAGGTAATGACATAATTGTTGGGGTCCAATTCAAGGTCAGTAAATTGGAAAAGCATGTAGTTTGTAATGGTTGATGTTAAGCCATTCATTCTTACCATGATTAGTACATGAGCATTGAGGACAATATCACACCACAAGCAGTAGTTTCACATTCTCTTTTCACAGACTAGTGAACTAAGCCCCAGAGACCTCATGTAAATTAGCAAAGTGACAGAGGCAGTGAGTGAGAACCTAGGAACACTGCACACCTGCCTAAGACTATAACCGCTAGGAACATTCAGCCACACTATTTGCAACTTCTATCAGATAGATAAAATGCTTAGATTTTTGGAGCTAGTAAGAATCTTGGGTCATTTGCTTAGCTTTCTTATTTTATAGCTGAACTAAAACAGAGTAAACTGTTGACTTCAAATCTATATCCTACTGAGTGGCAGAATTAAAATAGAACCATTCCAGCATTTTTCTCAATAAAATTTCTTTACACATAAAAATCATCTTAAATTAAGAAAACACAGGAAATTAAAAAAGGATCACTTAGTATTAAATACTGATGATGTATGTAAAGGATATTTCTCCACACAAAAGAAATGACAGAATAATGAAAAGAAATGCAAACTGTTCATCTTTCAGGAACACTGATTAGTACATGAATCCCCAGTGAGAAGCAGCGGATCAGTCAGCCATCTTTGAGTGACATCTCTAGAAGCCAGACTGTTAACCCTGTTTACAGCAGCCCGTTCTGTTTGGGGAAAAATTCTATTTTTTTTAACAGCTTTTGTTTATTTTGTTTATTTAAATGAATCCCATTTAATATTATTTTAAAATTTTTTTCACCCACTGGGTCACAGTAGACCCAAATGTCTCAGGACCTCCTTCAGAGTTATAGCTAGAAATACTAATTTCCCTTCCATCTGACACTGATTCAAGTTATTTCCAGAAAATTATCATCTTTAACACTTAGTCTTTTCTTCTCAAAACAAGGCATACAAAATTCCTCCAAACTTTTCGACTCTCTCATTAGCTGGATTGCTCTGGGCAGTTACCCTCAGTTCATCAATAACCTTCTTCAACTTTGGACTCGGGTCATAGTGTTTTAGGGGTGTTCTACTCAGAGTGCTGACCTGGTTTATAGCATTCTCCCTATTCCGTACACCTATTGTAATGTCATTCACATTCTTTCTTTTATCAGATGTAGAGTTCAGTAAGTCATCCGTTGCGTGTAACACCGAGCACTCATCATGTCCCGTGTCCTCCTTAATGCCCATCACCCAGTTACCAATCCCCCCACCCACCTCCCCTCCAGCAACCCCAGCTTGTTTCCAATAGTTGAGAGTCTCTCATGGTTTTTCTCCCTCTGTGTCATCTACATTCTAATTACACACTGCCATCACACTGATAACACTTAACTTCTATCCCTGTGTCTATGGCTTTTTTTTTGAACAACAAAAATGTCTCTATTATCCTTTCAATTGACCTGGCTCTTTACTAATACTCATTTTAAAAATATATATATTCGGATGGCTTTAGAATGGAGAAAATAAATTTTAAAACCTCACCAAATATTTAGAGGAAATAAAGAATAACAATTAAAAAATAGGTAAATAGCTCAGTACCTGTGGGGGGGGGGCAGGGCAACATTCAATCTGTCTTTATCACTTTAGATGAAGACTTGACTGTGTGCACTGGAGAAGGAGCCAGTGAGAGTGGGGGCAGCGGGAGAGGGGACTGCAAATGGAAGTAAAAGTGAGCTTTATTCTTAAAACAAGAACTAAGAGGAAATAAGATCTGTCCTTTCATTCTGCTTCTATTTCATACTTTAAATTTTTGTAAAAATGAAAGTTTCCATATGGCTTTGATGTTTCTTAAAAATCTCATCAAAATCAAAAAAATATTGTTTTAAAATAACCTCTACTCAAAAAAAAAGTAACCTCCACTCATTTAATAAATTAGTAGTGTGTGTAACATTTTTGCTGATAAAAATAAAATCAGTCTCTACCATCTGGGTACATCTAAAGACAACCTGTGTTCTCTGGGTTCACAATCAGGGGTAGATTGAAGAACTTCCCAAAATTCAAGTGGAAAATATAGGTTAATTTATCAGGATTACTTAAACTGGCTAAAATAACTATGAATAAGTATACTAAGAAATATTCAAAGAAGCAATTATAATTCACAGTGTCCTCAAATCACATTAAATTTATATTTTAAGTACCATTGAATGTTCTTTTTGATTGGAAGAGCCCTGTGAATGATACACACTTTCGTGCTGAGCAAATGAGCAGTTTCCCCTAATTCTCTTTACACGACTATCTGCTCCTTCCCTATTTTCTCATCTAAGTCAACATAATGGAGGGCCTCATAAAATGTGAGCCATATGCCTCATTACGCAGTTCATGATTTAAATTTGGTCAATGATACCTTTATTATTTAAAAAAAACTCACCAATTCAGTATAGTTTGTGCCTATTCAATTTTTCTTCCATTTATTTATCTTTGAAATATACTTCTTTTTTCATTTAAATCTATATTTCTGTGTATAGAAAGTGTCAGTTTCCTTGGCGCCCAAAACAGCCTCTCAGATGTGTGTGTGTATGTGTGTGTGTGTGTGTGTGTCCACCATTAATACTTAGGTAGACTGTTCATAAACAAAGGCATTCTTTCCTTGCCATCACTGTTCTCTGATAGATTTGTGAAGGAGTGACAGAAGCAGGCCCATTTCTTTTCTAGGACATTCATTTTTTCACTTCTGGTCTTCATGAGTGCATATGCAAACAACCCCATATGTCTCCCTATAGTTGCATTAAATACGGGCTTTTTAAACAGACACTAGCCAAGATTTATCTTTAATTCCTCTCTCTGTAATGTTAGGTGGTGAACAGAAAGTAACAATTGCCAATGTCTCAATTTACTCTGACAAAAAAAAAAATTAAAAACTAATAAAAAATAAAATTTTGTTGTGATGCTTGATCAATCAATGACCACCAGCAGAGAGAGAGAAAGTAGAAAAACTAGTAAATTTTTGCAAGGAAAAGAAAATTACCTACACCACACAGAGAAAGGCCCCTTAAAAGCTATGAAGTAGTTTCTATTATTTCAGGTATATATTTTTTTAAATACAGAATGTGTAAATGTTATACCTGACAAAACTAAAGAAAAAAAAAGCCCAGAAATAACTCTCATTCCACTTCAAATTAATAGTGATATATATATGTATATACATATATATATCAATATTATTATCCATGTCATAATAAAGAAAATATGTTTAGCCATTATGCTATTATGCTTCATGTATAAATTTGAACTAGTACATTGAACTATGTTACCATAGTATTTAAAAGGACAAAAATCACTTTAAGCAAATAAAAATGGTATACAGACTATTGTAAACATATCACATAGAACATAGATAATAGTTTTACAGAGAAAAATGTATAAGCCTAACAGTAGATTGTTAATATGCCTTTACTTCCCCCAGTCACTTTGGAGCTCACAAACCAGGAGAACTACTTAATTAAATGCATGATTAAATAAAACAAAATTAATTTCCTTCTTGTTATAAAGAAAATAAGTCTGAAGACACAAAATGGTAATTCATTTCATCCTGAAAATATAATTAAAATAAATTAAGTATTTACCTCATATGATTAAAAATCTGCCGGACACTTCAGAAGCCCAAACAGCACATGATACAGGGACACAGCTTTCCTGTGGTACTCTTCAATTTCTAGAAACATAAGGAAGGTGAAAGAGTGCATTTAGAGGAATATATGCCATGGTAAAATGATGCTGATCAGCTACAAAATGTTTATAATCACTCCACAATGTCTTTTAAAAAGTACCTCCCTACATATTCTTGTTATCATAACATTAAATGCACAATATATTGATGAAAATTGTGTCATCTGGAACTTCCAAGGTACAAAAAAAGACTACACATAATATACAACACACACACACACACACACACACCAATCACTCAATTGCACTCTATTTTACTGGGAGAAGCTGCATTACTATGAAAAGTAAACTATTTGTAATTTAAATATTTTCTTATTATATACACATTACCAACATAAATTTTTCTAGTCATAACACTGAGTTTTAAGTAGTAGTGGGTGTCAGCTCCATTGTTTGTTTTTTTCCACTGACTTTACTAGATTTTAGCAAGTATTCTTTTGTTTCATTATTTTCCTGGAAAAGATTCACAGAATGTGAGAAATGACTGTCATTCATTTGATAAGTTGATATGCAATATGCAGGATTTATGTGAATTCTGCTTCCAGATAATATACACTATAGACAGTAAAAATATAATAACTCAAACTTTTATAACCTGTTTCAATTATTTATACATGAAACTTTTTAATCATATTTTCTCCCATCTACCTGCTAAAAGAGAAATAAAGTTATAGGCAAAATGTATAGGTACTTTGCTGCAGTCCAATGTTACGTCTCCATTTTGCCATACTCAAACACATACTATTTAGGTACAACAGGAACTGTATTACTGTATTACCTTCCTCTCCTACATCTCCTTCACAAGAAGCCTCATTCATGTACGGTTAAATTCAGGCACAAAGCTCAACAATCAGCAACATGGACATCTACCCTCTACCCTCCAAACTCTTTCTGAAAACCTCTAATCCAGTAGGTGACAGAGTATTGGAGTAGGAGCAGAGATGGTGGGGAAATAGTGCTCCTAACTGAGAAGTATAATTTTGTCAAGGTACCTGGTAGCAGGTTAGAACAGAAAAAAATGAGTGTCTTCTTAAATCCATTGCAAGAGTGACCAAAAGAACCCTTAATTAATTAAGGGCTGAATTCCTTTTCCTAAAGGCTACTTATTATTGGAAACTAAACATACATATTTATTAACTCTAGATATAAATATGTATCTATTTACATAAATACGTATTTCTGTTTAACATAGATGGGTAGATAGGAGAATACACAAATGACAGATAAAACAGATCCCTTAGTATGTACTTCTTTGTCTCTCTTGTTAGTTATTGGATATTCAGAACTCACTTTGAAGATGTTTTTCCAGCCAAATAAATTCTGTATAGTGAATAATATGTCCCATTAAATTCTAGAAAGATATTAGTAGCTACATTTACATTAGGGAGAAACAAACTGTAAAGCAAAGTTTTGACCACTTTTGGCAGGAAAGAGAGTATTCTAAAGTTCAGAAGAGTGGGATACTACTAGCCAGAGAAATAAGGAAATACCAGGAATTGCTGCACAACATTTTAGGAGTTTCTAGACGTTCTGCAGAACTATCCTACTTTCCAGAGAACACATTAACTAATCCAATACCTCATCATCTTCTAACTCTGTATTCACAGCTGTTTGTCTTGTTTTCATTTTGTTATTTATAATTCTATAGTAAACCACCCTAAACTTGTATTGAAGGCTCACTGTGACCAGTGCTCTTATAGGTGGTTCCATATGCCCGTATCATTTAATCAATAAGACACATACAGCATCACAATTTGCAGAGAGTAGCCACTGTCTTACACACCCTATGTCTCGACATAAAAATCCTAAGTCAGAAGTTGCCTGTACCATAAAATAACGTACTCTTCCAACTAATTATAATTTTTTGAACATTTATTTATTTATTTGGGAGAAAGAGAGAGAGATCAGGAGTAGAGGAAGGGCTGGAGAAAGAGCAAGAGGGAGAGAATCTCAAGCAGGTTCCCCACATTCTGTACCTAATGGTAACATGTTACATTCTGTACCTAATGGTAACATGTAAGAGAAGGCAAGCCTGGGCCTTCTTCTGTAATCCCAGATAGTTGGACTCATTTATCTTAACCTGGGGAGATCCTTTTTACCACAGTGATTTGGAAAACAGCAGAAGGGTTATTAGTAATAGAATATACTTTTCACAGAAAGAAAAGGAGAAATATATTAAATCAGGATCCTAAGAACTGGTGGTCGTGGCTCTGCTGAGCTAGGGACAAAATTCAAAGCAAAGAATTTGAGAACTATATACACTTAACATTTTGATTGAGGCACACAATTTGAGATTAGTGATAATTTCTAGAACATGAAAAATGAGGACTTAATGAATGTGTATTTTCAAGCATTTAGTACACAAAAGAAAGCCCATTTGTGTATAAAATAAAAACAGCCCATATGCTTAGGACATTTAATAAAAATCATACTTAAAGCGGGCAGTGTACTTAAATTAGAAAAACAAAAACAAAAACAAAAACAAAACAACCCTGAGAACCAACCTGGAAATAATTCATAAAATACACACAAAATTTTTGATGTTAAGTCTACAAAAATTACATCACTCTCCCGCCACCACGAAGATCATGTGATTAATTACTGATGGAAATAAAATGATATTCCAGGTGTTCTGGCTTCTAAGTCCATTCCCTCTTCCCTACATGATATTGCCTCCCTCGTTTCTAGTGTCTTTCTAGGATGAGATGATTATATACTGCAGCTGAATCCCAAACAGGTATGCTGTACTGGCCCAGTAATGATTCTAAGTGCAGCACTGGGTTGGTGTGGGGATCAGAGCACGAGGCACTTACCCCAGTCCCTAGAATTCAGTGAGGAATTGAAGGGCAGCTGCTATTACTGCTATTACTGTCTACAAAATGAGAGAACATCTTACTCAGAGGAGCACAGAATAGTGAGGAAAAAAAAATGTTAAAGAGGCTCAAAGGACATGCTGAAGCAATAATTTCAGAGGGATTAATATCGTTAAGATACAACCAGGGCAGATTCAATGCCTATTCAAACAAGTGACTTTAACTTCAAGGTTAGATACATGCAAATGTAATTTGTAAAAGAATAATGGTTGTTTTATTTACTTCTTGAGATGAGTATAATAATCTCCAAGGATAAGCAATATTTTAAATTGATTCAAACAGGGATAAGCAAACCCCTTAGGTTTATGGTGGTGTGCTAGAGAGTATCTGGAAACAAAAAATTAAAAAAAAAAAAGTCTTCCTGGACCTTTGGTGTTATTTTAGAGAGAAAATAAATACTTACACTGTGAGCATTTCTAGGAATAAATACCCTCTAGTTATGAATTTACATTTCTAGGGGGAAAGAGTTTGAAAATCCTTGCTTTAAGTGAAAGAACAGACATTTTCACCATTCTTTTCTCCTCTCCCACAAGATTTTCTAGTGATGGCCATATTTTTATCTCAAACTGGGAGAAATGGGAGAAAACTTTTTCAGAGGAAATACATAGTATATGACATCTTCTCCTAAAAGGAAAGTAAACCTCTGACTTACTGAATTTTCTCATTTGTAATTATTAATACTTAGTATACAACAGTCTTTCAGCTCCGTACAACTTAACTATTGATGTATTTAATAATATATATTATATATATATACATATATTTGAAAATAGATCAAAATAATCTATTTGTTACTGTTGTAACTTCCACAGAAGACACATCTAAGGCATTAATATAGAAAAAACAAAGTTAAACTGAGTATTGCCTGGGGGAGGGTGTTAGGGGGAGGGTGGTTGGGTTATGGACATTGGGGAAGGTATGTGCTATGGTGAGTGTTGTGAAGTGTGTAAACCTGGCGATTCACAGACCTGTACCCTTGGGGTTAATAATACATTATATGTTAATAAAAAAATAAAACATTAAAAAAAAGCAATGTTATCACAGTGAAAAGTTCTGAGCAATTCATTTTTGGATAATCCCTTAAGGCAAATAACACAGCAGCATCGAAGGAGCGTCTGAGTGGGCTAGAGCCTCTGACTTGGAATCACATCAACGTGTTGCATAGCTTAGATTTTGGTTTACAGAACTGGTTCACCCTGCTTTAGGGAAAGGGTCATACAAAGAAAGGCTAAAAGTTGTAAATTGTTATATAACATCTGCATCCTCTTCATATAATGAATTTTTTTCCTTTTGGTCATAAAATAGAAGGAAGAAGTGAAACAACCTTTCTACTATGAGCCTAATTATGATGGTTTAAAAATGAAATTGAGGGGGTCCCTGGGTGGCTTGGTGGGTTAATCCTCTGCTTTCGACTCAGGTCATGATCTCAGGGTCCTGAGTTCAAGCCCTGCATCAGGCTCTCTGCTCAGCAGGGAGTCTGCTTCCCCCTCTTTCTCTGCCTGCCTCTCTGCCTACTTGTGATCTCTTGCTCTCTGTCAAATAAATAAATCTTTTAAAAAAATGAAATTGAGTATGTCCATCATAAAATAAATCATGCAAGGTAGGTAGTGCTATCCTTTTACAAACATGGAACTGAGGCTTAGAAAGTGACACAGAAATTTTCACAAGATCAGAAGCCTTTCCCTTATATAGCACTACCTCCAAAATATCAACTATGGATAGCGTTGGTCATGAGACTGGTTAGGACAAATGTTAAATTAAATGCAATGGTGCTTAATAAAACTTAAAACTGGTAATTAGTACAGTTGACCAGAACTGAATGATTTAAGTTTCTCAAGATTAAGATTTCAGGGTCATTAAATAAAAGTGAAATTCTGAATAAAAGCTTTTTCTTTTGTCTGCTTTGCTAATTAATGTTAAATTATAAACTGATACTAAAAATTTTTATTAAGATTTATACAAAAAAATAATATCCAATATTTTCAATGCCTAATAAACTGACATAATGTAAATGACATTTCCTGGAATCATAAATGTATTCAACATTATATTTCTATTAGGAAAGAAAAAATATAATATACCATTCATTCAATTTAATTCTAATTGAACAAAAGTAGCTGTATCATTCTTAAATCTAACATCACAAAACAGCTATGCTAACGCTAAGAATTCAGCTATGTAATTTGTAATTCTGATCAGAAAATTAGCGATACTATTTTCTGAAGCAATACAGGGAACAATGAAGGAAAACAGAAATAAATTCACAGAGTAATTTTGACTCTGGCATTCACTAGAACTTTTTAATATTGAAAATAAACATATTTCCAAATTTTAAAAAAAGCATAATGACATTATTACTTGATAAAATCACTCTGTAGAGATTCCATTTACAACATGTTGCCCTAGACTATGCCAAAAGAGAATGTTGCAAATATAGTACATTAAATCCTATTTTAGTATAAAATGCACATCGCCTCTTCAGTAGAGAAGAACAGTAATAAAAGGAGAAATTTTGATTCTTCTCTGTTTTAAGTGGCCTAATTGTAAATCACTTTGTTTGGTGGCTCCCGAAAGAATGATGAGGAGTTCACTCTGGATTGCTTTGGTGACATATTTCCTTTTGTTCTTGACTTTCTTAGTGATGTACATGATACAGATACTGGTATTTTTATTTGCTTTAATCTTTCAAAACCCACAAGTGAAAAAAAAATACGCTGCTATCTTTTTATTAGGTCAATCAAGTTAAAAGTTTTCACTGTGCTTAAACTTTTAAAAAGTTGAAATTCTATTATAGCTACAAATTTTTGCAAGTAAACCATGTATGTTCTTTGGCCTTAAAACACATCTCTTAAAAATCTTTCTCTAAATCACACACACACACATATACATATAAGATCATTTTTGTGACTTGTATACATTAAAATAATAATAATAACAAGTATGCACCAAATGCTTTCCATATGCAAGGCACTGTTTTAAGTACTTCCCATGTATTTGCTCACTTAATTTTCACAACAATCAGATGAAACTATTTCTATCCCAACTGAAAAATGGAAAATTGAGGCACAGAGAGGCTGACTAACCAAGTATTTAACAGAGCTGGCATTTAAATTAAGATGTATAAATAAGATGTGGTCCATACATACAATGGAATATTACTCAGCCATCAGAAAGGATGAACATCGAACTTTTGCATCAACATGGATGGAAGTGGAGAAGATTACGCAGAGTGAAATAAGTCAAACAGAGAAAGTAAATTATCACATGGTTTCACTTACTGGTGGAACATTAGGAATAACATGGAGGACATTAGGAGAAGGAAAGGAAAAAGTGAAGTGGGGGGGAATTTAGAGGGAGAACAAACCATGAGAGACTGTGGACCCTGAGAAAGAAACAGAGGGTTTTAGAGGGTAGGGGAGTAAGGAGATGGGTGAGCCTGATGATGGGTATTAAGGAGGGCATATATTGCATGAAGCCCTGGGTGTTATATGTAAACAATGAATCTTGGAACACTACAATAAAAACTAATGATGCATTGTATGGCAACTAACGTAACACAGTGAAAATTTTAAAAATTAGTAAGGTACAAGACTCCACAGCTTGAACTATTAGGAATAATGTGATAATATCTCTGATTACAACATACTGATAATGGCATTCTGATAACAGTATACATACAAATGTGCCTTAACTATCTTAACCATACTTCATTAAAAAAAAAAAAAAATCAAGCCCTAGAAGTTCAAATAGGTGACAGAGACAGGTTAGTGAAAAGTGATAGAGATAGATCTTTTTAAGAGATGGCCATTTCCACCTAGTCTACCTAATATCCGTAATAGAGCACCAAATATGCAGTAAACCAGTATCCAACATGTATTTATTATATAAGTGGATTAATGAATAGATTGAGAAACTTATGTGAGCATGGGCATTTCTGCAAAACCTGGCTGGAATTGCAAGCTCCAAACATACTTATGGAGTAGACTAGTCTAGACGTCAGTATGCATTTTCATTGGGTTCTCACTTCCCATCCCTCACCTTCAACTCAATTTTCCAACACTCTTGAGTAGTCTCTTGAGCCCTAGTCACCTGTGTTCCATTTACAACTGCCTAATTCATATTCATTAAGTTCTCGTTCTATATAATAAACTTCATTTAATAAACTAATGAAAAAAGCCAATCTGATTCCAGTTAATATTAGTACATTTTAATTGAGGCTTTTGAGAGAAAATATTAATTGAGGATAGTAATCCCAATGGTGAGAATGTCAGGTATTAGTACTGTACATCAGAAATCCAAACCCAAAAGCCCAAACTACTGTTGTCTTGAACTTTGTCACCTCCTCAGGTACATCAAATCTGTCTTCATGTCTTTCATTGCCACACTCCATCTAAGCCATGGCCTATCACCTGGATTACTCTCATGGTCTTCTAACTGTCTGCTTGTCCTCCTGCCCTTCCAACCCATCTTCTACATTCCAGCCAGAATTATCTTGAAATATCAATTGGATCATGTCTCTCAATAAATAATGACTTTCTTTGGTACTTCACAGACTTAATATTTCTTTTCCTCTCTCCTCTCTCTCACCACTCCTTGCCCTCTCCCCTCCCCCTCCTTCCTTTTTGGTCACAGTTGACTTCTTCACTCTCATCTCTTGACCTTCTTTCCCTCACTAAACAGATTCCATCTGTGCTAGAAGCTTAGCCTCATTTCAAAGCTGTTGAACATGGGCTGTTCCTCTGTTAGAGCAGTCCTCTCCCCACACTTTGCCCAGCTATTTCCTTCCTATCCTAGGTTTCAGCTTTAATGTCACTTTCAAATATTTACCTCATTCTAAATAGGAGTCCTCTCTGAAATTCTATTACGGCTTTCTCGAGTTTTCCTTGTCTGCCATTTCTTTCAGAATAATGTACTGGTTTTGAGCACAAGTTTTATACTCACACTTACTGAGTCTGAATCTTCAGTGCACCACTTGCTAAGCTGCATGCTAGTGGAGAAGTTCTTTATCCTTGCTATGCTCCAGTTTCCTTATTATAACATGAGATACAATGCTATCTACCCAAACAGATGGTGTTAAGGACTAAATGAGTTACATGCAAACATTCAGAACAGTGCCTGGCACATTAAGCACCAATAAATGTGAGCTCTCATTACTCAGCGAAATTATATTTATCTATATTTATATTTATAATTATCTATAATTATATAAGTTATAATTACATTTATCTGAAATTACATTGATTATATTTGCCTTTCTTATAAGCATGCCAACTCAAGATGAACAGGAACCATGGTTCTATTCTTCCTACAACAAATTTGGTACAATTCTTAGCTTAGGAAGAGCTCAGTCAATACTTATTGAATAAATCAGCTGAATAAATGCATAAATCTATGAATGCACAGAAGAAAGAATTTGAAAAAAAAAATACAGGTCAGCCATCTTTGGGTACATGGGATTTCTGATACAGATAAAATTATATAACAGAGACTTAGGGATAATATACGGCAGTCTGTTTCACTTGTTTGGGAAGTTCACTGGATCTAAAGAAAAATCTTAATCTTGTATCCTTGCAATCATTTCTCAATCCAAAGGAACCTAAGAAATGACTAACATATCTGAAAAAAATTGTTGGGAAGTTGCTTTATCCCCTTTCATTTTTGTCTTGATTTATCATTAGTAGATTAAAAAAAATGTGATGACTCTCAGGAAAAAGTTCTGATAAAATATTTCTGAGTTAAAAAAACAATCTCTTCACCATCATCAAAGCTTCAATACAGTTCTTCATGACTAGATTGTAGTCCAAGAAAATCTCAAAACCCAGTTTCTCACATAATTCATCTTCTAACTTTGGCTCTGATCTCTTTGAATTGTTATTTTAAACCTAAGGCATAATCAATGAAAATGTCCTGCTGACACTTTTTAGAAGATGACCGCTACCTTACTTCTCAAAAAAAAAAAAAAAAAATTTGACTCATATAGCAAAAAAAAAAAATGATGTTAGATATCCAGAGTTCATAATTCTTATAAACTCCATTTAAAAATGTAGATTTGGGGACAAAGGCATAAAAGAAAAATGTGCATACCAAATCCTGCTGAGTTGCTCTTTTTTCTGCTTTCTTAGAAATATTCATTTAATCTTTTAATATCTTATATCTTGGAACTCATCTTGGCAAGCACTTTGGACAGGGTTTGTGTTTATCCTTCCGTTTGTTTCTCTAATACCAGAGCAGAGGTATTATTATATATTACTTAAGAACTGGGCCTCTGAAGTCATTCTGAAAGATAGATCAACCCTAGTTTCTTCTGATACAGATGTTGTTCCTTTTATAAGATATTGGAAAATATATCGAACGATATTGTCCAACAATTCTCTTACTCACCATATATTTATTGGATAAATGCCTTGGGTGGGGACTAAAACTGAAGAGGAAAATAGGGCAAATTGCTGCCCTGGGGGGGGAAAAAATCATAGATCACATACTGCTGTTTCAGATACACTGGGCAATCTCCCTCCATTGCCTGCATACTTAAATTGTGTGTAGGAGAATTTCTATCACACTCTAACATGGTAACTGTGTGCCAGGTAACCTAACCTTGTCTATTAATGAACTCATGAGGTCATGTTTCTCATCGAGAAAAGGAGACACCTGGACTCAAAATTTAACACATCTCTCCCTACTTTATTCATCCAATAAGGAACAGAGCCAGGTTTTAACCTTGTGGTTTGTGAATTCAAAACTCCAGACTGTTTTCAGCTTTGTTTTTGGTTTTGTTTGTTGGTTTGTTCTGACCTCAGTCTGCTTTTCTCTACATTCACTTTTCTGACAAAGTGGATCGAAGGCTCGTAACCAGATGGTAGTGAAGACCAGTCCTTTTAAGTTCTTCCTCTGGGAAAGAGGTAAGAAAGCAAATTCAACTCCATCCAGTGGTGTTTTCACAATAGACATTCCAACTAGCTGTTTACAGTCTCTGTATCTTATCACCACTGCCTCAGCCCTTCTACAGAAGGCAGATAGAGAAAAACAGGATGTGGGGAAAGGAAAAAACAAAAAGCAGGAAGGAGAGAGAAACAAGGAGATGGCTGGACTGTGTTTGCCTAGGGAAACAGACACCTGGTTGCTGGATCTGATGATCTGCTCATAGAGGGTCAGACCTACACTGGGTGAATCAATGCCTGGGCTAGAGTCCTATCTCTGCAGAGAGGACCACATCATATTCAGTACTGGTCCCACAATGTGTTCCTTTTAATAGTCTAGCTTAAGTAGTATCTGGAGATTTTGAAAGAAAAAACTATAGTAAAGATTAGGAAGGAGAGTGTAGACTCCTGAGAAACAGGCTCTTCTTAGTGCAAGTTTATGACTCAATCACCCATAAAATAATTTTATTCTAGAAGGACCCATAAAATGATCTGGCCCCAAGCCATATTTGAGCAGGAAGTAGAGATCCAGGGAGCCTGAATAAGTCACTGAAAGCAAGCTGAGATGGGAGCGGGACCTAGGCTTTCAGACCCTGTAATGAATGTTCTCTGACTCATTTCACCCTCAAAGGACACTGTTGCCAACGTCTAATCACAGTGGTTAGGTTTATATTCAGCCCTTTCCTGCGATGACTGATCCCTGAGCCTGTCTGCTGCCCAGGGAAGGACAGGTGTGACCCTTCATAAGAAATGATCCTGAATTCATGAAAGTCTTTCCCAGTGATGCCATCCAGTCACCTGAACACTGGAATATCAGTACAACTCCGGAAGTGACGAATGGGGGTGGAAAGGGGCTGATGGAAACCCAACTACACTGGACTTTCTTGAGCCTGTCTCACATTCATTGAACTATGTCTCTTGGCATGTCCCTGGCTTTGTCAAATCTTTGTTTTAAATTTTCTCTTCTTGCAAATAACCTCTCAATGAGAGTCATCACCAAAGTCTGGATTCAATTTTCATAGGTCATCTTTTAGGCTTTAGACATAGTCCTTAATAATACAGGATATTGCTTAGGGATCTTGAGGAGGTTTTAATTTACTTTCTTGAAACTTTTCTTACATCATTATTCATTTTCCCAGGTACTCTTATAAGACAGTTTCACTGTTATGGATATAATTCTAGAGTCATGAGTCAGTATTTTGTGTTCTCAGAAATATGATTTCAAATTAATAAAATATCAGGGAAATTTTTCATACTATATACATTGCCATATATTTAAAATAATTTGTAAGGACTTATGGAACTATGCTGATTATGAATATTGCTAAATTTTTCAATTATTTTGAATATGTTTAATAATAGGAAAGCATACAGTTAAATAATATAAAATAATTTTGTATTAAAACTTAATTATAGAAAATAGATTCTACTTCTAAAGCAAATCAGTGTTTATTATTTTAAAAATACAGGAATTTTGAAAAGTAAATTTTAATTAAGGCTACAGTAAGATGTCTTTGAATTAAAGGTAGCCATACATACACATACTCTCTGATGTAAATCATTCAGTTAATTGATGGAGTGATAAAAATTGGAAAACAGCTAAAAAGAATGATTTCGAGTCTTCCCACCACCTCCTTCTTGAGATAATAACACAAAGAACCCATTCCATAGCAAGACATACTATAATCTGTTTCTGGTATTTTCCTTTTGTAAATAATGATTACATTTGGACTTTTTTCAATTACAAAATCAGAAATGACCTAGATATAGTAGTTATTCAAATCCCAAAAATATAGACAGAATTGAATTCAAAGGTTCTCAATACCTGTCATATTGCTTTTTTTCCCCAAAGGAGTTATTTATTTATTTTAGAGAGAGAGAGAGAGCAAACAGGGGGAGGGGCAGCGGGAGAGAGAATCCTGAAGCAGATTCCATGCTGAGAACAGAGCCTGACACAGGGCTCGATCCCAGGACCCTAAGATCATGACCTGAGCCAAAATCAAGAGCTGGCTTCTCAACCGACTGAACCACCCAGGTGCCTTAGCACCTCTTAGCACCCCTGTCAATAGCCACACCTGTTGTTTTAACAAATCTTGTGAAAACAGTTCTGGTTTGCCCCAGTATTTATAGCATTTACTTATACATGTCCTAATGCTGTACCCTAAACTTTGCCCACTGCCTTACCATACTTCCTATTAAATCAGTACACTAGTATCACTCTTACTGCTGTTCACTGAATCTAAAGGCTGAAAAAAATTTCTGAAGTCATATAATCACTCTTCAGTTTCTAGGGAATCTTCAATAAAGCAAGACAAATGAGACTACCTAAAAATTTAGCCATGATTTTTGCCAGCTCTGTCCTTGTGAAGCACATACCAATCCCTAGATGGGCACATCTTCAACATCCGTCTGGTATTGCACTGTGACCCCAGTATTAAAAATGTCCTTCCATTGTTTTTTTCATGGAAGGATCCTAAGCTTTTTTTTCTTAAGTCAAGTTTTCTAAGTCCCCCAACTCCAGACATTAAGAATGTTGCCCATTTCCTCCTTTATGCCCCTAAGCAATTTGATGCAAGCTTCTATTATTATACTTATATTATAATAATTTATTTATAGAATATTGAAATATTAATCATAAATGATAACTTACTATGCTTCTGTATCAGTGTCTACCACATAACCAGGGCTCAGTGATTATTTGGTGATGAAATAATCTGTTCATAATGTATTTATACCACCGAAATTAAAAGTTTGATGTAGAATGCAACCAATCTCTATCAAGGAAGTTTTGTCATTCACCCATTTAGCATCTACAATGGTGTAAGCATGTGTAACTCTCCTCTACATTCTGTAACACATATTAGATGTTCATCAAATATTAATGCATTTCCTTTTCCCTTCCTTTTCCTTTCTCTGCAGCCATTTCTGACATGCAATCAAATAACACATTTGTTATTTTGTACTCAAACCCTTAATAAGTGTAAAGATGTATTAAACTTTTGTTTCTTTTCTTTCAATATTTTCGCCTTGACATTTCTTCATTTTATTATGTTTTTTAATTTTAATTCCATTATAATTAACACGCAGTGTCATATTAGTTTCAGGTATTGCCTTTACATTTTCAAACAATTCTCTGTACCCTGTAAGTGATCTTATCCTGGTCTATGCATAGAATAAATTTAAAAATAGCTAATTTCAGTCTACACCAGGTTCTTCAAAGCTTATCTTTTTCATTACAAAAGGGACACGATTCTCAGACAGTAATTCACAGGACTATGTAAATAATGTAAGTGTGGCTCCTCCCAGGTAATTCTTTTTCCTTTTCTATTCTTTTCTCTTCTTAATAGGGGACCAGCTACTAGTAATCACATGACATGAATGCCTAATGTGAAGTTTCTGGATTTATGGCCCCTAGGGGAAGAGAGAAAGGTAGCAGGCATACTAGCTAAAAGAAAAACTCTCAGGGTCAGATAGACCTGAGTTTGAATCTCAATTCTACCACTTACAGGCTGTGTAATTTTGGCAAGATGCTTAACCTTAATGAGTCAAAAAGTCTTCATATTTAGATAAGGAATTAAAATATCAAATGGGCCTTAATTTATGCAAAACCAAAGCACAGTGGTTGATAAATAGTAAGTGCTCAACTGATAGCTTTATTGATTAATAATCATCACAATAATATAAAAATTGATATCCTTTCCAGAACAATTTTTAGTTGCCATAAAATAAATTTCTGCATTTATAAGATTTACATAACATGAGAAGGCCTGTGATTTTGACTTCCTATCTAAGGCTTTTATTTGAAATCTATTAGATTTGTCTGTTTTGTTATCATACATCCTATCTCTCTCGTAACTGGTCTTCATATAGACTTTCCATTGAGTCTTAAGTCATTTTGGAGAATGACCCCCTGGTCTTTGAGATGTTCCCTAAAATTCCTTAAAGTAAATTCTTTATTTTTCCCTTCACTTATATTCCAAGTCAGAGATCCCACAGATGCTTTAAAAATTCAGTATCCAATCATCTAGCTATTTACTTTTATATGCTGTGTGAGCGTGTGTGTGTGTGTGTGTGTGTGTGTGTGTGTGTGTTTAGGTATATAAATCTATACATACTGATTTCCTTACCATTCCTCAAATTCTATTATGACCGTTCACTTGCACCATTTCCTGTAGAGTCCATATTAAAAGTCATGCTTGCATTCTAGAATTCATCACTTGGGGGTTGTGTGTCTGCATGATGAAGTTTTATCTATGGTACATGCATGTGATGTGAGTGTGGGGGAGGGAATGTACAGAGAGAGAATCAATAACCAAAAGTTCTAACTAAATAATTTAGGCAACTTTACAGCAGCTTAATTTTTTTTTTCCTTCTGCCATTTTGTTGAAAGAGAAATTGGTAAAAGTAATCAGGCCCTAAGATCTGGTAGTTGGATATCACATGTAAAGAGCCCTAAGCATTACATCTTCTTGATAAAATTGATGAAGATGTTCTAAGTACAATGTAAGTCTCTGTGCTAAGTGTAATATAATGCAAATGCTTGACCAGATGATTTTGTAAGGGCAATATCCATTTTTCAAAATTAAACAACTGACATTTTAAATGCCCAAAGGCTGTGGTACTGTATATACTATTGATTTAACCGACATTTTAAAATTACTATAGTGCAAAAGAGCTCATTAAAATAGAAAACTACAATTTTTTGGCTTTTATTAGTTCAAAATTGGCCTGAACACTAATAATGCAAATGTCTGGCTAAGCACCAGGTAGAAAATTTGTATCAATATTCAAAGATCCTGAAATAACATTTCATTTCATAGAGTACAATCATGGGACAGCTTTCAAACTACACAGATACATAAACAGCAAGCAAAACACCTGCTCATTAATCTTGGACTACGCTTTTTATCCATAATAAATAGTCAACTTCACTACTCTCTAGAGACAATAAGAAGCCTCTGAATGCAGTTTCACACCCATTTGGTCATTTTTGTCTGATAAGTTATACTTGCTGGAATATTCATTTCAGCCTGTTTGCTTTTCTTGGCTTACATTATATCAGAACAGATTTCAATAATCATTTCCAGTGATATGAGTGTCTAAATATCCATAGTCCACCAAGCATCCAATTTTAAAACAGTGAAATTCATGTTGAATGTATGAAAAAGATACCTTTAAAAGATCTGTCACTTCAAATTCTGTGTTGCACTCGTGACAAGTATTCATCTTTTTTTTTTGATAAATATTCATCTTAACAGAGGTGAATTAATATGCTACTTTTCAAGGTATTTGAATTATTGACCATATTCATGGGAGGAAAAGTAGGGGAGATGACAAAAAAAATGCACCTGGACAATGATGAAAATTTAATTAAGAGGAATCATTATCACTATCTATGGACGATGGCGAACTATATAGGTTAAAAACACTGATTTATTTATACACTAGACAGCATGTCAGCTCATATTTAAAGCTAGGCACAGACTTTATATAGGGGAGAAATATAAATGATATTGTACTAGAGAAGGAGCATTTTTGAAACTCTTAATACTACTCCCTTGTACAAGGTACGGCTTCATTCTCACTATAACTAAGATTGACGTCAAGTTAATTTTCCATGGTACATTTGAATTTTAGAATGATAATCTATAATTGGCCAAGTCAAATGAAATTCCTGTTCATTTTTAAAATGCCAAGGGCAGAAATCATGAGAAACAGAGGTTATCGTGATACTAGGCTAGAGGTTCTTCTATAATATGTCTTCTGGAAAAAAAAAAAAAAGAGAGAGAGAGAGAAGAAAAGAAAAAATGGTCCACCATTTGGCTCTCCTCACTATCATTTGAATGAACACATGTAGGTCATTCATCCTCCCCTCTGTGCGCCCCCAGATCTGTCTCACTTCACAATGTGCTTGTCGCTCAGTCTATCCCATTAACCTCTGCAAGCTCTTTGCAGATACTTACTCAATAAATCCATGCAGGCTCAAACTAAATAGAATTATGGTATATTTTTGTTTATTTTGGCTTGTTTGTTTTAGTGGAAACGTACAAAGTATGGTTTTTGTTGATGCCAATTGTGTTTTCTGATTTCCCAAAACAGGGTTGTACAATAACAGAGTTGTACTGTAATAAGATATAATGATTGTGCCAAAAATCATAAAATGAAAAGCTGCCAAGTTACAATTATTAGCATGGACTCCGTGAATGGGGGAAAAAAAGGAGAAAGATGTGTCAGCGGCATAAAACATAGGAAAAAGTAAAAGGTTTGAAATCTTGCAAAAAAAAAAAAAAAGCCAGTTAACTTTGAGCAGGCTCCTGAAATTCTGAACAAAACCTCATCCCTTAAAAACAGTGGTATGCTCATGTCTGTAATTACATATATGGTAAAAACTGAACCTTTGCATTCATAGTTGTTGCAGCTATGGTAAACACTGGAAGGCAGAAATACATTACCTCTGGCAGAGGGTATCACGATGACCCCATTAAACTCCTTTAAGATTCACTTTATGATCTCAGCTCATTAGTCCCCTAAACAGCAGGTGTCGTGACAAAAGGAAGCACTTAGAAGGGAAGACTTCTCAGTCAAACATGCACTCAGCCAAGAACAAGCTCAGAAGTTATCAAAACAAAGCGTCACAAGTTTGAAATAAATTAGCTTGCTTGGGCACAAACTGAATACCATGTCTGTGTTTTTTCAGTGCCTAAACATAATCTATTCGCCGCAGGCTTTTTCTAGACCTAAAATCTCATGCTGTCAACATTATCTGTAACCACACTCCTTTAAACGGAGAAGTGTCACTGCTTCAGGTGACATGGTTTCATTAAGGGAAATTGCCTGAGGAAGGATGCAGGTGTATCTGCCATTCAAAAGCCCAAAAGGTGTGTTCCTCATTTAAAAATAAAGTCATTTAAACAATGAGAACTAATTACCACATTAATTTATTGTCAACACAACTAAGTACAAGCAGGCAGATATAATAACATATGTGTAAACTACTAAGCGAACGGAATGAAAAGGAAACTACTATGAGTCACCTTCACAGTACTGCCCAAGCACTCACTAAAAGCCACATGGTAGGTTCTGCTTTGTCGGTTCCTTAATATTATTATACAAATATCTGTGCCCGTACATTCTTATAATCCTTCATCTGCTTTTCTTTATTCCCTTAGTTCATTTTTATTTCTCCATGTATATGGTGGACAAACTCTAGGGTGGCCCCCATGATCCTCCTCCAATGGTGTTTATGCCCTCACAACATCCTCCTCCCTTCACTGTGAATGGTATTTGTGATCTGAATCTAACTGATAGCATATGGCAAAGGTAATGGGATGTCATGTCTGTTCTGTGATTATATAAAGACTGTATCTTATAGCAGACACTCTATTCTAGTCCTTGCTTCCTTGACAAGTACACAGTTCTATAAGGGAAGCCCTAACGGCAAAGAACTGTGGGTAGTGTTTAGAAAATGTGAGCAGGGAAGACAGTAAGTAGAGACTTAAGATGGCCTTGAGTTATAGTCAGCAAAGAGCCAGGGTCCTTGATCATAAAACTACAAGAAAATGAACCTACCGACGACCATGGACATGGATCTTACCCAAAGCAGTGGGCCCATCTGATCTGAGCTTAGAATCCTGAACTCACAGAAACTGTGAGATAAGAATGTGTATTGTATTGTTTTATTAAACTGATGAATGCGTTAATTTGTTATGTAGCAATAGAAAATGGATACATTATATATTAAGATAAGATAGTATCACTCATGGTTGGTAGTACCACCATCTACCATTGTTCAAGCTAGATTGTCTTCTCCAACTTTCTCCCTCAGTGTATTTTAGTCATCAAACCCAGTTCTCTGAACTGTCACTTGATTTTTTTTTTTTTTTTTTTATCCTTTGATCCCTGCCTACTCTTGGGACAATCAATCATCACTTCTCACCTGGAAAATGCTGGCATCTGTCTCTAGAGCATTTTGTTTTTCCTTCATGAGTAGTTTTGCAAATATTTTTCAAAATTGTTTCAAGGGATCTTATCAAAACTATACATACAAAGGAGTGCCTGGATGGCTCAGTCAGCTAAGCAAGCATCCAACTCTTGATTTTGGCTCATGATATCAGTGTTGTGAGATGGGTTCCCACACCAGGCTCTGTGCTGAGTGTGGAGCCTGCTTAAGATTCTTCCTCTCCCTCTTTCTTTCTGCCCCTCCCCCATGTACACACAGGGGTGCACTCTCTTGCTCTAGGGAAAGAAAAACAACAAAACGATGCATAGGAATATAGAAATGCTTTATCTAATATTTCTATGTCTTTCACTGGTTTATCGCAAATCACCCCATTCAATTCCCACCCACTTCCTCAGGCCAATTCCTCTGTCCTCCACTCTATCTTCCTCCTTCACTTCTGATGATGAAACTTTTAGATACCTCACAGCCCTTCACAGTGTATCATGCCAACTCACTTCCAAGGGTTGACTAAAAGAATAAAATAGCTTTATTCTATTTGCATTTTTAAAAAGACTCATACAGACACACTGCTATCACATGGTGTTTTTCAAAAATACCTTCCTAGTGGAACCATTATTGAAAATAAAGGTAAAGAAATATTTTTCAATATATAGAACAGATGAAAGTGGGGTTGAATGTAGGTGATGCTGTAGAGGGACAAGTCAGTGGGGTTTATAGCAAATCTGGTGCAATGCTGGCTGAACCTCTACTGAACAGTGTCAGCCCAGCAGTTTCTCTCAGGAGCCATAGCTTTGAGTAGCACAGTTTGAAAACTACTGCTTTAAAGCAAAATAATTATTCTCTGATAAGGATGTGTTTCAATAATTGTCAAGAGATTCTGGTAGACATTCTTGATGGGATCAGTTCGTTCTGCCCAAATTTAATTCACAACACACCAGTTCACCCTCAAATTCTTTACATTCTCAAATCACATATAACATTAATGTATTAATTTCACCAACTTTGATTATTTTCATGATAGCTGACCCTGGGGTAAAGCTGATTTGTGGAAACAAAATATTCATAAAACTTAGGCTTTTTCATTCTTTCCCACATTACAGTAAATGCACTTGAGGACATCACTGACCTTTACTGCAATGGATCAAAAATTGACTTTTTTCTCCCTATAGCTTCTATCCTCCATGTGCAAGCAAAACCTTATGTCTTAATCACTGATAGAATGTTTTGTTTAGCCTCCCTACTGTATCCTTACAGAACTGAGGGAGGGGTGGATTGTTTCTTAAAAAGAAGTAACACATCTATATATCTATAAAAATATTTAAAAGAATATCGATCTTATATTTTAGCGATCTGTGGAATCTTGGCTAACTTGTATCCAACATTTATATAATGAACATGCATATTATATCATGAAAGTGATTTATATCTCCACGTGGAGTTTTAGCAAAGAGGATTTTAAAAGCTTGCATAATAATAAGGATACATCTGGCTACTACCATTGTAATATGTTATTATTGCAAAATAATGACCCCAGTAGCACCAACAGCTAGAATTTATTGAATTCTTAGTATATGTTAGAGCAAAGCTAAGACAATATATAATGCAATTCACCAAGAAAACATACAATTTCTTATTAACTCTATCTAACAAATTAGGAAAATGAGACTATAATGAATGAGAAAACTTCAAAGCAGACACATGCAATAAGTCCCAGAGCTGGGATCTGTCTCAGCTCTCATTATCTGCAAAGCTTAATTCTGGGTTTGGAAAAGTACAGAAATGTTAAACAAATGAAGATTCATAGTAAATGATACTTGCACTATGACATTCTCTATCAATTTCTAGGTTTCAGCACCAAGAGTCTTAATAATGTCATTAGCATTAGCAGGGAAAAAAATGCTAAATTACTGCATAGTTTGTTTTGCTGCTCAAGTAATCCCAAATTCACTACATAGCTCATAAACATACGTTTAAAGCCAATATGTCCTGACACCTAAAATTTGGTACCATTTCTCACTTTTACTTCTGTAATTGTTCATTTATTTAATAATTTGCCCATTAAATATTTATTGCATTCCTACCATTGATCAGGAGTTTACTATGTACTTGAAATGAAGGGATCTTAAAAGGCTATCACTGTAGTGACCCAGAGTTAGCAAAAGAACATGAAAATATAGTAATTATTCTAGAACGCATATGTACAGGTGAAAGGGAAGCACAAAAAAGGCATCTGCTCAGGTCTTGTCTTTTTCTAGAGTTAACCTTAGATTCTGATGAGATCTTTCTTATCAAGCTTACTCTGAACTCTATCTTAGAATTAAGGTCTTATTCAAAGCATGGTTCTGAAATGTCAAGCTAGTCTAGTATCAACAGTCCTTTTAGAACTGTGGCTTGAAAGGCTGGTGGAACTGTGGGTAAAATGAAATTTATTTTTCATAATTATTAATATGCTTTTTATTTCTCTAAACCAATGATTTGATAAGCCTCCTTTTCATCACAGTGGTGATAGCACTTCCACCTGGGTGAAATACACTCTATGTACATCCTATTAGAAGGTGGTACCTACTCAATTTATTCTTGCCAACAAATATGATAGTATACACTAACCATATCAATATCCATGTGCCCACTGACCTTCAGAGCATATGAGATGATAATTAGTGAAAATATTAGATGACTATGGTTTCTAGCTATAACTTCTGTAGACCAGTTAAAAACTCCTACACTAAGAAATTTTTAATTGAACCGTTTTCCGAAAGACCTTTTGTAAGTCAGTTGTTTGGATAGGGAAACCATTTTTTTCCATTAAAGACTGCAGTTACAGATTACGTTCCCAGACCAGTCTTTCGTTATTCCATATTAATTCAAATATGGTAGATGAGTATTAATAGCACACTCTTGTATTCTGTCTCCTGGGTCCCACATGATTCAGAAGGAAGAAGGAAAAGGAAAAAATATCCGTTATAATTTCTTATATGAAATTCTTTCTATGGGTAAATTTTAGAATATATGAATTATCATTTTAGCATCTATTATTTCTTTTCTGTATCTGTATTCATATTTTTAGTAAATACACTCATTGCCATACCTCAAATGGCCTTTCTTATCACCCAAAGGACTTCCTGATGGAAATAATACCTATACCAATCACACAACGCTTATTTACAGTTTCTAAAATCTTTACATATATACCGACTCCTGTAGTCCTCATAACAACTCTATGGAGTAGATATTATTATCCAATTTTTTAAAAATTAGTAATCTAAAGCATAAGAAATTAAATAACTTGACCACAAGGACAAGCTAGTATGAGCAGATATAACAGGAATCCAGACCCATGCAGTGTATCTCTAGAGACCATGTATTTAATTATTTTTCCATTATTAATAGTGTTAGGGGGTCTAGGGATGAGGAATGGCAGGACAAGAGTAGTCAAGGCCTTATGTGAATTATACAAGAGTTGGATTCTTATCTTTCAGAGACTAAGTGAATAAGTCACTTACATAGATACTATTAAAACCACAATTTCCCATTAAGTGAGATGACATTATCTTCTCTAAATGTGTTTTCATGGTTTTATCCTGCCTGTTACCCTTTGTGCAGCTTATGAAATTATTATATGTGAGCTGTACCCACTGAACTATCAGCAGACTTTATGTGCTCCAAATCCTGATACAGAAAATCAGCACTTCTATAAAAGAACAGAACAAGGAAAAGGCATTTCAAATTTGTCATGATGGTCTTGATAATGAACAGAGCTATTTACAACTGGCAGGCCTTACTTAGGGCAAAAACAGATGTCACTGAGTTCTCAACAATTGTTACATTCATTCTTCTTCTTTTTTTTTTTTTACATTCATTCTTATACTGCATCATTAAGCAATAAGTTTATGAAAAATGTTCAACTTGATTAAATGTCAAATAAATGAAACTTTGATATATACATCATATGGGCATAATATTTTAAATAATGATAACATCCAGCTTGTGCAAAGGGGTGGGAAAATAAGTACTCACATGCACTCTTGATAAAAATCTATATCCATACATAGATTTATACATCTACTTTACTGGTAAAAATCCATATCCATATCTTTATCCAAATAGGTAAGCATCTATTTTACACGATACTTTGTTAATAGCCATTAACTTTTTAAAAGGGTTATAACTAGCAATTTCTCTTCAAGGAATGAATAGTAGGAAAACATCAACATAAATGCATTGATAGGTATGTGGGTAGATAGGTAGATAGAAGGCAAAAAAAAAAATCAAATAATAGAAATACGTTTTCAGTGGTTTATGGTAGTATTTTGGGGAAAGAGCCTAAGTGGCTGTTAGTAAGTGGAGAATTAAGTAGACTATAGTACTTCCATATAATAAAGTATTATAAAGTCTCCACTACTGTTGAATGAACACAGTGAAGTGCAGAACAATATGCAGAGTATAAAAAACATTTTTTTAGGGGTGCCTGGGTGGCTCAGTGGGTTAAGCTGCTGCTCAGGTCATGATCTCAGGGTCCTGGGATGTAGTTCCACATTGGGCTCTCTGCTCAGCAGGGAGCCTGCTTCCCTCTCCCTCTCTCTCTGCCTGCCTCCCTGTCTACTTGTGATCTCTGTCAAATAAATAAACAAATCTTTTAAAAAATAAAAAAAAAATTTAAAAACTAAAGCATCTGGAGAATGAGAGGATATTACTTTAAAATATATATACTTCTGAATCATTTTATTTCTGGCAATTAAAATATAAAAGTAAATTATACATATGAAACCAATGTAATATTGTGTATCCACTATACTCAGAAAGAAAAGTAAAAAATATGTATATATACATATAAAAAAGTATAACTTGACCAATGATAATGGCTTTTTGAAAGACACAGATTTTGGTTTGATGCATGGATGCATTGGATTCACTTTAACAAAAATAATAGTATTTTTGAAATGGTATTAGGATCTATTTTCTTTCCACTAATTTTCCTTTATGTTATGCGTATTGTGATTTCCTTAAAAAAAAAAAAAAAAAAAAACTTGATAATAAAGCATAACAGGGAGATTTTTTTTCTTATTTTTCTCCCTTAATTGTGAACCTATCAATCCAATTTTCTTTGCATAATATAAACTATTAACTTCTTTTAGATAGCAGCTTCTTTAACTTTACTTGGTACTTTTCTTTGAAGCTATTTTAAGCTAAAATCTTCGTCTATCGGTCTGCAAAGTTGGCCATTAGAACATTTTGCCACCAAATTAACTATAACAAATAACACATATTAACACACTCCACTACTCCTTTCATTTCCCATGGTCTGACTCCACAGTTTGGAGAAAGCCTTCTTTACATAGCTCCTAGTAAATGGAAATACAGTGACGACAGGTAATTGTGCTGTATCTCTGTTACGACAAAATGGGCTTATCTAAAGTCACACATCAATAAGATTTGCAAAACTGAAAGCAAAATACTAAAAATGGAAGAGCCTTTTATATTCATTCCAAACCTATAGTTAACTTTTTGAATTAAAAGTCTCCCTCCCAGCCTCAAGTTGATTTACTATTTTGTTTGCTCAGCAATGAATGAATGAATTCATTTCTGAGCATCTAATAGGAATCAGGAAAACCTGGGTGATAACACATTTTAAGAGTCTGGTTTCAGTAAGTCTGCACTCAAATAGAAGGTAAATCAAATTAAGAGAAGGATTAAGAGTGTCCATATATAAGCAGAGATGAGTTATTATTGGAAGTTCAGACTAGGGAATTATTATAGGATGCAACTGAGAGTCAAAGATGCTAGATAGGCTGCAGGAAGCTAGACATCCTTCATGGCAAATAAAAAGCTGATTAATTAAATGTCAGCCTTCATTGAAAAGGAATTAAGATGAGCTAAGGTGGCTGAAATTTGTCCTATCAGAAACAATACAAATTTTGCATTATAAAAGTGACATGACCTAAATTTTTATTTCTTAGCACAATGACTTTGCTTCTATTATTTCCTTAGGTGGTGAGTCCCTGATACCATCCTCATCATGATCATCATCATTTATTTTATTCTCAATGGCATCCAAAAACTAATCCACATGACCCCCATACTTAATCTCTTGGGATTCAGAGGGAGGTATCACATTCTTTCAAAATTTTATGAAGATTATATTATTTCTGTCTATTCAAGTAGCCTTTTATTCCTGGACTGATTAGAACTCCACAAGAACTCACAAGGCAAGTACAATGGAAATTCAATTTAAAACCAGAAACCTTGGTATAATATAATAATCCCAAATTCTGACCTTGTTTTCTGTTCTTCCTGGTGTTTTGTCTAGACCTCCTTCCTATTTACTCACTCTGTCACAGTACCCCAGCATTCCTGGGCAGGATATCTTCTTGAAACCTATTGGTTTTTTTTGTTTTGTTTTGTTTTGTTTTGTTTTACACACTTCACAGCACTCTATTGGGTGTTTTTAACAGTTAAGGTGTTGAGTATAACTTCTGAAAATGGAATTTTACTTTACACAATAAAACCAACTTTAAAAAAAAAAAGCATTACCTACTGCTTAGAATATTTTTTCAAACTTTGTTCTGAAGAATTCTAGAGTTTTAAGAGTCATTAAAAATTGGTACCATCTCTTTCCCAACGAGAGTTCATTTCCAAAGGTTTGGATCTTTGTTTAAGTAAAAAAAAAAAAATCAAAATTGCTATCTTGAAAAATGTACTGTGAAACACATGTCCATATTTAACTGAAGTAGAGCTACTATTAAGGAAAATTGGGGTAGCGTATCTACTGTGAGATAGGTTGAGTCACATTTCATCCTCATTGTAACTCTTTATGAGATTTTGTTAAGTGGAATCCATATCATAAAGTAAGCTATAAAAGCTAATCAATTCCAAAAACCCCTGGCACTTCTTATCACTGCAATACTTTGTAATATTACTCTGACTTTAAATAAACTACGGTATTATTCTTACAAAGAAGCACAGAACTTTCCCTCTAGATTATTTCACAGTTTGGATTTATCAGCCTAAACTTAAAAAATATACATTAAATTTGAATGAAAAACTCTATCAACATTAGTTTATTGATCGAATCACAACTGAAAATTGGTAATTGGAGAAATGTCTACATAATGGTGGCCTTATTTATGAACTACTTAGATTTAGAAAGGAACCTTATATAACCTGATATATTTTCAATGCAAAAAGACATGATAAATGTGACTATTGTGTATATATTTTTGAAGATAAGATTCATGCAATTTGTGATGTTAATGACATAAATTCTGCCTCTTCATGCTTTTTTCCTACGTGAATAAAATTTGCTCAATGATAGTTGCATCATGGTTATTTTATTTCATTATGAATACATCTATAATAAGCACGTGTTATAATAAGCTGCTAGCATAAGTCCCTTGTGCACCTCTAAATTAGGATTCTGTTATTTAAAAATTTTACTTTTTCAGTGGAACTAGAGATCCCAAAGACTAATGTAGAATGAAATGTTTAACACTATTCACCCTGCTCTTAATTCAGTGACATTTTCTCCAAATCTGAGACCAAGTCCTTCAAAGTTGTGTTTTGTTAAGTTCTAGGTCAGAATATTTAGTAACACATACTGAAGTCCTCTAGATCAACTCCCCAAGGCCCTATGCTTTCTTTAAAAATAGACTTAATTTTTTTTAGAGCACTTCAGGCTTCTCAACAAAACTGTGGAAAATACAGAGAATTCCCCTATGTTACTTGTCCACCACCCACACTCCACAGAGTCTGCCCATCAATATCCTGCTCCTGAGGGACACAACTGTTACAGTCAATAAGCCTATATTGACAGCATCATCACACAAAGTCCAAATGTTGCATTAAGTTGCACTATTGATGTTGTATATTCTATGGGTTTTGACAAATGTATAGTGACTTGTAACTACCATTATAGTATCATCCAAAATAGTTTCATGACCCTAAAAATCTTCTGTGCTCTGCCTATTCATCCCGCCTTCCCCCTTCCTGACAACCACGACCTTTTTCCATCTCCATAGTCTTATTTTTCCCCCAGAATGTCATCTAGTTGAATCATAAAATTTGTAATATTTTCAGGTCAGTTCACTTCATTTATTAATATGTATTTAAGGTTATTTCCTATCTTTTCATGAGATGATAGCTGACTTTTTTTTATGCTGAATAATATCCCAGTGTTGGTATGTGCAAGAATTTGTCTATCCATTCACCTACTGAAGGCCTTCTTTGTTGCTTCTAAGGTTTGGCAATTTTAAACAAAGCTGTTATAAATATCTGTGCGCAGGTTTTGCTGTAGATGTAACTTTTCAACTCCATTAGGCACAACTGCTGGATTGTATGGCAGGAGTATGTTTACTCTGGTAAGAAACTACCCAACTGTCCTCCAAAGACTTCTCATTCTCTTGACAGTGTCTTCTGTAGAGCACAGAAGTGTTCTTATTTTATAAAATCTTTACTTTCCATCTCTGCTTACCTCATTCATCTGTTCTTGCATATTGTCTACATTGTCTATACAAGCCCTTAGCATATAAATCACAGATTTTTAAATTTACGGTCTGATCATTCCAATATGCTTACCATATTTAACTCTAGTTCTGATGCTTATTCAGTTTCCTCAAACTGTTTTTTGCCCATCAGTATGACTTACGGTTCTTCTTGGTAGTCAGCCCTGATGTACCAAAGATAAGGGGCTGCAGTAAACAGGCCTATGGTAATGTGGTGGTAAGGTATGGAGGGAAGGGAAGCAGTCTGTAGCCTTGTGATGAAGCCTGAATTTATCCATGAGGCTGTGCCCTTGACCGTGAAGTTCACAATTACTTCTCAGTCCCACCCAGGCCCTCTTAGGTGAGACAGAATAGCTAGAGTGGGATCGAATTGAGTATTTCCCTTCAGCTAGGGCAACTGGGCTCTAAAAAAACCCCAATAGGTTAGGCTCTGATAAAATAGCTTCTTTTGAGTACAGGCCTGTTTCAAAATAGCTACTTTAATCTTTTTCCTGCCTAAAGCACAAAGGGGTTTTTCTTCCATCTTCACTCTGAGACTCTGATACACCTCTTGTAGGTAAAAATCAGGAACCTGTGAGAGTTCCTATATGACTGGGAACTTTTAACTCTCAAACTTGTTCCCACTGAGCCTCTAGTAATTCGTCGATTACAGTATAGGTTTTTCTACTGTATACTGGTTCTCAGTACTGGTTCTCACAGTTTTCTGCTGATGGGCGTCTGTTCTAGTAACTTTTGATTCTCTGTATCCAGCCTGGTCCTTCACAATTTTTGAGGTAGCATTTTGCTTTGTGACCTCACGTCCCTGACAGATCTTTGAGAGTTGTCCATTTTAGGATTGTTCCACATTTTACTGGTTAGGACATAACAGTGACTTCTGAACTCTTCTAAGTGACTTCATGCAACACTAGAAACTCAAACTCTACTTTTGTCAAACAAAGAAGATCACTTACAAACTGAGGGCACAGATACTCCACGTAGCATTAATGTCTGTGTTTGTAATCTCATGGTAGGAAGCCTCCACAGATTTGTGGTTTTGAAGTTGTAACAGTTACTCCTAAATAGTCTCAGAGTCAGTTTACTGTTTTTTTTTTTTTTGAGGGGGGGTACCCTATGGTCTTTTCTGCCTTTCTCAAGGTTGGTTTCAAACAGAGCTTCTGAAAACACGAAATGGTCTATGAGTCGAAAAACAAAACAGGTTTAGGGACCATATAAACAACAAGGACCTTGGAATGATAATCATTTACAAAAGACGAGTATTCAGGGACATTAGTCGGCATAAAAATGGTTTTAAAGACAGCTATTTCTGATGGTAATAGTTTTCATACTCAGGGATGAAGATATAGACACAACATTAAAAAATAATCAGTGGTCCTAAAATTAGCTTTTCAAAGATTACCTTCTCAGAGAACAAATAGTTGGCCTGGCAAAATTAGGGGACTTCTTTTAAAATTCCTGGGTACATTTCAGTAAAAGTTTAAGTCAAACTTCTAGGATTTTAAAACCAGGGTGACTCTTCTCTTCATGATGTGCATGATAGTCTTTATTCCCCCCACCCCCAAATAGGCTACTTTCCTTCACACTAAAATCTGTTGGGGTATGTAATCCCCTTCTCAGAAGTTGTAGCAGATGTTTTAGAAGACACCTAGCGACTTGCCTTGCCACCGCTACAGGGTCGCACTTGTAGATCACCTATCAAAATACTAGTAAGAATTACTTTCACTTTGCTTAAACTTTAGGTTTCTCAAACTATCAGCCCTGACCCTGAGCTGTCCATCAGGACTTTTTCTGTCTCTCTCTCTCTTTTTAAAAAACATTTTATTTGTATGTCAGAGGGAGAGAGAGAGAGAGAGAGCACACAAGCAGGGGGCATGGCAGGCAGAGGGAGAAGCAGGTGCCCCGCTGAGCAAGGACCCTGGGATCATGACCAATTGAGCCACCCAGGTGTCCCAAGGACCTTATCTGTCTCTTACAAGAACCTTTGTCTCCAATGTTCCTCCCACCTAAAATGCTTTCCCACAGGTTCCTGGGTGGCTCAGTTGGTTAAGTGGCTGCCTTCAGCTCTGGTAGGGGATTGAGCCCCGCACTGGAGAGCCTTTTTCTCTTTCTCCCTCTTCATCTTCCAACTGCTCTGCCTACTTGTGCTCTCTCTCAGTCTCTGTCAGGTGAATAAATAAAATCTTAAAACAACAACAACAACAAAATGGTTTCCCAATACCCTATTCCAAAACAGACACACTTCTTTCTTTCCACCTAACCTTCACCTTTCAGGAATGAAAGTCCTATTTAGTCACCTCTCCTCACTCTAGGTTAGAATCCGTGGGCACATGTTCTCACAGAAGCATGACTCCTTCTTTCAGAATATTTATCTTGGTTTGCAATTATGAGTTCATACAGTGTGATGATGCTATGAAAAATCAGTAAGTGTGGTAGCTGCTTCTGTCCATGACTGTATCCCTCTATCCTCAGCCCTTGCCATACAATGAGTGATAAATCAATTATTTGTTGAATGAATAAAAAATGTCAATGAATCTCATAAAATCATTATATGTGCCAGCCAATTAACCCAGTGAAGGCCTAATGGAATGGTACATATTGATCAGAGTAAAGACAGGCAGAGCATCCAAAATCAGTCTTTACAGTTTCCCAAGGTCCCTCTTTCTCCACTGACCATTAGGTGAGTGCATGAATTACCCTAATAATCCACAGTTTCTTTCGTACTTCCTCCATCAATCTTCCTGAAATGCACACATTCCCAAGTCTTTCAAAGTTAATTTATATTTTCTTATTCTATCTCCCTCTCCACTCTGGGGAATTAAAAAACCAAAAACTGAAATGAATCTTAAAGAGCAAGCAATAGGCTTAAAATCTGACAACAGTGAGAGCTGGTCCATTTTTGTTTTGCACTGTCTGCTATGAATTCCCAAGGGCGGTGCCTAGGTCTGCTCTAGTGTCTTGTAATGATCCCTTCTTCCCGCTGTCACTCTTCCCAATCATGAGATGCTGCCTAACCTGTTTGGAGGCCTGAGAGATGAATGAATACCTCAGGGGCCCGTATCAGTATTTATTGTCGGGGTGGTGAAGGGTGGGAGGAAGAAATAGTGTAGTAAAAGCCATCTGTGCTAAGAATTATAGAAGCCAGGAAAGGACTAGCAGGGAGCCCGGCATCTATCACCACATGGAAGCCCAATTAAAACACACGCATTCGAGAAACAGGATCTTGGCAGAATACGCTCAATGAGAAAATGCTGCAATTCAAATCATACTGAAGTTACTCACTGTTAGGAAGAATAGAACAAATGGAACTAAGAAGGCAGGAATAAAGACTTAATGAAATGTTCTCGGTATATTTTTTTTAACTTTCCCAGTTTCAAGTAAACAAAATCCGCATTTCTAAATCCACTAAAGGGAAACTTGAATGAAACAAAGATTGGCAGAAGTTATATTATAGGACACTAAGAATAGCCATTCTTCTTAAAAAGTAACAAAGCAGCATATAATTTGAAGGCTTATGACACAGTCATTAATATGTAGTAATATGAAAAAATATTTCCTTAATTCACTTTAATACACTGAAAAGCACAGAAAGCAGAGAAAGCGGCTAAAATAGGAGTACCTGGAAAATAAAAATAAGCATGTTAGACATGCATCATGTCTAATTCAGGATCCACACGAAAAGCTCCTTTGTTCCCCACCTGAGGAGCTTTGCCTCATGGAGCCGACCCTTATCGATGCCTCATCACCGTAACCGTGTTTACCTGGCATTTTTAGTGCTTCCCGTTCTCTGTATACCTCTATGGCATTTCAAGGTGGACTGTGTACAGACTTTTTTGATGCCAAATTAAGAATGCCAGTTTGCATGCAGCCATCAAAAGAAATGAAATCTTGCCATCTGCAATGACATGGATGGAACTAGAGGGTATCATGCTTAGTGAAATAAGTCAATCAGAGAAAGACAACTATCATATGATCTCCCTGATATGAGGAAGTGGTGATGCAACATGGGGGGTTTAGGGGGTAGGAAAAGAATAAATGAAACAAGATGGGAGCAGGAGGGAGACAAACCATAAGTGACTCTTAATCTCACAAAACAAACTGAGGGTTGCTGAGGGGAGGGGGGGGAAGGGAAGGGGGGTGGGATTATGGACATTGGGGAGGCTATGTGCTATGGTGAGTGCTGTGAAGTGTGTAAACCTAGTGATTCACAGACCTGTACCCCTGGGGATAAAAATAAATTATATGTTTATAAAAAAATAAAAAATTAAAAAAAAAAGAATGCCAGTTTGCTTGTTATTATCTCAGTGTTAAATAAATAGCTTCTCAAGATATCGATAAGCATGTTTTGCTGACTTCTGAACTTTAGAAAGAGGAATAGTCTATATGTGTAGTGCCTATGTATTTGGCGAGAAAGTCTATAATATATAATGTCATGCTCCAAGTTTTCCTTAACTGAATTTGCAGAATTTTACTTCAAATCAAATGCAGTGTCACAGGAAATGATTATGAATAACTCATGTATGTCAAGGATTTTTTTATGTCTGGAAGTATTAGTAAATATTACAAATATAAAAAGAAATGCTGTTACCTAGAATAATACTCCATTTATGTAGATGTAGCATACAAATGAATTTTGCACATAAAACCTTGTTTCACAGTACTAATTAAAAACAAAATGTGCATACTTATAATACATGTGGCATATATATTTATCTAGTTTCTTATAGAAATATACTTAACATGATATTCAGCATGGTTGGCAATTCCAGATTATTAAGTAAATGTCAATTACTTTGTTAGATATTAATATGTCAGTGTTTCTTGAAATGTGAAGGGTTATTTGCCCCTGTTATTTAATGGTTAATATATGAATGCACTTTTCAAATTCCAGAGGCTATATTTTATGTTTTTAACCTCATTAATCCCTTTATGAATGATATAAATGTTACTCTCTTTTTCTGTTTTTCTAATTGCTAAGTACATTCCAGATAATCGAGGATTTTTGATAAGTGAACCCAGAATAAGAAAATGTCAGGCATCTAGCTATTAGATGCCTATATAGATATTTATGTAGATAAATTACAACATTTTTCAAGAAGCTTCACTTAAAAAAATTTTTTTTTAAGATTTTATTTGTTTATTTGACGACAGAGATCACAAGTAGGCAGAGAGGCAGGCAGAGAGAGAGGGAAGCAAGTGCCCCACTGAGCAGAGAGCCCGATGCGGGGCTCGATCCCAGGACCCTGAGATCATGACCTGAGCCGAAGGCAGAGGCTTTAACCCACTGAGCCACCCAGGTGCCCCCCAAAACGGGTTTAATTAGCAAATAAAAAAGTTTGTAGAAATACTTGCTCGGGAATTAAGAGAAATACTTGCTTTGGGAGAGTTAGACTATGCCTAGCACAGTCTCTTTCTACCACCAACTAATCATACTCAGTAAACTTCTACCAAGCTTTCACATGGCAGCCAAAAGAACGCTCCCCTCAGGATAGTTTCCAAGAATCCCTCTACTTCAAACTAGATCAGTCCTAGATTGCAATTTCCAACTATATATTTGAATGAGTTGATTTAGTATTTGTCACCCTCATTAGGCCAAAAGCCTCAAAAACTGTTTTACTCACTACTATGCATACAACCCTTAATGTGCCTCAACACAAGGGGGTACATTGAATAAGCAAATGAATTAATACAGTAATGGTGGTTTTGGAGAGAGGGCCTGGAGGAAATAAGAATAGGGGAAGATTGAAACTCTACAGATACATGTATCTGGGTTTTCATACCAGTCTCAGCATTTATTACCTAGTGTATGTATTTAAATTACCCTTATCTTTGTATTAATTTTCCCTACTAATTCGAGCAATGATGGTAATGAAATAAGGTAATTTAATATGAAAGACTTTAGTATTTCTGGAATGCTTACTGAAGGTTCTTAGTTTAATAGCTAATAATCTATGTTTTAGGGCCAAACCTAAGTTTGTAGCATAGCCCTGCACTTAAGAGCTGAGTAACCTAGAAGTTATTGATCATTTTTAAAATTCAGTTTCCTCATCTATAAAACAGTGATAATACTATCTACCCAAAGTTTCTGAAAATGTACATACTATATTTTAAATAAAGTGCTTTGCCCAGAACCTGGCATGTGGTAAGTACTCAATACTTGCTTCTCATGACTCGTGTCACTATTCTCTGAACCACCTAAGCCCTACCACACTCACTGAACAGATAAGTGCACAATGATTCCAAAGAGAACCTGTGTGCATTAAACATACATCCTAGAGAAATAAAAAGGTGAAATGACCATGGGACAGCACATGACTTAAGTGTGGAGTCACAGGTGAGAATTAGAGCAGGGTTAGTAAAGGTTGCTTTTGGAATCAAAATCTCTAGGTTCAATTCCAGCTTCCTTCACTAATAGGTCACATTATTTAACTATTCTAAGCTTTCATTTCCTTTTCTGGAAATTAAAACAATACCAATGTAGAGCTTTTATTAGGACTAAATGAACCAAAGAATCAAAAGCACTTAGCACAGTGCCTGGCCCTGTAAGAACTGAAAAAAACGACTTCAATATGTACAGAAGGAATGAGTCCATCAAAGAACATCTATACTTACAATGGCACTGGGCTAGAGACTGTGTTCTCCTTCTTTTTTTCTTTTTTAATTTTTTATTTTTTATAAACATATATTTTTATCCCCAGGGGTACAGGTCTGTGAATCACCAGGTCTACACACTTCACAGCACTCACCAATGTCCACAATCCCACCCCCTTCTCCCAACCCCCCTCCCCCCAGCAACCCTTCTTGATGGGAAATAAGATGCCAAGGATCATAAAAACTGCCTTTTTATTGAACTACAGCAATAGAGCATCCAGTAAGTCTAGAATTTATAATGAAAAGACTGAAGAGATGCTCTACTTCACATTCCACAGAAATGGCCAAGTAAATATCTGGGATAATGATGAGAAGAAGAGAGAAGTAGGTGAGAGGCAGAAGACAGAAATGGTGAAGGTTGTGAAACACAATAATTACAAAGCTAACCTTACAAATTGCTAGTGATGAGTTTATATCCTTGAAATAGTTTTAAGTAGGACATAAGTTTTTTGTTATTTTAAGGGTTTATCTTCAAATCAGCATTGCCATCTATTTGGATTATCACAAGGAGTTTGAAAATCTGTGTGTATGTAAAAACCACATGGCTCATCACATCTCATATACAGAAAGTCCATTAACTAGAGCATGGCTTTATGAAGAATTTTGGGGAGCCAACCCTAATGCTGCTTGGATTTTGTTTTTTCTCCTCAAACTGACTATGAGCTCAGAATTTGAATCTGAAAGATGAGATACTGAATCTCAGATCCAACATCTTTCAAGAGAAGTTACCTAATTCTCTGAGCTCCCTGTATCCCATCGGTAATATAATGCATACAGTAGGCAGTACCTATTTCATGTGATTTTGAAAAGGATTAAATGATCTATACATTTAAAGCATTTGGAATAAGGCCTAGCACATTAATACTAGATGCTATTATTACATAACTCCAAAGTTTTTATTCTTGCTTCAGTACAAGGAAGGATCCTTTTAAAAAGTGAGAAACTACATATTTCAAATAAGCAGTAGAATTTTTTTTTTAAAGATTTTATTTATTTATTTGACAGAGAGAAATCACAAGTAGTTGGAGAGGCAGGCAGAGAGAGAGAGGAGGAAGCAGGTTCCCTGCCAAGCAGAGAGCCCCATGCGGGACTCGATCCCAGGACCCTGAGATCACGACCCGAGCCGAAGGCAGCGGCCTAACCCACTGAGCCATCCAGGTGCCCGCAATAGAATTTTTTATTACATGTGTTTTACTCAAGTGTTGGTTAAGAAACATTACAAAATTTAAAGAAAAATTGTATTACAACTCCAATTTCTAATCTTACTACCGTAATTACTCTTAGGTCTGAATTTATTTATTTATTTGTTTATTGCTTATAAGAGTCTCCATTATAGCATTTCTGTATACATAGCCTATTTGCATGCATATATAATAACTAAAAGTTATAAATATAATTTTGCCACATATTAATGTTCTATTGATAGCTTTGTGGCAGTGACTGCTAATTACCAAACTGTCTGCTGTTTTTTATTTTCATCCAACTGGACCTCTATTTCCCTTGCAGTTAGTTATGATCATGTGACTATTCTAGGAAATGGAATGTGAGCAAAAGGGATATATACTTCTTGGCAACTTGGGTCCTAAAATCTTCCAAGCTCTTTCCTCCTGACTGATTAGTGAGTACCCCCGTGTCCAGTTTCTATTCTTTCCAACAGGGTTATATGCTTTGTTTACCTACATTGTATGTGGGACTTTCCATTAGAAGATAAGCATTTTTGGATAGGGCAGTAATGTTAGGTAAGACTTTTTGTGTACGTTTTTTGGGGTAGGAGGTCAAGAACAGCAAAGGAGGGCACTTCTTAGAAGACAATGAGAGCAAGAGCCAAGACAGGAAAGACCGCTTCACCACCTTCAACCTGGCAGGGATTGGGAGTCACTGATTCATAAAACTCTTGCAGAATTTCATTGTCTGACTGTGCTTTGACGACTAAACTAAAATAGCCACATCTATGACAGTAAAAAAAATAAAAATAAAAATCCAATGATAGTCATTCACATCTTCTAAGTCTCACTGTCCTCCGTATACTTTAGACATTTCATGCCAATGGTAGCATCAATCCCGATAGGATCCCAGTCATTACCAAGGCTTAGGTAACTTGCCAAGTGCTTCTCAAGTTTGTGTTGGAACCAGGGACTTGTCCCTAGATCTGCCAGTAGCTCTGTAATACGCAGTGTATCCATATTCCCTCAGACAGCCTGAGGGTCCCAAAGTTGTTATAAACCTCTGAGGGACACTGGACACAGTGAAGATGGCAGAGCCTTTTCAGCCTGATTTCATACAATGCTGAATAGAATAAAATCCCTTCTACCATCAATCAGGAAGAGCTTTGTCTTTATTTTTAGCAAGATCTAGTCTTTCAAGGTGTTAAGCCATAGATTTCAGGTTCTTTTTTACTACAACTGCTAGCATTATCCAACTAATATAGTTAGTTTTTCATAATGTTTATGATTTCAGTAAGTTAAAATCACCAGAATAAAAATACCCTATTAATTCTAAAACAACGTGCTTTATTACAGTTGTTTAAACGTCCCATGGTTTTTATGTATGCATTCTACTTTATGGTAGAAATTCAAATTCTGACCTTATAGTTCTATAATATTATACACCCAGAAGATGTTTTTATATGAATAATATACACAAGTAAAAGTGTGAACTTAAGAAAATCTAAGATTTTGTTGTCCAGTTTAACTAAAGTATGGGTGCATCTATATCCTTTGTATTTTTAGAGCTTAAACTGCTTAGAATGTGAGTCTCAATCAATAATTCTAGAATCCTCTATCCTGACTAAACAAAGAATTAAAGAGGATCACCAGACTCCAACCTAAGACTGTAAGAACATTTGGACTGGTGATGTATTTTTCCAATTACTGCTTTCAGTGTTCGCTGTCTATGAGCACATTGAAGCCATTTAGGATATATTATTCTAGTAAATGAGCAGACTGTTCACACACATTAAATTCCTGTTCCTGTGTAGATTGTAAAATGCAATACCTTTATCTATTTCATGCTGGAATTAAAAATCCATATCACAAATTCTTAGAAAATAAACTATTATCCCTTCCTGAAAAATGTAAATGAGAATGAGCATATATATTATCAGAAAAGTACTGAATTATATCTGCTGTTTTTTTGGGTAATGTAGCTAAGATTAATTTATTCTGCAACATACACCTGTAATTTATGTCTCTTAATACTTAAGTTAATGGAATCAGAGAAGGCAAAGGCCTTAGGACCCAGTGGAAGAACAAAAAAAAGTGTTTGTCTGTGAGCTGAGACTCGGGAAAAAAGTTGGTGGTGGAACTGTCAGAATGAATAAATAGGTTTGAAGTAAAACCAGAAGGCCATTTTTTCCAGTTTTCTCATTTCATATGTCTGTCTGTAAAACAAGATGTTCTGCTATTTTTTTTTAATTTCAAGTATCCACTATGATTATTAATACTTACTTATCCAGACATGCCACTTCTCTGCAAAGCATCCTTTCAAAAGATGTTTGGCAGCAGCTGAAGAATGAATTAGATGACAGAAAGGAAAAGGAAAAGAACAAAACAAGACCAAAACAAAAACAAAAAAACGACAGGCAGTTGTGGCATTAATTTATCAAAAGGTGCCTGCCTACACTATGCTTGTGTCTGTGGAAAAGTACCTAAGTAAATCCAGAAGATTTTCCCAATAAGTAATCAAATGTTTGGGCCAAGTTGAATTTGAGATGTTCTGTACGTGGCTGATGATAAAATGTGGTACCATGTCTTCGGTTGGCACTGGAAAGATAAATTACATGCACTACTCTAGCCCACACGATGAGTATGGGGATTGGGAGTAGCTCTTGTATCTCAAGTGGCTACACCATTCCCTATTACTGGACATTTAATTTGCCTTCAAAGTTCTTCCAATATGAACAAACATGACAACAAAATCCTCTCAAACAAAGCTAATGGCTGTTTCCATGTTAGATTCTGTTGAGAATCAACTCTCAAATTATTGTTCTTTTTGTAAAGAGAACAACAGAGGTACTGAGGTGGAGAATTTGGAGGAAAAGGAAGCGGTGGTATATGATAAATTGTGACAGCACGAGGCAACCTAGATGGGAAAGAGTCCCACATTTTCAGACTAAATACATTTTATGACAAGGACACATTGAAAGTAATATTTATAAGAGGCCTATCCTAACACACTGACATCAAACCCAGATTTGGGTTTGATAGAATGGGCCCTGAGAACGGCATTGAAAAGAAGCCAATATGGGATCAGGGATCTGCCCCAAAACAGTTTAATCAAAACAAAGTTAAAGTAGAAACCAAAGGAAAAAGCAGAGATTTTATAGTATAGTATAGTATACACTTTCATTGGGTTCCAAATACTATATTCTTTGCAGCCAGACCTGTTCTGTACATCACTGTCCAGAGCACGTATAATAAAACCATTATCTAGTAGATAGTTACATGCATCTGTGGTTGTAGTAGTCATCTTCAGGATGATCACACTATAGTTCTTAAGTCTCTAAATGCCTGCCATTAAATTATGTCAAAGGAATGAAACAGACTCGTGTTAGGAAACTTAGAGTATAATTCTAGCCTAACTATTACAAACTGTATCCATTTACTTAATCATGGACAGTATCTGGAAATTCCTGATGCATTTTAAAACATAAAGTTTATAGAAATGAGGTATCATAATATAAATATATCTTGTAGTATAAAACCTGGTATAAAATTGGACACAATAATACTCAAAATTAAATGTTATGAAAAATGATCAAGGAGTTGCCATGAGATAGCAAATATTTTCTTTCTCCCTGATTTGTTAAAATGTGACCCCCAAGCAGGTGAAGGCTCTGTTAAATTCACAGAGGTATCCGAGGAATTAAATTCTAGACAGAGGCTCTCAGAAGACTACAGACTAATGGCTGCTCTAACCCTGTTGTCCAGTATCAAAGGAGTCATTTATTTTGGAGGAGTGTGCCCACCAGCTGCTTAAAGAGGCCCATGGCACTTCACTGAGCTCAAACGAGGGGAGAATTACAGGATTTATTTCCACACAACTTGATTAAAGTGACTCTCATCTGAAATGTGCAAAAAGATAGCGGGGCTATTAAGTAAGCATTATTAAAGTCCAGGTACAGGATTAAGATCAATGGCTTAAATTAGGTAGGGATGAAGTGGGTGGAGAAATAAAGAGAAAATTAAAGTAACACTTATGAGATTTTAGAAAGTAATCTACAGTGAAACAATGAAGACAAAAGCCTTAGGGAAGTTCTTTCTCTCATACACACTCATGCACAAACGTACACAGAATCGTGATTTCTTTACTCTGAGCAATTTCAGTGACTTCATAGATGCGTATAGAAACTGACTGCAGACAGTGCCCCCCACTCACCCCCGCATTAAAAGTTTTGAAGGTAAAGATTTTGCGCATCTATCCTTCCTGTGTCTTTCAGCTACCCCACGTCCACAGTGCTCAGTGTTTTTCTACTACTCTGGTTCCATAGAACCCAAAAGGACATTTTTGTTTTTTCAGATGCTGGGCCATCTATTCACATGACTTCTGTCGTGCAAACCTACTACCCAATAATCCTCAGGTTTTGCTCGATGATCGTCAATATGTATTAGGAATTAATTTAAGAATGAGAGGGTAATGATCATATAAGTTCAAAAAGCATTTAGTGAGCACCCAATCTTCACAAGAAAATACACTAGGACTGTGGGGAATAAAAGATCAAGTACTGACCTCAAGAAACATATGATCTTCATAAACAAAGAGAATGTAAGGGAAATTAGGACCAGTATTATAGCAGGGATCCAAAGTGCAGGGGGAAAAAATGTGAAAGAAAGACAAATTTTACTAAAGAACATATGGAAAGTTTCATGGACAAGGTGAAAGTTAAGAACATGCTTATATTATTTAGGCATAAAGAATTAAACAGTATGGGACTTTGAAGTGGTTGGTGAATTCTAGACAAAGTTGTAAATAGCCTGAACGATATGCCCAGTGGTTCCTCAATTAGCTTGTAAACAGAGGGCTCAGATATGGGATGGCCCACTTCAAGGCTGGATACCTCACAACTCTCACGTGGTGGGAAAAATAGCCTGAACCCCCAGAGGTCCTCGAGTCACATTACACATACAAGTCAAATATGCGCTACATGAATTTCTTGCATTTACTTTTCTCTCCAACCAATGCTGTTAATGTCACACAACTTCACAGTGCGCCCACGGACCTTTCCTATTTTGTGTCCTCTCCTCCTAATTTCTTGATTTCTTTTCATGTCCCCTTTATCACATACTCACTTATTAGCCCTCCCCTGAAATTCCTACCCACCCCCCCCGCCCCAATTATAACTCTTGGATTCTCCACTGATTTCCACTAAATGTCTTGAATATCCCGGAAGCTCCATTTTTTCCTTAGGCTAAAAGCGTCCTAACTTTATTTCTTTTTCTGTTGAGGTTACTCAGCAGTCCCAGTGATACTGTCACCACCAGCATGCTTAACTCACCCTCTGTCTTTTGATCTAGTGTTGCCGACAGTGCACAAACAGATCAGTCCAAACATTTTCTTTCTCTTCCCCCCCTCATGAACTGTCTGATGCTACTGGGGAAAAAAAAAAATTAACACTCTAATTGATGTCATTATAAATTAATGATCCCCACCCTCTGCTGGGTTTCTAATCTTACTCTGCACCCATTTAATTCTACCACTAACTTTCCCGGAACGGCTGTACCAGGCTTCTTCCCTCCTCTCAGTCTTTATTGAGAATCGGCTCCTTCCCCTCTCAGCGGACAATCCATCACCCGCTTCACAGAAAACAACGGAGAACATCAGGTGGGAACTCCTAAACTTGAATTCCTCCCACTTTTTAAATCGACGATTAATTATCTTGCCGCTGTGGTGGAGGAGTAGGAGAGTCCCAGCCTTTCAAGGTGAATTCCCGGCTCTTTGAGAGCACACCTCGACCCCCACCCATTTCTATCTTTCCAGCTCTTTTTGTCTTAGCTCCCTTTCTTCCACAAGCAATGTGTTCCACAGCCCCGAACCCTTCGCTAAGATAGCTTCCTTTCTGGAAGGAATGAAATGTCTTCTTTCCTGTGCTGCCTGCTTTGAACATTTGTTACCAGCAGACACTGCTTCCTCCCCACTCACTCCTCCCCCTCAGTCATGTTCTGTCCCCATAACCTACTGCCATTGCTCTTACTGGGCTCATCCACTTTCAAAATCTGCAGAGAATTTTTAGTCCTTCTCCTATTTGTCTTCTTTGTGCCATTTGGAAAGCCCCTCTTTGTTCAGACACCCCAACCCCTCCACTCCTACCCCCCACTCCTACCCCCACTCCTACTCCCCACTCCTACCTTCCACTCCTACCGCCCTCATTGCACCCTGTGTTACCATCACTTTTCTGCTCTTCTTACGTTTGTTCCTAATTGATCCTTCTTCTTCTCATTTTGCACTTCCCGGGACATAGCCTTTGCTCTTAAAACCCTTTGTAAAATTCAAATTTCTGTATCTCATAGGGACCCCTCCTCCAGGATTTGGGTCTACAGCTTCATCTACCCAGGTACATCATCTTTGGCCCTAGTCCTTCTCACGCTTCGTCATAGGCTCACTCTCTGCTTCAACCACACCACTATCTAATGCTGTGCTATCTACAGGCAGACAAAACTGTTTCTTGAATTCATGCCTTTGCATAAGCTGCTTATTTTGCTCTTCCTACCTTTAAGTCTTAGGTCTGAGACCCCTCTGTAAAGACTTCATCAATCCCTTTACATCACACTATGTCAGAATGATCAGTTTCCTGTGCCACCAGTCTATGAGATTTTTGAGTGAAGTTCATGTTTGTCTGCCTCCGTCATGAGTCTTTTCCCCAGTTCCCCCATTTAGAACTCCTTGGAGTCCCAGCATGTAAAAACTCCCTGCCATTGAGTACTCAGTACGTCCAGCCAAATAATTATAATTCAAGAAAAACTGTAGGAGGAATGTTATTTGACCTGATCGAGTTCTTGAATGTATTCTAGAGAATCAACTCTTCAAGGATGTTTGTTTTTGTTTTTTATCATTCTTAATATAATGGCATCAGTGTTATAAGAAAGATTGCAATCTCCATGGTCACTCCAAGATAACTTGGTAGGCCTTATCATGTCTGCCTTTTCATACAAAATGCATTGATAAGCACAGGTTTCTTATTTATTTATTTATTTATTTGGGATGGAGAGAGCAAGAGAGCACACAAGCAGGGGGAGGGGGGAGAAGCAGGTTCTCACTGAGCAGGGAGCTCAATCCCAGGACCATGGGACCATGACCTAAGAGGAAGGCAAATGCTTAACTAACTGAGACACCCAGGTGCCCCGATAAGCATATGTTTTTAAAACAAAATCTGCCTTCATTTTACATGAAATGCAGCATAGAGCCATCCAGAGGGACCCACTATGATGTCATCCCTCAGAATGAGGGCTTGCGCTTTACTATGTACACTTATCTGAATCCTGAGAAGGTAAACTGCTGCCTGTTAAGATATATAAATTTTTTTCATCAATGTCTAACCTTGAGAGCTTACTAAAAAAACCAAAGTTTGTTCATTACATGTCCCAGTTTTTAACATTGCACAATTAATATATTTAAGAGAGCATCATACCATAGATAGGTGATCATGCTATAAATAAATGATGGAGGTATAGATACTGATATATAAGAAAAGTGGGAAAATCTTCATAAAGGGAAACAATACAATCCAAATAGCCCAAGCATGTTAAATTTTACATTATGATGTGTTGAAAACAATGAGTCTCTGTACAAAGGGAGGGTACCAATAAATATGAGATATATTTCCTGCCTTCATTGAGTTTCTGACCTACTTAGAGAAACAAGCCATGAATATGTGAAAAGTGAAATAACAAAACTTAAAAATAGTCCAAAAGATATGCAAAAGAAATACTGCAAGTCTATTCATTATTAATGATCAAATAAATGTCTGCAAACAATAATTTAATTGACACAGAAATTTATGGAAGGAAAAATATCCTTTGCCTGTGGATACTGAGACAAGATTTTTTTAGACCATGTGTTTTGAAATACAAAGGTATTTTTGTTTGACCTTAAAGAAGATGCTGCTCTGTCTCTAACACTGAAACTGTATAATTACAAAAAGCTTAATTTACACTGTTTTCTTACAAATTGCAAAACTGTATAGCTCTTTGAAGAATTTTGAAGTAAAACAGTTAAAAAGTTCAATCAGTGATTTTTTTGTTTCTTTCTCTGTGACTAAAGACAGTGTTGGCAAAGAGTAGGCCTTTCTGACAGTGTCATTACTGAAAGGAAAAAAGGAACATATCAGGCCTATCAAAGTTAAAACGCAGAATAACAAAGGATGCAGAAATGCAGAATGCTAAGAACTGGACAATCTATTTTTCTACCCTTTGAAGGGCAGTAGGTAGGGACCCTCAGGAGCACCGTGTGCGTGTGAAATGGGCTTTGCTGCAGGCTGCTATCTGCTTCCTCAGCCAAGAACAATCCTATCAGAGTGGAGCCCAATAGTGCTCTGCTGCTTGTCAGCCTTCAGATAAGCCTGGTAACCTATTCAGGCTGGAGGTAGGGGCAACGCTGATAGGGCTTTGAGCTAAAACCAATATGGTCAAGGAGCTCTGACATCATCCCCTGGCTGCTTATCACCTGATTGTGCCTGTAGTTCTTTAACCATAGGTAGGCATGGAATCAGCTAAGGAGCTTGTAAAAAATACTGATGCCTTGGCCCTACTTCAAATGAATGACAATCTCTGGTGGTGGGCTTGGTCGTCACTCCTGAAAGTTCTTCACATGATTCAAGCATGCACCCAGGGTTATTAAACACGTTATTAGACCAGTGCTTCTCGAACTTTAAAGTCCATACAAATGACCTTGAGATATTGTTACAATGCAGATTCTGACTCAGTGAGTTCTGAGACAGGACTTGAGATTCGGCATTTCTAATAAGCTACCACGTGATGCCGACGCTGTTGGCCTAAGATCCCTGCTCTGGACTGCAAATTTTTCACATTCCTTTTTTAAAAATTAACAGAATTATGGCAGAGTTATTTTTAAATCCTGACTCTCACAATCCCCCCCCCCCCTTAAGAGACGCTGATTCTCTCTGTGAGGTATTATCTATATATCTGGAATAATTTTTTAAAAATCAGATGATGTTGACACTGCTGTGCAATCTTGGTTTAAATATTAGAAACTCCTGCTGCAAGGTGTTCAAGGGAAAAGCTCTCTACCCTGAAAACGTCGCTCTGGTGGAGGTGTTCTCTCTTAGTGGAAGACTGTGAATGATTGACGGCAAGCAGGCTAGTTTAAGAACAGAATTGCTGAACTCCATCAGGGCTGGTTTCTCCCAAGTATTTCAAACATCATTCCAGTTATCAAAGCAGCCCTGTTGGTTCAGTGGATTAGGTAGAGAATTTCATCCTTCTTTGCCATAGGAGACCTCCCACAGGTAATCTCCCAAAGACAGGCCAATTTTAACACGACTCCATTTCCTCTATGACAGATGGAAGTTATCATAATAAGCAAGTTGGAAGTAAAGACTAAAAAAGAATACTATCAAATATTAGCTTTTAGGCTGATGAGATTTTATATCCCTCTTAGAGAGGTTATTAAATTAGTAGAGTTTTCTTAAATGAAAACTTCGTATAGAAAAGGAAGGGAAGAATCAAGAGCCATCCTAACACAAGAATGATCATGAAACCCATGTTAAAACAGAAGAGATGAGTTTTGCTTTTTTCCTGATGACAGTGGTAACTGAATCAAAAAGAATGCACTATTTGGGGGCGCCTGGGTGGCTTAGCGAGTTAGGCCGCTGCCTTCGGCTCAGGTCATGATCCCAGGGTCCTGGGATCGAGCCCCGCATCGGGCTCTCTGCTCGGCAGGGAGCCTGCTTCCTCCCCTCTCTCTGCCTGCCTCTCTGCCTGCTTGTCATCTCTCTCTGTCAAATAAATAAATAAAAAATCTTAAAAAAAAAAAGAATGTACTATTTGTAGTTTGGGTGTATATTATGCGCACAGCTGTGGATATCGGGAAACAAATACATACACACAAGAAGAAGATAAATTAAGACTAATTTTACTCCTTTAAGTAAATGCTGACCTCAGTGTCAGAGATTAGATTTAGCTCCGTGACCTGGGGCTTCAGCTTCCCATCTGTAAAATGAAGGCATTGGATTGCATTCTAATATTAGCATGGCTTCTGGCGTACTTGTCATGCCAACTACTGGGTGAAGTCCTTGGAAAATCATGAATCCTGTTTATATCACTGTGAGATATGGTATGTTGTACCTGTTTTTACAGATGAGGAAAGGGAAGGCACAGAGAAATGGCTTCTATTATCCAAGGGTAAAAATGATAAAATCGATTTAGTTCTTGCCCTAGAAAAGCTTTCCATAGGTCACTCACTCAGCAATCTTTTCAAAGTCAGCATTCATGCACTTCCAATTAGGATTTTAACCAAGCCTGAAGATTCCAGAGCTGATGAACTTAACACAGACCTATCATTTCCCCTGGGGTAAACCAAGACTGACCTGGAAGGAACTTTCCAAGCCTTCCATCAAAAGTGAGAACCCACCTAAACAAGAAAGGAAATGGGAGGGGAACAGAACTCATTCAACTTGTAAAAAATGTTCTCTTCCTCAAACCAGTATCAGCAAATACAGCTAATATGGGTTGGGAGGATTAAGGATGGGAGGTATTTAGAAGGGAAAAGCTCACAAACATGAAGCTTGTTCTGTGGACTTCCTCTAACTCAAATTTTTACAGAGGCAATCAACTCATCTTAAGTTTGGGGGTTATCCAGATCCAAAAAGATAATCTTTTGAGACAGAAAACATTTCCAACACAGAGCTCTAAAACTCCAACAGACAGTTTTGCTCAATGTTGAGGATTCATACTTCCTCAGGCAAATAGAAAGGATCCTGAAGATAACACACATTGTAATACTCAGGGGTAAACAGTAGCTTGGATAGACCCATCATAATTCAAGATAAAAATAAACACAAAGGAGAGAGAAAAATTCTGGGGGAGAAGAGAAAATAAGCCTACATCTGAAAAGAAAAAACAAAAGTACATTTTTTTTTAGATGATCTAGTTCATGAAGCAGAAGACTATTTTAGACAGCAGCTGTTTTATTCATTCAAGGAAATAATAAAAGATAACACAGACTCAACAAATACAAAAACAAAACAAAAAAATACATCATACACAAATTTATGTATTTTGGTCTCATACAAAAGAGAGGAAAACTACATAAAAATGAAAAGGGCTTCTTGAAGTTAAGAAAGCAAGTAAACAACAAACTCTCATAATTAAAAATAATTAGAAATAATAAAGTATATAATCAACTTTGAAAAAATCAGCAGTGGAACAGCTTGAGTAAAAACAAGTAGGGGAGAATGTATTCAACATAATAAAAAGACAACAGATATACAAAATATGATTTTTATCCTTAAATGAAAGAGAACTACCCATATGTGATAAAAAAAATTCCACAAAGATAATAGGTTTTCTCAAATTAAAAGGAAATCTCAATCCCTAGCATAAAGAGTTCACTATAAAGCAGGGGGTGGGGGGGAAGGCCAGCTACAACCTAAATGTAACAAACACTAGATTACAAAGCAGAGGAATCACATAAACAAGGGAAGAGGTAACAAAAGAACAAACACATCTGTTAGAACAATAAATGCAAAAGTGATAAACTCACCTAGTCAAAGGAAAAAACCTCTTAGATTCAAGCAAATAAAAAAAAGCGTATGTTAAACTCAAAAAGTAAAATTGAAAACAAAAACCCTGAAAATAATACTAGACAATGAAAAAATGGGGTGCGTGTCGGTGATAGTTCATCAAGGCAAAATCCAGGAAAAGTACTGAAAAGAATAAAGTTGTTTGGTATTTTATTTGTTGTTTGGGTTTTTGGGGGAAAGCGTAATCCAGTTAAGAAGGGTCACAATCTTTTTATGTCAAATGATATAAGGTGCCATATAACATATAACATTTATTTCTAACACAGAAAGGCACAGCTTGACTGTGCTGGCTTCATGTGCTACATGCACCATCCATCTTGCTTAATTAAGCTGCATATTGACTTTAATTTATCAAATGATGAGCAATCATTTTGATTCCTCACAAGGTGGTGTTGCTTGCTTATCACGCAAAATTGGTTTGTGATAGCAGCGTCCTCACTGTTTTATTTTACAGCAGGTTTTGTGAGTAAATTTGAATTATATCATTATTTTGTCCCTATTATTTTATGAAATAAGTAGAATATGGAAAAATTAAGTGTTAATATTAGTTGTTAATATAATCAAGACCATAATGGCTTGCTGAATTGGGGCTACAGGAAAAAAATAAATTACAAAATGTAGAACGAGTGCAATTCACATTTTCTGACCATGATGGGATAAATCTAAATTTAATAATAACACCTTAGCAGAGAGCTTCTTGGATTTAAGCATGTCAACTATGTATATAAACGTGAAGGAAATGAGAAACATTTAAGAACAGTCATGAAATGCTGGGGATAGACCTATGGATAATCTCTGTGAAAGGCAAAATGTAGTAGGGATTTTCTGGAACAATCTTTTTTTTTTTTTTAAAGATTTTATTTGTTTATTTGACAGAGAGAGATCACAAGTAGGCAGAGAGGCAGGCAGAGAGAGAGGGGGGAAGCAGGCTCCCTACTGAGCAGAGAGTCCAATGTGGGACTCGATCCCAAGACCCAGAGATCATGATCTGAGTTGAAGGCAGAGGCTTAACCCACTGAGTCACCCAGGTGCCCTGGAACAATCTTTTAATCTATGGGTTGAAATTTTAAAAATTTCACTTCCACAAAAAAACATTAACAGGTCCAGAGCAGAGAAGTCTGTAGCCTGCTACAAATAAGGAATATTTTGTGGTTGTTTGTATTGAACTTTTTATACAACAAACATACTATTTGTATATTTAACAAAGTCTGTATAATGAAAAAATTAAATTTGACCTTTGAAATGTGATTCTTTTTTTTTTTTTTAAAGATTTTATTTATTTATTTATTTATTTGTCAGAGAGAGCGAGCAAGAGCGAGCACAGGCAGACAGAGTGGCAGGCAGAGTCAGAGGGAGTAGCATGGGCTAATTTAGGAGTGACATGATGTTATTTAATGAGATTTGGAGTGAGAAGCTCTTCAGTTTGTGACCCCAGGCAAACCATAATCTCTAAATTCCAGCCTCCTGCTGTGCTAATCCTTCATGAGGACAGCAAGATAACACCTGAGAAGGGGCACTGACTTACAAAAAATCTCTCTATGGTGTAAAGTATGTTAGAGTCTAACCAAGGAGAACTTTCAGTGGTGGGAATTCCTATCATAAAGGGTACATGTACTTTGGCGGTTGCCTTGCTTTTTCTTCTGCAACTACCCTTGCTCCTTGTACCTCTCAACAGAATTCTTGCATTCAACTTTGGGTTAAAGAAATAGTTCTGAGGACACCAGCATTATGATGCAGACCTTTCATGGTTTTCTGATGCACAGGTTTTTTGTTTTGTTTTGGGTTTTTGCTGTTTTTAATGTGTGGCCCAATAACTATTACACTTTAACCATCATTGGTATCATTGGTTGATATCAACCAGTTGGTTGATATCATTGGTTCCGCTTGATATCATTGGTTCCACTCCTTCACAGACAATTAGCTGTTGATTTCCTGATGCCATAAAACAGAACAATCTCCCATTTTGTGGGAGATCTTGGCCTGATGCAGTCACTGTTTTAGAAAGACCAGTCCTGGAACCTGGTAGGGACTTTTCAAGTCCATTCTTAATCCTCTGCCTATGCCAGACCGATAGGCAGACTAGGCTGGTCAAGAGATGTGTAACCTCATAGTGATTACAAGTTTGCCTCCAGATAAGGAATATTCAGACACAATTGGGGCACCTGGGTGGCTCAGTCAGTGAAGCATCTGACTCTTGACTTCAGCTCAGGTCATGATCTCAGCATCGTGAGGTCGAGCCCCATACTGGACTCCAGGCTGAGCATGAAGCCTGCTTAAGGTTCTCTCTCTCTCCCTATACTCCCCACCACCCCCAAGACACTATTATTACTACACTTAAAATAGTATTAGTTTGCTTAGAACAAGACGTTATTTTATTTTATTTTTTTATTCACATAGCACATCCGCAGGCAGGACTCCAGCCTTAGAAAACTAGATAAGCTCTTTCCATTTTTCACTCTCCGCATAAACCAATGTCTCGGGGCGGGGGGAAAGTTTATGAAATCAATTTACTATTCCCAGCATTATTTTCTTCCCTTTATGCTCCTGTTCATCTGGGAGAAAATGGTCACATGTAAAGAGACACAAGCCATCTTTGGCTTCAAGAGATAACACTGCGTTGGCTCTCTCTATATTTTCATCTGTAGAAAGGTTGTATCTCTTACCAGAAAATCCCACATCAAAAGATGTTGTAGAAAATTGATGGTGACATTAAGTGCACTTATGGACATTTGATGAGTGTTCCTTTGCCAGCACCTACTCATCCTTCTGTAATTTTTAGGTCAGAGGTAAATGCTAGTGTGCATGTCCATCTGCTCTACCCCTTCTCACCTAACGTGCTATGTGTAGGTCACTTTGTGAGCCTGACTTCTCTTTCCTTCCTGTAAAATTGTGAGTGCCACTGGGGTTGCAGTAGCCAGCCTCCCACCTTCTCCTTTATCACGTCTGTGATATCTATCATTATCCAAGTTAACCTCTGCTCTTCCCAGAAGAGTCATATTTGCACATGACACAGCCTTTGACCAGAAGGCTCTTTGCTGCCCTGTGGCAAATGCTCCAGTCTTTCACTGTCTGCACACTGAAGATATCCATCCACATCCCTTGCTCATCACTGACCAAGAAAGGAAATGCAGAATCTTTATGGTGTGGCAATCATGTCCAAGGCATGATCACTAAGTAAAATAGTAGGGATTTTACACACATTATCTGTCTTCTTTTTTAAAGATTTATTTTATTTATTTAAGAGAGAGAAGGAGAGAGACAGGTGGAGGGTTGGGAGGGACAGAGAGAGAGAGAATCCCAAGCAGACTCCCTGCTGAGCACAGAGCCTGACAAGGGGCTAGATCCCAGGAGCCTGAGATTATGACCTGCACTGAAATCAAGAGTCAGACCCTCAACCAACTGAGCCACCCAGACACCCCCACCCATTATCCATCTTTATCTTCAGAGAAAGTTTAAGAAGTAAGTATTATCATCTCAGTTTTTCAGTGAGAACTGAAGCATGAGGTGTTCTATATTGTAGCTTTCCCAGCTCACGTAGCTGCTGAGTGGTGGGATCAGAACTCAAACCTAAGTCTGAAGTCTATATACTATTTTTTTTTTAATCTAGGGTTTTCCTTTTTCTTTTAACATACAATTTACAAGCAATGAAATAAATAAATCTTAAATGTGCCTTCACTGAATTTTGACAAATGCATTCACACATGTAACCTAAACCACTATTAAGAGATAGGAAATTACCATCATTTCAACAAAGTTTCCCCCTGCCTCTCCCCAGTAAACCCACTCACCACCCCTACTGGCAGTCATGGCTGTGATTTACATCACAGATTCATTTGCCCTACAGTAGCATTTAAGATACATTGAATAATACAGTATGTGTTCTTTTGCGTAAGACTTCTTTCACTTAGCATGACTGCTATTTTGTTTTCCACATTGTTTCATGTTTCTGAGTCATATTACACTTTGTGAACATGCCAGCTGGTCCATTATCCTACTGATAGACTTTTGAACTTGTTCCCATTTCTGATCTTTCTGATTTTTTTCACATTCTTCCCAAACATCTTTCCAGTACCTTGACAAACATTATACTCTTTCTGGATCAATCTTTTTCCCACTCTTCTTTCCCAGAACTTAAATGAGGTATGAGCTCTTACCTTTTTCATACCTTAAATGAGGTATGAAGAAGACAGGGGAACCAAGTGGTGGGAAGCCTGGTGGAGAGAGGAAATCATCTCTGCTCTGCATGGCATCTCACTTGCACCCTACTCTGAGGCTCAAAGTAAAGTTTAGCACTTAGTCACTTTTTAATTAGTTCTATATTTAAAAATTATATTAATATTCCTGAATCAGCACATATTTATTCACTATGTTTCAAGGCCTTGATTACCATATGTAACAATTTTTCAAAGTCTTTTCACATCACATGAGACTTTATCAATTGGAAATCCTTTTTTCTCTTTAGGCATACTTAGTAAATATTTCAAATTATGAATATGTCCACAAGGTGGTATCACACAGGTTTCGAGTACATCTTAAGTAAAGTTTTTATCATTACTGTGAATTATTCTAAAATCACATGACAGTTACAAAACATACATATCCCTTACTAACTGTATGTATTTTCTAATAATAATATAACCTGTCTGAGCCTCAGTTTCCCAATTTATCAGCACTTTTTTCAAGGGGTTTCTGTGGTGACTAACCAAGATAAAAGTTATTGTCTTAGTGGATACTCTGTGGCCATTGTTAATGATAGCTAACATGTATCCTGTGCTTGTGACATGCTTGTGGTAAATTGCTACAGAGTGCTCCCCAAGGGATCATGCCTCCCTAAATTCAGCCTTGGGTCACACAATGGCCTTAAAACTTGTTTTGACTAACAGAATACAGTAGAAGAGACCACGGGAAAGTTGTGCTTTTCGACCTTAAGAAGGATTACAGCTTCTGCTTTTGATTTCTTGCTTTTGCCAAGATGTCATGCAATGAAGCTTTGGGTAGTCTCCTTAGGATGAGAAAGGCCGTACATATGGAGAGGGAAATGCTGTAGGAGGAATGACACAGGAAGGAGGCGGCCCACATCAATCATCTGCACAGCGGCACCACACGTGTGATACTCCAGCCACAGTCAAATTGGCAGCTGACATAAAACACGTGATTGGGACCAGGACAGGAAGCTAAGACAAGTCACCTATCTCAGCCCAGCTCAGAACACAGACATATGACCAAGTAAATGGCTGCTGATTTAAGCTACTCGGTTTTGGCTGCCTTGTTACAAAGCAGTGGTTAACTGGCACGGTTTCCTAATATAATTAACTTTAACATTTAAACTTTTATGATTCCTATCATACTGCTGAGGAAATTGAGGTACACAACATTCAAACACATTTTCTGGAATCACAGAGCTAATGCACACCAGAGCAAGGAATCCACCGGCGCAGCCTGGCTTCATAGCCCAACCACTCAGTCACCATAGTATAAGGCCTCTCTGGTCTTGTGCCAATTATTTCTTTTCTTCTGAGATAATGGGCCTAGATCTCAAGTCTTTTCAAGTATCTTTATGGAATCTGACCCAAATTCTTTCTTCTCTTGGGTTTTTTGTTTGTTTGATTTGCTTTTTTTTTTTTTTTTTGGTCATGTATTTAATGAAATATACTTACTAAAACAAAAGGCTATCTAGATGATATATAGATATAAATAGGTATATAGATATGCTGTAAATTTCAAGCTTGGTCATGAAAAAGAAAAGGCATATCCTACAGGGGACATTTATATGGATATACACTTCAAAGGATACTCACTGGACTTTGGCTACACAGCATCTCTTGACCCTTCTTTTGCAAATAACAACTCAATGCTCTGTTTGGGATTACCTCCCATCAACTGGGAAATGTGTGGTACAGGCAATGATCACCAGTTCTCTTGCTTCCTCTACCTGAGGAAGAAACATTAACTCATGCTGAGACAAACATGTATTTCTTCCTAGAATTGGGTTGTAGTATAGATTGAGGACAAGAAAACAAGCATATATTAATTTCACTTGTACTACATGAGTGAAACTGTGAAGCAATTCCAACCATTAAAATGTCTGCTTTTATGTCAATTGCTTCAGCCTTCCCTGTAATCCTCAGATCTATCTTAGCCCTGAGCACATACTTCAGATTAACTCTCTCTTCAAGCTAGCAACCAAAAAACCAGATTAATACACACACTCATTTAAATATGCTCTTAAAAAGTATGATAATCCCAGACATCAACAATTCATAACTAAGCCTCAACATCCAGGTGAGTTAATAACTTAGTAGCTAGAAACTTTCCATTGAACATGCTATTCTATGCTACTTTCAAGCGTTCAGAACCCTTTGATAAAAATTGAGACTAGGGGCGCCTGGATGGCTCAGTAGGTTAAAGCCTCTGCCTTTGGCTCAGATCATGATCCCAGGGTCCTGGGATCGAGCCCCACATTGAGCTCTCTGCTCAGCAGGGAGATTGCTTCCCCCTCTATCTCTGCCTGCCTCTCTGCCTACTTGTGATCTCTCTCTCTGTGTCAAATAAATAAATAAAATCTAAAAAAAAAAAAAAAAGAGAGAGAGACTAAATCACAAATCACAAGGGTACCATAGTTCTGCTAACGAAATGTGACAAGAGAAAATCACTACAACAAAAGCAAAACCCACCACATATTAGTCTCACAAACACACAGGAAAATATCATAAACAAAATATTACTAAGTTATGCAAATATTATAAAATAATAGACTATGACAAAATTTGGTTTATTTATAGGATATAAGGGGGATTTAAAATTAGGAAACTCATTAATATAGTATGTCACATCAAAAGATCAAAAAAAAACACTGATAGCTGTTGCATTCAGTAGAAAGTAGAGACATTTTTAATAGTTATTTTGATACTAAAACGTAACATCAATTAATTGAAAATTTTCAGCTAATTAAAAGTCAAACTTAATTTCTGAACATGAAGAATAATAACTCTCTAAAATCAAAAGACAACCTCATATTTAAGGGTACCATTTTCCAAATTGTGTTCCATCGATTTTTTTTCGTAAGATTTTATTTATTTGCTTGACAGAGACAGATCACAAGTAGGCAGAGAGGCAGGCAGAGAGAGAGGAGGAAGCAGGCTCCCTGCTGAGCAGAGAGCCCAATGTGGGGCTCGATCTCAGGACCCTGAAATCATGACCTGAGCCGAAGGCAAAGGCCCCAACCCACTGAGCCACCCAGGTGCCCTGCATCAATTTTAATATACCCTGGCCATCAACAATTTCTATGTTTCAATAAATATGGAAATGGTGATTTTTAACAAATGATGTTTTATACCAATCTTTTTCACATTATTTAACATTAACTATGTTGCTGATGTCCCAAAAAGGTAAACAGACTTAAATGGGTCTGAAATTTATTGTTTCTTACTTGATAGAGGCATCCTTTCCTCACTGAGTCACTCTGGGCACTATTTTTCCCAGAAAAGCATACTGAAACAAATTTCATAGTAAAGGTATCTCTGTTAAATTCAGGAAAAAATAATAATGCCCAGTTACTACTATTATTAACATTTTTTATTACTTTCAGCAGATTTCATTAGAAAAGAAAAATTAGAAAATAAGGAATATTATAAATGACAGATAATATTTATCCTAATTTTTTCATGACGTGATTGTCTAAAGGAAGCATAAGAACATCAATCAAAAGGCTATTTGGATTGGGGCATCTGGGTGGCTCAGTGTGTTAAAGCCTCTGCGCTGGCTCAGGTCATGATCCCAGGGTCCTGGGATCGAGCCCCGTGTCAGGCTCTCTGCTCAGCGGGGAGCTTGCTTCCTCTCTCTCTCTCTCTGCCTGCCTCTCTGCTGACTTGTAATCTCTGTCAAAGAAATAAATAAAAATCCTTTTTTTAAAAAAAAGGCTATTTGGAATACAGAGAGAATTTTATAACAAATGAACATTATGAATGGGAAGACTGGCTATATTCATTACAACATCAAAAAATGTAAATTCTGAGGGAAACTAACAAATAAAAACACATCAGATAGGATAAAAGAGATACATTAAAAAAAGAGATACATTTCCTCAATTTTTTTAATTACAGATTTATAAGACTTAAAAATATTATGAAACTAGAATGATACACTGTTAGTAAAGTCGAGGCAGACTAGAATACCCATATAGATTAAATATGTTAAATAATAAAAAAAAAATAAATAAAATAATTAAGTATGTAATAAAATGGCACTTCAAATAAAAACTAAAAGGATGACTTACTCAATAAATTAGAGTGGAACAATTTAAGCAAAAGCTCTGCATTACACCTACACGTAGACAAATTTCAAAGGAATTCAAAATCAAAAAGATCAAGCAAATAAAAGGACTAGAGAAATAGTTAAATATTTATTCTTCAAGTTGGATTTGTCTTTGTAAGCATAGATGCAAATCTAAAAAATATCAAAAGATGTCTACTTTAGAATCCATTAAAGCGAAAAATATCTGTATGATAAAAACACATTATAAGAAAAGGATAATATCTTTATCATAACATAGATTTTAAGTCAATAAGAAAAGGTACACTATAACAGAAATATTGGCAAAGAATATAGATAATCTTTCTATAAATATGTCTGCACATGCATAACACACACATATATAAAAACAGACATTAATATTGTCAGTAAAATATTTTAGAAGACTCAACCTTAGTAGAATCCTGAGAATTGCAGATGAAAATGAACTCTCTTCCCTCATCAAATTAGGAAAGGTACAAATAATGATGATAAACAGTATTGGTTAAAGTACAGGTATACTGTTAAAAATGCATTGGTTTCTAGCAAAAGACAAATTGGCATAACTGTCAAAAGACAAATTTGTCTATCTGCAACAGAAGTCTTCAACAATATACATATTATTTGATCCCGCAATACTACTTACAGGAATTTGTATTAAAATTATTATCACACTGGCACGTGGGTGACTCCAACAGTTAAGCATCTTCCCTCAGCTCTGGTCCTGAACCCAGCATCCTGGCACTGAGCCTCAGGTCGGTCTCCCTGCTCAACAGGGGATTCTGCTTCTCCCTCTCCCTCCCTCAGCTCATGCTCTTATGCTCTTTCCTCTCTAATAAATAAATAAAATCTTAGAAGAATAAATAAAATTATTATCATAAATATACAAAGATGTATATGTAAGAATAGTTTATAAGAAACAGCTTCAATAACACAAAACTCATACTCCATATAATTCACCAATTAAAGTGTAACCCCTGTTTTCAATATATTTACAGGGCTGTGTAGCCATTCACACAATCTGATTTTAGAACATTTTTGTTCACTTTAAAAGAAATGGCTTGTTTATTAATGGTCAATCTCCATGCTGCCCTCTTCTACATTCAGCCCTAAAAAAACACTAATCTATACATTTACCTAAAACGAAGTTAAGTACCAATCAAATCAGACAGGTGTAGCTTTTCATGCATGAGACTGACTTCTTTGATTTACCATAATGTTTTTAAGGCTCACACATCTTCTGGCATGTGTCATTTACTTGATTTCTTTTTGTTGCCAAATCATATTTCATTAAATGTATATGCTCACTTTACTGATTATTCAGTTAATAGACATTTGGGTTTTTTTGGTTTTGGGGGGGGCTTCTGTGAATAATTTTGCTATCAACATTCATGTGCATGTTTTGTATGAACACATGTTCTGTTATCTAAAGTGGCTGCACCATTGGGCATTTCCATTGGCCAATGTATGACAGTTCCAATGTCTTCACATCACTGCCAATACTTGGCATTGTCTCTTTTATTATAAACATCTTGGGCTGTATGGAATATCTCATTGTGGTTTTTATTTGCATTTTCCTAATAGCTAATCATATTGGGCATCCTTTCCTTTGCTTATTGGCTGTCATGTATCTTCTTTAGGAAAAGATCTATTCAAATGTTTTGCCCATTTTTTAGTTATTACTAAGTTTTAAGAGTTTTGTAAATTCTGGACACAAATACTTTACCAGATATATGATTTGCATATATTTTCTCACATTCTGTAAGCTCTATTTTTCACTTTCTTAATGGTACCATAAGCAGTACGAAAGTTTTTAATTTTGATGTAATCCAATTTATCTTTTTTGTTGTTGTTGTTACACTTTTACTATTGCTTTTAACGTTTCTAACCTGAAGTCATGGATTTTTTTTTTTTTTTTTTTTTTTTTTTTTTTTTTTGCCTGTGTTTTCTTCTAAGAGTTTTTCATAGTATTACTTCCTACCTTTAGGTCTGTGACTTTGAGTTTGTTTTCATGTATGATGTGAGGTAGAGGTACAACTTCATTATTTTGCCTGTGGATTTCCAGTTTTCCTGGCACCACCTGTTGAAAAGACTACATTTCCCCTCCTCACCCACCACAATGAATTGTCTTTGACATTAGGACAATGTCATACTGTGTTACTATCATTTTGTAGTAAATTTTGGAATCAAGAAATGTTGAGTTCTCCAACTTTGATATTTTTAAAGACTGTTTTGTCTACTCATAAATCTAAATCCAAAATTGAACAGCCAATTTACAAAGCGTACCTTTGAAGGAAAGAAATCCCATGAATTATGAGATATTACAAGTTCATTAGGTAAACAGAAAGATGATGTGGTAACAGATATAAAAATGACAAACTAGTTACAAAACCAGGGCTTTTGGAGGAGATGGGTTCACCTTCTAGCTCTGGGTTCACCTTCTAGCTCTGCTACTTTTTAAGTTATTTGATAACTGTTCTCTACGATGGAGAAAGCAATAAATCCATTAGAAGGTTATTGCAAGAAGTCAGATATAAACCATTGTAAAACCTACAGATTGAAGATAGCAGTCAAAAAATGTTACTTATTAACAAATAAATGATAGTATAAATCAGTTAATGTGCCATGTTTTAGGTTTGAAATCGTTCCTGGATGTACAGATGTACCTTCTCCACCGGAAGATCTGTTCAACAGAGAGAGTTAGTTACTATGAGTTTTGGTGCCCCTTGTAAGGGACAATCCTTCTATTGCTACTAAATCTCTTCCATTTTTCTGTCTTGGAACTTTCTGTTCTGCTAAATCTTTTTCTGACCATTTTGGTCTTAGATTTTAGTTGATAAAAGTATTCTGTAATTATCACTGATTTCCAAAGATTTCTAGCTCTTCTAAAAACTTTTTTCCCTATACTAATACCTAGATTTTCTTTTATGAATTTCATTTGAAATGTCCTTTCTTTTTTAATAAACACCATTATACAATCAACATTTTAATTCATTTCTAGAAGATTAACCAGTCCAACACAGAATGTTAAATAGATTCTTCAGGTTCTAAGTTGTTTTCTTTTTGTTTTGTTTTGTTTTGTTTGTTTTTTTCTGGGCAATGTTTAATTATAGGGATTAGGAATTTTATCTGTCATTAGGCTAGTTAGTTCTCACTTCAGATATTTTAATACTATAACATTCTAGAATTTTTTTTTAAGATTTTGTTTATTTATTTGACAGAGAGAGATCACAAGTAGGCAGAGAGGCAAGCAGAGTGACGGGGGGAAGCAGGCTCACCGCTGTGTAGAGAGCCCGATGTGGGGCCCGATCCCAGGACCCTGGGATCATGACCTGAGCCAAAGGCAGAGGCTTTAACCCACTGAGCCACCCAGGTGCCCTGCATTCTAGAATTTAAAGGCAAGGCTGTTTTGGGACAAACAATGGATTTACTTCTCTTCAAAGATTCCAGTGTAAAAGTAAAAAAAACCTTTTTTCCGGGTAATTTTGTTTTAATCAAAACACACATTGCTTTACACCTTATGCTCACTCTATTTCCTTCCCTCACCACTCCATGGAGTAAATGATGATGATGTTCATGAAAATAAGAAATTGCATACAACAGAAGTGCAGTACTGGTTGTATTTACATAATAAGGACACACTGGACAGGGAAACACTAGTACTAGTTACAGTGTTTATTACAGTTTATTACTCTTTTTTAAAAAGATTTTATTTATTTATTTGACAGAGAGAGAACATGAGCAGGGAGGGGCAGAGGGAGTGGGAGAAGCAGGCTTCCCACTGAGCAGGGTGCCCAATATGAGGCTCCATCCCAGGACCCTGAGATCATGACCTGAGCTAAAGTCAGATGCTTAACTAGCTAAGCCACACAGTTGACCCTACAGTTTATAACCTTGACTGCATAACTTCATAGCTCAGTTTCCTCAATGGACTTAGACTAAATAATTTCTAAAGTTCTTCTCAGCATTAAGATATAAAGGACCTACTCTTTTTTTTTTAATTAAAGATTTTTTTTTTTTAATTTATTTGACAGAGAGAGAGCGCGAGAGAGCGAGAGAAGGAACACAAGCAGGGGACGTGGGAGAGGGAGAATCAGGCTTCCCGCAGAGCAGGGAGCCCGATAAGGGGCTCGATCCCAGGACCCTGGGATCATGGCCTAAGCCGAAGGCAGATGCTTAACAACTGAGTCACCAAGGCACCCCAAAGAATCTATTTTTTATAGAGAATTGCCTCTATAGAGAAAATTGCCTTTATAGAGAAAATAGCCTCACGCAGTCTCTGGTAAGCATAGGGTCAAGAAGATACAAACTATCAAAGAAACCAAAGCAGAATACCATTTTGGACAACATTATTGATGGTCAATAATAGAATCTTGTTCTAAAATTTTGCTGAGAGTAAATTATACGTGGATGTATTGAATTTAGCTAACATCTATTTTAATGAGGAATTTGATGATTATATCTGCCTATAAAATTAAACATACACATTTTCCTACCATTTAATAATCATGCTAAATGAAATAAGAGATACAATTTAAGAATTCTTTATTTTCATTGTATAACTCTCCCGAGATAAAGCCATTCTTTAAAAGGCAAACCTATTTGTTAATCTATTTATTTCCAAACAACTCTTTACTTGGCAGGCTATAGGATGTCTGAGAAACATTATCGCTGGAAGGCACCAAAGGGAAGTTCCTCTGTAGTTCATTTAGATTCAGGGAGGACAATCCTGTTTTTCAGACAAGTTTGACAATGTATACTGAATTGGTAAAGATGTTTTTTAAAGTAGTTGATTTCTTCAAGATTATATAGAGAATAAATAGAGAAGAAGAATAATGTAGTTGTTAGGAAATCAGCCTTTCGAGAAAGAAAACCTCAAATCAAATCTCAGCTTTTTTTGTTTTATGTATGTGTTCCAAAGCCAATTATTGAACCTCTATGAGCCTCAGCTTTTATGTCTATAAAATAAGGACGATAATATCACCTACTCCACTTCTTTGGCATAAGATCAATGAAATAGCATAAATAAAATACCAAGCACAGTCCCTAATATAAGCACAGATAAATAGCAGCACTAGTGAGATCATTATGAAAGTGGTTTCTGAAGTCCACCAGCCTGTATCTGAATCCTGGTCTAATCGTTTGCTAGATTTGTGACCTGGGGAAACTTCTTTAACTTTTTTCCTTTGCAAAATGAAGAACATCATGGTATCAACCTCAGGGTCTGAGGGGATTAAATTGAGTTTCTAAATGTCAAGCACTTAGGAGGTTCTCTGCATATAGTAATTCCTAAAAAAATTAGCTAGGGGCGCCTGGGGTTAAGCCTCTGCCTTCAGCTCAGGTCATGGTCTCAGGGTCCTGGAATCGAGCCCCGCATGGGGCTCTCTGCTCAGCAGGGAGCCTGCCTCCCCCTACCTCTCTGCTTATCTCTCTGCCTACTTGTGATCTCTCTCTCTCTCGGTCAAGAAAATAAATAAAATCTTTTAAAAAATTAGCTATTATATTTTTATTGGATGAAGCTCCATTCTATAAAACAATCGCAGATAACTTCAGAAGGTATCCATTAGAAGAAAGCAATCTGATATGGGATTTACTAGAAGATTTAAACGTGGAAGAACAACTTGTGTCAGAAATTGCTTTTGTTTCAGGAGGTAGGAAATTATAAATACTCACACTTCAAGTTTATTAGCCACTGGCTAGTGGCTAGCTACATACCACAGAAGGACAGAACAGCTGTTTTCTGCCATTTTAAAAGAGCAATTAACTACTTAGTCTTGATGGTGGTACCAGGGTTCTTGTTGAGGACTAAGGTGCTTTGCAAACAGAGCTCTCTGAGCTCATTTTTGACACTGACTCTAAATGTTTTGATAATAACTCCAATACTATTCCAAGGAGAAAACAATGAATGTAGATGTTTGGAGACAATTGGAAATCATACTCTTTGGTTAAATTCTAATTTCCCTGCAGATGGGGCTTCTATGTGTTTAACAACCTGTATTTGATTTCTGCTGTGCATTTTCTGAAAAGTAGATAAAATTAGATAAAAATATCATCTATATAGATTTGTTTTATTCAGATAATTTCTGTTAATTAGAATTTTTCAATCAACAACCTCTCCTAATTATGAAAGAGCCCATGTTAAATAAGATACTGCAAACAAAAGGGAAAAATAAAGACACATATCAAAACTAACCAATGTTACAAAATAATTCATTACTAAAATACTTTTTTGGTTGTGGGGGGAACACATTCAAGTGTTTTCTGTTGCTAGACTGCTATACTAAATATATTGTTCTTAATAACCTGGGATTTTCACAGACTAATCAGATTTTCTTTTCTACGAATAGTATCAAATTTGCTTTAGAGGGTCCCAAAGGGTTTGTTGCTGTGGTTGTTCTTGTACTGAACACCAAAATTGGGTAATTTTATGGACTCATCAGGACAACATATGTATAATTATATTCTTAAAAAAAAAAGCTTCCCCAAATATTTAGCAGAAGTGCACACAAAATTGCCAAGAACAAAGATGTAAAACACTGCAACATTAACAATAAATCAAAATAGATACTGATAAAGAACTAGGTGTCTGTAATTATCTAGCATTATGGTAATTGTAAACTTCTATACAAATTCAATTGTTTTAAATGTAGTCATTCTCAAGAAATTATATTTTGGTTGTAATTGTGAAATGCTTATCTTTTTTTTGTTTTTAAAGATTTTATTTATTTATTTGACAGAGAGAGATCACAAGTAGGCAGAGAGGTAGGCAGAGAGAGAGAGAGAGGAGGAAGCAGGCTCCCTGCTGAGCAGAGAGCCCGATGCGGGGCTCAATCCCAGGACACCAGGATCATGACCTGAGCCCAAGGCAGCGGCTTAACCCACTGAGCCACCCAGGCACCCGCGAAATGCTTATCTTTGCCTACTTCTTGCTTATGTACTAACAGTTACCTGCAAAAAATAATGTAAATTTTCTGACAATAATGTCAACTAATTTCTGACCATCAAATCACAAACCCAGCATGACTTTCAAAGTAAGGACCCCATGCAAAGTACCAACAATAGTTTTAAATTTGTGAGCAGATGACCATATTACCATCATCATGAAGTTATTCCAACTTCAAACTAAAACCTTCACTGCACACCCCCCCCAAGAGGAGTTCCTATCTTTGTCAGGTTTCTAACCTCAACACTTCCCACATGTATCAAACTCATCACTGTGTTCAAATATCTGTTAGGGAAGCATTCTCCTTCTGGAAATGTTTCTTTTGTCCTCTCAAGGCCTGAGTCTTTATTCTGTATCTATAAACCCATCTTCACTAGTCTAGTCCTGTTTAACTTCCTCCAAGTTTTGATTTTGGGATTTTTTTTTTAATATTTATTTTAACCTGGAAATATATACTGGAACTATACATAGCATAATGAGTTTGGGATTTTACAGATTTTATTTTAGAAATCTTAATTTGGATGCCTATCTCTATAGGTACCCATAGAAAAATGTAAACTTGTTTATTTATAAGTTAAATTGTCTGAATGAGTCTCATTCATTTGTCTGGTCATGACTTACCGAGTTTATTTTACCAAATTTTAACCAGTTAACTGAAGAATTTAACCAAAATTTATTCAGAAATTTTTACCAAATGAGTATTAATGTCTACATCCTTTTTTTTTTTTGAAAAACAGACATGTTTTACTTTCAAATGTGTGTCTTTTCAAATGAAATTCTGTTCCTTAATCAAAAGACATTGAAATAAATAAGGCAGGGAAAATAAAGATGGGATAGGAAACCCAAAGACAAATGGTATGGCAAGGCAGATGTTTTAAGAAATCCATGTCATAAACATGTTTATTTTGAAAAAAATAAAGAAACTGCTTCAATGAAGGTAAGTGATTGGTCCAAGACCATAGGCTGTACAGTGAAGTAAGGACCCTATACAAGCTACCAACAATAGTTTCAGATTTGTGAGCAGATGACCATATTAGAGTGAGCAAAAGACTCTGAAGAATAAATACGTGAAGAGTTTAGTATTGTAATCAAATAAAACTCACAACCAAACTAATCTGATGCATATTTAATGATATGCATAATCGTTATTGTGTTGCATGGTGATTAGTCATAATTGCTAAAGGGCTCACATAAATTACTATCATTAGTATTGTTCTTACACAGTTAAACTAAATATTTCTAGGATTATCTGAAAAGAAGGTAGAGGAAAAGCAAGTAGGAGAAGTAGGAAGCTGTTCTAACGGGAACCAAAATTAGAAGGACACAGAGCTTAACTATCTCTTTATACAATGGTCAGACTGAAGATCAGAGACATTTACCTATTTGGATGATCTAACTTCAATGTACAATATTTTTCATTTGTCTGGCATTGACTCCTCGGCTTTAGAATCTATAGAACTCAGATTTTCCTGTCTTGTCAAGGGGGAGCTGGCAGACACGGATGCTGAGAGTAATGAACTTTCATATTTCATCTCTTCTCTAAGTACAACTTCCCCAATCCCATCTTCTGAGATGGAAGGTTCAGGTAGAGTAAAGGCAAGATTCTACTTTTCTCTCAGGGAGTCCTAAACCAAAAAACAGTGGGAAGGAAAACAACCAGCCTAGAAGACTGAAAGGAAAAGAGGAAACCACCCTGAGAACACACTATCTTCTGGTTCCCACTGAGGAGAACTTTGAAGTCTTTGTGGTTGGGTATAGCAGTGGGAAGATGTTCAAAATTCTTCACCTGCTGCCAGCCTGGTCTCGTTCTTTATTGTGACACTTTCTCAGTAGGAAAAGCAATGATGTATACTGAGAAAAACAAGTTTGGAGTCTGACAATATTTGTGTCTAACTGGTCACATAATCCTGGGGAGGTCAACCTCTTTGAGCCTCATTTCTTCATCTTTTGTGTAGGGAAAATAATTTTCACTGATACAGTTCTTGTTTAATTTAAATAAGATAATGCATGTTAAGTTTAGTTAGTGTTTGACACATAATTGTTGGGAAGCAGTGTGCCATGGACATTTTGAGCTCCTACCTGTCTTGCTAAGTGCCAGAATCACAAGGTTATAACCATTCTTTCACCCAGAAGTGAAAAAACGTACTGCAGGTTTTTCACTGTCTTCCTCAGGACAAAGAGGTTGGCTCGCTGCTTGCTATAGAAGTGGTTTCCCAGATACACTTAGCATGTCCTGGTGTAAGGGACTTTGCACTTTGTGTTCCCTCTGTCTGGATCTATGTTGAATTAACAGATCAGTTTCAGGAGAACTGGCATCTTAATATCTAGTCATCTGACCCATGAATATGGTATATCATTCCATCAATTTGGGTCTTTGTAATTTCTCTTAGCAATATTATATAATTTTCAGTGAACAAATATTGCTTATTGTTTGACAGATTTGCCCCTAAGTGTTTCATACATTTGATACTATTGTGAATGGTAATTATTTTAACTTAAATTTTAAAGTCTTCATCATTAGTGTATATATTTTTTTAAATGGTGGATACCCTAGGCTCAGGGCTGTTTTCTTCCGAAAAGACTCATTGTACATGCAGGCTCCACCTGGCCTCCATGTCACCCTTGAGGTTTAGGGCTGGGGGAGCCAGTGTATCTTTGATGATACTCTTGCTACATTTTACCATGAATAATAAAGTCCTTTGTCTCTGATTCAGGCATCTCATTTCTTTGTTTAGTATCCACGGAACTTATTAGCTGTCCTCTATACCATCAAGCTTATTTAAACAGCATAAAACTCATGTTATATTCAAGAACAGATAATCATTAAACAGTATTGCTTTTATCCATCTAGGCTAAATAACACACATTGGAGCAATTAGCCAAAGTCAGACATGCTTCATATCATCCCACAATGAGCCATAAGAGAAATACTGTTAAATTTATTTTAAAAATAATAATATCAGGTTTAAAAAGCTTGAGAATTTTATGTATTGAGCTCCTGGTGGAATCAGGGAGTAGGAGCCTAGCGGGAGTGACACATGCAGGTAGAAAGGCCCTTGAATAACTTTTCTTGGTGATCTGGCCAAAGGCAGCTATGCCCCTTCTAGAGATGAAGCACAGTTAACTTCTAATCAAGTGGAATAGCCCAAGTGAGGTAACTCTGTTGCTCGCCGCTCAGAAACCGGCAAGTACACAACAAGGGATGTGCTACAAAGAATATTTGATACTCCACGTGATGATTCATGCCACGCTGGAAGGGAAACCCACACAGAAGCACACCATTTGTGCTGGATTCCTCATGTTCATAAAGGACGGCATGTCCCTCCACAGAAAAAAATTAGTATAAAAACTTCTCTGTGAAGTACTCTGCATAGTATATCTGGGTTGCTTCTCAAAATCTCTAGGAAAGGGGCACCTGGGTGTCTCAGCTGGTTAAGCGACTGCCTTCGGCTCAGGTCATGATCCTGGAGTTCAGGGATGGAGTCCCATATCAGGCTCCCTGCTCAGCAGGGAGTCTGCTTCTCCCACTGATTTCTCTCCTCTCATGCTCTCTCTCTCTCTCTCTCCCTAAAATAAATAAATACAATCTTAAAAAAAAAAAAAACCTAGGAAATATTCAGAAGTAAGCAATCTGACAGTGTTTTCTCCAGATTACCCAGGTTAAGCATAAGAGATTCATGAGGCTGACAGGAATTTTGGAAACCTTTTAGTCTGGTTCCTGAGTCCATAAAGGTCCCATCCCTCTGCATCTTAACAGTGACATACCAAGGTTTGTTTGGATTTATAAAGAAAAGAGGGACGGTTTGGGAGCATGGCAGCCTAATTTTGCATTCTGGTTCTTCCATGTTCTGTCTCTGTGTCTGGAGTAAGTTATTTAATCTCTAAGTGCCTCATTTTTACTTACATATAAAATGGAGATGATACCACTCCCCAGGAAAGGTCACTGTGCCTGGCCTACAGTAATACCAGTGAATGGGACACATCGTTAACACTTTCAGGTCACAAAGCCCATAAGTGGAAAAGACAGACTCTGATCTGGAGACTCTTGATATTTCACACTATAATCAGCTGGAAAGCTTTGTTGTCCCAGGGCTCAAAAGAAGATTACTCACATAGAACCCCAGGTGAGCAATTTGGGAAGGTTTTAGGGAAGTCCTCACAAGGTCTAAACTTGCACTGTAAGAGTGACCCCAGGAGAAATCACTCCAGGGAACAAGGTGAACTTGATCTGGAGCTGCAGTGTTGCCTAGCATCTCAGTGTTTCTCTAAAATCCTCCTTTGACTTAAAATCCTTTTTTTCATCTTCAGGGAAAGGTATTCCATTCATTCTGCTCCTACCTCCTTATGGAGAAAAGGACATTGATAAGACAAGGTTATAAAATGGGAGGGCATAATTAAGGAGGAAAATCAGCTATTCTGTCCAGAGCCAGTCCTCAAAGAAGATGATGTCCTAAATCAGAGCAGTTAATATCTCACATGGCAAATAAGCCTGAGCTGCTTACAACTCCAAGAATATGCTGCCATATACCTTAGTCCTGTGAGGTCATGGGGGAAGCTTTCAATTTCTGTATTGCTCTTCTTATTTAATTAACCCTAAATAGGAAAGTGAATCTGGGGTCAGGAATGGGAAGAGGATACAGGACTCTGGAAGGATAATATCTTAAAGGTTAGGGGGTGCTTTTGAATCAGAGAAAACAAGGACCAAATCCTGGCTGTATCACCAATAGGTATACGTGGCAAGTAGCTTTCATCTGTCTGAGCCCTGGCATATACTCAGGCAAGTAAAGATAAGAAGATTACTTTGGAGGGATGTTATCTGAGTTAAAAATACAATGTGTATACAGTACCCAGCACTTAATATTTAGAACAAGGGAAATTAGAAATATTTGGAAGAAAAATTCAAGAGAAAAAAATCTTGCATTCTAATAATTTCTTCATGCAAACACTCTCTGCACAACTTTTGATTTTTCCCCACTCTAAATGTAGTAAATGAAAACAAGAAACACAAATGCACAGACACACAGACTTTATATTTTAATAAAATGCCCTCTGTTAAAGCTAGTTATCTCTATTTCTCTTCAGAGTACTTCTCAACTATTCTAATACATATGAGGAAGGAAAGAGAACAAATATTTAGTATGTACTATGTATCACTTTATTGAACATTATACTAGGTGTTTCTTTCATTTAATTCTCACATTCTTCCAACAGGGGATTGTTGTTCACATTTTACAAATAAAGAAATTGTTGTTCATCTAGAGAAACATCTTGCCACAAGTCATCTGGTAAGTATTAGAGCTCAGGCTAGAACACAAATAATGCCTGATGCTAAAATTATAACTTTTTTTTTAAAGCAGACTTTTTTTTTTTTAAAGATTTTATTTATTTATTTGACACGCAGAGAAAGAGAGGGCACAAGCTGGGGGAGCAGCAGGCAAAGGGAGCCAGAGAAGCAGGCTCTCTAGTGAGTAAGGAGCCCAATGTGGGGCCCGAGCGACCTGAGGTGAGGGCAGATGCTTAACCAACTGAGCCACCCAGGTGGTCCTAAAATTGTAACTTTTATGTACATAGAAATCATTCCAAAGTTGATTCAGCACAGTGTTTCCCAAACTTCTATGATGAGAAGAATCCCTGAGAGCACTTGTTAAAAATATAAATTCTGGACCCTCATTCAAATCCAAATCTACAGGACAGGGCCCTAGGGAAGCTCTATGTTTAATGATTGCTATTATCTGCAAAGTTGGAGAACATCATTAGAGAACATGGAGATTAGCATTCTAAGCCTCTTATATGTTTATTTTTTTTTGAAAGATTTTTTTTTATTTCTTTGACAGAACGAGAGAACACAAGCAGGAGAGGCTGGGGAGGGAGAAGCAGGCTCCCCGCCAAGCAGGGGGGCCAATGTGGACCTTAATTGCAGGATCCTGGGATCATGGCCTGAGCTGAAGGCAGACATTTAACGGACTGAGGTACCCAGTTGCTCCCGTTTATTCTTAATATAAAATTGTTTTAGTACAGAATTATTTTGATACAAATGGATTCTGCAACAGTAAATCAATATTAATGGAAAGTATAAAAATTAATTCTGAGTTTTTAAGAAAAGTGGAGATGTGCTATTAGAAATAATCCCAGAATTTCAGTAACAAAATGAATACTGCAAAATGTTTAAGGCAAATCATAAAGTCATGTCAAATTGACTTTTATACTCTTCAGTAGAATAAATCACAGAATGTTAAGATGCTTTAAATGTGTTAAACTTAAAATTATTAGAACCGGTAAATGAATTCAGTAAAGTCCAGAATACAAAATTATTATACAGAAATCTATGTATTTCTATACACTAAAAATAAAGCAGCAGAAAGAGAAATTAAGAAAACAATCTCATGGGGCTCCTGGGTGGCTCAGTGGGTTAAAGCCTCTGCCTTTGGCTCAGGTCATGATCCCGGGGTCTTGGGATGGAGCCCCACATCAGGCTCTCTGCTCAGTGGGGAGACTGCTTAACCCCCCACCACCCCTGCCTGCTTGTGATCTCTGTCTGTCAAATAAATAAATAAAATCTTAAAAAAAAGAAAAGGAAAAAGAAAACAAGTTCACAATTGCACCAAAATTAATAAGATACCTAGAAATAAACTTAATCAAAGAGCTAAAAGACCTGCAACTCTGAAAACTATAAAACACTGATGAAAGAAGTTGAAAGTGTCATAAACAGATGGAAAGATACTCCATGCTCATGGACCGGAAGAACAAATATTGTTAAAATAACCAATGACCCAAAACGATCTACAGGTTTAATATATGATATATATGGAATATTATTCAGCTGTAAATAAGAATAAAATCCGGCCATTTGCAACAACTTGGATGGATCCAGAGGGTATACAGCTAAATTAAATAAGTCAGAGAGAGAAAGAAAAAAATATATGATTTCACTCATAAATAATTTAAGAAACAAATGAACAAATAAAGGAAAAAAAAAAGAGAGACAAACAGACAAACAAAACTCAGATTCTTAAATACAGAGAACAAACTGGTGCCTGCCCGAGGGGAGGCAGGTGGGGGGATGGGTAAAATAGGCAACGGGGAATAGGAGGTACAAACTTCCAGTTACAAAATAAGAAAGTCTTGAAGGTGGAAATACAGCATAGGGAATATAGTCAACAGGACTGTAATAATGTTGCTTGGTGACAGATGGTGACTATACTTGTGTTGAGCACTGAGTAGTGTATAAAACTGTCTAAAAAAAACCTCACACAAGAAGAAAGAGATAATCTGAATAGGCCTATCTCTATTAAAGAAAAAATTTGTTTAAGTTTTTTTAAACTACAAGTAAATAAAATTATTAATTAGAAAACACAATAGAATAGAATAAAGAAAAAATCTTGTGGAATCAGAAGACACGAATCAGGGGCACCTGGGTGGCTCAGTTGGTTAAGCATCTGCCTTTGCCTCAGGTCATGATCCTGAGGTCCTGGGATTGGGCGCCACTCTGGGTCCCTACTCAGCAGAGGGTCTGCTTCTCCCTCTCCCTCGGATCCTCCCTTCTGCTTGTGCTCTCGCTCTCTCTCAAGTGAATACATTTAAAAAAAAACTTTTTTTAAAAAAAAGAAGACACAAACTGAAACCAGACTTTTCCATTTACTCCCTCTGTTGCCTTGAGCAAATCCCTTAACCTCTCTGGATCTTAATGGCTCCATCTAAATAATACTTTGAATAACATTTTCTTTGCAAACTTAATATATGGATTAAAAGAAACAAAATGTGACAAATGGTTTATAAATGACCTCTTACAGAGAGTTATAAAAATGAGTGGCTTTTATAATCATGATGTCAGTAGAAGTTAGCTGTTCCTTCTTTGCCAAATCTAAATCCATGAGTGTTTTCTGGTTCTCTGCCAAGCCTGAGAAAGGGGGAAAAGGCAGGAAAGCAAAAATGATGCTGTTTTACTGAAGATGTTACTGTAGCATCTGGGTGATAAACTGAAATCTCTCCTGGTTGTATGACCAGTTACTTGAAAAGCATTTAAGATCTACAAATCCTCTTGAATAGGGAAAATGGAGAAGGTCATCATCATAATGTTCCTACACATCTCTCCTATATGCCTATAATAAAGGTCTATTGCTCTCAGCTATTTCTGATCATTTACACTGGTGGAGGTAATAACAACCTCATAGACCTTGACAATCATATTCTATGCAACATGGAGGCTTAAGTGGGTAGGACAATCATATTCTAAATCAGTACTTTTAAGAATGGCTTTGAAATGTCTTGATACTCAGGAGCATAAAGGGCAAATTTAATTCCACTGTACTCTTAATGAGAATGGGAGAGAGAACTATCACGGCAATAATTATAATATTGTGTATAATAAGTATAACTTTTCAAGGATGTAACTCATTTGGATCTGTGATGTGACCCTGAAATCATTTCACTCATTGTATAACTGGAATATCAAAAACGACTTTGCAAAAACACTTTTGGCATGTCCTAGTATGTAGGAGCTGCCATTACTAAAGTTGTTTGTGATTTCTGAAAATGAGCTGACACATGGCATCTGAAGGTCTCGGTTGAAATTCTAGTTCTTGGTATATTGGGGAAATTACCTAAATGATCTAAACTTTAGTTTTCTCATCAAAAAGAAAAAAGAGGTAAATATAACTATCCCACAGATGACTTAAGGTATATACAAACCGTAAAATGATCTATCAGTTGTAGCTAGCTCTAATAATGGTTATTAAAAGGGTATGAGACTGATGATAGTGATACCGATTAAAGGTGACTTTCGCTTTAAATAGTTTATATAAAATCTCTATAAATCCTATAAATGCCAACCATGTTCCTGAAAATGTATTAAGAATCTCTAGCTATCATGGATATATATACATAAATTATAGTTCCATCTTTTCATTAATTGAAATCAAATAGCATAGAACTTATGAAATGGATATCCATTTTTATAGTAAGACCTTGATCCTTCTCGAGTTCCATTTCTTTGAATTCCATTTTTCCAATTTCCCCTAGATTCTTCTCAGAGCTCCTTCTCTTTGAGCTCCTACAATTTTACAGATATGAAAGGAAACTTTTGTATCATAAAGCATACTAGTTTTGAAGTCACAACTGTACAAGGTTGAACCCATCAGTTTTTTTTTTTTGTTGTTTTTTTTAATTTTTTTTTAAAGATTTTATTTATTTATTTGACAGAGAGAAATCACAAGTAGATGGAGAGGCAGGCAGAGAGAAGAGAGAGGGAAGCAGGCTCCCTGCTGAGCAGAGAGCCCGATGTGGGACTCGATCCCAGGACCCTGAGATCATGACCTGAGCCGAAGGCAGCGGCTTAACCCACTGAGCCACCCAGGCGCCCCGAACCCATCAGTTTTATATTCAAATTGTGATTTGCCACTTACCCAGATTTGGTAACTTGACCCCTTTACAGTATCTGTTTCCCAATCTGTAAAATGCAGTGTTATAAAAACTAGATGAAGGAATATAAAGCTAAATACATAGTTCTTTAAATATTTGTCAGTTTACTCTTTGCAAGTCTCTGTGCTCCATGAGGCTGCTCTCCAATTTGCCCATTTGGATGATATTATCTAAATGGATAATTCTGGTAACATTTGGTTTTGCTCCAACAACCAGCTCGATCAGCTCGCTGGGACCTCAAACTTGCCCTCTCATCCACGGGAGGGCTGAACTCAGCTTCCGACATAACAGTGGAAACCTTCTCAAAGCCTAACAGCCTACAACCTCCCAAGAGTTCTAAACTTTCCAGGTATATGGGCTTTCCCAACCAACTCTTACATAATCTGTCATCCAAACCCAAGCTTTCTGGGACCCAATTTGTCTTTTTGCCCTGGGCTCCAGATAGCAATGCTCACATGCTTGCCCTATAGAGCAGAAGGGCCACAAAGGGCGAGGTGCTTTCTCTAGGGAGTAAACCAACTGTAGCTCCAGCAACTTCACCTAGGTCCTAAGGGTTCTCTATGAAAGGATGAGAGAATGTGGATGCAGGTATCTCTTCTTACTGACCTCAGTTTGCAAAATCCCTCATAAAGACCATTCCTGGACCAAAGGAAGTAGTAATGTGGAGTTTGTCTCTATTCGCCCTGGTCTGCAATTGTCATCCACCTCCTGAGCAATGTTACAGGGAAAAGTTTCTGCAACGCATATTCTCTTGGGACTCTGGCTCCCTGCATTTCTCCTCTGCTTTTCTAACTCCTCACCATCTGAATGGTTTCAGAAAGTTTGAGTAGATCTTACAGTGGCAAACCAACTCCTTCCTCTAAGCCTGTTTTCCTATACTTTAGGCTGTATATATGTGCTACCCCAGAAAATATATGGTCACCGAGGATAGCTGGTATCATTGACTTTAATAATGCTTCCTTACTGGATCCATTGACTAACTGCTAATATAGTGATATTCTAAGTAACTGTTAAATGATTTATGAATGTTTCTGATAGTCTAGGATCAAGATTGCCTCCAAACCTAAGAATATTTTCTTTTCCTTCCCTCATGTTGGCCTCCTTTACAGAGTTTTGTCTTTGTGTAATTTCCACAAGTACCATGGAACAACCTTGCATGGATGTCAGGATGTCTGAGTTCTAGAGTTCTAGACATTTTTAGTGTGTTATTTTAGAAGGACTCTCTTTTTTCTTGCTTGCTTGCTTCTTTTTTTATTCCCTTTTCTTTTTCTTTTTCTTTTTTTTTTTCTCTCCCTCTTTTCAGTTCCTGCTAGTGACCCAGTAATTGTTTTCCTGGCTTACTAGTCAAGTGTGAAGTGCTCTGATAGCATGTCAACAAAATGTCAAATACTGGAGGAGAGACTCTCTGAGTGTTATTGTGATCGATTGCTTATTTGAATCTTTCTGCTCCCAGCTGCTCCTTGGATGTTGTTGTATCAGGGAAGACGGAAACTGTGGCTAAAGCTGCCCTCTGTAACTTTATAGAAGAGGTGGAGGACAAGAAGGGCTCCTGGGTAGATCACTGCAGGGAATATTGTTTACAAAACATCCACTGGCTTATAGGACAGAAGGGCAAAGTGAGCTGATGAAAACTGCCTGGAGCCATGAGGTTCAAGAGACACTGAGTTAAGAGTCCTGGCTGTTTTCTGGTGGCCCTGCCTGGACCTCACAGTGGAAAGAAAGCAGCACTGTTCTTCTCTAATCGGAATTATTAAGGATATAGGAGAAAAACTGAAGATGGTAAAACATAGAGTCATGTTCTATTCTAAGAACTGTCATTTATGACATCTAATAAATACCATTATCTACCACTTTCACTGATAAATTCAAGACATTTATTTAGAGTTTGTCCTGTGCTAGCTTATACAAGTGTATAAAACAGTGTAAGGTAACTCAAGGAGCTTACTAACTAAATAATTCTAATAGTGGTGTAAGTGTTCTTCATCCGTAATAAAATTTCAATAGAAACATTTTGTTTCTGGAAGAAACAATCTGATTTATGATACAGATAGTGGGCATAAGTAAGGTCAAACAGTTTTGGTTTTTTGTTTTGGGGGGTTTTTTTGTTTGTTTTTGGCAAAGCAAACATTTGAACAATAAATAATTTAAAATGATTACCTTAAAAAGTAACCAGTGTAACACTTTTCCCGTGGATGAATCACGTGGAGGTTCCTAAATAGCTCCTTTACTCCAAACTGTTCAACAAATTATTGAAAATATTTGGTCTAACTAAGCCATCCCACACATTAACCATCACTGTGGGTTATTCACAGGTATCTTTCCGTGGCCTAAGAAAGGGACACAAGATTTTTAATTAAGAGACTCAACTTCAAAAAACTGTAGGTGATCTGTCTCTCCCCTAAAAGGCTTATTAAATTTTCTATTTAATGTAGCAAACTTCACACAGAAACATTCTTGAGGGAAAAAAAAAGATAAATGAGTTTTGAGCTGCATTTGGTTTTAACAGGGAAAAAGAAAATGACAGGAGAAATAAGTTCGAGACATTTCTCAAGCAAAAGTGTCTCTATTTATAGCAGCAGCTAAAACCCAAAACAGGTAACAATAATTTCAGGATTGGACTGAATAGCCACTATTGAGCACCACACTGGGCAAGAAAAGGCACTAGATATACCCTGAGGAAAAAGTCAGCATGTTTCCTGCCCTTGAGGAGTTTCAAGTTTAACAGGAAAAAGGGCTCTCACATGAAAATAAAGGAAAATAAAAATAGTAATAATCCAGATACAGACATATTAAAAGCACAAAAAGAAAATAATCATCTTCTCAGAATTATATAAGTGCCACTACTGATAGTCCAAAGACAATATCACAGCTTAATCTGTTCAAAGAAAAAGGCATCTTTCTGTGATAACCTTAAGAAAAATAACTTTTATGGTGATATCCTTATACGCATAAAGGCAAATGGTACAAATTAAAGTTAAGAGGATTAATTCCTCCAGTTGGCAAAATAAGGGAAGAGATTTTTTTTTCTCCCCTCTTTCTTTGAGTATTTACTTTAGGAAACTTTCTAACTACAAGGACTTTGAATTTTGTATAAATTGTTTTGAAAACTAGATAGGCCCTTTACCAGCTTTACAACCCAAAAATGTTTTTCCCAAAGACGTGAGAGCTATCTTTCTGAAATGGAAACATCAAGGGAGCAAGCACCCCTATCTTGTTTCTGTGGAGGGGTAAGAGCCTGACTTTGATGGGTGCCCTCCTCTAAGTTATCAAAGTACTTCCTGTCACAAACAAATGAATTTTCCTCCCTCTGAATAAATCCCATTAGCTAACACAGATGATCATCCCAATTACTGGGTGAAGTTAGGATGAACTATGTCCAGCAAATGATGCTCTCAAGTCCTCTTACTTGAAAACACACATATAATAAGTTGCATCTGCTTGACCACATAAATGCGAGGGCTTTCTTCCTGTCTTTGCAATCTCTCAGTAGATTGCTTGTGATGCACACCACATTTTGGCTTAATGCTTATTCCATAATAAGTCTATTTTCTTTCTCTACTCTCTGCTTTTGTGGAGAGGATTTATAAGTTGGAAAAATATATTTTCTAAATTTTATTTCCCAAATATGTCAGTGAAGAGTATTCCTGCTTTCTAAATTCTAGTGTGAGCACCCAGAAAAACAAACAAAATTGAATTTCCTAAATTTCAGTAGACAAAAACATAAATATCTTTAATGCCCTTTAATATTTATTTCTGTTTTAGTTTTCCTGTTTATAATTATACCCTATTACAGGGAGCCATTATGAAGTTTAATATCATGTTAATGTAAAGATAGCTAAATTACAAAAAAAAAAAAAAAAGAAGAAGAAGAAGAAGAAAGAAGAAATAAAGAAGAAGGGAAAGGGGAAGGGAAGGGGAAGGGAAGGAAGGAAAAGAAAGAAAAAGAAAGAAAGAAAGAAAGAAAGAAAGAAAGAAAGAAAGAAAGAAAGAGAAAGAAAGAAAAAGACGGATGGAGGAAAGGAAGGGAAAGAAAGGAAGGGAGGGAGGAAAGGAAGGAGAGGAGAGGGAGGGAGGAAAGGGGAGGGGAGGAGGGAGGAGAGAGGAAGGGAGGAAGGAATGTTTTTGGAAATCAAAGAGCTACGTTCTAACTCTAGATTTCACCTGGTTTGGAACCACCAATAAGTCACAGTGTATCCATCTTCAAAGAGAAGACTCTATATTATCTACTGCTTATTATGTTGTGTAAATACTACGGGTCAGTCTCTCCCGAAGCTCCTGAGATGCCTCATCCCCCCCACAGCCTTCCCTTTCAAAAACAATGGTGCTAACTTCCATAGTAATTACCTCCTTGAATTCCTTTCTGGTTTTCATAACACAACTATGCATCCTAGACACTGGAGTTTAATCTTGCTTGATCAAAGAAATCATACATACCTTTTAGGCTTCTTTTACTCTATAGTTTCCCCTCCACCTCTTTCTTTTTCTTCCAAGTTTCTGCTGAGATCAAAGACCATTTAAGCTGCACGTTTTCTCCCAGTCTGAATTTTTTTTTTTTTTAATATTATAAACCCTGTAGCATGCTCTTATGTCCATGATATTTTCTGCTTGATCGGACTCGGGTTTAATTTGCAGTAAGTCTTTGACAAGACTATAGATGGTTCTTCCCTCAGGAAGCAACTAATACCTCATTTTCTCTCCTGTTACCTGATGTTAGCATCCACTGATGTTAATGGCCCTTGATGCTCATTGCAGATCCATTTATTCAGTGCAGGTACAAAATAGTGATTTTGAATTTTATCACCTTGTTTTCATTTATTAACTGAAATTATTTCACAAAGAGACACTTTCTTTATAAGAGAAATGAGCCTTTATTTGGCTACCCAAAGTTTTAAGGAATACTGAAAGGGGAAAATAAGTGCTTATTGTTTTCTTGTTATTTGTTAGCTGACGAGGTAATGAGTTCTTCCCTGTGATCCTAGAAAGGTAACTAATTGGCTATCTTTTTTTTTTTTTTTTAAACATAAAAACCACCCTTACTTTTCTTAATTCATTTTTCCATTCCTCACAGTGCAGGGAATACCCTGTTTTTTTAAATTATTTTTATTAATATATAATGTATTTGCCCCAGGGATACAAGGTCTGTGAATCATCAGGCTTACACACTGTCACAGCACTCACCATAGCACATACCCTCTTCTAATGTCCATAACCCAAACAATTGATTACTTTTTTATGTTTTATCTTTATTTTTTATTTATTTTTTTTAAAGATTTTATTTATTTATTTGACAAGTAGGCAGAGAGACAGGCAGAGAGAGAGAGGGAGGGAAGCTGGTCCCCACTGAGCAGAGTCTGATGCAGGGCTCGATTCCAGGACCCTGAGATCATGACCCGAGCTGAAGGCAGAGGCTTTAACCCACTGAGCCACCCAGGTGCCCCTTGTTATTTTTTTTTAATATCATTCTGCATTTATCAATTTCAACGTATCTTATAGGTTTCAGTACACTGAAATTAGTATCTTAAAACTCAAGGTGTTCCATCTTTAAGCAGTGGGAGCCTCTTGAAGTTAGTCTCTGAATTCTTTTGACATTATATTTAAAAGTGTTGATATTTCTTCATGATCTAATGTGGCAGAGTGTTCCAGACTAACCCTGTATATGTTCTTCCCCAGACCCAGGATTGACTATTCCCCAAGAAGCACTGGTTTCTTTTAGTGGAAAATGGCATTTCGAGACTATAAAACTAAGTACTAAGGATGCTCAGGACTGGGGGGTTATCATTAATTATAGACCTGTTCAATAGAAGGACTGAGAACACACACACACACGCGTGCGCGCACACACACAAACACACACACACACTACAAATATATATATATATGCATATATATATGCACACATGTTTAATTTTTAAAAATAACTCATCTCACAAGTTTATTTTGATATTTCCAATTCAAATATAGTACTACATGGTTTCACTGATATTTTTCTATATTATACCTGTATTTTTTCCTACACTGAAAATCTTGATTTCCATGAGCTCATAATATGATAGAATTGGAATAGCCTTAATTTTTCATTTGCCTTATCCAGTGCTATAAACATAATACATATAGTAATAATCTCAGAAAAAAGGCACACATACAACTAATTATTTTCTCAAAATAAGAATGCTTGCAGGGATGCCTCTGTGGCTGAGTTAGTTAAGCATGTGCCTTTGGCTCAGGTCATGATCTCAGAGTCCTGGGATGGAGCCCAATCCTGAGCCCCAGCCTGTCATTGGGCTACTTGCACAGCAGCGAGCCTTCAGCCTTCTTCTCCCTCTGCCTGCCACTCCCCCGCTTGTGCACTGTCTTTTTTCTTTCTCTCTCTCTATGATAAATAAATAAAATAAAATAAAATAAAATAAAATAAAATAAAATAAAATCTTAAAAAAAGAAAAAAGGAATGCTTTCAAAGACACAAGGATAGAATTAGAGTATTCTACAGTTTTTCATTTGTTTTATTCCATATTATATAAACAATAGCATAACAATACTATCATCACCAATTATAATCCTAAATAGACTTAATTTTGTTTTTGCGTATGCTATCTCCATTCTCTCTCCTATTTGCTTAATGATTGTTCTGTATCTTCATTGTCAAAATATACATAGATTATGCCATAAATATAAATTCACTCCCTTTTAGCCTTCACTAAATTTTAATTTTATAGATACATATATGTATATATATATATATATATATATATATATATACATATATGTATTTTATTTAATGCTCACCACTACTTCTAGATATCGATGATTCTCTGGGCATTTTGCTTATATGAAGATTTCTCTGTTAGATTCTTCAGGAAAAACTCAATAGGAAAATATTCCTTTAGCTCTTTCATTTCAATAAATATTTTGAATGACGTTTATGTTTGAACATAAGTTTTACTGGAAATATCTTTGGCTCACATTTGTATTTCCTTGAATATTTTAAATGTTATTCTATTTGCTTTTCTGGCATAAGACATTGCTGTTAAGATGTCTGATAACAATCTAATTTAATCTTCCCTTTAAGTCATGTGCATTTTTACCTAAATGGTCAAAGAAATTTTTACTTTTAAATTTGATAATTTTATAAGAAAAATTTGATTTTGGGGTGCCTGGGTGGCTCAGTCAGTTGGGTGTCTGCCGTCCGCTCAGGTCATGGTCTCGGGGTCTTGGGATAGATAGAGCCCGACGTTGGGCTTCCTCTTTGGCAGGGAGTCTGCTTCTCCCACTCTTTTTGCCTCTCCCCTTGTTAGGCTCGCTCTTTTTCTCTCTCAGATAAACATATAAAATCTTTAAGAAAAAAAGAAAAATTTGATTTTGGCTATCCTGAATCATAATTCTAAGATATCCAGTATGTTCTTTAAATATGTATTTTCAAGCCTTCTTTCTTTTTTAGGACAGTTTTTTGAATCATACTTATTATTATTTTTTCCATTCCTCTGCTTTGATTTATTTCTTCAGGCATTCCTATCATCTGTAGAATAGATCTTTTTTCCTATCTTCAATCTTGCTGGCATGCTGTCATTTCTGAAATGATGTTCTTCTGCTCCTTATTCTATTTTTTAAAAATATAATAACTAGTATAGGCTGTGACCTTATTACTTTTCTGTTACTCATTTTTGTGTTAGTTTCTTTAAACTTTCAGGAGGCAACTTGGATCAGATCACTTTTCTAACTTCACCGAGCCCCCTCTTCTGTTGTATGTTAAAATGGTAGCTTGCTTTCTGAAATTTCTTAGCTGTTCTCCTCTCCAACTTTTATCTAGACTTTTTTTTCCCTTTGACTCCACTGTTTCTGTCAACTTTTGTATTGATTCCACGCTCAGCAATTTCTCTGCAATGTGGGGCACTGTTGGAGAAGAGTGCTCTCTGGATGTTCAATTTTGAGAGTTCACTGGGTCTAGATCATTCTAGTCCCTCCAGACCTTCTTACTGTTTGCCACTTGCACTCCCTGGTGATTGGAGTGGGTAAAACCCCATCTCTTGTTAGCAGCTATAGTCAAATCAACCACTGTCCCTTCCAGGTTAATACCTTCTGTTTTCTGGAGGTTAGTCTATTACAGGTCCCCAGTCTTCCCACCGTTTTTCTCTACTTCTTGCTGCACAGATGCTGATCCCACAGGCATCTCATAACTATTGGCATTTTATACTCACTGTCTTGTACTCTACTGTAAAACTTGGCCATAGATTTTTTGCTTTTGATATCTGGTTGCTCTGTCATTTTTTTTTTTTTTAAGATTTTATTTATTTATTTGACAGACCTAGATCACAAGTAGGCAGAGAGGCAGGCGGGGTGGTGGTGGGAAGCAGGCTCCCCACTGAGCAGAGAGCCTGATGTGGGGCTCCATCCTAAGACCCCAGGATCATGACCTGAGCCAAAGGCAGAGTCTTTAACCCACTGAGCCACCCAGGTGCCCCTGCTCTGTCATTTTTTATGGGGATTTGGAATAATACAGATGTATACTTCCGCTGTCATCCACACTGGTCCTAAGTACCCTGTAGGCTTTCATGATGTGTTCAGTTAGATTTAACCAAATAACAAAGTGAATGATAAATTAAGATAATTCTCTGTAGGGGTGCCTGGGTGGCTCAGTGGGTTAAGAAAATTCTCCGTAAGCCTTAAGTCTTGACCAAGATATACTGGCATAAGTTATAACATACATTATTTATGCAAATACTCACATGTTGATAATACAGCATGGCATAAAAGAAAATAGGACACACCGGGGTGGGGGGAGATATTGGTGTGATTGTCATTCCTTAGCATAAAATTTACATGAAAAAAATGGTAGATGTTCCTGGAAGTCATTGTTGGTCAGATCAAAGGACAGAGTGCCTGCTATCAACTTCACCCTCCTTTACTTTGGTTTTATATATTCAAAATCATCCTGGCTTAATGGAAAAACTAAAAGACATTGATTAAGACAAAGACAATGATCACCTAACTCTTTGTGTTCTCATTAGCCAAGTGCTCAAGGCCATTTGCTATCAACCTGATTTTATCACCAAGATTTACAAATTGCCTAACTACAGACTGGTCTCACCTTAAAAGGAAATGCTGTCTGAGGCTTACTTCTTTGATGTCCAAGGTCCTGTTACATTCCTGTGGTCAGTTTATATAGGTCTGGAGAAAGATCGCCCTAATAAGCAACCAGTTCATTGTTTCAATGAATTCATGAGTCAGCCTCATGAATTAAAATCAAGGAGAATGAATATAAAATGGAAAAACTACATTTTGGTAGAAATAACCTGCCTTAAAAGAAATGATGTTCAAAACTCTTTCAACATTGATCCATTACATTGTAGCATTTAATAGTATAGATAGTACATGTGATGCTGTCTGGTTATCCATCTCTGTGACTGAGATCCTCCTTCCACTTTTTCTCCCCCCTCCCCCACCTTCCTTCCTTCCTTTTTTTTTTTAAGATTGTATTTATCTATTTGACAGACAAGAGATCACAAGTAGCAGAGAGGCAGGCAGAGAGAGGAGGAAGCAGGCTCCCGGCCGAGCAGAGAGCCCAACTCGGGGCTCGATCCCAGGACCCCGGGATCATGACCGGAGCCGAAGGCAAGACTTGAACCCACTGAGCCACCCAGGCACCTCTTCCTTTTCTTTCTTTTCCTTCCTTTTTTTGTGAGGGCAGGTAACAAGTAGGTCAAAAGGATGAGATTTGCAACCAGACGTTATTTAGTGTCCCACTGAATAAAAAGCCGCTAAAAGATGTGGGGCCCAAGGGAATTTACTTGCGTTCTCTCATCTTTAATTTCCTCATCAATACAATGCAAATAAAACTGTATCTAATACTCAGAAGGTTCAGAAATCCAGTGATGTATTTAAAGGGATTAGTAGCAAGCTAAATTCACAAAGGTTACCTATTACAGGGCTTTATTATTATTACTATTCATTTCTTAAAGTTTTGTTTTTGTTTTTGTTTTTGTTTTTGTAATTCTAGCTAGTTAACTTGCAGTACAATATTAGTTTCAGGTGTAAAACTTAGTGATTGACCACTTCCATACAAGACCTGGTGCCCGGAGACAAGTGCCCTCCTTAATCTCCATCCCCTACTTGGCCCATCCTCCACCCACCTCCCTGCTGGTAACCATCAGTTTGTTCTCTGTAATGAAGAGTCTGTTTCTTGGTTTGCCTCTCTGCCTTTCCCTCTCTGTCTCTCTTTCTTCCCCTTTGCTCATTTGTTTTGTTTCTCAAGTTCCAGGTATGAATGAAATCATACAGTATTTGTTTTTCTCTAACTGACTTATTTCACTTAGCCTCCTATTCTCTAGCTCCATCCATGTACTTGCAAACGGCAAGATTGCCATTAGTTCTGATCTTTCTAATTCCAAAACTTCCCTAGGACATATCTAAATATATATCTTTTCAGTAACTGTGAACAGTTTGGCAAAACCTTTCGTTTATACATATCACAGCACTTCTCACATTTTATTGGCAGAATATTTATCTTTGTTTCTGTTTTTGAAAGAAATGAACACTCCAGGCAGGCAGGGAGTATATGGACCTTGTTAACTACCACAACTTCTATCTAGCACAATGCTCTGCACTCACTCCGTGCATATTTGGTGAAGAAATGGGTATATGAATTAACAGTTTGTTTTCTCCAATGTCCAGATATGAGTAAATAGATGCCTTACACAACAAATAGAAAATCACTTTAGCTCATTTGTAAATTAACAGATTGGCAGTTGGTTTATCCCTCTTGCCTTGTAAGGGTCAGGACACTTGCTTTGGTCCCCTTTGAGTCGTTGATAAAATGCAGCTCCTCAACCTGGAAAATTCAGTCAGATCTTGGGCTCAGGTAATGTTCTGAAAAAAACACGCAGCCAACAGTACTGCTTGAGCAGTTCTCTGGCTTTCTTTCCTCTGACATCTTTACTATTAGCTGCACCCCTCTGGAGGCAAGAAACTCTGCAGCTAACCACTGAAGACCAGTTGCATGTGTGGAACATCAGCATCACTTTTGGCTACTTCTGAGCACACATGAATAAGCAGTAAAATGAGACCCCAGCTTAGCAATTCTTCAGTAAATGAATGGGAAACCATGCTCTAGGCAGTTATTGATATTACTAAATGGCCCTTGAAAATTGTCCGTTGGAGCTGAAAGCATACCCTATTCCTTCTAGGCCTTGTATTTTCTTTAACTTTTTTTTTAAGACTATCTGTTCTCTTGCTTAGGAATGATAGGCTTTATAAGCAATGCAGCAGCCCCTGGACACACACCTCGAGATGATACTCAAGAAAAAGTTAACTTCAAACCTGTATCCTGTGGAGATAAATACAAATAGTCAAAAAGGAGTTCTGAGGCCCAGAGAGTTAAGGAATATGTTTAAGGTGGCACTGCTGTCAATTTCTATGGTGAACTCAGGTCTTTATAATTTAATTCTCCCGCAGTGGCATGTCACTGAAATGGAACTAAGGTTCAAGCCTCTTGATTCTAAACTCCTTCCATAACATCATGTTGCCTTCAGACAGGAGTGAGGAAATGCCATCAAAAAAATAATAATCAAAGAGAAAGAGAAAGCTCAGTTATGTTAGACATAAGTATAAAGCAACAAAACTGACCTACATGCAAAGATGTGGTGTTTGAAGAACAGCTATTTCTCTAGGGTGAGAAACACCGTGCACTGTTTATACAGGAAAAGAAGAATCAGTGGGATGACGATGATGATTTCTCCACTAATGTGCTAAACTTGAAGATTGCCCCATTTAATGGTGAGCTGCTTACTGAATGATTTCCTTCCAAATCCCATTGCTGGGAGCCTGCATCTCCAAGCTTTTAGGTTTATCTATTATTCATGCTGCTTGTTTGCACAATATTATTGATTATTCACTGTTTGGCCAAATAGTAACATGATATCTCATTTGCGATGAAAACCCCTGGCAAATGCTTGAAGTACAAAATTAGACTGTGGAGAGGATTACATAAAAGGCAACTCAATTGGGGTAAAGGTTGAAGATGAAGAATTAAACAAAAAAAAAACTTCATGTTAAGTGTAGATAGATATTTCTCAATCACCAAGCATCCTGTGGAACTCAGACTGCATAATTACTTATTTTAAAGGAAATCCAGTTTACCTTGAAAAGTGTAACAGGATATGATAACCTGAGCAACGGATACTTTTGTAAATATACATGAATTTAAACTTTTTGGTAGGTTGAAAGGAATTTAATGTGGACCAAATGCAATTTGTTTATTTAGCTCTTACTTTTTTATAGAAGCAAGGCTTAAAACATTTCTTTAAAAAGATTTTATTTATGGGATGCCTGGGTGGCTCCGTGGGTTAAGGCTCTGCCTTCAGCTCAGGTCATGATCCTAGGGTCCTGGGATGGAGGGAGCCTGCTTCCTCCTCTTTCTCTGCCTGCCACTCTGACTGCTTGTGATCTCTATCTGTCAAATAAGTAAATAAATAAAATCTTTAAAAATTTTTTAAAAAATTTTATTTATTTATATGAGAGAGAGAGCATGATAAGCAGGGAGATCTCAAGCAGGGAGAGCAAAAAGGAAGAGGAAGAAGCAGGCTCCCAGGGAGCCCAACATGTGGCTGGATCCCAGGACCCTGAGATCATGACCTGAGCTCAAGACAGACGCTTAACAGACTGAGCTACCCAGGAGTCCCATGACTTAAAACATTTTTTAAGCAGGTGGGAACTTGATCTTTCTATGGTTATCTTGATAGCAGAATATGAGTTATACAGCAAAAACAAATTCCTATTCTCAAAAAGTTTTTCTATACCACATAACATACACATCTAAACTAGGCTAGAACAAGGTTGGGTAACTCTTCTTAAAACAATTCTCTGAATAGTAAAATACAAGCAGGGGTGGTGGGTGTTGGGGGAGCTCCTCCTGAAGTGAAATACATGTTCTGTACTTGCTATTAGTTGAATTTGTTTGGTCAATGCCAAGATGTACTCCATAAAAATCTTACGCTGGGTTAGGACTCCTTTACATATCTATCTGTGTCTACACATATGCACACATATATGTTAGAAAAAAACAACATTGGTATATTTTGTTTTATAACTGATACCACTGATTTGTATGTTTTAAAAGAGAATCTGCCAACTCTGAACTAAAACAGAGCAGAGCACTTAAATTTTTCTGGCACTAGAGGTCACTAAAACTAGATTACAGATGGAATGACTGCATTTCTGCTAAATCCACAGACAGCAAGCATAGTTAATCTTCAATCCAATCAATAGGCAGTAATAAAGAATCAAAATGCTATATTTTTAGGGATATCCAAATTATAACATAAAGAGGAAGCATAGTTAATATACAATCCAATCAATAGGCAGTAATAAAAAAAACAAAGTGAACTTTATTTTCTGGAATATCTAAATTATAACATAAAGCATTACAAAATTAAAACATAAAATAGGGAATGAATCAATAACACTGTAGGTTTTCAAAACAAATAAATAAAAAGGAAAATTATTATTTTCCCCTTTGCCTAACAGCCATGTCCATTCATTCAAAACGAACCCACTGGACCTTAACATTTGCTATTTATGTGTTTTGCATTTCAAGCTCACATAGGAGCAAAGTGTTAAATAAGTATATTATTTGTGAACCCTTTTTTAGTACACCTGGAAATAAACCTGTTAATCCAGTAAGACAGAGGAGAGGAAAAGGGTAAGGAGAGAAGAGAAGGGGAGGGCGGTGGGGAGAGTGACTAGTGATGTGTGCAGATACTTGTGCAGCTGATGCCATCAAAGTGACCACAGGGGACGCGTCAGAGTGATGAGCTGTGCCTCACAATGGCCAGCTTTCTTTGGCAGCCACTGATTACTGACCTAATTCTAGATTCTCTGTTCCTTAGCACAGGAGACTTTCTGTGCCTTGGGTTGGTAAACACCACCCATTTTTCTAAAGGCTATCTGTTGTAGCTCCATAGCACCATCACTTGATTTGAGAAAGCAGGTTGTTGGCTTATTCCCTTGAAATAGGAGTTATTTCCACTTGTGACTATCACTGCTATGCACACCAGGTTTCTCATCTCCAAGATGGTGGAAACATCTACACTTAGTTTTTAGATCATTACAATGCATGGCTTGCCTGATAGGTTCCTAAATGGCACACTGGTCTCTTTAAATATCAGAATGGTTTGAAAGGCAAGAGACAGATCCTTGATCAGTTATATTCTAGGTGCAATGGGAAAGGGCAGAGACCTCTTTTGGCCCAAATACCCTGAGCATTAAATGAGATAACTGGACTATGCAATCTCAAATACTAAAAGTCTCATGTTCAGTGAGTCAATGAATCCTGCCCTGCTTGAGAAGAATTGCATGACTGAGTTCTGCTAAGAGCTATTAAAGAAATAATTTTTGTGGAATTGTTATGACTAATAACAACTGACATATTGCAGTTCATTCTCCATGCAAAGACACTGACCATTCTCAAATTTTATATTTTTTATTATTTCATATATTTGGGAAAGAATTTTTTTTTTTGAAAACTTAACTGGTTAACTCATTAGAACATTACGAATGATATCTTTAAAGAGCAAAAGGAAAAAGACTCAAACATCAAATATCTCTTATTTTTCTTCAAAATACAGAAGGATATTTGAGATGCTCAAAGACCGGGATCAGCAAACCCCATGTTACCAGTACCAGGCTCAGAGTGAGTGCTCAGAGCGTGTGTGTTTGATGAAGCCACCAAATTAAAGAGTTAGCATGTTTATTCATGACTTCAAGAGGACTATGCTTTGGGGATTCTGAAGAAGTCAGTTTATGACATGTTTGTCATAAGTCAAAATCTAGCCCATGAATCAGTCCCTGCCTTTGCGGGGAAGAAGTGAGCTTATGCTGGGACAACAGCTAAGAGCCCATCATATGGGGAAAGAAGAGGATGCAGTGCAAAAGTGGTTATCATGGTATCTTTTCTTCCTTCTTTTCTTTCTGCCTCTTACACTGTATGGGCTAGTGTAGAATTCAAACTAACAAAAACTTTATTTTACAGACATTTTGAATTAAAGTAATTCACACTAAATATTAACATCTAGAAACAGTCACCTGATAGCCCTGCCTTTCCCTTTTTTCCCTCTAGAGATTTAATTAATTAATTAATTAGTTAGTTAATTTAGAGAGCACAAGCAGGGGCAGAGAGAGGCAGGCAGAGAAACAGACTCCCTGCTGAGCAGGGAGCCAGACATGGGGCTCTATCCCAGGACCCTGAGATCATGACCTGAACTGAAGGCAGATGCTTAACCACTTAACCACTAAGCCATTGAGGCACCCCCCTTTCCTTCAGAATAATTGAAAAAACAAATAAACAACTAAATAATGGGCGGAAATTTCAAAAGGCTAAAAGGATGGTTATTTAGATTCAATATTTGAATGTTACCAAATGAACCAGTAGCTATAATCCTTCCATAGAGCATTCACATCTTCTCAAAAGGAAAAATATATAAAGAGACTTTAAGCAGGTGAGCCTGTGGAAACTTGCCTTTCATGCATTCTCCCTTCCTCTACTCAATCCACAAAAAGTGTTATGGGCACAGTGCATGCCAGGCACCATGTTAGGCTCAGAAAATGCAATGAGATAAACAGATATTACTCTGCCTTTGTAGAAGCTACTGTAAACAAGACTGCCCATAAAGTAAATGAGCAATAATGATGAAATGAGATTCATGCCGGGACAGGAAAGTATAGGGACCCCAATAAATCCATTAACACAGATGCCTCTTCCCTTTTTGGTCCCTTTGTAATATAAAAGTCACTCTATAAACATATGTTGGATTACACACTTTGAACTATTGGGATTGAATGAAAACAATCTTCACTAGACAAGACAGGGAGGGACAGAAGGTTTAAATAATTTTTCCAATGATGACATCTTTTTTAGGCCAAGGATCCTGTCCCTTGATGAAAGCTATGTGGAGTAGGTAGACAGGGCCTACCATGGTGAGGTACTCAGATCACCAGTTTCATTTAGTTCCTGTGAGTGGAGAGTCACAGGAACTAAAATCTCTACTCCATTTTGTGAACTGTTTACAGACAGAGCGAGAGCTCACATGAGGACAAAAGAGAAATGAGACGATATGAAATCAGGTATGGGGAAAACAAAGATTACTTCAGCCCCAACTATACAGCAGTGAGGTATCTTTTGCCCATAAATTCTCCAAGAATATTTTTTGACTTCACTATTTCAATATGAGGAAGTCACAGGCAAAAGGTGCCCTCCTTTGGGAAAAGAGGTATGAAGGCACATGTATAATATAATCTCCCATGAAGATTTTGTTGTTGTTGTTACAGGACAGACCATAAGAGAGGGAAAATCTCGTGAAATGGCATAGGGATTTGTTGGGAGTTTGTGATCCATCTGGGGCTGGGCAGCTTTCATGAAGTCTTGTCTATAACTGTGCTGCTCTGATATGCTAACAAAACAAGTGACTTCCACAGGTAGAACAGTTCATAAATTCAAGGTATTGAATCCATTTTTATTTTATTTTAAAATCCTGATTTATCTCTTTCTGACAGCACATCCCACAGTTCCTTTTGGCTTCTTGCTATATTAGCAATCAAGAATGTCAAGTTTTGATGGGCACCGTGAGGACCCTTCTCTATCATCCACAGTCCATGTGGGTCTTTCTGATATGGTTGATTGTGGTGTAGAGGCATTCTCCATATAAAGATTAATTGCTTCAGCAATTATTTATTACTGAATGGTTGCCTGTGACTTCACATTTTTTACTGTTACTTAAGCAAGCACTTCCTGTATTGGGTTAATTTATTTTCTCCTCTCTCTTTTTACCCTGTGTATATTCCTTTTATTTTTATCTTTTACCCTTAAGTAAAATGCTTCCTTTTGCCCATCTAGGTAAGATTTGAGCGAGGCCTCCGTAAATCCTAAAGAACAGGATGGACTAAAGAATTGATGTGAATTTCCTTTCATCAATAACTAAGAAAAAAATATTTATGGCAAGGCTAGGAATCCATGCAGTCAAGGAAAAAAGGGAAATGTATGGTTTGTTGTCACCTCTCTCCTTTCGTGTGGACACATAATAACTACTATAAATGAGTTAACACTATAAGGTTATTTTCCAAATTTAATTCTCTCAAAGTGCCACTTAGTTGGACTAGATCCCGATGAAGTGCAAGAAGTTAAGAGAAACTAAGAGAACTGCATACAAATCATTCTCAGCACATTTAGAAAGGCCACAGCATGAGTGCCAGGACAATCCGACTTTTGAAAAGTGAAAAGCAAGCTTTTACTTAAGATTGCTCTTGATGAAAATACCCTCAGGCCAAGGTTAAAATTCTTCAACTTGTTGTACAAAAAAACAAAACAAAATAAGTAACTTGAATTTTTTTTTTTTTTTTTTTTTGAGAAAGAGAGAGTGCGCGAGACAGCAGGTGAGCAGGTGACAGGATGAAGGGAGAGCACCCCAGGCGGGCTCCACCCCCAGAACAGAGCCCAACGCAGGGCTCAATCTCAGGTCCCAGAGGTCATGACTTGAGCAGAAATCAAGAGCCAGGTGCTTAACCGACAGAGCCACCTAGGCACCCAGATAAGTAACTCTTTGGTGCCAGAAAAGGGATTTTTTAATTTACCATTTTCATAAGGAAGTGCCTTTGAGGTGGAAGAGGCATCTATGGCGAAGGCAGACGGGAGAAGGATCACATTTTAAAAAGTATGTCTGAAGATCTAGATTCAGAAGATATTAAATATTTTGCATCTGGACAAGTTATAGCGGCACATGGAAGAGAGAGAGAAAAAAAAGCTTATTTCAGTTAAGATCACACAGAAGAAAAGACAAAACAGGAACCATAAAAACCAGATC